>NC_063055.1:22786165-23499498 GCF_018812025.1 Megalobrama amblycephala | reverse complement strand
TTCAGTTCCTGTGTGTTTGGTTCCTGTTTCCTTGGTTGCCATAGTTATTCATTGTTTCATTGAATAGTGTCTCCCCTGTTTCTCATCATCCTGTGTATTTATATCCTTAATTATGTTCTGTTCTTGTGTTAATGTTTCGTACTGGTGTTTCTCTGTATGGTTTCTTCCTATTGTGGTTATTAAATGTGAGTTTATCATCCTTCTGTGTCATGCATCTTTGTGGATTATCAAGTCAAGTCAGCGTGTGAATTATTATATATTATACTATATATTATTATAATTTATATATATATAATATTTTGTCGACAAAATCAAATTTAATGTCACCATCATGCAGAAATATGTAGAAAGGTAAAAAAAAAAAAAAAAAAAGGAAATTATATCATAAAGAGGACATCTATCATGACAAAAATATCAGCTACTTTAATAATTCATGCTGCTTTTAAATTGAATATATATAATATATATATATAATGTGTACATCCACATGTATTTATATATATATCAGGAAATATGTTATTACTTTTTTTTACTTTATTTACTTTGTTATATAATTATGTTTTTACTTTTTACTATGGTTGCACCACATTTTTAGTCATTAAAATTAATATTTTCTTGCAAATGGTATAGAAAAAAAAACATGTGAAACTAACAGAAAAACCTACAAGAACTTTAAACTAGAAACTTTTAAAGAACTCATATAATAATCCAATTAAAAGCACTTGTAAACCTTAAAAAATAAATTGTCCTTTTTTTTTTTTATCAAGTCAAGTCAGCGTGTGAATTATTATATATTATACTATATATTATTATAATTAATATTATATATATATATATATATATATATATATATATATATATATATATATACGAAGACTTCAGATGCAAAAGCCTCTAAGTGCCGTCTGAAATTTCCTTCTAAAATGAGCATTTTTATCAATCTTGTATGTTTAGGTTCAGTAATTTCACTTTAATGGCAATTAATAGGTCCTTTTCATTGCCATTAAAGTGAAATAACTGAACCTAAACATACGAGCTTGATAAAAATGCTCATTTTAGAAGGAAATTTCAGACGGCACTTAGAGGCTTTTGCATCTGAAGTCTTCATATATATATATATATATATATATATATAATATTTTGTCGACAAAATCAAATTTAATGTCACCATCATGCAGAAATATGTAGAAAGGTAAAAAAACAAAAACAAAATAGGAAATTATATCATAAAGAGGACATCTATCATGACAAAAATATCAGCTACTTTAATAATTCATGATGCTTTTAAATTTAATATATATATATATATATATATATATATATATATATATATATATATATATATAAACTTCTGTGTACATCCACATGTATTTATATATATATCAGGAAATATGTTATTCATTTTTTTTTACTTTATTTACTTTGTTATATAATTATGTTTTTACTTTTTACTATGGTTACACCACATTTTTAGTCATTAAAATTAATATTTTCTTGCAAATGGTATAGAAAAAAAAAACATGTGAAACTAACAGAAAAACCAACAAGAACTTGAAACTTGAAACTTTTAAAGAACTCATATAATAATCCAATAAAAGCACTTGTAAACCTTAAAAAATAAAATTTCACAGATCTGCCTGTTCCCATTATATCAGTGAGGTCATTAAAGTCAATGAAAACACATGCACACTTTCACACAAAACACATAGTGAGAGCACTTGAGCGTCTGCCACTTCAAATCCTCTACTGTGCTAAAATGTCCAAAAATATTCTATCTCCAGCTGTCGAAAGTCAACTACTGGCTCCTCGTCTCTGTGCAGAGCTCTCACAATAAACCCACCTGTGTGGCATTCATCAGTATCAACACAATGCAACAGCAACGCTTTTTTTATCTCAGGAAAAAAGCAGACATCTGTTCCCAGCCCTCTATGCCTGCACTGCTTTTATGGATCTCTAATTTAATGTGTCCCTTCTGTTCTGCAGAATAATATCACACACAGCACTGCTTACAGCTGGATCATTATCACTTAACAATGGGCAATTATCTGAGCTCTAACCAGCTGCACTCTCCAAAGGACAAAGAGGAAATCCAAACTGTCCAAAGTTGAAAAAGCTGCTAAACAACAATATTAGTAAACTTTGGAAAGTATAGTTTTTGCTCACCAATTAACAGTAACCATATGTTGCAATGTTACTCATTTAGGCAACTATAATTGCTGTTGATGTTAGTCTTTTGGCACATCAAAGGTCATATTTATAAGCAGCACATATTCCTACAATAATATGTATTAATCATTAATAAGAAATTATACAAGCCAGGTGACTGTTTCATGTGATGCTTGTGAAATATTAGGTTAATTTTTCAAACATCTGCATTTAAAGCTACAGAGAGAGAGAGCGAGAGCAAGCACCCATCTGACCTGTATAAGCCTACTGCCACCTAGTGGTCTGTGTCCTAGTTTCATTTTCTACAGCTCAAATATAATATTAAATATGAAATTATCTAATATGTTTTATATAATTTCTTTGATAAAACCAAAAAACATAGATGATGTAAAGTTTGAGTTTAGATTTATACTTTCATAATCTTATTTTCAGACTGCAAGCATGCTGCATATCCAGATTTTATCCAGATGGATTTTTGAAAGTCTGGACAGCAATTTAAAAAAAAAAAAAAAAAAAAAAAAACATGCACGTGAAATTAGATTTTTTCAAAATCTGATTCAAACCACATGTAGAGGTGGTTTGAAATGCAATTACAACCAGATTTTTACAGATGCGTCTCAGTCTGGATGCTCTGGTTGCTCGGATTTCAAATTAGTTGTGTTCGACTTGAAGTGTCACTGTTCGACTTGGAAGTGGCGCAGACTGATCGGTTTATGACATCAAAGTAGGCCTATACTGCAAGAGGTACCAAAGCAACCCATGCAGATTATGTCTGGACTCACAAATCTTATTCGATCACATCACTTGCAATTAATAGTGTGGACAGTCTGCATGAAAAGATCTGATTCAAGGAAAAATCCAATTTTCCTGTCTGAACAAAGCATTGGTTGGTTATCATTTTGTCCTGATTTTTCTCTTCAGCTGTTTCCTTGGTTTTCATGTTTGCATTAGATTCTATGGTGATTCTGTTTCTTGTTTCCTCCTTTTGATTATCCTTTGGGGGTTATGAAACAAACTTCCGCATTCAGTAAAACAGGTAGCGTCGCTTCCAGTTCAGGTCTTTTGTATGCTCTTCATTAAATATAGAGCTATTTTACTCAAGATATCTTCAAAGGAGCGAGCGCATCACATACTAAAGGCACACTTCCTCTTCTTCTATGTGATTGCTGAAATCTCACTAGATTATTGCCCAGATAGCTTTGTTCTTCCGTAAGGTATATCACTTATCTTGTGCGACATTATATATTGCTACTGAAAAAAATAGCAAAAAGTAGGCTATCAAGTTGAGTTGTTTGCTCATAAAACTCTCTCTGTCCCTCTTTCCTATATGTATACCAATATTTGGATTGTTCTAGAAAAAAAGTTCTAGAAAATTCCAGAAAGTTCTCAACAGTTATAGGATTTTTAGGAAGTACTTATAAGCAGTAACATTTGTTATATGGTTGTTCCAATTTTTCATTGTTTTTAAGCAAAAGTTCATCGATTTATGATACTGAAAATTTTTAACTTGAAAAAGTCAAAGCATTATAACCCTATGCTTACATATCATACACACACACACACAAACACAAAGAAAGGAAATTCGAACAGCTCTTCATCAAACAGTACTAGATGATTTTGTTTCACATTATAATATCAGACAAAAATATATTTATCATACAAATGGCATCCATAATTTGCATAAGCTTACAACTCATATTAAACAAAAAATGGTGCAAGAATTTAAAGGTCCCGTTCTTTGTGATCCCATGTTTCAAACTTTAGTTAGTGTGTAATGTTGTTGTTAGAGTATAAATAAAATCTGTAAAATTTTAAAGCTCAAAGTTCAATGCCAAGCGAGATATTTTATTTAACAGAAGTCGCCTACATCGAACGGCCAGTTTGGACTACATCCCTCTACTTCCTTCTTTAATGACGTCACTAAAACAGTTTTTGACTAACCTCCGCCCACAGGAATACACAAGAGTTGCGTTTGTAGAGTGTGTTTGTCGCCATGTCGTCGAAACGCTGTTATTTTCATCCCGCAGTCCAATCACCGGGTCTGATTCCGGCTCAAATTGATAGGGTAAAATTAAAGACATGTTTACAATAACACTGAGCGCGTGCATCTCCACGTTATGGTAAGAGGCGTGACCTTTCCGGGCACGGTGCGCTCAGAGCTGTCGAATCACAACACAGGAACCGCTGGCACAATCAGAACTCGTTACGTATTTCTGAAGGAGGGACTTCATAGAACAAGGAAGTCATCAGCCCGTTTTTTATGACAGTGGAAACAGCGGTATACAGATAAGTAAATTATGTGAAAAATACTGTGTTTTTTTTACACGCGAAACATGAACACATGTTATATTGCACACTATAAACACAATCAAAGCTTAAAAAAAAAAACACGAAAAACGGGACCTTTAATCAAAATTTTAACCAAATGAATCGCATATACTGTACAAGCAGAAAACATCTTCATATCGAGTCGGCGGCAGCACTATACTTTTGTAATATTCTTTCATGTACAAATGTTTTGTTCTATTTACTTTCTCCTTTCCCTGAGGATGCTGGCAATCCTTTCCCTGCATTTCACATTCTTTCTGCATTTCATATCTTAATATCTGCCTGAAGCTGAACAAAAACATTTCTCAGACATTTAAATTGATAATTGCGATTGAACTGCTGAGATATATACATACTGTATATTGCTGTGGGAGTTTTATATGGGAAATGAATTATAATGAAGAAAAGAAACTGAAGGAAATATTGTTTTGTTTGTAGTTATTGACCTTATCTCTTCCTACCCCCCGCCACACCAATAATGCTTTTGATATACTAATGACAGAATAGTTTATTTTTGAAATGCTATTGCAGTTTGAGTAATAACCCACAATTGGACTGAAAATATTGACTTTGAACTATGAGCTCAAATGCAGATTCTTAAAGCTGTTACTTTTCTGTGTGACTGAGCAAAAACTGTTCGCCAATTAACTGGCAAATTATACCTTAATTCTGCATGTAAAATTAGTTTATTCAATTTCAATATGCTCTATTAATAAATATATAATTTGATTAAAATATTGGCATCCTAGAGGATGGACATAACTATACATAACATAATTAAATATTAATTAATACATAATTTAACATATATTTGCTTTATTAATAATCAATGTGTCTCAGCCATATTCAAACACACACCAGACTCAGCACTATTTTTATATTTCCCTTGAACATTTCACATTAAACATCACCACTCTGTGTTTATTATCATTGCATCATATAAACTGCAGCTGTTAAAACAATACTCTTACCATAAAATAATGCAAGTAAATCAACTAAATCTCCCAGTTACAATGTAATGATCTGGTGTTGCGTCAAACCAACAGAACTATTAAAATTCACTGATAAACATTTGTGTTTGGACATAAAAAGTACAATAAGTAACAATTTAGCTCATGCGCCAGCTTGTAATAACGTTTTATGTCCTCTAGATGTCACTACACTCTCGTATTTTAAAGAAATATGAGAACGTGAGTGACACAGCATACACATATTCAAGAGAAACACACTGTAAAGACTGACAAAAAGTCATATTAAAGTTTGTTCCCCTGACAAACTGTTGTTTAAAGGAGTTGTCTTGTCCAAATTTAGAGTTCAGCACTGCTCATATGCTTCTATTGAGCTGTGATCTCAGAGAAAGAGTTTCTAAACATTATCTCTCAGTGATACACATGACTCTACCTTTAGAAACACCTGCGAATGACGTTGTGTAATCTGAGAAACAGAAGAGCAGATCTTTAGGCCTGACTCATCATCAGGATATAGGCTACATAAGGCTTTAGTTTAGACCTGTGGTCATAGCAACATAAGTCACATACCAAGAAAACAGGCAACAAAGATCCTTAAAAAAAAGCTAACATTTCCATCTTAAACAATATAATAACTTACTAAGTCAGGAAGGACTCGTTATTTCTTTTATAGATATGTGTAAATAGACATGAAATGAAATGAATTATTATAACAATACTGAGACCAAATTCAATTTCCTGTTTCTTATTACACACCAGGTTGTCATTTTAGGGCTATATAGATAAAGTCATCACATCATAGGTTAATAGGCCTATTGTCATCACTATGGAAACAGCGAAGCGCTGTTAGATTGTTGACAGAACAGCATAACCTAATTCATTTCAACACATATGATTAAACATTCTGTTATAGGCAAACTAAATATAGACATCCGTCATTTCATTTTACTCTTTTATGATTCTTATAATCCAAAAATATAGCATTAACTTGATTGTTTAATGAAGCATAACCAGACGAATAGTGAACCTGAAATCTTGTGATTGCAGAGGTTTTCTGATCTGTATAGAGTTATACATTTTCTTACATTTTTATGAAATTTTGTATCTATTAATAAATGTGTAACTTTCGATAATCTGTTATACATGTGAAATTGTGTTAGTTAGCATGCTGTTATTAATAAAAGTAGAACAGAGTGCTAGAAAATCTAGTTTGATAAAAGTGCACAGTATTTCGTGGAGAAAAGTGTTTAGATTCACTAATATTCTTCACATAATCTCAGGTTTGCAACTGGGTGAATAGGCCTGTTGTTACATTTGGTGTATGCTGGAGAGATGAGGCGTACACAGAGAGCCACACTGATGGGTTTTTAATAACAAAGAAGGAGATAAGCCACATACACACATAATACAACATTAAGAACGGACAAGGAGTGAAGGGAGTGAGTCCAATATAAAGGGTGTGCTGACAATCAGGAACAGGTGCAGGCAATCCATGATGAGGAGGAGAAGACGAGGGAAGTGAGTGCAGGTGTGGAGAACAGGAGGATCATGGGAATTGGAGTCCAGAAGACAAGGAATCTGTGACACCTGTGTTGATATGGCTGATTAATATCCATTTCAAATCATCCTTAAAAAAAATAATGGTATAGCCTATAATTTTTTGAAAGCCTCCTTTCAAACGCTATGAGAATTATTTTTTAAAAATGTAAACCATCATGGTTTTATTACAAACCACAAGCCAAAATTCACACAAATGATCTGTAATTTTGGTCATTTTAGTTATTCGTAACAAAACCCCCTGATTCAAACACACTGACACTGAAGGTCAGACTCATTTCACGAATCGGTTCTTTTGAACAGCTTAATTTAAATAAATGGTTAAATTTAATTTATTTTTAGATCGTTGACTTGCTTCATTGTGTAACTTCATGGCCCTGACATCCCAGTGCGGTATGCATGTTCCAATAAACCATATAGACACATAGGCTATTGCTGTTGTCTTTTTCACTTACAGTTTTTTACGATTGCTTAAGCACAATTTTAAAAACAAGGCTCATTTTGTCAAAACACTACACACAATTCACAAATCCACACACACAAGTAGCAGAACGCCTCAGTTCTTAACATTTAATTCAAAACTTTACATTAATTTAACAAAACCCAACTTTGACACCATATGGAACACACATGGTTCATATATTCTGATTCTGTTTGATTCATTTACACACTGCTGTGCTCAGTCTTAAACACTTGTAACATTTATACTTTTCTAATGATATAGTCTGTGTTTGATTTTTTCAGAGATATTGTTAGAGTAAAGTACATGAATATATTGACAAAAAAACACAAGATCATTATTGCACATTGATGAAAATATTTATTTCTCACCACACTGTAAAAGCATTCAATACATCCATGCCTTTCCAAAGGTTACATTTTGCACTGAAAATCAGAACATATTCTAAATACAATATATTACATGAACAAAAACATGTGGAGACAAAACAAAAGCATGATTTTAAATAAAAAAAGAGAACAAACACCTAAGCATCATCTCTAGCCTAGCTGGATCTGGCCATAGCACTTCATCCACATCACAGGCGATGTCTTGTCATGCAAGACAGTGAGGGAAGAATCTTCTTGAATGGCGAATCCATCCTTGCACAGACCCTGCATCAATTAGGTCAGGCCTTCTCCATGGCTTGAATGACTGTAAACCTTCCATGCCAAAAAAAAAAAAAAAAAACCCTCCTCAATGGGTTTAAGGAAGAGACAGTATGGTGGGAGGTATTGGAGTGAAAATTGTGGATGCTAATGAAACCAGCTTTGGATGTATTTCATCTGCTCTGCATCCACGTGGTCTTCTGCTGTGATGATTTTGTGTAGTCTGTCTAAAATGTGAATACGTGGCTGTGCTGTAAGGGCCTAAGTTGGCATGCTGGTGGAGGACCCCATTCTACATGATTGCAACATACATTGTGATGTTACCACCATGTTGTCCCGGGACATTCAAAATAGCTCTGTGGCCTTCCATTGCCTCCATTACATTGCCTTCCATTTTGTTGAAGACACATAAACTCACCTTTTGCCTTTTTATAGTACTTGCACCTGATTGTTGAGTTTACAGTTAAGCACCCAAGTGTCTGCAGACCTGATGGCCATGTTTGATCAATTGGTTTATACAGGTGGTATTTTGGAAAGCAGTGTCTTGAAATGGCAAAGAAGTGACATTATGTAAGATTTCTGTGTCTAATGTAGAGAAGTGTGTTTAGTGTTGTGCAAAACAATGCGTGTAGTGTTTTGCAAAAAGTGTGAGACTGAGAATGTGCTTATAGTTCTGCAGATCTGGGCTAAGGTTTTGCTCCTTGAGTGTAGAGTTTCAGTAACTGCTATTTTTAATTTTAGTGTGCAAGCAATCGTAAAAAACTGGGCCTATTAATAAGCATGTATTAGGCCTAATAAAGCAGTTTTTTGTTATCAAATAGCCTATCCCATTTCAGATTGCTTTTGCACTTTGCAGCCAATATAAATCTTAAAAACAGTCATGTAGGACTTTACAACTGTACTGAAGTTCATTTTCGGCTGAAAATGTTGATATTTATAAACAAAGCGCCAATATTTTTCAGTTTACTGCTCTTGATTCTTCAAGTTGTTAAACAGCGGCTAATGAATCTTAAGTTTTCACAGAAAACGCGTTGAAAAAAGGTGGATAAGGTTCACCGTCGGACCTCAGCTCATTGCGAAACGGATCTGCTCAAATGAGCCGGTTCAATGAGTCAGTGAGTTGTTCACTCGAGAAACGATTGGACTGATTCGTGATGATTCATTCAGACCGGTTTTGTGAGCTGGTTCGACTGATTTATTAAAAAGATCCGTCTCAAAAGACTGATTCGTTTACGAATCTTACAGAACTGCATATGTATGGTGCATTTGGAATTCATTCAACTGGTCCTCCTCGCGCACTGCGCCCACACCTCAACCCCCTACCGCCGCTCGTGCCAATGATGTAATTCTATTTTAACGGCTGAGGGGCGGGGCCGTGACAGGCAGCTCCTCCCTTCGAGCCAATAGCGATCGGGCACAGCCCGTGTCCATGGTCAGTGGGAGGATCTAACGGCAGCGCTCCGCTCCTCCACGGCCAGCCAAACACTTCAACACACTGCGCCAAAGAAAAAGGAAACCTTCAGCGCTGAAACTTCAGTTTGATAAGAAGGTAAGAGTTGATTTCGAAAGCATTGCGGGTTGTTTTTAGTTTTGATTAAATAGTACAAGTAAGAGCCCTTTTACGACTTAACACTTCTGCGGGGAGAAAAGAAGTAGGTGTTGGCTTCAGAAAAGCGTCTTTTATGAAGATCAACAACTTGACGTGTTTCTTAAAAAGCCTGGAAAACGCACACCACAAGATTTTGACTGATTCTGAGGACACAAAAGCGTCGCTGAAGTTGTGGTGTGTTTCACGGTGGTCGTCACCACCTGTTTTGGTTTTCACACGCAGCTTGGTATCGCAGTGTTTGTTTTTGACCACAGCACTTGATTCAGATGGATTTGGCTCGGGAGTGTGAGACAACACCCCTGTCGAACACCTCACACCGTCGTGTTTAGGTTCATAAGGTCGTGGATCAGTTCAGAGACGTCAACGTTACACTATAACCCGCTCATATAGACACACAGATGAGCGTTTATTAGTGAAACTTGAAGATGTAAGACCGCGCCTGGAAATAAAATAACTAACTTTCAGCTCATGTTTTTCAAGTCTCAGCAGCTCTTAGTGTGGGTTCATGTTACAGAATTGTGCGCTTGTAACTTGTGACCTGTGACTGGGGGTGGTGTGACGTGTGGTAATTTATTTTGAATGGATTTATTACATTTTCAACTCAATAAATTGACACTTACTAAGTTTTATTAATTGCAAAAGTTTACAGGTAACTTTGAACTCATATTAAAATGTACTCTTACGTGAAATGAATACTCCAGTCTTCGAGGGGAAGATTTATTCTACAGTACATGAAGCAGGTCGCCTCCTCCTGAACGCCGCCATGTCGATGTCACATGACTTGTCTCGAAATACAGCTGTCCAAATGTTCAAATGGATGTTGATAGTACGAGGAACGAAAAATGAAATTCTTAAAAAGGAAAAGGAAATGCTGGGGAATGAAGGAAATGTTTGAAAACTTAATTGTTAAAAATACATTGTTTACTAAGGAAAATAGTTTAGTACTTTATTATTGATGTCTACACTACTTGGAATTTATTAAAGTCACCATGAAATCAAAATTGACAATACTTATTTTTATGGAATATTGCAGTATTTATTATAAATGATTTATCCGTGGACATCATTATTTGTTTAAAGCAGAACTAAGTAACATTTTTTACCTTCATAAATAGTTTTCTAAGTCCTTACAATGGTTAATTGAATTGTAGTGGTATGTTTGAGGCAAGCACTAACCCCATCTGGCACGTCTACGCCAGAATACAGCACTTGCAAGTTGAGCTGCATCGACCCGACACAATCTCGCCTCAATGTATATATTATGACTTCATAAGACAATTTCGAAAATTACCCACCTCCATCGAGTGTACTGTATTTGTAAATTACCCACCTCCTCTTTCTTGTACTGTATTTGCAAAACTACTGCGCTGGTGAGCGTTGTAGTCGTTGTAGTCCAGAGCTGCGCTTGGAGTATTTATGACATTGTGATTCACTGAAGGAAACTGTAGGGGGAGCTTCGCAAATCTTACTGAGTTCCGCTTTAAAATTCATGTGCTCTTGTAACCTTTATTCAAAAAAACTTCCCCTCCCTCTTGCAACAACATCTCTTCTCTGATGATGTGTTCACTGGCGTGAGGGAGGGACAACCTGTCACTCACATGAGATCACCGCAACAGCAAACCACAATGATCCAGTCGATTCCTGATGGACAAAATCAAGGCCTCCCCTTACATTTTGTCTTGTTCGGAAAGCTATTTCACCTGGATATTTGAATATCTATAAGGAAGAAAATACAAACCTCTGTTTCATGCTGACTTTAAGTCCAACTGTTTTTTGAAAACAGAATAAGTGTTTTTGAAAAATATATGAAGTGTAAATGATTAGCTACATTTCTAAGAACTTTTTATAATCCCGGATTTTCTTGTTTGTCTTGTGTTTTGGACAGAAACAGCTGGTCACGGTCTGTTTTGTAGGCTACTGAAAGTGAAATGTTTATCTGATTCATATAAAAACTTGTTAGACAGGAATGATTCAGGTATTTGTGTT
Organism: Megalobrama amblycephala; assembly: GCF_018812025.1. Classification (NCBI taxonomy): domain Eukaryota; kingdom Metazoa; phylum Chordata; class Actinopteri; order Cypriniformes; family Xenocyprididae; genus Megalobrama; species Megalobrama amblycephala. The sequence continues at coordinate 23,487,777 of NC_063055.1, read as the reverse complement.
TGAAGCAGTGCCTGTATTGGAAAACTCACTCAATGTGTTTGGGAAGGAAGAGGCCACATTTCAGAAGGGAATTCTGAGATATTCTCTCTGAAACAGGCCACCTCTTCCACGTAAGGACAGTGTTGACATCACCAGATCTCATTGGCCATGGCTCAAAACATACTGAGCTGTCTGCTTAGATAGAATTTTTGGGCCTACTGAGGACTGTAATATTCACTGCATGCACTGAAAGAACTTGACTTACCATTTTTTTCTTTTAATCTGATGAAGAGTGTGACTGCGATAAACTGACACAGAAAAAGAGTGGAGGGTTGAAAGAGCACCAGCCTCACTTGATAAGAGTGTTCCAGTCATGCTAGGGAGACTGCGTCTGCTGTGCCATCTCAGCAGTGCCAACAGGTGTGGGCCCGCAGCCACACCACTCTCCGTGTATGAGTGGTGCAGGTCGATATCTGGGTCATTATTCAGCTCGCTGTCCAAACATCAAAGTGAGGCACACTGGTTTGATTTGGAAGCAGCCTTCAGTGCTTTAGTGGGCATTAAGCCACAAATGAACATTTCTGATGCAAACTCTGCACATGCTAAAAAATTGTAAAATAATCAAAACAGAACAGACATTTTATCTGTATATGAATTATTAAATGTGTTTACTGAGCGTTAATGAACGGGGAGGTTTGTTTGTTTACCTTTATCTTACATAAGCAGAATGTTTTTGAGAGTGGTTTCCTGCATGCTAAAATCAAGTAGATGTTCTGGAGGAGTGTCTGTATGTTGTTGTGTCCTCTGGGCTGTTTTCCCCTCCTTTGGTATTAGACACTTATGAAGTGGAGGAACGCTTGGATCCACTAGCAAGGACATTGATTTGTTAGTTAGAAGTGTGAGGTCTGTCTTGCCCTCAGTGGCCGCAGGTAATGTCAAAATATTTCAAAATTCTGGGACCAGTATTTTTTTTTTTTTTTTCTTTTAGAAAGGATGCATTAAATTGATCAAAAGTGACACAGTGAAGACATTTATAATCTTATGAAGCATTTCAAATGCTGTAGCTTTTAAATTGTTTCCACAAAAATATTAAGAAGCACAAACGGTTTCAACTGTGATAATAAGAAAATGCTTCAAATGCTTTGCCATTACAGGAATTAATTAAATTTAAAATGTATATATATAGTTACAGTTTAAACAACTGTATTTATTGTCATTTTGATCAATTTAATGCATCCTTGCTGAAAGAAAAATGGTCCCAGACTTTTGACAGTACTTTTGGAATATTTTGACATTTCCCATGGCCACTGAGGGCAAGACGGACCACACACTTATAACAAACAAATCAGTGTCCTTGCTGGTAGATCCAAACATTCCTCTACTTCAAGTGTCTAATTACTACACTTACTAATGCTGAATTTAATGATAATGTTTAAATATCCTTGTCACATCTCAAATTTAAATGCTGTCAGAGTCCGTAGCTTTGTGGGCAACACTCTGACATGCAGCGCAATTGCGTTTCGGTCAGATGACCCAAGTTTGAATCGCAGCTTATGGTCTTTTCTGATCCCGCGCCCCTCTGGGTTCCCTGCTCTGTCTTTTTCACCTCCAAACAGTGTCCTAAATAAGTTTAAAAGCCCTTGATCTCACAGAGGTCAGCATCAATACAGTTGGATTCCCAAGTGTTGTTCTGCTGAAAAAGGAAAGCAGATATTCCTTTGTACTGGAAATAAGAGGATTTAGATTTATGAATTTCATTTTTTTACCACACTGCTGCTAAAAAAAAAAGAGAGAGTGCGGGCATGTCCAAACTAGCAGCCTTTACCTTTCCGCTCACTCTGACTGCTTAAAGATCAGTTTGTAGTGTACAGTGTCACTGATTTTGAGTGATTGAGCATGGGAAGCTGTTTTCAGGTCAGTGTGAACCCTCTGGGCTACAGTCCATTTACTCTTTGACGACCTGATCGTGTGAGAAAGAGGGACAAAAAATATGAGGAGGAGGAAGAGAGGACGGTCTTTAATTAGGACACGCTCTTTTTCTTCTCTCCATATCCCCCTCTCTAGGAACAAGAACAAACATTCAAGTAGGTCAGACTCAAACCCTTCTGCTGCTTCTGTCCTTATCTTGGAAAAATCTGTCCATTTCATTTTGCTAGGGTGAGTCTTTCTTTCTTTCTGAAAGAGCTGAAATCAGAACCACTCACCACTTAGTTATTTAAAATATAATAATATGTATTAATCATTGTTTCTATCAACTTAAGTGTAGGATTGGGTACCTACCTATATGACCAGTATGTATGTATTTGCCTAATTTCATTGCCATTTAAATGCCTGAGCTGTCAATTGAAACATTCAGTGCATCACTTGATCAACTGCTAAAGTCAAAAGTGCTTTCAAACTTCGGCTGGCGCAGAGCCAGAGACGGTCACACTCAGCGCTTGTCATAAATCACAGCTATTCTAATGTTTATTTTAGTTTCAGACACATAAGTACTACATAAATACATTGAAAGTTTGTTAAATACACAAACACATTGATGTCTATAACGGTCGCCTTGTGCAGGACACGAGTCAGGACAGGTGTTGTATTTTGCCAGAAAAGGCAAATATGGTCATATTTTTGCAAAGGAATTGCTGAAATTTGAAGCTGGTTTGTAGCATACCAAGAATACCAACTACTTTGCTGTTATTAGTAGTTGTAGTTGGGTTTAGGTGGCTTAGGTTTTATGCAAATTTGTTGTGTTTTGTATTTAGTTATTTTTATATATTTAAATATACATTTAAGACTTTTAATATATTGTTCAATTTAAATATTTTTAAAGCTGTTCTTTAAAGGTGCCCTAGATTGGTTTTTCACAAAATGTAATATAAGTCTAATGTGTCCCCTGAATGTGTCTGTGAAGTTTCAGCTCAAAATACCCCATAGATTTTTTTTAATTAATTTTTTTTTAACTGCCTGTTTTAGGGCATCATTATAAATGCGCCAATTCAGGCTGCTGCCCCTTTAAATCCTCGCGTTATAAATATCATGTTATCATGGATCATCATGTCAGTTATTATCGCTCCATCTGCCATTTTTCGCTGTTGTTCTTGCTTGCTTACCTAGTCTGATGATTCAGCTGTGCACATCCAGACGTTCTGCCCTTGTCTAATGCCTTGAACATGGGCTGGCATATGCAAATATTGGGGGCGTACATATTAATGATCCAGACTGTTACGTAACAGTCAGTGTTATGTTGAGATTCGCCTGTTCTTCAGAGGTCTTTTAATCAAATGAGATTTATGTAAGAAGGAGAAAACAATGGAGTTTGAGACTCACTGTATGTCATTTCCATGTACTGAACTTGTTATTCAACTATGCCAAGGTAAATTCAATTTTCAATTCTACAGCACCTTTAATGTCATCCACTGTCGTTTGTGGCTTTTTCTTTTTTTAAAGGTATAAGATGTCTCAGTCTTAAAGTGATGTCACGCGTTTTTAGGCCAAAACATTTTTTGTCACATACAGCAAACATCTCCTCACTATCGGCTAGCTGCCTGTCCCCTGAACACACTGTAAAAAACGCGGTCTCTGTAGTCGCCACAAGCTCCAAAAACGGCAACAAAAACTACCTGGTGCAGCCTGGACCACGAAACATAATAAACATGCTCCAGCCAATAACCGACAAGAATGATTTTGAATGCGCGTTCATGACTGTTTCAGGAAGCTCGGAGGGGAGGGGGGAGGAGGAGGGAGGGTCTAGCTAGCCTCTGTTTTTGTTTGACAACACTTCGAACGTCAACAGGAAGTTACTCCACCCAGGATCGCTTAGAGCACCTTTAAAGTTTCAGTTTAGGCACTGGTACCACTTTAAAAGTATCAATTTGGCACCGGTGTCATAAAAAACCCATACGATACCCAACCCTACTTAAGCGTAAGAACTTTAATTAAAGTTGCTATATTTGTTTCAGATTTTCCTCCTTGATGTGTGTGATGCACTGGAAGTGTTTCCTCTCTCAGTGTGATAAGGAAGCGAAACATCAGTGAGGCCTCAGGAGGCCTTTAAATTAGAGTTTAATCTTCTGTGCTCGTCTCTGTTCTTCCGTGTGGAGAATCTGATCTAAGGATCCGCTGCTGCTCAGAAGCATGAGGCAGTTGTGTTCTTGTGTCTGGCATTTGCTGTTGATTGGCTGTAACCCTTGGGGTCAATGAATCCTGCAATAAAAGTGTTGCTGTAGCAGTCTGACAATCTGCAGCAAGTGTCACTGGGATTGTGCTTCAGTAAGTGGTTTGTGAAATACCTCATTTGGCTTTCCAAACAAACACACATTGTATCACATCTCACACAGGTGATAAGATATTACACAGATTGGTTGAGATTTTTTTTCACCAGGAATTCCACTAAACAATTATTTAAAGGGTTAGTTCACCCAAAAATTAAAATTATGTCATTAATTACTCATTCTCATGTCCTTCTAAACCCTCATGTCCCTCCATAGACAGCTATGCGACTACCACTATGTCACTTCAAAAAGTTCTTAAAACTAAAAAAAGAGATCGTAAAACGAATTCATATGAATTGAGTGGTTTAGTTCAAATTTTCTGAAGAGACATGATCGCTTTATATTATGAACATATTTAATGTAGGCTTTTATTTACATGTAAACATTGATCAGCTCTCAGATTTCATCAAAAAGTTCTTCATTAACTTTGTAGCTCACAGTGTGTCTCTTTAAAGGTTTATAGGTTTGTTAAAATCTATTCCCCTATGGAGAAAACAAATGGGATTTTTACTACCTGACTGTTGCACTCTACAAGTGGTACAGAAGATGTCTATTGCTGGACTATGGTTTCTAGTGTAGGATTACATGTTGAAATCAATATGAATGACTTATTTCAATAAAAGTATTTTAACAGAAAGAATTTTTAATTTAGAGAATAATGTGTTTGTTACATGTTAAACACAAACGCAACATTTTAACTGGTAACAACAGTTCCTGCACACATACTTATTCTCAAAGGTCTCTAGTTAAGCTGAAACATTCTTAACCTGCCCAGCATGTGTGCAGATTCCACACAGTCCAGACACCTCTCAACCTTTATACACTAACCTCAGGACTCTCATCTGTTTTTAGCTTAGAGTCAAGGTTGGATGAGAGAATTGATAATGATCCACCTAGATTAGCATTAATAAACTAGTCAAAGTGTACTCTAAGATAATCATCTTTAATTATTGGACCCATTAGTGAAAACAACAGGGGATGAAGTATTTGTGTTTGACTAGCTGTGTGTGTTTACACCTTCTGTAAGTCACTGTGAACCATTACTGTAATTTTTTTTTTTTTTTTGCTTAAAGTGATGATGGTTCAAAAAAGAAAGAAAAATCAGAAGTCTTAAAGGTGCCCTAGATTCAAAAATTGAATTTACCAGTTAAATAACAAGAGTACATGTACATGGAAAAGACATACAGTGAGTCTCAAACTCCATTGTTTCCTCCTTCTTATATAAATCTCATTTGTTTAAAAGACCACCAAAGAACAGGCGAATCTCAACAAAACACTGACTGTTATGTAACAGTCGGGGTGTACGTCCCCAATATTTGCATATGCCAGCCCATGTTCCCAACATTATGAAAGGCATTAGACAAGGGCAGAACGTCTGGATGTGCACAGATGAATCAACAGACTAGGTAAGCAAGCAAGGACAATAGCGAAAAATGGCAGATGGAGAAATATTAACTGACATGATTCATGATATCATGATATTTTTAGTGATATTTGTAAATTGTCTTTCTAAATGTTTCGTTAGCATGTTGCTAATGTACTGTTAAATGTGGTTAAAGTTACCATCAGTTATTACTGTATTCACGGAGACAAGAGCCGTCGCTATTTTCATTTTTAAACACTTGCAGTCTGTATAATTCATAAACACAACTTCATTCTTTATAAATCTCTCCAACAGTGTAGCATTAGCCGTTAGCCACGGAGCACTATCAAACTCATTCAGAATCAATGTAAACATCAAAATAAACACTGTACTTACACGATTAGACATGCTGCATGACGAACACTTTGTAAAGATCCATTTTGAGGGTTATATTAGCTGTTTGAACTTTTTTTTATGTTGTTTAAGGCAAACGCGAGCTCCGTGGGCGTGGAGCACGAGATTTAAAGGGCCACACACCCTGAATCGGCTCATTTCTAATTATGCCCCAAAATAGACAGTTAAAAAAATGAATTTAAAAAAATCTATGCTGTATTTTGAGCTGAAACTTCACAGACACATTCAGGGGACACCTTAGACTTATATTACATCTTTTAAAAAAAAGTTCTAGGGCACCTTTAATTTTGGGTGAACTGTCTGGCATAGTTCTTAAAGTCATCATGATACAACATTTCAGTATTTTTTTGCATATTATATATTTTAATTAATGTGCCTTCATAAATTTAAATCAAAATAACTTACCCTCCCACTCGCAGTGACATCTCTTCTTTGATGACGTTTTTCAGCACAAAAACAGGACAGCCTGTCACTAACATCCAATCAATTCCCAATGGACAAAATTAAGTCCCTCCCTACATTTTTGTTTGTTGGTTGGTTCATGAAGCCGTTTCACTATAATGTATATCTCTATTGCAAGACTTGCTGTAGTAAAGACTATTTCAACCGTTTCATGCCGACTTTGAGGCCACTTACTGAAATGTAGGCTTTCAGTATAAAACTACGAAGCCGTTTTGTCCAATTGACATTAAAGGGTTAGTTCAACCAAAAATGAAACATCTGTCATTAATTACTCACCATCATGTTGTTCTACACTCATAAGACCTTTTCATCTTCGGAACACAAATCAAGACATTTTTGATGAAATCTGAGAGGTTTTTTTTTTTATCCCCCATAGAAAGCAATGTAATTACCACATTCAAGGTCCAGAAAAGTAGTAAAGACATCAATAAAATAGTCAACATGACTACAGTGGTTCAACCTTAATGTTATGAATCGACGAGAATACTTTTTGTGCACAAAAACAAAACAAAAATAACGACTTTATTAAGTGTTCTCATCGCTTCATAAGATTAAGGTTGAACCACTGCAGTCATGTTTACTATTTTAACGCTGTGTTTACTACTTTTCTGAACCTTGAATGTAGTAACTACCTTTCTTTCTATGGGGGATAAAAAATCTCTCGGATTTCATCAAAAATATCTTAATTTTTGTTCTGAAGATAAACAAAGGTCTTACAGGTTTGGAATGGTATGAGGGTTAGTAATTAATGACAGAACTTTCGTTTTTGGGTGAACTAACCCTTCAAGATCTTCTGGCTTCGTTTGCTAATTTAGATCATCACATAGAGAAACACAGCAATAGATGCTCCTTATCTGAAAGTGGTTTAGAAAGACAAAGATAAGAAACATGGTGTCAAGGAGTTTCTGCAGGAACTTCACACTTCCACTGAACAGGAATGAGGTTGACCTAGGGGTGGGTAATATGACAAAAATATATCATGATTTTGTTTTTCAGGCAGGATCATGATGCTATCACAATTCTTCAATTCCAGAATTCAGTTGCACTTAAATGTTGGTTTTTAAGACTGTTTTGCCAGTTACTGAGCAATACAGCCAAATTAATTTCCCTATTTAAAAAATATAGCCCTACAAGGTAACAGAACATGAAAGAAAAAAGATTGGCAGAACATTTGGGCCAAAAAGGTTTTCTGTTAAAATTAAGAACAAAGATGACAACAATAGGACAAATACAATATTAGAAAGATACTAATGAAATAAACTTTCAATTTGTTTATTTAATGGCACGTATGGCAGTCAGAAACTGAATAAACAAATGTAAATGCGTAGTCTTCGCTGTAATTAAATATACATGGATTCTTTTTAAATCTATACAAAAGTTATTCAAACAAGAACAATGAGTGATTTTTCTCTTGTTTTTTTGTTGTTTGATTCATAAATATATTATCAACAGCAAGTACTTTTTAGTAGTCCGCTGTCACTTTAAGAGCTAATACACTGATCATACTGATGCACATGTGGTTTCTTTTCCAACCGTTTATGTTCACTTAAGATAACAGATGTGATCTGATATTATCATATCGCCAACTAGGTTTAAACACAATAGCAAACACTTTTCAAAGCCCTTCTTCTGGTTCTATTCAGTTTTGCCTACATGTTTCTGATATAAAACTGTGTTTGACCCAGTGGGAAAAGAAGAGGCCTAAGTGTGCCTCTGTGAGATGTCTCAGTCTTAAAGGCCCCAAGGACCCCCTGATGATCTCTACAGGTCATTAATTGTGAGATTAGCTGTGAATTGATGGCAGAGCTTCACCTTATTAAATGAATACTTATACCCCATTAAATATTTCTAATGTGCTCCAGTGGGTTTAAGTATATTGAAGCTCCAGTCAGATTTCCTGGAGAGAGAGATTCATCTTCTTTACCTGTTCATAGTGAGTGAAATTCACTCAGATGTATACAGTGAGCACAGTGAGATTCCTGCTGAAAATAATGTGGTCAGTAGATGCATCATTGTTCTTTTTGAGCCTGACCACAATTTTTTTTGTGCGTGTACTTGCTCAGTAATAGAACTTTTGTTTTAATACATTTTAAAATGATTTAAAATACTTTTTTTTTTTTTTTTTTTTTTTAATTGATCAATTTCTGATCACAATATTTTTGAGATGTATGTACTCGGAACATGAGCACAGAAAGCCACCTGGGGAACAGTGTCTCTTTTAAGGCTTAATGTTCTTTTAATATCACTGTTTAATATCAAACACGTCTCGTAGTTTAGCAACAGTAGACTGAATTTTACAACACTTATTTGGCTGATTTGGCGCCGCTGTGATGTTGTTGTGGAAAGGAAGAATGCGGCATAGGCACAATAATCGTTTTACCTCAATTATCTTGTTTTCATAATCGTTAGAAGCCAAAAGTGAAAATAATTATGATTAATCTCACAGCCCTATTAGGTGGCAGTATTTCGCTTTAACACTGGTTACCACCCATCATAAAACAGCAAAAAGAAGGCAGCAGTAATGCAGTGTGTAGCTACTACTGCCGCACAAAATCATTTCAGAGCGACAGGTGAAAGCTAGACACTCTACTAAAAAAAGTTAGCTTGCCATTGTGGGAGTTTTTTGGGGGGGATTTTGTAAAAAATAGTCTACAAGAAGGGCCAGTCAACATGCTTTTGTACACATAGTAATGGTTACAGCAAAAAGTTTGACAAAAGTGCACACATCCAGTGGGCAAAAAGCTTAAAATAGAAAAATTATTTACAGCATGTTCTCACAAATTATTTATTGCTTTTCTCTGTTTATGGAGCTGTGGTGTGCACACTTTTTCCTTTCTTTTTTTTTTAAATGATTAATTTCTCAAAAACTTAAAGATGAATTTGACCAGTGGCATTATTATTATTTTTAAAAATTTCTATAGTTATCGTAATAATATCATTACCATGAGTTCTTTTGACCATGATCATAATAGCGTAGTGAAAATCTGATGTTGTGACTGCCCTATATACAGGGCTTCTAGTTAAGACTGCTTATCCCAACTAGTCGATGAAGCATTTGAAAGTGTTAATTGTCTTGCTGGCAATGCAAGCCTCACTGAGCCATCGGATTTTATGAAAAATATCTTAATTTGTGTTCCGAAGATGAACGAAAGTCATACGGGTGTAGAACGATGAGGATGAGTAATTAATGACAGAATTTTCATTTTTGGGTTAACTAACCCTTTAAGGAAGCCATAATAATTAAGTTGGCTTGAAAAAGCCAACATATTGTTATGCTATTTTCTTCTGAGACAAACATTTCTGACTGCTACTCCTCCTAGAGCTTTAACTCTACAAACTTCAAACTCAGGTCAGACCTTCAGACTGTTCTGACTCGAGTTGCTATATCTTTTCTAACTGATCCGACTTACGGTTTTCCTAAAAATACTATTAAAGCTCGGAAAAATCCCATTGACTTTCATTGACGGAATGTTCAAATGAGCCAAGACTTTCAAATTCCAACTGTCAAAATTCAAATTTAAACTACGGAAGCCCATTAGACTCAAAAATTTTGAAAATCTGATGTTGTGACTGCCCTATATACAGGGCTTCTAGTTAAGACTGCTTATCCCAACTAGTCGATGTCATTTTGCTCATCCCTAGTAGGGTCATCGTGTAAACAGTTGGTTTGGGTTTCAGCCAGAGACAGAATGCTGCAGAGTGATTTTTACAGCTTGCCTGTGAGGTTCAGACACATGTTTCACAGAGCTCAGTGCTGCGGCTCCCACTGCAGGCATCGTATATTCACATCGTCCTCCAGACACACTCTCACCAGTGCTCACATCGTCCGTTACTTCCTGGAGACTCATAGGAACCAGGCCAGTTGGCATCATTCAGCACCATTTCATTTTTCTCATGTACCCAACCTGTCTGAGTTCTTTGTGCGAATGAGACAGAGAGCGAGAGCAAGTTACTCAGTTCAAACGTTACAGTGTCCCCAGACTGACAGATGACTGCAGGCTTTACAGACGTAGTGGCAGGAGGAGACGCTTCATGCACCTCACGCTGGGCTATATAGCGTTTTAACAATATATCTTTATGTTTATGTATCCTCATTCTATTTTATTTAAACCAAACAGCTGTTATTGTGCAAGGCAAGAAGTTAAATAAAGTAAAAAATAATCAAAGCATGTTTTCAGATTCCACACTGTATATACACACTATCATTTGGAAGTTTGGGGTCAGTATGATTTTTTTTTTCTCAAAGTAATTAATACATTTATTCAGCATGGATGCATTAAATTGATAAAGTGACAGTAAAAACATTTATAATGTTATAAAAGATGTCATCAACTGTTACTTGAGCAGCAAATCAGCATATCAGACTGATTTCTATACATGTATACTATATTATATAGAATATAATAATCTGAATTTTGATGCACTGATTCCCTGAAATGATTCAGTGTCAAACCTCCATCTAAAATAATTCCCATGAGACAAAGAGGGAACTGGAAACTAGTTTATTGACACATGGTCTTTAGGAAGCTTAATGGCCAAATTAAAAGCACATTAGGATTGCTGCGTCGTTCACGGTGTTGCTTAATTTGATATCACCAGCCAAATTGTCGAAAAATTTATCATGAATGTTCAATATTCAACCCAACCGTATCACAGACCCATCAGTCCACGGCTCCTGTGGCTCAAGGTCAATTGAAAGCATTTAAAGTGTCCATTGCACACCCCTGAAACACTCTCATGGGCCCCGTTTAGTCTGTGTGTGTCATTACTGTGGTGGGTTTGGAGGGAAGAAGGCTGCCATGATGGACTTGACTCAGTTATTCCATGATCCCTTATGGAAATCGTTGAAGCAGAAAGTCTAAACCCCCTCCTGAATCCAATTTAAATCTCATTCACTTTCCATATCCAGGTTGTATCGAGCTTTTATAGATTCTTATCAATCATAATGAAACCCACTTTTTCTCATTTTCTTTTGATTAACTTCTGATTCAGTCCAGTGCTTGACTCAACTAGTCTTTGATTCTGTGGATGTTAAGGATGTACAGAACTACATTTTCATAATTGACTATACATTGGATATCTAAAGAACTGGTTGACTTGTTAAAGGGTTAGTTCACCCAAAAATGAAAATTTTGTCATTAGTTACTCACCCTCATGTCGTTCCACACCTGTAAGACCTTCGTTCATCTTCGGAACAAAAATTAAGATATTTTTCATAAAATCTGATGGCTCAGTGCAGTGCCCAGAAAGTTACTAAAAACGTATTTAAAACGGTTCATGTGACTACAGTGCTTCAACCTTAATGTTATGAAGTGACGAGAATACTTTTTGTGCACCAAAAAGACAAAATAACAACTTTATTCAACAATATCTAGTGATAGGCAATTTCAAAACACTGCTTCATGAAGCTTCGAAGCATTATGAATCTTTTGTTTCGAATCAGTGGTTCGGAACGCATATCAAACTGCCAAAGTCACACCCCCAGTGGTGAACCATTGAAATTTCGAAACGCTTATGACGTAACAAAGCCTTGTTTACTGAAATCACGTGACTTTGGCACGTTTGATATGTGCTCTGAACTACTGGTTCGAAACAAAAGATTTGTAAAGCTTCGAAGCTTCATGAAACAGTGTTTTGAAGTTTCCCATCATTTGATATTGTTGAAAAAAGTCATTATTTTGTTTTTTGGCTCAAAAAAAGTATTCTCGTCGCTTCATAATATTAAGGTTGAACCACTGTAGTCACATGAACTGTTTTAAATATGTCTTTAGTAGCTTTCTGGGCATTTGAAAGTGTTAATTGTCTTGCTGTCAATGCAGGCCTCACTGAGCCATCGGATTTTATGAAAAATATCTTGATTTGTGTTCCGAAGATGAACGAAAGTCATACGGGTGTAGAACGATGAGGATGAGTAATTAATGACAGAATTTTCATTTTTGGGTTAACTAACCCTTTAAGGAAGCCATAATAATTGAATAATTGGATGTTTACTTGTCTAGTCTATAAACAACCCACATCCTTGCCTACCTGTATTGATTAACTTTTTTTTAATACCACCTCTTATAAAGCTGGTAAAATATCCCACCCGCTCATTGTGAGTCTGTCAGATATCAATATAACAGCTAATTCAAAATGTTAATAAATACTATAATATTATATAAATAATACTACAATAACACTACTCCGGTGTGAGATTTATGAAGGCTGAAATCTCTATTAATTAACTGATACAGTGTTTTTTGGAGCCTGCCCTGCATGTGAACAGGAAGGGAGTTGTCAGAAGAGGAAGTGAGCTCTTTCTCTTCCTGCCACCAGAGGCTGAGGAAATGTTTCCACATTGTGCCATCAGAGACATGACAGCATTCCCAGAGCAAGCACTGTGGGAAATTCCCAGTGTGACATCAGATTTTCGCATCTACTAAAAAAGAATTTCAGTTTCATTGAATGGAATTGATAGGTCAGCTTTGTAAATATTCAAATTCTTCTCAACTGTTTCAAAAACCAGTGGTGTTCATGAATGCGCAGAGTTGGGTGTGTTTGAAGGGCTTGTGAGATAATGGCAACAGAGATTAATGTGTGTGCTTGTGAGAAACCAGGCTGCCGTCACCAAGAACGCATTTCTCTCTTCAGGGACGTACATTTAAGAATAGCACTGACCTGCTTCTGTTCTTTTTTTTTTTCTCTCTCTCTCTCTCTCTCTCTCTCTCTCTCTCTCTCTCTCTCTCTCTCTCTCTCAGAACGTGTCCTGTGAATTTAACAGTGTGTCACTGTTTCAGTTAACTGACAACTTCCTGTGACCATCCAATCCAAATGTCTCATTATGGAACTGCACAGTCCTAACCAGTTTGAAACTAACCCTAACCCAGAAATTGAATGTTGAGTCATTCATTAAAGGTTCACTATGTAAATTTTTATTCAAAATTTATATTCATCGTCAATCTGTCTTTCAAACCATGTTTTTGTCTTGATCCTGAATCACTAAGGTAAACCTATAACCACTAGAGCACCAAAAGTTACACAGTGTACCTTTAATGTGTGCGTCCTTTCACACACTTTCCTTGCTAAAAAAGTATTTTAAATGTACATGCACAGCTGTTCAAGTTTGGGAGTTTAGCACTTTTTTTTCTTTTTTTTTTTGCTTTTGAAAGAAGTCTCCTCATCAAGGCTGCATTTATTTGATTAAAAATACAGTAGAAACAGTAATATTGCGAAGTATTATTACAATTTAAAAGAATTGTTTTCCATTTTTAATATAATTTAAAATGTCTTTAGTGTCACATAATCTTTCAAATATCATTCTGATAAGCTGATTTGGTGTTCAAGAAAAATTATCAACATTGAAGACAGTTGAAAATCCTGTGTTGGAGTGTGTCCGCTTTCACTGAACTACTGTACGGCAGTGCTGCTGCTCTATGTGTGTGTGTGTCCTGCTTAAATGTGGACAACTGGTTTGATTGGCACTATTTAAAGAAAAAGTGTGGCTGTGAGTGTATGTTCTTTGGCCGTGACATTTTTGGGGCATCGTGTCCTTATTTTTTCTCCAAATTGCGGGAAAGAAAGGAAAAGGGTGGGATAGGAATTTTTTTTTTTTTTTTTTTCCTGTATTTTTTCCATACTCTTCATGCTCTCATTTTGTGTGGATGCAGAAACTTCTCCCAAATAAGGCCTTGAACAAAATGTGCTCTTCTCATTCCAGTGTGATTTTTGTGTTTCTGTTAGGCTCTTGTTCAGCATTTTGGCCTCCTGATTCTGCATAAAAGCAGGATTGATCTTGTGTTTCTGCAACACTCTATTATGTTGTGTCTTTCAAACAACAGGGGTTCATTCATGTGAAACAAACTGTTATGGCGATTATTACGATGCATTTTGTGGCTCTCTGGAATACTTGATTCTGATTCGTTAAATGTTTGTTTAGAATTACTGCTAAACTGGATATTCACTGCAGTCAATGGCAATGTATTTATCTACTTTCACCTATCATATCACTCAATTTAAAATGGCTAATTGATGCATCTTCCCAGAACATTTAAGATTACCAGCTGTAATAAAAATTGTAGCTTTGTAGCTAAATTGTAGCTAAATATGTTGCCTAACCAATCTATTAAAAAAGTAAACTGGATTGGAAATGGAATAATATATACAGTGATTTTTACCATTTAATCTAATATGCTCCATCCATCCAATACAATACAATTTATACAGTGTAAAATTTATTTATTTAAGATAACATATACACTTTTCATACAATTTAATTTTTATTTATTTGCTAAATAGCTATGTTATAAGTGGGATAATCTACAGCCAGTGGGTCATTATCATAAAAATTATGAAGATTGTGTTTGTTTTGTGTAATTTCATTTGAACCATTTCTAATGGTAATGTCTTCTCTCTTTTTCTGTAGTGATGGCAGCTATTCGTAAGAAGCTGGTGATTGTAGGAGATGGAGCCTGTGGAAAAACCTGTTTGCTCATTGTGTTTAGTAAAGACCAGTTTCCAGAGGTCTACGTGCCCACAGTGTTTGAAAACTACATCGCTGACATAGAGGTGGACGGCAAACAGGTCAGTTATCCTAAAATAGTTTTGTACACAGTCCTCCTATTTTTGTTTTGTGGACAGAAGCACTGAGAATGTGGTGTTTGTGTGTGTATGTTTGTTGGAGAGAGGGAATCGGGTGTTCTTGCAGCCTTTTAAACCAAATTTAAGGCCATCCTGATGAGACATGCTGGATATAAGCCGTGTTTCCACCGAAATTACCGGAACAATTTGTCCCAGGAACTTTTTTCCCCCAGACCTGTTGCTGTCTGCTTTTCCACCGTGGTCTCATTGTCGGTCCATCGGTCGCATTTATTGAACTCCATTGTTGATTCGAATAGCAAACAACTCTTACTGCACACACCGCAACAGACTTTTAAAGATGGTGGTTGAAATAAAATGCTGCGTGGAGTCAACTAATCAAAATACTGTGTGAACTCAACCAGTCAGCATGTTCAGCACCAAGTCCCACCCCCGAAAATTCCTGAACATTGAAAAAGTACTACCTTGTGAGCAGGGACTTTCTGAGGGGAAAATTTTAACCCGGAACTTCATTTAGACCCTGGTCCCTGCGGTCGAAACACAGAGTACCACCCCAAAGTCCCTAGTTCCTGGGGTTGGAAACACGGCTATAATGTGAGAGAAGTTCAGCAAGAGGGAGTTCTCTACTGATCTGAACTTACTACAACAGGAAATGGTTTGTTTCAGATTCTTGTTCAGGTTTGGTCTTGTAAGCTTCTTTGAAATAGAGGACAACAATATTGAAATCAATCTAAAAGTTAAGAATGGAAAAGATAAGATTACATTTTTCAAAAAATAGAAAAAGTATTTTGCAGTTTGTCAATCCATTCTATTTCCTATATGCTCCTGTACACACATTTCTTCTCCATATCTTAAGTCTTTTAACCCTTGAATGTTTTGTATTCCCATTGAAGGCCTCTAGTCCAGTGTGGACTGCAGCTATCTCTTTAAATAGCTTCAGGTTTATAAATGGTTTTTATATTTATGACCACTGACAATAATGCCACTCAAAGTCCAGTGACATAGCATCAGCTGACAAAAAATACTAAAGTATCTCTCTCTCTCTCTCTCTCTCTCTCTCTCAGGTGGAGTTGGCTCTATGGGACACAGCTGGTCAGGAAGACTATGATCGGTTGAGGCCATTGTCATACCCAGACACAGATGTTATTCTGATGTGCTTCTCTATAGACAGCCCAGATAGTTTAGGTACTTAACTATACACACAACACAGATTTTTTCTTTTTCTTTTTTTTAATCAAAGAATCCTGATAAAAAAATTAATACATCAGAATTTCTACAAAAAATATTAAGCAGCACAACTGTTTTTAACATTGATGATGATGATGATGAAAAAATAATTCTTGTGCACCAAATCAGCATATTAGAATGATTTCTGAAGGATCATGTGACACTGAAGACTGGAGTAATGATGCTGAAAATTCAGCTTTTTCATCACAGGGATAAATTACATTTTAAAATGTATTAAAATAGAAAACGGTCATTTTAAACTGATTTACTGTATTTGTAATCAAATAAATGCAGCCTTTTAAAATCTTAAAGAACCCAAACTTTTGAACGGTAGTGTAAATAACTTCTTTTCGTTTTTTAATTCCTGCTTCACAGCAAATACAATTTACATAAATATAAGTAATTCATCTTGTACATATTAGATTAATGTAAAATGTTAGATTATTATTAACATTTTAAAATTATTACATACTCAAAATACACACTATTTTACTGTAATTATTAATATTTATAATTTACTGTTTTTAATTATTTCTAAAAAATATCTTAACATTGACATCAGGTTTCATAACTTCTGTTCTGGCCCCTTGCAGAGAATATTCCAGAGAAATGGACGCCAGAGGTAAAACATTTTTGTCCCAATGTTCCCATCATCCTTGTGGGCAATAAAAAGGACCTGCGAAATGATGAACACACGCGCAGGGAGCTGATCAAGATGAAACAGGTATGGCGTGCGCGTGCGCGTGCGCGTGCGTGTGTGTGTGTGTGTGTGTGTGTGTGTGTGTGCATGTGTTAAACAGGTGTTGCCATAGTAACTTGAAGTAGAGGTTTGTAAGACACAGCAGAGGCCTTTTGTTGGCCTTTGCCTTAACAAACAGGACACTTCCTGTTTCTGACAACCACAAAGGAAAATGGAAATGCAGCTGTTTCCTGTGGGGATAAAGCTGCCCTTAGGGATTACATCATACTGAAGGGTGTTTGTAAGAGTAAAGCAGAAACAGTAGTGAAACTTCCATGCTAGTCATCATAATACTTTTATTTTTACACATGTAGCATTTTTAAGTTTAAATTTGCTAATGAGAAAGATTTTAGAATACAAAATTTGATGTGATCCATCATATTTTCCCAAATTGTTAGGCTACTTCTACCCACAATTCTTTGTGTTGAAAGGAACTGTTGTGGGTGTAGATGTTCGAACACTATGTAAGGTAGCTAACAAACATTGTTGTTAGTGTCTAGGAATGCTCATTGAGCTCAAACCCTGATTTTATCTCTGCAAGAATGTGGCAGATTGTAAGTCATGTGACATTCAGCATACTACAGTACTACAGTATGAAATGTTTATTGTAGTTCATTGTTTATTGTAACCTTAGTTACAATAAGTTGCGTCACAATACTTAAGTTGTAACCTACCTCAAGCACATAAAAGTTACATTTTAATATGAATCTAGCTACATGACTTGAGTCTGTCTCCATGTGAGTCAGTGCCTAAATATAAATAACACAGAATGCAAATATAAGAGGGCAGCTGAAATGGAGGTTTACCTTTCATGAAAACAGTTCTGAATGACATTAGGGTAAGTAAAAAAGATGACAGAAACTCTGCATATACATTTAACAATGGTGTAATGAGAAAAGGAAGTGCCTATACATGCTGGAGAGGTTGGTTAAAGCTGTCTACCCGGAAGTTTATGCACTGATGTGAGGGATAGTTTCCACACAACCTGCTTGAAAATTCACTGTATTGTTGGTGAAGAGCAAGTGAGACATGTGATGTGTTGGGGAAGAAAAAAAGCAGAAAGAAGCTAAATGTCATTTGAGGCAAATATTTTTTCAAATATTTCCAGTCAAGCTGTAATGTTGTCAAATTATATAAAGTGTGAAAATATTATTTGTGTATATTTAGGATACATAAATTGCTAGTCATGAAATGAGCTTTTGTAGGACAAAGGAGTCAGCCAAAAATGTTCAAAATATTGATATTAACTGCTATGATATTAAACCATTTGAGATGTGGTGGAAATGTTAATGACTTTCAGAAGAAAATTTACATTATGATGGAATTTTCCAGTGATAAACTAACATTCAGAAGTTTAGGGTTAAATAAAATAAAAATAAATGCAGCCTTGGTGAGCATAAGAGACTTCTTTCAAAAAACTGTGGCAAGTCTCTTATGCTCACCAAGGTTGCATTTATTTGATCAAAAAAAAAAAAGTAGCATTGTGAAATATTATTGCAGTTTAAAATAACTATATTTTGATGTATTTTAAAATGTCATTTATTCCTATGATGGCAAAGCTGCATTTTCAGCATCATCACTCCAGTTTTCAGTGTCGCATGATCCTTCAGAAATCATTCTAATATGCTGATTTGGTGCTCAAGAAACATTTCTTATTATCACAAATGAAACTAGAGGGTGAAAAGAGTTTATTTTCTCTAATGGAATGCTGCCTCTCAATGTGTATGTGTGTTTTAGGAACCTGTAAAACCAGAGGAGGGCCGTGACATGGCTAACAGGATCAGTGCATTTGGATATTTGGAGTGTTCAGCCAAAACTAAAGACGGAGTGCGTGAGGTGTTTGAGATGGCCACCAGGGCGGCGCTGCAGGTGCGCAAGCGCAAGAAGAGAAATGGCTGCCTACTGTTATGAGCCGCACGCTGAAACACACACACACACACACACACACACACATACCTCCATGTTCCTTTCAGCAACTGACCCCAGGAGAAAACTACAGTACCTGCCGCTCCCCACAGTTCTCATAATCCAGGAGTGGATGACAAAAATATTTATAAAGAAACCGAAGTGTGTGTCAGTAGCTTACCCAATACTTCTCCATCCTGCCATCTTTCTCTTTTCTTTTCACCAGCATACTTTCCTTCCTTCCTTCCTTCCTTCCTTCCTTCCTTCCTTCCTTCTATGGAAGAAAGACTGACAGATTAATTTTGTATTTGTACATAAATCTTCTCTGTATCTTTCGGTTCTGATTTACAGTTATTCTATGCCTCTGTATATGATGCTCAGTGATTTAAGTTTAAAAAAATACATTTATCATTCATTTAAACTGCCAGCCTGTGCTCTGTGTGTCTGTTTTTTGACTGATCTTGGGACTATGTTTAACTGCCAACCTTTCTTTACCTTTGTCCAATCAGATCGACTTTAATCAGGAAATATGTCATATTTAACATGAATGAAAATGAGGCTATGAGGATTAGATATACAGTCTGATCAATTGGGTTTACTGTTATATATTTGTGTTGATTGCTTAGCAAAGGCTTTCTGAAATATTTGGACAAAAATGCTCAAATATATAAGTATAAACCAGATTAAATGGTTTAGCAGGCTGAAACCAAGTGAGCATTTAGTGCAAACTAAATTACCTGGTCTGCTCAGGATAATGTGTGTGAGAGAAAGAGATAGAATAAGAAAAGGAAAGATGATTTTTTTTTTTTTTTTTGGCTCTGCCTGTGGTACAGTGTGTTACAATATCAGAAGTGTAACAAACCCGAGGACAATGCATCAACTCCAGATGATACCTGCTCCAAAGAAGGTAAGTGTCAAAAGGTATGTTTTTTTTTTTTCTTTGTCTTCAAAACTGAAAAACTAAGAAACCGTTAATTTATCACATATTCTGTCATGTTTTTTTTTTTTTTTTTTTTTTTTTCATATTTTTATTTTTTTTTTATCACACTTTGTTCTAATTTGCCAAATGGAAACACAAAACCAACATGAAGGAACAGCTTGCCATACTAAATAAACAACCGTTACCGAGATCTCGTTACTCACCAAAACCTACCATCACTGAGATCTCGTAACCGAACAAAACCGGCCATCATTGAAATCTCATAACCAACTAATACAGATACCATTGAAATCTTATAACCGTAAATAACTGGCTGTCATTGAAAAGTCGCAATGGAACAAAATCGACTGTCTTTTAAATCTTTTTTTTTTTTTTTAAACAAAGGAACAAAACTGACCGTCTTTGAACTCTTGTATCTGAACAAATCCAAAAGTCACTCAAATCTCGTAAAGGAACAAAACCGACTCTCATTGAAATCTTGAAAAGGAACAAAACTGACTGTCATTGAGATCTCACAAAGAAACAAAACCGACCATCATTGAAATCTCGTAACTGAACAAATCCGACCGTCACTCAAATCTCATAAAGGAACAAAACCGTCTGTATTTGAAATCTCATTAAAAAAAAAAAGGAACAAAACCGACCATCTTTGAAATCTTATAACAGAAAAAAAAACTGACACTGAAAACCGACCATCATTGAGATCTTATAACCCACCAAAACCTACCATCCCAGATCTCGAAACCAACCAAACCCGACTTGTAACCGAACAAAATCGGCCATCATTGAAATCTCATAACCAAATAAAACGGATACCATTGAAATCTTGTAACCGAATATAACTGGCTGTCACTGAAAACTTGCAACGGAACAAAACCGACTGTCTTTTAAATCTTATTTAAGAAAACAACAACAAAAGAACAAATCCGACCGTCACTCAAATCTTGTTAAGAAACAAAACCTGTTATTGAGATGAGATCTCACAAAGAAACAAAACCGACCGTCATTGAAATCTCGTAACTGCACAAATCCGACCGTCACTCAAATCTCGTAAAGGAACAAAACCGACTTTCAGTGAAATCTTGAAAAGGAACAAAACTTGCCATCATTGAGATCTCATGACCGGACAAAACCGGCCATCATTGAAATCTCATAACCAAATAAAACGGATACCATTGAAATCTTGTAACCGAATATAACTGGCTGTCACTGAAAACTCGCAACGGAACAAAACCGACTGTCTTTTAAATCTTATTTAAAAAAACAACAACAAAGGAACAAATCCGACCATCACTCAAATCTTGTTAAGAAACAAAACCTGTTATTGAGATGAGATCTAACAAAGAAACAAAACCGACCGTCATTGAAATCTCGTAACTGCACAAATCCGACCGTCACTCAAATCTCGTAAAGGAACAAAACCAACTGTCTTTGAAATCTCATAAAAAAACAAAGAAACAAAACCGACCGTCTTTGAAAACTTGTCACTGAACAAATCCAACCGTCAATCAAATCTCGTAAAGGAACAAAACTGACTTTCAGTGAAATCTTGAAAAGGAACAAAACTTGCCGTCATTGAGATCTCATGACCGGACAAAACCGGCCATCATTGAAATCTCACAAAGGAACAAAACTACCATCATTGGGATTTCATAACCGAGCAAAACTGATCATCGTTGAAATTTTGTCATTTCTTTTTATAAATTTCGACCATCATTAAACTGTCTTAAAAAAAACAAAACCAACCATCTTTGAAAACTGGTAAAGAAACAAAGGAACAAAACGTACCGTCATTGAGATGTCATGACTGAAAAAAACACCCATCATTGAAATCTCATAACAAAACAAAACCAACCATCTTTGAAATCTCATTGAACATGGAAACAGAACCTACTGTCATTGATATGTCATAACTGAACAAAACCGATCATAGTTGAAATTTTGAAAAAAAAGTTTGAACATCATTAAACTCTATTAAAAAAACAAAACCGACCGTCTTTGAAAACTCATAAAGAAACAAAGCAACAAAACTTACCGTCATTGAGATCTCATGACCGAACAAAACTGACCGTCTTTGAAATCTCGTAAAGGAACGAAACCAAAGGAAACCGACCATTGTTGAAATTCCGTAAAGGAACAAAGGGACAAAACATACCATCATTGAGATTTCATAACTGAACAAAATTGACCAGCGTTGAAATTTTGTACATTTTTTTTCATAGATTTCAACCATCAACCGACTGTCTTTGAAAATTCGTAAAGAAACAAAGGAACAAAACTTAACGTCATTGAGATCTCATAACTGAACAAAACTGACCACAACTGCAATTTCGGGAAAAAAAATCATAAATTCCGACCATCATTAAACTCTCGTAACAAAACAAAACTGACCGTCTTTGAAAACTCGTAACGAAATAAAGGAACTAAACCTACCGTCATTGACATCTCATAACTGACGAGAACTGACCATCATTGAAATCTCGTGACGCAACATAGAAACAAAACCTATCATCGAGATCTCATAACTGAACCAAACCGACAATAGTTGAAATTTTGAAAAAAACAAATCATAAATTTCGACAATCATTAAACTCTCGTAATAAAACAAAACCAACTGTCTTTGAAAACTCGTAAAGAAACAAAGGATGTCATAACTGAACAAAACCGACCATAGTTGAAATTTCGAGAAAAAAAAAAAAAAAAAAATCATACATTTTGACCATCATTAAACTCTCGTAATGAAACAAAACCGACCGTCTTTGCAAATTCGTAAAGAAACAAAGGAACAAAACTTACCATCATTGAGATGTCAGGACCGAACAAAACCGACTTTCATTGAAATCTCGTAACGCAACAAAACTGACCATCTTTGAAATTTAGTAAAGGAACATAGAAACAAAACCTACCATTATTGAGATGTCATAACTGATCAAAACTGAACATTGTTGAAATTTCGTGAATTTTTTTCATTAATTTCAACCATCATTAACCTTTCGTAACAAAACAAAACCGACCGTCTTTGAAAACTCGTGAAGAAATAAAGGAATTAAACCTAGCGTCGTTGAGGTCTCATAACTGAACAAAACCGACCATCATTGAAATTACGTGAAGGAACATAGAAACAAAACCTACCCTCATTGAGATCTCATAACTGAACAAAACCGACCATAGATGAAATTTTGAAAAAAAAATCATAAATTTCGACCATCATTAAACTCTCGTAACAAAACAAAAAACGACCATCATTGAAATTACGTGAAGGAACATAGAAACAAAACCTACCCTCATTGAGATCTCATAACTGAACAAAACCGACCATAGATGAAATTTTGAAAAAAAATGTGTTTTGCAATTCAGTATGAACCCAATAAGTACATTGTACTTATTTTTTGATGTAAGTACATAGTAGTTAATGCCACTTAATATAAAGTGGGACCCTAAACAAAACCGACCACAATTGCAACTTTGAAAAAAAATCATAAATTTCGACCATCATTAAACACAAAACAAAACCGACCATCTTTGCAAATTCGTAAAGAAACAAAAGAACAAAACTACCATCATTGAGATCTCATGACCGAACAAAACCGACCTTCATTGAAATCTCGTAACGAAACAAAACCGACCACCTTTGAAATTTTGTAAAGGAACATAGAATCAAAACCATCAAATCTGAAAATTGTTGAAATTTCATTAATTTTTTTCATTAATCTGGACCATCATTAATCTTTCTTGACAAAACAAAACCGACCGTCTTTGAAAACTCGTAAAGAAATAAAGGAACTAAACCTACCGTCGTTGAGATCTCATAACTGAACCAAACCGACAGTTGAAATTAGTTGAAATTTTGAGGAAAAAAATCATAAATTTTGACCATCATTAAACTGTCGTAATAAAACAAAACGTTTGCCTATATGTGACGTTACATGACATTGTTTACAAGCTGTTTTATTAACGTCTTTCCGCGGTTGAAACACTGATTATGCAAATACACAAGACATGATATGGATTTCGTTAAGTTGTACTATATCTTTTAACATACCTTCAGAAGTTCATTCATGTTTATTTCGTGCTGTAACATTGTATTAAAGTGGAGGAGAGAATCAGTTCACGTGCACTTTTCGCTGCCTTTTAACTGATGAGGCGCTACAGCGGTCACAACACATTAAAGAGCGCCAAAACGGTATTTATGTTTTTTATTTTGTAGTAAAAGGCCAGAATTTGAAATATGAGACTTTGTTTCATGTCAAAAGCAACAAACCACAAATCTTATTGTGATTTGGATGCGTATCCTCACGCTTAAGTGGGTATACAGCGTATACCTGCGTATCACGTAGACTACACCACTGGTCACCATTTTGGTGGTCAGTGTTTCCTTTAGTTGGGCAGTTTGACTCTTGGCTTTTTGTGTAAGTTTGTGGTCTTTGTAACAGTGTTTACCAAAACACATAATTTGTTGCAAAGAAACCAGAAACAAAATAATCGAGCCGTATAGTTTTCTGCCTCATAAAGCAGAGTTTACTAATCTTGTTCCTGACCAAAAGGTGGTTATTTGTTATTAAAATATTATATTCACCAATAAAACTTTCTTGCCACAGATCATGTTCTGATTTTTTTTTTAATACATTATGGGAATTTTTTTTTTTGACACACACAGACATCAAGAATCGGCATATGAACCTCAACAATGGTGACATCCTTCATGCTGCAATGCATGCTGGGAGCTACCATAGTGTACAACTCATGACTTCCAGCATGCATTGCAGCTTGAAGCATGTCACCATTGTTGAGATTCATATGCTGATTCTTGATGTCTGTGTGTCTAAAGATGTTTTGCACTTTCAATGTAACGATTCAGAATGTCTGATCTGTAGCAAGAAAGTATTGTTGCTGAATGTAACCTATTAAAGACAAATATACAGTTTTGGTAAAGAGTACAATTAGTAAATGATTTTGCTTTATGATGATGAAAACTATATCATCAAGTCATCTTTGTTTCTGGTTTCTTTGCAACAAATTGTGTTTTGGTAAACACTGTTAGAAAGACCACAAACTCACGTGAAAAGCCAAGAGTAAAAATGCCCAACTAAAGGAAACACTGATCACCAAAATGGTGACCAAACATTTTCAATAAAACATCAACATCTAAACCTCTGTTAATTCTCAAAAAGGACTTCTGCTGAGATCTTGAGAGATGTATTGTCTTCTTTTATCTTCAGTGGATTTCAGGCTGTGTGGTTTTAAGTCAGTTGTATTTGTGTTTCATTTTTTGAGAGTGCAAGAATGATGTTGAACCAACATCAATGCCATTTCCATTTATTTTTTTGTTGATTTCAACATTTTTTCAACATGAAATTGATTCTTAACGTTGACACATTAACATTGATTTATCATTGTTTCGATCATTGCTTGCTATCTGGGTTGTTTCTTATGAGGTAAATAAAGTGGGTTGAATCCAGGCAGCTCTAAAAGTTTTTAGAATAGAATAATCTGGCATCCTTCTGAAGGCACTACGCCTGCGCTTGAGGTGTTGAATGTTGTTGAATGCTCTGTTAATAATTTAAACATGTTAATTACACAAATAAAATGTTTAGCATAGATTGATTGAACAGTGGTTGATTAGCCTATATTTATGTATTTATTGTAGACTTTATTATTAAACGAAGTAAACATTTTGCTGAAATATCCACAACATAAGAGCGCACGGTTTATACGTCGAGTTGTGTTCGTTACTATAGCAACAGTAGAATCCGGGTGCAGTGTGTTTCAGAATCAAACAATCATTGTAAAAATAACTTTTGTTATATCAAGATCTCGAGAAAACAACTTTTATGTCGAGATGACGAGAAATTTGACTATGGAAGCCCTAAAAGGCCATGGAAATTAAAATTGAAAAAATAATAATCCATGGCCTTAAGAAAATAACTCATGATCACGAGAAAACAAGATAGAAAAAATAATAATAATCCATGGCCTTTTAGGGCTTTCGTAGTAAGCCACAATGACAATAGAAAAAAACTCCCAGCATGCATCACGGTATTTTTGTTCCTTTACTAGATCTCAATGACAGTCAGTTTTGTTCCTTTAAGGGATCTCAATTGTTGTCAGTTTTGTTTTATTATGAGATTTCACTGATGTTTGGTTCTGTTCCTTTATGAAATTTCAATGATGGTTGGTTTTGATCGGTTACGGGATCTCGGTCGGTTTTGTTCGATTATGAGGTCTCAATGACAGTCGGTTTTGTTCCGTTATGAGATTTCAGTGATGGTTGAATTTGAAACAGTTCAAACTGTCAGTTTTGTTTGTAAATAATATTTTAAAGTATATTAAAATAGAAAAACATTATTTGAATTGTAATAATATTTCACAATATTACTGTTTTTCTGTATTTTTGATCAAATAAATGCAGGCTTGATGAGCATATGAGACTTCTTTCAAAAACACTAAAAATAGTACTGAAAAAAACAGAATGCTTCCATGTAAGTTCTAAAAACTAAATAAAGTACTATATCATTTTTAACGTGAAACTAACTAACTAACTGCCTGCATGGTATGTGATGTAACGTAGGAATTATTTTTGTCCCAGGGTTACACCCCTTATTTTCTGGGGTTTATTTTAACCCTTTATTCAGTACAGTTTATGGTGACTGTACTGGAGCATTGGGTGGTATGTGATGTGTTGTAGGGACTATTTTACACCAGGGTTTCACCCTTTATACAGTACAGCTTATTGAGACTGTACTGGGGCATTAGGACCCACTCAGGCCACAGGTTGATCAGACCCTGGCCTCTCTAACACCTCTTCCCACAGCTACCCAGTCTCCAAGAAGGTCTTCCATCCAGATAGAGACCAGGCTCAACCATGCTTAGCATCAGTGGGTGTGCAAGTGAAAGTTGCGCTACGTTGAGATTCATATGCTGATTGCTCATATCTGTGTTTGTCAATAATAATTTATTATTTTCTGCTCATCTTCTAACTGATTTGTACTATACAGTATAATCTTGTTTCAGTAAAACAGGTTTATAATTGAAGTGTATTAAGGGCAAAACACAATTATTACACTTCAAACGACATCAATAATTCATACTATTTTGCAATGATTATTTTAAGAGAAACATATTATAAGAATTAAGAGCCCAAATAATGGAAACACCAATCACTATTATGGTGACTACAAATGAAACAAACATAAACATTAAACTTCTGTAGATGAATGAATGAAATAAAGTCAGTCTGGTTAGTAATATGTGAAGCTGTAATGCTGTTTGTGGAGTTGTTTAATCCTTCTGTACTGAGATTTGGAGAGATCTGGGGCCTCATTTATAAAATGCTGTGCAGAAACCATCCTAAATTTGATCTTACGATCATTTCTCAGATGTGCGTACGTGTGATTCATAGAATGAATGTACTCACAGAAAACGAGCTCCTCTCTTTCAGATGTGAAATCTATAAATCGCAAATGATTTTGAACTTGCGCGCAGATGAATGGTTTCAGTTCTCAGCGTTGTAAACTACACCTAATTAATTTCATTTATATAAAAGATCACCAGTCATCGTCCAAATCCTTTAATTTAGAATGGCGAGCTGCAAGAAAGCTTCGATTTCCAAAAACCTGCAGTACTCTGACCAGGAAAAGAGTGTACGTCTGCTCAGACCTTGATGTGGTGCTAGGCTAAAAACTGTCGGGTGTTGGCGTGGATTTAAGCGTACACACGCTTTATGAATGAGGCCCTCAATGTCTTCTTTTATCTTCAGTTGATTTTATCTAAGGCTGTGGCTGAAGTCAGTTGTAGTTCTTGTGTTTCCGTTTGTCTCTTTTTTTTCTTTTCTCTTCAGTGATTTTGCTTGTTAACAGGCTTATTAATGCTAAGATGATTCTATAAATAATATATAAAGATTTTGTGGCTCAGATAAGGTGCAGTTCTGTTTTATTTCTTTTCTCTTGGCTGACATGTGGCATTGCTATGGCCTGCTTGTGGCTCAGATCTGGTAAACAGGAGCGGTCCGCCCAAGTGTCATCATTCCACGCCACATGTGGCCCGGATCATCATACCACTCGTGGCAGATGTAGGCCGGATTTGGGCCGGCACAAAGTTTCTATCTGGGGAGTGTCATTTGGAACTCATATACAGTTATTTTTTATTAAAAATATATGTTGATAATGATTAAACACTTCAGTGAACTCCAAAGGCACCATTTTAGGTAGACTATATAAAGGGATAGATTGTTTGTGTGTGAGAGAGAGAGAATCTGGTGTTCACTCATCCTATACTACAATGAAATAAATAATTTAATGAATAATGCCTATTTTACTACCCTTTAAACCAATAAAATGTTTAAGGTACAGTAGCCCCAAACAAAGGAATAAAAAGGTTGTACAAAGGTTGTGAGGTATAAAAGCTAAATTATCATAGAGTTAAGATAAAAAGTCGCAATTACCTTTATGTATATATATGTATATATATATCTCTAACTTCCATAGCTGGCAACACAAATATCTTAATTGCAAGTAGAGGTGACTGAGTTACTAAATTCTATTTTTGTGTCCTTCAACAAAGCACCTAGTGGGACTGTCTGTCCCTATAATTGGTGTACAGCATGTTACTTTAAATAAGAGGACAAGAGGTCAAGAGAAAAAGGCCCTGGTTGGTGTAAAGGTGGGGTAGGCAGTTTGTTATTTTTTAATGGCAGTCAGAAAATATCCCTGTTTAATTGACAGATAGCACTAGATCAGGTGTGCTGATGTTGCAGACCTGTCTCTGTAATAGACCTATGCTCTAAAAAAATCTACAGAAAAAAAAAATAACCCATAGGTGATGAGGCTAGGATCATGAGCATGTAGGTGTAGACATAATGGGAATAATGGCTTAAAGATCACTGGGACTCAGAGTAATCTCAGTTGGGTATAGCAGTACATTCAATAGCCACAAGAGAGAGACATACACACTGTAAAACCACTGGACAGAGGAGAAATTTTCATTTAACATTCATTTAATGGACATCATTTGAAAATATATTAACATGTCTGAGGTTTAATAAAGCACAGCTGAAATCTAAAGGATATATATAAATATATTCTATTATTTGCAAGCTTGAAAATTACACTTCTAAATTCACTGAAATTTAAGCCAGGTTCACACAATGTTTTGGATACAATGTGTATCATACAGTCTGACTGTAGTTAAAAAATGGTTAATGTTGCAGTGTTATAGTAGGAATAAAAAAAAAAGGCACTTTATCATCAATAAACAGTGGTTTATGAATCAGTCCATGTGCTCATATTTTCAAGGTAGGTTAAAGTATTTTTGTATAGTAAAAACTAGGGGTCATGGTTTCGGTACGGTTCGGTATGTGCTATGTTCAGGGAAAAAGACTACTGTCAAATAAAAATAAAGAACAAATAATCAAACTACAAGCAACAGCACAAATATATACAATATAGCAAAGATTTAAATAAAATAAACAGTGCTTTTCAGGTTTTTAGGTATCTAAAAGTAGTTTTTAGGTACAGAAAATGAATAAAATAATCAAATATAAAAACGACACTGCATATTATCTTCACAGTATAAATAAAATAAAGACTAATCATTATTAAAGTTACAAAAGCTATTAAGTCAAAAGCAGTGAGTTATTTCTTTGTCATTTGTTGTTTGATTAACTTCTTAACCTTTAAGACATAATGCACAATAATGCCCTGGTTTCACAGACAGGGCTTAGACTAAACCAGGATTAGGCCTTAGTTCAATTAGGATAT
The DNA here is from genome assembly GCF_018812025.1 of Megalobrama amblycephala. Classification (NCBI taxonomy): domain Eukaryota; kingdom Metazoa; phylum Chordata; class Actinopteri; order Cypriniformes; family Xenocyprididae; genus Megalobrama; species Megalobrama amblycephala. The sequence goes on along the minus strand of NC_063055.1, from coordinate 23,458,157 downwards.
TTAAGTAGCTTTTATAAACGTACACTAGAAAAAAAAACATTTTTGGTGTGCATCTTGAGATAAAACAATGGCACTGACATATTTTAAGATTTGTCAGTGCAAGTTGCTTTCAGTTAAAACAGCTCAAACATGTATTTTAGTCTAGAACTAGCTTTTAAACATTGTCTGTGAAACCATGGGATACTGTTACACATGTTTTTGAACAGACCTGAACAGCACACAATGCTATTTGCGTTCAAACTTTACTGATTTAAGCCTTGCTAAATTAAACATTCAAGAGCAAGGCGTGACATAGAACTTGTGCGCGCCGTGAGAAGATTTGTGTGTGCGCTCATCCAAAGCGTGCACATGCTCAGACAGCGTGAAAATACTGAGTTCTCTTTCAAGTCATGCGCTTGAATGGACAAATTCACACAAAAATGATGTCAACATGCCCGTCTTGGCAAGTATACAAGCACACATAGTCGGTTATGTCTTAAAGGTGCCATCGAACGTTTTTTTACAAGATGTAATATAAGTCTAAGGTGTCCCCTGAATGTGTCTGTGAAGTTTCAGCTCAAAATACCCCATAGATTTTTTTTAATTCATTTTTTTAACTGCCTATTTTGGGGCATCATTAACTATGCACCGATTCATGCTGCGGCCCCTTTAAATCTTGCGCTCCCCGCCCACGGAGCTCGCGCTTGCCTTAAACAGCATAAAGTTCACACAGCTAATATAACCCTCAAAATGGATCTTTACAAAGTGTTCGTCATGCAGCATGTCTAATCGCGTAAGTATGGTATTTATTTGGATGTTTACATTTGATTCTGAATGAGTTTGAGGCTATATGCTCCGTGGCTAAAGCTAACATTACACACTGTTGGAGAGATTTACAAAGAATGAAGTTGTGTTTATGCATTATACAGACTGCAAGTGTTTAAAAATGAAAATAACGATGGCTCTTGTCTCCGTGAATATAGTAATAAACGATGGTAACTTTAACCACATTTAACAGTACATTAGCAACATGCTAACGAAACATTTAGAAAGACAATTTACAAATATCACTAAAAATAACATGATATCATGGATCATGTCAGTTATTATTGCTCCATCTGCCATTTTTCGCTGTTTTCCTTGCTTGCTTACCTAGTCTGATTATTCAGCTGTGCACAGATCCAGACATTAATACTGGCTGCCCTTGTCTAATGCCTGGAACATGGGCTGGCATATGCAAATATTACGTAACAGTCGGTGTTATGTTGAGATTTGCCTGTTCTTCGGAGGTCTTTTAAACAAATGAGATTTGGAAACAATGGAGTTTGAGACTCACTGTATGTCATTTCCATGTACTGAACTCTTGTAATTTAACTATGCCAAGATATATTCAATTTTTAATTCTAGGGCACCTTTAAGTGAACATATAAAAGTTTAAAAAGACATTGCATGTTTAACAGTACATGTACTGGATCATGCATTATGTCTTAAAGGAAAAGAAGCCTAATATTCCTGCTGTCTGTGTTTTTAATGTTAATCAAACAACAAATGAGAAAAGAAATCACTCACTGCTCTTGACTGAATAGCTTTTGTAATTTCAATAATGATTCATCTTTATTTAATTCATACTGTGAAGATAAAACAGTTTTTTATAGGCTTTTATTCTTGACTACTGTTAGATACCTGAAAAGCACTGTTTATTTTATTTGTGCTGTTGCTTGTAGTTTGATTATTTGTTCATATTTTCTTTCATTTTATTTGACAGTAGTCTTTTTTTCCCTGAACATCGCACATACCGAACTGTACTGAAACTGTGACCCTAAAACCGTGATACAAAGCGAACCATGAGTAATTTGAATCATTACACCCCTAGTGAGCACCCAGATTTAAAGAATTGAAAGATCCAGGATTTCCATACCAGCTTCAAAAGAATGTGTAGAACAGGTGTGGCTAGTGAAGACTGGCTCTTTGTTAGTAATCGTGCCTCCACTCAGGATTCAGTTGTTGTTGGACCACACTCTCCTCAGTTTCCTCTAGGGGGTGAAAGAACACAACAGTCGTTTTTTTCCACATCATGCCTTCTTGAAACTATTATTATTCATTTACAATTATTATTTAGGTTATATTATTAGTAGTAATAGTAATAATACAATTGTAATTTAAATATGTATTACTTAAAGGTGCCCTAGAACTTTTTTTTAAAAGATGTAGTATAAGTCTAAGGTGTCAAAATACAGCTCAAAATACCCCATAGATTTTTTTAAATTAATTTTTTTAACTGCCTATTTTGGGGCATAATTAGAAACGAGCCGATTTCAGGTTGCGGCCCCTTTAAATCACGCGCTCTCCGCCCCCTCCCGAGCTCTCGACACTATCACAGCATAAACAAAGTTTACACAGCTAATATAACCCTCAAAATGGATCTTTACAAAGTGTTCGTCATGCATACTGAATGCATGCGTCGGATTATGTGAGTATTGTATTTATTTGGGTGTTTACATTTGATATTGAATGAGTTTGAGGCTGTGCTCTGTGGCTAACTGGCTAACACTACACTGTTGGAGAGTTTTATAAAGAATGAAGTTGTGTTTATGAATTATACAGACTGCAAGTGTTTAAAAATGAAAATAGCGACAGCTCTTGTCTCTGTGAATACAGTAAGAAACGATGGTAACTTTAACCACATTTAACAGTACATTAGCAACATGCTAACGAAACATTTAGAAAGACAATTTACAAATATCACGTTATCATGGATCATGTCAGTTATTATTGCTCCATCTGCCATTTTTCGCTGTTTTCCTTGCTTGCTTACCTAGTCTGATTATTCAGCAGTGCACATCCAGACGTTCTGCCCTTGTGTAATACTAACTGCCCTTGTGTAATGCCTCAATCATGGGCTGGCATATGCAAATATTGGGGGCGTACACCCCGACTGTTACGTAACAGTCGGTGTTATGTTGAGATTCGCCTGTTTTCCGGAGGTCTTTTAAACAAATGAGATTTATATAAGAAGGAGGAAACAATGGAGTTTGAAACTCACTGTATGTCTTTTCCATGTACTGAACTCTTGTTATTTAACTATGCCAATATAAATTCAATTTTTAATTCTAGGGCACCTTTAACACTTATTAAACTATAAATCACCATAGAACAAGACTGCTGGAAACTTTTCAAATTGAGCAGAATCTAATTCTATTTAGAACAATATTACCAGTAAGTAATATATTTATTTGAGATATAATTTCTAACTGTGATTGAAGTCAGTTGGACAAGTTCTTTAAAGTCTTAAAAGCATTGTAATCAGGTGTGTATGTTTTTGTTTTTTGTTTTTTTGCTGACAACCGGTTTTGAAAAAATGGAAGAAAGAAGACAACATCCTGTTTGCAATGTGAATGTAGACAACAGAGCATATGCATTAAGGCAAAGTCTTGAAATCTGACACGATGTAATGTTTTTGGCAGAACATCAACAGACACGCATGACTACTCCATTTTTTATTTTTTTTTTCAAATGAAGAATTCCCAAGTATTTTAAGTGCATTAAACTAAATCAAGTTTAATTTTTCATCCTAGTGAAAGATTATTTCTGAAATTTACATTAGCCAGTAAAGTTGTAGTATGAAAGTCAATGTTTTGTGACTGCCAGAGGTCTCACCACTCTCATCCTGGATGTTAAGAGCAAGTAGACACTTTTCAACCTCCTCTATTCCCTCTACATTGGTTAAGGGAAGCCCGGTGTAACCACCCTGATCGGAGCAGAAGTCAATAAACCTATGAAAATACACAATTTTCATTTAGTCAGTTCCTCATCAGGGTTTGCATTTCATCCATGTGTAATTTGGAAGTGTACAGTATATACCGGCCCCAGATTTCATCTGTCCGCAGAATGATGGGGTTTCCCACCATGATGAACAGGGATTTTGCTCTTGTTACCGCCACATTGAATCTCTAAAGAACAAGACATGAAATGAACAAGAACAAGTTCTTGCACATTGTTACAGAAAGAGCATATTCACAATGTAGTTCACAATGTAACACACAACTTAGTTCAAATTCACATCATGTTGTGGTATTACACTACTCTTTTAAAGTTTTGGGTCAGTACCTTCTCATTCTTGAGAAACCCAATGCTGAATGTTTCATCCAAAATGATGTGTTCCTTGCTGCTGCGAACAGCCGACACCATGATCACTTTCCTCTCTTGGCCTTGAAACTCCTCCACGGAACCAACCTACACAACACACCGAACACACAAAGGGAGGCGGCTATCATTTTGTGTTGACCTGTCCTAATTTAAGACAAAAAGCCATACCAGAGTGTGTACAAGGCTTAAACTCAAACTAACTTTCAGGTCATCAATGCACATACACTTTTGGAGGTCCTCGTCTGATTTGATAACCAGTCTGATCTTCTCCACCTATGAAATCAAACCCCAGAGAAAGTAAAGTGATGGTGCAGACCATCAGAGATTCAAGAGAAGTGGCATGATATTTTTAATTGCTATTTTGGTGACAGAATAGGGCTGTCCAAGAGCAGGCTCCACCTGTTTCCTGTAGGGGGCGATAATGCCAATATCTCTGGGGGAGATTCTAGAGATTCCCCTCTTCGCCTGTGTCAGGAGCAGCTTCTTCAGGTAATCTATGATGATATCGATTTCAAACTTGTTAAAGAATGACGGGCTATTCGACTCTCTTTCATCCTTCCCAGGAACTCCATGGAAAATCACAGGAAATCCCTGATGGGCGTGAGGGGGACAATACACAAATGGGTAATCTCCAGGAAACAGATTAAACTATAGTGACTAAAGTGCTGTTTAATATGTCTCACTCTTTTGGGCAGGTGCTCCCAGTTGCAGTACTGGTTGGAGCTGATTTCATTTGCACATGCCTTCAACTCCCCATCATAGAACAGCTCATTAGGAACCTTCAGAATGGATGGATGAGACCTGAACAGAGGCGTAAAGAGTGCCTGAAAATCATGCTTGAGTAAAAGCACAGATACCTTACAGCAAAAATGTCAAAGGCAAAGCGCACAAGATGCCCTTAGATGGCGATATCGCTTCTTTATAGCTGAAAAAAAAACTGCTGCAGAAAAAGTTAGGTGCCATGCAAAATGTAATATGTAATTGCATTACTCATCCCAAATGTATTGGATTAAAAGTACATTTACTTATACAAAAATGTAGTCAAGTAGAGATCAAAAGTTGCTGATATCTTTGATTCTCGGTAAAACTACAAAGTCACCAAAATATACTTAAGTACAGTAACTAATTACATTTACTCAAATACTTTACACCTCTGGAGCTGAAGAGAGTGTGAAGGAAATTTTTAATTCCTTTTTCTTGCAGGATTAACATTTATATGCTCTTTTGAAAACTACACTGTGTTCCAAATTATTATGCCAGTTACATATCAGTGGGATTTCAGTACAATAAACATTCAGATTTTAGTTTTTCAAAGAAAGTGTTTGTTTTATTTCTCTGTATCTTTTTAGATAACTGGTATCAATTTCAGACAGGTTTGTTTAACAGTTTGCCAGGTCTACCTAGGTAAATGGAAACCATACATAAAGATGTTGTTCCACATTATTAAGCAAGTCACAGTTCTCGTGCAATATGGGGAGGAAGAAAGATCTTTCTGCAGATGAAAAGCATGAAATGGTGAAATGTCTTGCAAAAGGCATGAAAACAACTAATATTGTGTGAAAACTGAATGGAGATTATCAAACTATCGTAAGATTTTTGAGTAATTTACAGTACAAGAGAACCTGACAGATTAAGGCTTATTAAGGAAATGTTCTGTCAAAAAAATTAATTGTATTAAAAGGACAGCTATAAAAAAAAGCCAGTGTTGAGCAGCAAACAGGTATTTGAAGCCACTGGTATCTCTGGAGTCTTGAGAACCTCTCCATGCAGGCTGGCAGTTGTGCATAAGGTTACATTTCAGCCACACCTAAACATAGCTCACAAAGAGAAACATTTACAGTGGGTTTAGAAATAACTAATTTTTAAATAGTTTTATTCACTGACGAATACCATACTACAATGGATGGTCTAGATGGATGGTTGGTGAGTGGCCACTCCATTTAAAGGGTTAGTTAACCCAAAAATGAAAATTCACTCATTAATTTCTCACCCTCATGTCGTTCCAAACCCGTAAGTCCTTTGTTCATCTTCAGTACACAAATTAAGATATTTTTGTTGAAATCCTAGAGGTCTTTTTAATCCCCCATAGAAAGCAATGTAATTACCAAATTCAAGGTAGTAAAAACATTGTTAAAATAGTCAACGGGACTACAGTGGTTCAACCTCAGTGTTATTGTAACGAAGCAGGGATCCATATGCAAAGCTTTATTGAAAGGTGAGCGTGGTCGTACAGGCATGGTCTAACAGGAACAAACAGGTAGAGCAAGGGACAGGCAGAAATGTGGTCAGGATAGAGGCGGTAGATCAGGGCAGGCAGATATCGTTCACAGAACAGCAGACAAGGCAAGGATCAGGACAGGCAGCACAGGATCGTAGACGGTAGACAACAGGTTCAGTAACAGACAGCCAGACAGGAAAGTAATGCTTGGAATTGTAACACAAGGTAAACAAGATTTCGCAATGTGGTGGTGTGAGTGAGTCTTTTATAGTCCAGGTAATGAGCTACAGCTGTATGTGGTGATTGGTGTGGAATGTGCATGTGACAGGCAGGGAGGATTATGGGAAGTGTAGTCCAGGAACTGACAGGAACTGACGGTGATCGTGACAGTTATGAAGCGATGAGAATACTTTTTGTGCGCAAAAACAAAAATAACGACTTTATTCAACAAATTCATCTCTCCCCTGTCATTCTCCTATGCTATTTACATTCAGCGCTTCCAAGTTCTACATCAGAACGCAGACTCAAAAAGTATTCTCGTCGCTTAAGGTTCAACATTAAGATTGACCACTGTAGTCACACTGACTATTTTAACGATGTCTTTACTACCTCTATTGCTGTCCTTTTTATACTTGTGTTCTCTTGAGTTCTCTTGTGCTGTAAATTTCTCAAAAATCTTACGATAGTTTGATCATCTCCATTCAGTTTTCACACAATATTAGTTGTTTTCATGCCTTTTGCATGACATTGCACCATTTCATGCTTTTAATCTTCAGAAAGATCTTCCTTCCTCCCCATATTGCATGAGAACTGTGACTTGCTGAATAATGTGGAACAACCTCTTTAAGTAGGTTTTCTATTTACCCAAGAAGACCTGGCAAACTACTTTATAAACCTGTCTGAGAATGATTCCAGTTATTTAAGATAGGAGAAATAAAACAAACACTTTCTTTGAAAAACTAAAATCTGAATGTTTATTGTACTGAAATCCCACTGATACGTCACTTGCATAATAATTTGGAACACAATGTAAATGTCCTCAACACCTGGGCCAAAAAGAGGAAACAAAACTAGTCTAAATATAAAAAAGAGGAAACAAAACTGTGATAGTGATAGTGACTTTGACATTTTGACTTTATGAACTCGGCAGACCGGTGCGTCCTACCTGTAATTCAGAAGAAGTTTGGTGACGTAGCGTTTGTCAAACTCAATGTCATCTTTCTCATAAAGATCATTCTGTGTCATCAGCCTCTCCAGCAAAGAGACATCTACAGGAAAGACACTCAACTCCGGATTACAATTTCATTACAATAATACACACCATTTTGCGTTATACCTTCATTTTTAGTCACAACAGTTGTGATTCAGCAATTGTTAAAGGTTAAAGGCAGGGTAGGTAAAAAATTTATAAAAAACTTTTTTTTCTAAATTTGTTTAAACTTTATTTATATATCAATACATATTTAAAATGTAAGTACTCTGAAAAAGAAAGTATAAAAATCGAGTGTCTGTAGACCTCTCACGACTGTTTTAAAGACAGCTTATTATTTCCACACTCCACCCCCTCCCTTCTGGGCTCCTTCCAAAGCCACGCCCCCAAAACGCATGAACGTGCGACTCCGACCACTGAGCTGGAAGATGCATTATTTACCTGAGACGAGCGGAGAGGAAGGAGCACAGTGCATGTAGTGACATCATGTCAGAATCACATGTAATAAAAATAACTTTATAATTATGAAGATAAACATAATTTAATTCGCTAACGAGTTAGTTATCTATAAGGCAAAGCTAAAAACAGGTTGCATGATACACGTTTTTCCATTACCATCATTTACACTGTGATGAAGATGAATTTCGTGTAAGATTCATAACATATACGTTGTTCTACAGATAAACAGAGTAACATACACTCAAATATCAACTCACAACTGCATTGCAGACACAAAATAATAACACACACATACAACAAAGTGTGTACGACACACACAGATACAAGATAAAGACATCAGTAAACATAGGTAGAGAATATAAAAACAAAACAAAGGCGAAAAAAAACGTGCAGGTAAACTTACAGGTGAACATGGTAAAAGAGTTAGACAGAGGGTAAATATAGTTCTAAGAAAAGTTCCTAGATGCGGAGTAACGTTAGGCCTACTATCTGTTAAACATGTATTTAGTTATCTAAAGCAAAATTATGCACAATTCAACACTATAGCTATCATCTTGAGCTAGGCCTATAGATTATTTATCGTCTCTACTACGGCTCGCTAAGTAATGTTATGTTAGCTATATTACGCAGCTACGTGTGCTAATGACACATGCTTCATGAAAAAATAAACAAAAAAATATGGATGATCAAAATACAAAAAGAAAGATTTACCTGTCCAGCAGAAATAAAGCAATCAAGGAGTTACTTTTCAGCCCCTTGAGTTCACTCAGTTCTCGCCATCGCTGGAAAGCCACGCCGATATTAACTCGCGTTTTATTTCTTTGTTTATCCAAAGACTTTTTGTTCATTGCCTTTTCTTGTACTGTTACTGTCTTCCTTTTTTGCCTGGTTTGCCTTCACTAACTGCATAGGCCGGTACTGTGAATTTTGCTTGCTGTTTCTCTGCCATTGTTTTGGTATTCCTAGGATCCATGCCTTTTGAATTCCCCAAATCAAACGTGCGCGCGCAAGTGGGCAGGTCATGTGTGGCAAAAGGGTGGTTGCCATGGTTGCGAGAGAGTGACAGCCGCCTAAGCCAATCCTATGTTTCGTCCCGGATGGAAATAATGAGCTGTGTTTAATACAGATTAAACGGTCTAGAGTCACTCGATTTTTATACTCTTTTTATCAGAGTTCTTACATTTTAATTATGCATGGATATATATAGAAAGTTTAAACAAATTTGGAACAAAATTTCTTACCTACCCTGCCTTTAAATGGTAAACAATAACAACACTATTTTTTGGGAACATAAAATAATTTTAACATGAAAATAATCAGCTTATAGGTTTGAGTGAGTGATGTGTCTGTATATATGTGCATCTCACCAAGCCCATAATTAATGGCAAGAGGAGATCTCAGGATTGGTCCCAGCTGCTTAGGATCCCCAGCCAAAACAAGCTGCCCAGTCTCTGCATTCAGCAGTCCTAAACACACCCAACGAGATAATGTAATGATTCAAAAACGGATCTCACTACTATCAGACCTACTACAGTTCATATTTGGGGCAAAAAGAGCAAACTCGCATCTGAGCACGAGTGGTTGCCCACCTGCCACACTGATGATGGTCTCTGACTCCACAGCATGCCCTGCCTCATCCACAAAGATGTGAGAAAAATGATCCACAGGAAAACCCCCACTGACCAGCCTACCAACACAGACACAGTGTTTACTGACTGCTATAAATCATACCTGTGAGAGAAATTTGAGTTTATTGTGTTTGAATAAGATGATGCCCTTCACCTGCCTGCGGTGACTAGAGTGCTGACCAGGATCTTGTAGGACATTAGGTCCTCTTTACATGGGAAAATAATCATCTCTCCATTCACATTACTGTTGTTCTAAACACAGACACACACACAACATAGACAGTCAAAATAAAAACTGTAGGCACCTGTATACAGTAACTCCATATACCATTTGGTCACTTAAAAATACATGAATTTCACTGCATTAATAAAGTGTGACAAAAAAAATAAATATCTTGTCTTCACTAAAAAATAAATGTTTTTTTTTTGTTTTATATGTTATATATAATTTAATATAATTCACTTACCTTTAGAACTTCAGGGATGTCTTTTGGATTGCGTGAGCTAGCGTAGAGTCTGTATATTTTATGTGCATCGACATGTCGACTAGTGATCAACTTTTCACACAGTTGATCAGCTGCACTGTTAGAAGGAGCGCAAGCTAGGATATAGGCATCGGGTATATTCTTCTCCAACTGAGAGATGTTGAGAAACACACAGAAAGAATGACTGAATGCATTAGCTATTACACTAAATTCTTTCACAAACGCAAATATAATACCATGTGACATTTTCATGCAGACCTGGTGGGAGTGTGTTTACTTTGGTGTGTATGATTACTGGTTTTACCTGTTTGATGGCCTCCACTATCGTGACGGTTTTACCAGTGCCAGGAGGACCAAACACCAAGTACGGTGCCGGCTTGGATGTACCGGCCACAATGTTACATACTGCGCTGTACTGTTCAGGGTTCCTCTCAAGTTGTTGATCAAAGAGTCTAGAGAAACACACATTGTGCTGAAATACTCAGTGTTTCCTTCTGAAGGTTTAATACTAGTATAATAATAATAGCACATTTACAGGTGCTGGTCATATAATTAGAATATCGTGAAAAAGTTCATTTTTTTTATTGTAAATTATTTTTAAAAATGAAACTTTCATATATTCTAGATTCCCTACATGTAAAGTAAAACATTTCAAAAGTTTTTTTTTTTTTTTTTTATTAAATATTTTGATGATTAGAGCGTACAGCTCATGAAAGTCCAAAATCCAGAATCTCAAAATATTAGAATATTTCCTAGGATCAATCAAAAAATGGATTTTGTAAAACAGAAAAGTTCAAGTTCTTTAAAGTATGTTCATTTGTACACTCAATACTTGGTCGGCAGCACATAATACAGCAAATGACTTGCTCCTAGCACAAATTACAGCATCAGAGATGTGTGGCATGGGAGTGATCAGCCTGTGGCACTGCTGAGGCACTATTGAGCCTTCAGATCATCTATATATTGTTGGATCGACTGTTTCTCATGTTTCTCTTGAAAATATCCCATAGATTCAGGGGTCAGGCATGTTGGCTGGCCAATAAAGCACAGTAATATCATGGTCAGCAAACCACTTGGAAGTGGTTTTTGCACTGTGGGCAGGTGTTAAAGTCCTGCTGGAAAAGGAAATCCATAAAGCTTGTCAGCAGATGGAAGCATAAAGTGCTCCAAAATCTCCTGGAAGATGGCTGCATTGACTTTGCACTTGATAAAACGCAATGGACCAACACCAGCAGACATCACGGCCCCCCAAATCATTACTAACTTCAGAAACTTCCCACGAGACTTCAAGCAGCTTGGATTCTGTGCCTCTCCAGTCTTCCTTCAGACTCTGGGACCATGATTTCAACATGAAATGCAAAATTTACTTTTATCTGAAAAGAGGACTTTCAACCACTGTTCACTGTCCAGTTCTTTTTCTCCTTAGCCCAGGTAAGAATCTTCTGACGTTGTTTCTGTTTCAGAAGTGGCTTGGTAGTCCTTTTCCTGAAGATGCCTGAGTGTGGTGACTCTTGATGCGCTGACTCCGGCTTTATTCGACTCATTGTGAAGCTCTCCCAAGTGTCTGAATCGGCTTTACTTGACAGTATTCTCAAGCTTGTGGTCATCCCTGTTGCTTGTGCACCTTTGCCTACCCAATTTCTTCCTTCTAGTCAACTTTGCATTTAATATGCTTTGATACATCACTCTGTAAACAGCCACCACATTCAGTAATGACCATCTGTGACTTACTCTCTTTGTGGAGGGTGTCAATGATTGTCTCCTGGACCATTGCCAAGTCAGCAGTCTTCCCCATTAGTGTGGTTTCAAAGAACAAGAGATACCCGGAATTTATACTGTAGGGATGGTCATTTAATGAAACTCAAATATACATATTCTAATATTTTGAGATACTGGATTTTGGACTTTCATTAGCTGTACACTCTAATCAACAAATTTAAAAAATAATAATAATTTTGAAATGTTTTGCTTTACATGTAGGGAATCTAGTATAAATTAAAGTTTCATTTTTTAAAATAATTTACAATAAAAAAATGAACTTTTTCACGATATTCTAATTATATGACCAGCACCTGTATAGCACATCTGGGTCTTACTGACCTCAGTGCAGGTGGAGATACAGGGGTCATGCTCCTTGAGCCCACGGGAAACAGCACATCTCTGAGGTTGTGCTGGACCGCCATGTGTACAGCTCTGTGTTGCAGTCTTAATGGGAGACGATTCACTGTGAACTCTACACGGAACTTCATATTATCTATGAATACATGGTCAAGGAACCTTAACACACACACACACACACACACACACAAACACATAATATAAAAAAAATCAATCAATATCAATAAAAACAAAAATATCAATAAAAGCTTTCCATCATGGAGGTTGTTTTTTTTTTTTAAATAAGAATGAAGATGTTCCAAATTATATATATATGTATCAGCTTTAATGCATTACAAAAATGAAAGTGGAAGTGACATGTGAAGGCCAAGTATGGTAACATACTCGGAATTTGTCCTCTGCATTTAACCCATCCAGTTAGTGCACACACATTAGGAGTAGTGAACACACACTGCAAACTGTGGACAGACACACCCAGAGCAGTGGGCAGCCATTTTGTAACCTCATTCACTGCCTATTGAGACCCGAGCTCGTAACCTTCGGGTTACCAGTCTGACTCTCTAACCATTAGGCCACGACTGCCCCCAGTCAAATGTCAAAAGATTCGACAAAAAGAAGTATTCAAAATGTGTAATTTAACATACAATCTGCTAAAGAATGGAAAAATATGGCCAAATAAATATGTTAACAGATCATTTTTTCCCCCACAAAATCTGTAATTTTCTGTCACACTGTTTGGATGTAGTAAAACACCCACAGATGTAGCAGAAAATATTTGGGCCATGTTTGCATTTTCTTCTGTCACTGGCCATAATTCTAAACTTGAAATCAGAGATTATGCATAAAATAATGTATTACATGTGAAAATCGGCTGACAAACAAATAATTCTAACCTGGCTCAAAGGAAGAATCATGTCTTTGTGGCAGTTTTTCTGGTGTTTAAGTGATAATACAAGACTTCTTTACCTTACAAATGGCTGTCGAAAGCAAAAATGCTATGAAATGCATGATATATTTTGTGAGAAAGCGGTTAAGCTACAGCAAAACAGGCCCCATTTTGGCATCAGCACCCCAAAATTAGTAAAAACAATTATTGGATTTCATTCCGCAAATATGATGCAGGGCAGTGTTATGCCACATACAGAATGTTTTAAATGTCACTCATACTTCATACCTTCTGGAGAAGCCCAGTTTGACCTGATCCAGTTCTACTTTGTGGACGTAGCCCTTGTATTTGGTCACAGTTGAGAAACTGACCTCCTCACTCTTAGTGAGAAGCAGATGATCTCCCCTCAGGACTGATGGCCTGTTCTCTGATACACCTGGGAGCTTTAAATCAATATACACAAACAGACCTTAAAAAATCGTACAATCTCCAACAAGTGCTTTAACGAAAGACATTTCCACTCACGTATAAGACCATTAGTCTTTTGTCATTTTTATCCCTGGATAAGGTGACTTGATCTTTGTTGTATCTCTTGATATCCACATGCATCTGACACTCCTCCAGTTTCAGCAGTAAATCAAAGCGTTCGGCATAATTATGGAAGCTCAGCGGACTCTGCAGTAATGACCTAGACACCATCAAACACATCAAAGGGAAAATCATTATTTTTTAAAATGTTCAAATGTTAATGTACATGAAGAGGATGAAGGAATATTCAACATAAGTATATACTATATAACACTAAGCGGTATGGCCTACAAATAAGCCTACAAATAAAATAAAGCACAATTAACAAAATGTTTTCAATTAAATTATCTTAGTAACATTTTTCCACAAGTAGATGTCTTTAGATTATTCTGGAATATTCCACAAGTTTGCTCTTTTTGCGAAAGTATTATATAAAGCCATAATGTGAAAAAACTGCACAGGCATTAGACCAAACTTTGACCAAAGCTTATGTTCCGGTGTTTCTGTAACAACTCAAACAAAACAGTACGGCACAAGCAATGCCAAGGTCACAGGTTAAATTCCCAGGGAATGCATGAATTTCTAAAATGTTTCTCTTCAATATGTCTCATCAAATGCATATACTTAATCCATACTCACCAACAAAAGGGTAGCTGCACCCCTGATTACATCCCTAAAAATGATCTCAAACCAGTTCTACATGACATAATTGGACACTTGAAGGACACTAGCTGAAGTCTATCAGCATATTAGAATGATTTCTGAAGGATCACAACACTGAAGACTGGAGTAATGGTAATAATATTTCACTTGAATGACACTAACTGATGTTCCTGAAATTTTCCTCTGAGCATCCGGTCATCTTTCAGGAGCTTGGCCAGCATGGGGATGTCAGGAGAAGGAGTGTATTGCCCCAGTGGCAGAACATTTTCAAGAAAGTTCTGAACATAACTACAGAAGAAAAAAAAAACACATGGAGAAACACATAAATAAATGTATAAATAAATCTAAAATATCTATTTACATTTCTATAACTTTAAGGAGCAAGACTAAATATTTCAGTATATATATATTAGGGCTGTCAATCGATTAAAAATTTTAATCTAATTAATTACATACTCTGTGATTAATTAATCTAAATTAATCGCATACATAATTTTTGCTGTGAAAGTATTAAATAATTCAATTCAAATGAATCAATGCAGGGTTTTTCCTGGGTCAAAAATGGTCTTCGGTGGTGACAGACATGGTCATCCACACAAACACTAAAAAGTGCCCTACCCACATGATCTGCGAGCCCGATACTGACAATAAAGTACCCGTCACTCTCACTGTAATTCTTTCTTGCCCTCTTTGCAAAAAAAATAAAAAAAATAAAAAATGATTTTATAGCTTTGTAAGAGAATGCTTTTTTGCTAAACCTGAAAAGTATTAAAAAGTAGCATTTAGAAGTTATATTAACTAATAATATAATTTTCTACCATATACAATTGAATGCACCTAGCTAACAACTTGCTTTGTTCTGGTTTCACCTCACTCCAGTCTAAACTAACTGATTTTATAGGTAGGCCTAATTTACTAGTCATTGTCATTTAAATAACCTGAAAATATTGTGGATTATTGTGGATTATTAAGGCTAATTTTACTAACCACTCTTGCTAAATGGGGAAAGCACACTTACTGTATGTTCTCATTTCAGAGTTGTTCGAGTAAATGATTCATTATAGACCGTGTGGACAGATCAGTTGTTGTCATGATTCATTAAAATGAATCTGTTCAAATGAGTCATTTGGTCGCGAATCGGACATTAGAGGACGTTGACGCGTTGCGTGCGAATCGCGACTGTTATTAGGACATCGCAAAAGATTTGTCAACAAAGAAAACACTTCACCACTGGATAGGATTTTCTTTTTGTCTACTGAAAGTGTGGTTTATGTCAGCTGCACGTGCAGGGCGCCTGTCAGAGAAGATGAGGTGACGTTCTTTTGAGCACTATTCACACCCAACGGTTATTCAGGAAATGAAACATCTCCGAATGCGCCTCGTGAAACATGGATTCGGTCTTACGAACTTTTAGCATTGCGTCAGTTGATTTAGATTATTATTAGTGATGGCCAATTTTGAAACACTGCTTCATGAAGCTCCGAAGCTTCATGAATCTTTTGTTTCGAATCAGTGATTCAGAGCGTGTATCAAACTGCTAAAGTCACGTGATTTTAGTAAACGAGGCTTCGTTACGTCATCACTGTTTCGAAACAGTTCGAAATTTCAATGGTTCACCGATAGAGGGCGATGATAAAGTGAGCCCATGAATCATGCAGATTCACTGAGAACTACTGAACAAGTGTCTAGGGCTTTACCCTATGGTTTTACCTGATCTCCGATCAGTTTTATACATTTGTAGATGTTTTAATTATACATTAGAATAATTAAAATTAATAATGGTAGTTATTAATCTCTTATTGGCCTGTTTAGCTTGAGCCATGGAACAAAGAAACAAGCCTTTAAAATTGATAAAAGAACACATATTATACAGACACTCTATATTTAATCTTATTAGATGATTAGTTAATTCCACTTAATTGATTTTACTTTCAATAAAACTTTTGCAATACATTTGTTAAAGGGTATTTTTAATGCATGTTTGGCCTGCGTTTTTGTTGCATTTCCACTGTTCTGACCACTAGGGGTCACCGTGGAGACGGGTGTCAGATTGTTTCGAAGCCTCGAATCATTACGGCACATTTGCTTCAACTGTTTCAGTGTTTCACGAAGCCTCGATCTGCCCATCACTAATTATTATGTGTGAGGTAGAGAGAGTGCGAAGACGGTGCTTACTTTGAAGACAGAGAGAGCTCGCACGCACGAGAGAGGAGCTCTGCTCGTTCTGTCCGTCAGCGCAGCAGTCGTCTCCCTCCTTCATTTTACAGTCGAATGGTGGCTAGAACGGCTCCAGGTTCAAAGGTCAATACGGAATGGATTAATCTGCGTTATTTTTTTTAACGCGTTATTTTTTCTCAGATTAATTAATCGAAATTATAACGCTTTATTTTGACAGCCCTAATATATATATTTTACATGTTATTTTTTTAATTAATAACTTTCATAATATTTTATATTTTATTTAAAATCAAGTCATATCATAATGTGTGTAATGTTTCTCTTACCCTTCCGGTGGAAAACCCTCATCCACTTTACAGTTTTCAGGTTCGGAGATGTTGAGTCTCAGGGGTTTGAATGGTTCTGTAGGACCCAGTAGGGCTGCAAGCTTAGTCCTGTACTCTGCCTCAATGAAGCGCACAATGTGGAAGGGACGGGTGGCAGGCTGGGTGTTCTGCTTAAACTCAAATGCCAAAGTAGCTGAATAAACTCCAACATGTCTGCATTTGAATCTCACCGTCACCTCATACTTTTCTCCTATTTAAAAAACAAACAAACAAACAAACAAAGATTTACTTTAATTTCTGATAGATCACATTAAAGGCATCAAACCAGAATATATCCAAATGTAACCTCCAATTAACATGGTGCAACTGGATCAATATGTCAAGTGTCGGCCGTACTCGCCTGGTTCCAGACGTAGTGGATTGTCGCGTGTGACTCTCCTGCTGTCTTCCAGAGTGAAACACTGCAGCCAGTGAAGAGCAGTGTAGTATGTGAAGTACATGGCCCCTTGACCCGTGTTCTCCACAAACAGCTTCAGCTCATAAACTTCTGCCCGATCCACAGAGATCTGAATCTTTCCATTCTCCATATAGAGCTCTGAGGACACCCGCACCCCATGCTTATCAGCTATAAAATGGGACCTGGGAAAGAGAAGAGCAGCATTGCAGATTTGTTTTTATTTAAATAAGCACTTGCAAGAGAGTCATTCACAAATAAGGTTTTTAAAAGTGTAAAAAAAAAAAACATAATGGAGATATAATTAATTTTGAAGTTTTATTAAGTGTTAACAATGAGATTATGTGGTTTTTATAATTAATTAACACTGCTTTTGTCATTTGGACAAAATTTGTTACCAAAATTTGGCTAAACCAAAATTTCTGTTTTACCAAATGACACTTTTGGTAATAACGAATGACAATATTTTCAAACAATGCTAACAGGCTGATATCTAGCTAGCTAACAAAAGGACAGCCAAACATTTTATATTTAGTACAACATTTTCTATGTTTTATAGCGGTTGTACCGAATGACCTGATGTTTCGGGACATCCGTATGAGCAAGTGAAAATATATACATTTATTACATTTTAAGATATTTTAATCACAAATTAAATGGCTGTATTGGCCTTTGGACGGTTAAACCGAATGACCTTTTGACACTTCAAAATCTTTAAAATACATTTATACGTAGCAAAATATAATTAAAACCTTTTGGATTCAATAAAAGAGATCTAGTTGTACTACCTGACATACTTTGGATGTCATATCTTTGTTTTTTATTATTATTAAGGCCTTTAGACAAAAAAAAAAAAAAGACCCGTCATGTCATTGACCCAAGTGTCAATTGTAATTTTGACATTACGAGAGTAGCTAATACATATAATAACAAAAGAAATGTTAAATATTGTTTGCCTATGTGTTACATCCAGTCTCTGTCTTGGTAAAGGAAGAAATGCATAAAGGATACCAGTTCACCTGTCTGTAGTGTTCAATCGCTGTACAATGTCTTTTGCCAATCTTCTCCTTCCTCTGACTCCACCCTCTGGCCCTGGAACGGAGGCTTCCTGGTCACTAGGGGGCCGCAGTGAGCTAACATTTCTCTGAATGGGAGTAGCTTGGTTTTGCTGTCTTCGACAGGATCTGAACCATTGATCGTGCAGTCTCACCCGGACCTGGATGTACCTCTTTCATGAGTGAACTACACTGAAGTTGTATCACATGTTTGCAAAATTTCAACACACATTAAACAATAAATGTCAGTCTAATGCAGAACTGATATTTTACATAAATAACACATTTAAAACTGAGCAAAGAAAAATGTCTGTTCTAAAACTCTCCATATACATAAAACTTCCAGTCAGTGAGAAATATTAGCCTTTCCTTGTACTCTATGCCAAGGTGTGTTGTTACACTATATTGTCATAATGGGAATTGGCAAACAAATAACCTAATATAGGCTTTTTAGGCTAATTCTTTAGCAAAGTAATAAAATAAAAAGTTAAATAAAAGTCAAAACAATTATGAAACACTATGCAAAAATTGTACCAAACAATTTCCCAATTTTTTTTTTTGTCAAGTGAAATTGTAATGAAGAAAACTCTTGTCCTGAGAACACATTTAAACTTTTCAGTCAAAATCTACCCTCTAATTTGCTAGTGTGGTTTTATTTTGTTCACTTGCAAAAATATGATTGGTATACTGGGATTTTAATTCTAATTCTGAAATACAAACATTATTGTAATTTATGTGGGTTTTGAACTAGGTGTTTGAAACCAGCATTTAAAATCACTGCTAGAGGAAACTATATCTGTGTAATTGGACTTTTTACGAGTTCACCCTTACATATAATCGAACATAGAAAAGTATGCATATTTGACAAGCTGTCTGAAGGGAGGGCTCCAAGCTCGGATTTTGAACCAAACCCAGAGTACTCTCCCATCCCAGGTTGGGATAGGAAATATTTAAGAGTGAGGAGCTGGTGTGGTGGAGGGATGCTGGAAAACTGTCATGGGATAGAGGTCGTCTATTAGGCCTTGTCCTGTCTTCCTACGAGTCTGCACTTTCGTGATGGAACGCATCCACTTCTTCGGCTACAATCAATGCAAAAATTGCATGGTCTGCCTTGAATGACGTTGGTTCAGCACACTATGAAAAGCACGAAGATCTCGCCAGCCGGTGGCAAGCTAGTGTAGTTCATCTCGAACAAGCCTATTGTAAAGGCTGATTTATACTTCTGTAATGGACCTACGTCATAGCCTCTACGCTGTAGGCTACGCGTTGGTTTTCATTTATACTTCTGCATCGTAGTTCACGTTAACATACAGACAGCTCAAAGTGCTTCTTCTTTGGTGATTGGTCCGCTTCTACCAATCACAGTGCTTGCAGTCCACGTAGAATTCACGCTGTCACATTTCCGCCCGCTGCTTCCTTCCACTCCCCACCAGAGGTCTCTGTTTCAACATTAAGACTATTTAATTGCGCACACGCAGTCACTTCATTCTGGACTACATTTCCCACAATCCATCAGCTAGGCACTGATCACACTCACACCTGTTTCGCATTAGGTTCCCTTTATAAGCTGCACTATTTCACACACACACACTTTGCTGAGTATTGTTTAGCCTTGTATCTGACCTTATCGCCGTGTTCCTTGCCTGTGTTTTTGACCCTGGACTTTTTCCTTGTTTATGATCGTTTGCTGCCTGCCTAGACCTTTTCCTGTGTTTGGGTTACTCTTTCGCCTTGCCTTCTTGTATCTGTTTGCTGGTGTTTAACCCTCTGCCTGTACGACTACACTCATCCTATTAATAAAGCCTGCATGTGGATCTCCAACTCCGTTGTCCCGTCCCATACATGTTACAGACACGTTGTTACATTTTTGGAGAGGTGCACGTTAAGCTACGCCATAGGCTACGGGTGCTACACACAGCCAATGACGTAGCTACGGCGTAGATTCGATGCATAAGTATAAATCAGCCTTAAGTCCAAAAGTGCATATGAAGTGTGCCATTTGGGACATGGCCTAAATATATTCATCCTCTTGTGCTAATTAGGTTGATTATCTGAATGTGGTCCTCCCAAAAGTTAAAACATCATTTTGACTCAAAATCTTAATGAGCTATTGTCACTGTAACAACCAGCCCAGCCTATAACCTATAAGGACACAGATCACCGGTCTAGGTATATTTTGATGTATAATTTTATGTAGGCTTTTTTTCTTATTAACATTTTCATGTTATTAGTAGATACTTTTAGCTTAACAGGTAGCCATGAAAGGTTACATAAACCTGTAGGCTGTGGCTATATAATACCACATTTATAAAACAACTTCTGTATTTCCTGAGCTAAAAGTTTACGATGACCCAGGCCAGAATTCAGCCTTCAAAATGTCTTGCTGATAAAAGTATTCACGTGACTTGACACGTGATCTCCCCTGCTGAAAAATGCATGATTTGCATGTTGGTCATGGTTTATGCTGGTTTAGCTGGTGTACTAGCATATTAATGCTGCTCTCAAGCATAACTAAGGCTGGTGTACCTGTTCCACAGGCACTCCCCTTTCCCATGTTTGTGACCAGCAAACCAGCAACATGATGGTCCCAGAACACAAATCATGCCTTATGCTGGTTACCAGCAATGTTGGATTTTTAGCAGGGTCCGCATTAATAGAGTTTTTCTTATGGGGACCAAAAATGTTCCCACAAGGTCACAGATTTCTATATTGCCAATGGCCAATTTGCCATTCTTGTGTCCACTCAGCTTATGGTTTACCCGGAACACACACACACACACACACGTCTTTACAGGACTATAAACACTGATACTGGAAAATATATACTTCAAACGGGCATAAATCATCTGGCTAACTGATAGCCAATAGTAAATAATAAGGTTTCTTACATTGCTGTTAAAGTAAACATGACCTGTCCTGGAAAGACGCGCTTTGTTGCCTTTTCTCAAAGCAAAGATGACTCTAGAGAAGTTTGGATCTTTGACACCATCGTCCGTCCTGACAAGACAAATGTGCAACTGATGATGCACTTGGTAATTTAACTGACGATTAATAAAAACACATTTACATTGTTTTACCTGTCTCGAAACTCTTCATTGTAGATGTCTCTGAGCTTGTTTCTGTCAGTAATGGATCTCCTGTTTGTTTCCTCTAGCATCTCTATGAAGTCCAATCCAATTGCGCGCACAGCTGCAAGAGAGAGATGACTATTCCTGTTTCTTCTGTTCATACTGTTAGATACGTAAAGCTCTCTGGTCATTTACTATCACAGAACGAAAATTAACGGTTTACAACCACACTCTCATATAAAACAGGCGCAGCTGTTTCTGCGGAAGAGTTACAAATCGGACAAAACGAAACTTAAGCGTGTAACGTTACGTTAATCCTGCAGATTACTTCAATGATATACGCGTCCCTTGCATATGTGTAAGGACAAATGTGAAATTAATGGTATAAGATAACTGTAGGCTACTCCCATAACAAAAGTTTCAGAATTATTTGAATAAACTTAATTGAAGCGTTCAGAGAGGTACGCACGCCTCCTGTCGACCAGAGAGCAGCACTGCAGATAGACGGAACTAGAGATATCATAATCAAGTCTGCATGTCCGCAAAGTCTCTAGACCCAGTGAGGATTATTGCCTGGCGACAATGTCACATGACAACCCTGCTGAAAAACAAAAACACTTAAAGAAGAAAGGCTGGTTTGGAGACATTTGTCAGCTCTCCAAACTAACTTGTCAGCTCTATCAAAAAACTGGATTGGCCAAGGAAGAGAGACCAGCTTTGGCTTGACTTAAGCTCATTTCATATGCATTAGGTTTCCTTTTAATTTAAAATTTGTAGGACTGGCCACATAATGCATGCATGTGTGTGTGGTTGTTTAATCAAAAGTGATGTCAGCAAATCATATCAATGATTGGACATGCAGTCCACTAGCTCAGTCACTGTCATGGGTCCTCTAAAGATGGCAGAAAGCATAAAGTTATTTTTTCTTCATGATATAATTGCAGAACTTAATATGGCAATTATGCTACAGAAGAAAAAAAAATAGCTGAAAAAAATTCTGATATATTTTCATGTTTCATTTTTGGATGACAAGGAGACTGTATACAATGCTTTTAGTGACAATATTAAATACTCAAGGGACTAAAGGACATAATACAAAGTACATTTTCATTTTCATACATATATTTTTTTATTATTATTTTCAAGCTGTCATGGCATGCAGTACATTTTGGAGTCTGCCTTAAAAGATCTGACCATGATTTAATCCAGTAAAGTATCTGTAATGCCTAGTTCTGAGTATGTTGATAGGGTTGATAGAAGAAGCACATTAACATGTCTCCAGACTGTGCATTGATTTACTGTATAATTAAACATGAGGTCATCCATTACACAATATTTTATTTACTTCAGTCAGAAGTCTCTGGAATTAAGTAAACATTTTTTTTAATGATGTTATTGACGATGCACTGATGTAAACTTCATTTGCAAATTTCCAAACCAATGGGAACACAATCAGAACCATTACCACCATGAATTATTAAGCATTATTAAATGGAATGATGTGTGCTGTTTGAAAGATTTATGAAATAAGGCACTTCATTGTCAGTAATAAGTGATTCAACAACCATGTGTTACATGTATAGACAACATTGCATACAGAGCCCTGAGATTAAAGGACATTATTAAGTATTGTTACAATGTCGGTAGTCTATGTAAATGAATAATGTTTACTTTTTTAATGTTACCTGCACCCAAATCTCCCCGTTTATTTGTCAGCAAACATTTGAGAGCTCCAGGGCTTTTGTTAAAACTAAAGTGCACTATGGGTGTTGAAGTTTCCTTATCTTTCTATGGAAAAGCCTACCGCTACAGCTCCTTTTCTCTGTTCTTTATAGTCACAATGTATAAATTTAAAAAAGTGTCTTTCTAGTTTCCATTTCATAGACAGACTTTGACTAGACACTTCCATTTCCATTTCATAGACAACAATTAATTACAAATTTAGTGCAATATTTATATATCACAGTTCCATTTTTGCTTTAAAATTAAGCTTCTAAGTTTAAAACTTTTCCAGTTTAACTTCAGAAAGGGGTGTGGTTATGCTAATAAGAACCTGAGTGGGAGGGGCTTTAATAATGGCACTTCATTTTAATGTTCATGTCTCCATGCAGGATTTTCATATTGCTGGACCACGCTCTCCTCCGTTTCCACTAGGGGAGAAAGAATATGATAGTGAGCACTTGGTTTACATAATTTACTGTACATTCAATCCCAACAACAACAACAAAAAACAAACAAACAAACAAACAAACATGCACAGAAATTGTCCATAAAAAGAGACTATAAACAAAGCAGTTGTGTAGCTTCAAATACACTACTGTTTAAAAGTAATACTGACTCAAAACTTGACGAGTTATGAATGTGCTTTAGGTACACACTAGGCTTTAAGTACACAAAATTACTTCTGAATAAACATTGGAAACAGGAAGTGATGTCATACTCCTGGGCCATTTAAATGAATAATCAATTATAAATACAGTACATTCAAAATATAATATAAATGTATCTCTTTATGCCAATTCACTGATAAGAGTTCACTATACTTGAACCTGAGTGAAAGACTACGTTGATGGAAGCAAATGAAGGGCGAAGTCTAGTGTGACCGCACTTTAATTAAGGCCAGTGGTGTAGTCTACGTGATACGCAGGTATATACGCCGTATTACCCACTTAAAAAAGCGCGAGGATACGTAACCATCCAGTAAATCACAATAAGATTTGTCGTTTGTTGCTTTTGACATGAAACGTAGTCTCATATTTCAAATTCTGGCCATTTTACTACGAAATAAAAAAATAAATAAATACCGTTTTGGCGCTCTTTAATGTGTCGTGACCGCTGTAGCGCCTCATCAGTTCAAGAGAAGCGGCAGCGTGAAGCGCACGTGAACTGATCCTCCGCTTTAATACCAGTTACAGCGCGAAATAAACATGAATGAACTTCTAAAGGTATGTTAAAATATACAGTACAACTTAACTAACCATATCATGTCTCGTGTATTCGCGTAATCAGTGTTTTAACCGCGGAAAGATGTTATAACAGCTTGTAAACAATGTCAAGTAACATCACATTTACCTCAGAACAAACATATTCAGTGACCATAAACTCATTAATCAGCTAGAAAAGTGAACTCTAGAGAGGAGCATTTAGCTAAATATATGCACTTTACATATTAAGCCTAATCATAATTTTTAATGTTCTTCAATAGCCTAATGAATGTTTGAATAAATCCATCAAGTTGACAGCCACCATTTATATTTCAAAAAACGAATTGGATAATTTTAAAGTTAGTAGGCCTACTTTATTATTACAAAAAATTCCTTAAGTGTAGTTTAAATTTGTATACAAATCAGTTCATTTTATCATTGTACCAAATGATTCCCATTTATATAAAGCATTAGTTGAGCTTTTTTTTTCTTGAGAAAATTTGCCATGTACTGATATACAATATATCCAAAATAACTGACACTGAATCGAATTTGAAGTTAGTGAATTGAAATGCATAACTATGATGAAAGATTGGCAGGAAAAATACAGAAAAACAGAAAACAAAGTCCAAACAGGGTGAAATAGTGACATACTGATAAGCCTCATCGTTCCATTATTGCAGCATCCTAAAAATGCTGGGTTGAAAATGGATTGGGTTGTTTTAACCCAGCAGTTGGGTTAAATGTTTGCCCAACCTGCTGGGTAGTTATTTAACTCAACTATTGTTTAAAAATTACAATATGGCTGGCTTAAAAATAACCCAAAATCTGATACATAATTACTAGAGGCAACAATAATAATCAAAAGGTGATAATTTATTACTAAACAATTTAAATGTTTTTTGTTTAATTATTATATTTAATATTAATAAATGTTCATTTCCAACCTATTTGGGGTTCATTTTAAGCAAGCAATACAGCAATTTTTACACAATAGTTGGGTTAAAACAACCCAATTGCTCTGTTTGTCCATTTTCAACCCAACTTGGGTTGTTTTTAACCCAGCATTTTATAATAATAGTTGCAACTTGCACTCTTAAATGTGCATTGAAACTTGCAAGCTGATAAAACTTATGATCCAGGGACCATATTCATATAATTTCTAAGGTTATCTTAACTGTCTGAGTTAGATGGTGATTGACACTAAATAGTAGAAAATCATCCAGTCTCTTCAGCTCTAAGCCATTGGCTGTTAAAGTCTTGTTTTGCCCAGATTTAAGTCTTTCAGAATGCTCTCAATTACATGTAGCCTAGATCAGATGCATACTATATGCATTAGTGAGTGTGGTGGCGGTGCTTATGGGGTGTCGCTCTGGGACAGGTGAGTATGAGGTTGGGAGGGAAAGATCACAGTATACTCACTTCAAAAAACTAGACTACACCACTGATTAAGGCCATCTCTTACCTGTGATCTCCTTGTGGATGTTTAGAGCGATCAGACGCTCAACAACCTCCTCTGTTCCCTCCAAGTTGGAAATATTATATCCAGTATACCCTTCATTCTCAATGCAGTAATTAATAAACCTACAAACACAAATGAGCAAAAAAAAAAAAATGAACTCGCTAGTCCAGAATACATATGAGGAATATTTGATATGTATTTCATTCATATGTTAGCTGGCAGTTTATATACCTGTCCCAGGTTGCGTCTGTTTTTAGAATGATGGGGTTTCCCACCATGATCAGCAGGGCTTTTGCTCTCGTCACCGCCACATTGAATCTCTGGAGGTGAGAATGAAAGAGGTGGGCCAACTTT
Source organism: Megalobrama amblycephala (assembly GCF_018812025.1). NCBI lineage: Eukaryota > Metazoa > Chordata > Actinopteri > Cypriniformes > Xenocyprididae > Megalobrama > Megalobrama amblycephala. The sequence continues at coordinate 23,432,016 of NC_063055.1, read as the reverse complement.
GTTTTCTAGGATTCACAGTTGTATCATCTACTGTGTGTGAAATACTACCTTCTCATTCTTGAGAAACCCAATATTGAATGTTTCATCCAAAGTGAAGAGTTCCTTGCTGCTGCGAACAGTTGACACAATGATCACTTTCCTCTCTTGGCCTTGAAACTCCTCCACGGAACCAACCTACACAACACGTACATCAGTCATTTTTTACTCACGTGTCCAGACAAGGATGAGAACCAATAACAGAGTGTAGGAGTGCTCAGACACACACACTGACCTTCAACTCTTCAATGCCTGTGCAGGATTTAAGCTCCCTGGTAATCCTGAGGGCTTGTCTGATTTTCTCAACCTGTAAAAATAAAATGATGTTGAAAAATGGTATACAATGATTTAAAAATAAATAAGAGAATGATAATAATGATTCACTAATGCTCAAAAGTTGGGGTTAGTTTTTTTGTGTGAAAAATTAATACTTTTATTTAGCAAGGATGCATTAAATTGATCAAAAGTGACAGTGAAGACATAATATTACAAAATATTTCTAGTTCAAACTAGTGCTGTTATTTTCTTCAAAAAATCCTGAAAAAATGTATCACGGTTTCCACAAAAATATTTAGCAGAACAACTGTTTTCAACATTGATAATAATGTGTCTTGAGCTCTAAACCGGCATATTAGAATGTTTTTCGAAGGATCATGTGACACTGAAGACTGGAATAATGATGCTGAAAATTCAGCTTTGCCCTCACAGGAATAAATTACATTTTTTAAACTATATTAAGTAGAAAACTGTTATTTTTAAATTGTACTGTAATAAAATTTCACAATCTTACCGGTTTTACTATAGCATCAATTTCAAAATTATTAAAAAAAAAGGTTACTGATGCAAACTTGAATGGTAGTGTATCTCAATTCCTCAAATTTCTTGAGGGTTTTCTTGCTGCTAACTGCATTTTGAGGCCGAGCTGTTAAACATGTATTTTCACCTGTTTCCTGTAGGGGGCGATAATGCCAATCTCTTTGGGGGAGATTTTTGCAATGCCCTTCTTTGCCTGTGTCAGGAGCAACTTCTTCAGGTAGTCCACGATGATGTCGATTTCAGAGGTGTTGAAAAAGGAGGGGCTGTTTGACTCTCTGTCATCTTTTCCAATCACTCCATGGAAAATCACAGGAAATCCCTGAAAAAAGTAGCACAGACCAAAGCAGAATGTGTCAATTCCAGAAGGTACAAAAAGTTGAGAAAGAAGTGAAAACATACTAAAATTATCAGCGAAACCCAAGAACATGATTAAAAAGGGACCTTGGTTTTAAACTTTAGACATTAACAGAGTAACATCAGCATTACAAACACAAGTAGAGGCTGGCTGAGGAAAACATCCTTAAGCGCCGAATGTAGCCATGCAACCAAGCTCAAGAAGACCGTTATCTCAGTCTGTGCCCCTTACATTCCTTACACTAATGACTGCTGTGTGTGCAGGCATGCGTGACTGCATAACCTGAGGATGATGTGAACTACATGTAAAAAAAAGTGAATGGGAGAAACGGAAATGCTCAAAATGACACATTTTTAATAGCTTGTTTACTTTAGAATAGTAACTCGACTCATTTGGGGACTAGTCTTTCCTCATTTAAGCAGACAGGAGCTTGTATGCCCAGAGAAGAGGTTTGTGTGTCATAGATTAATAATCATGTTTTGTGTCCCTGAGTTTCATAATGAAGCAAAGACAGCAAAAAGACAAAAGCAAGCCATATGTTTACTATAAATATACTTGAATACTGAAAAGTTTGAAATTGCACCTATAGGGGGTGCTACAACTGAAAAGCTTTAATGACGCCGCAACCATATGATCATTGAAGCTGAAAATTAGTATGCTTCTTCATTGGTGGATGCCCTAACATAATTTTGCGCCCCACTCACATGCCGTAAAATTGGGATGTCAAGGAAAACTTTACAGCGCGAGTTGGTAGACAAAACAAATTTCAAGACTGAAATTTGACATTTGCATGTTGCCAGTGCAAACAACCCCAAGTTTTCTGCCTTTCATTACACTCAATTTTGAGTGACTGTTATAATGCTTTCTTAGAATGTAGCTGCCAATGTAGTCAGTGTTGCTAACTTTATGACATAATCTAGCGACATTTAGCAACTTTTTGGGCAGGCTATATCTACTTTCCTTTGAAAATAGTTGAAAATAAGCTAAATATGGTATTTATAAATGCTTTCTTTGCTGTCTGTTCCAAAGATGTTAAAACCACAATGCGTCTGTAAGGAACAGCACATTCCAGGGCCCAGTTTATGGCCGGGCCCTTCTCTGTCCGTAACTGTGGACAAAGGTTTGCTACATTTTGATTGGATCTTGGTGGACTAACATAAACAAACCGTCCAACACCATCAGATAAAGACGCTAGGACAACAGACAGACACCTCTTAGAGGGCAAGAAGAAGACCTCTGGTACCAAGCCTGGGAAGGACAGGGCTTCTCATTGGTCCCACATGCAGTTTCTGCCCTTCGCCCATCTAGAAACTAGTTCCTAAGGTTGGACTGTGACTGCCATAAAAATTCCTCAGGACCTCAGCAGCAGTTGGTGAAACAAAGAGAAACCACAATTACCCATCCAAATCCATTCATAACTATGTTTGGAAACCTTGAAACTGATGTAATCTACACACATCCATTTCATACATATTCACAGAAATAAGTATCCTCAGTGACAGCTATTTGTAGTGCAACATTTTACACAAATTCAGCTGTTAATGTGCAAATGAATGAATGCATGGCAGTTCACTCTTTTTCCATCATGTTTGGTCTATATTTGTTTAGAATATTGCCAAAGGTATTCTGGTGGTGGTTTGGAAAGTGAGAAATGCATTGGTAAAATTTAAAGACACTTTCAAGTTTTTTAACTGTGCTTTATACAAATGAGTTCCATAGGGGAAAGAGAGGTGCACTGTGTGTGTCCATATGTGTGTCCCCTCTGATGCCAGCAGCCAATCGCAGCACTGGAATGGAGAAGTGCCAAATTGCAATCTTCTTCTCATCAGAAAGGGATAAAGACACTAACAGATACATTCTCGTTCTGAGTCTGTCCTGTAAGGGCAGAGACACTAACAGATACAAGACCGTTCTGAGTCTCCGGTTCATCCAGTGAGCCATTAACAGATACGTACCGTTCTGAGTCATTTTTGGGTGAACTATCCCTTTAAGGACCTTCTGCACCTACGTCAGGGCCTCATCTGTGTGTTCTACATTTTAAGACCCTCTGGTGCTCCAGGAGATCAGCATCCCACAGAGCTTTGTGTTCAAAGTTGTTGAAACAGATGCTGGCTCCTCTCCCCACTGCATTGTCACCCAGCACAACCACTGGAAGACGTCACCGTCATCAGACTGCTCACTCAACCACGTGGAACTTAAATATCACTTAACCGAACCTCTTTCCAGAGACCTTGGCATTGTTGTATATTATCAGTATACGATTTTCTAATTCACGTTATATGTAATATAGCTGATGTCAGTCAATAACAAATTTGTTTTATGTATAATAAAGTTCTTCACCTTATCAGTTTCAGAGAAACAACACTTTATCTTTACATAAGTTAACATAACTCTTCCATAGCCACACCCAACTTAATCACTTGTATTTTATGCATCTTGCACACTTTATTCTTTTATCATTCATGGTATTCATTTAGTAGTTGTGTTAGTTATTCTTTTTGTTAATAAAATGTATTCTATTACACTTGTGTCTTCCTTGTGCTGATAATACAGAAAAAGGCTCTACAAGTTAGCAATCTCACCAATCTTTCAGATAAATCAGCTGACCACATCCCTTAATTTTAATTGATTGAACAGCTTCCTGTTGGAAGTGTTCTCATACTACCAAGGTAAAAGACCTTGACTGATGCCCTGAACTAGGAGATGGGGGAAGTGGTCTTCTGATGTACTTATAACCACACCTTAAGTGACGTGTTATCCAAAAATCACAATGTCAGCGGTGACGTGAGTACCAATCCCTATTTTACTTAGCGACCTTGTATGGGCGAAAGTAAAATCACTACACGTCTATCTATTTTTGTCTATCTATTTCTGCAGCAGTAGCAGTTGACCAGGTCACACCGACTCAGCTGTTACACCAATGTATGACATAATGGACAGTCCACTTGTCCTTTCTTATCTGATCTAAACACGGGTATAGGAACATTTCCTGTATATATGCTCTTGGCCTTGTTCTGTTGTTCATTACTTCTTGCTCTCTGCTTCAATTTACTCTCTCTCTCTCTTTGCAATATTATTATACTCAGATCCTAGATCTCAAAATTAGACTTTGAATTTATTTATTCTGAATTAAGATTTCTTTCATTTATTTCATTTCAATATTGTACTCAATTATTAAACGTCTGACTAATATTTACTCTAATATTTATTCTTCATTTGTTATTACTTTATTCTTTTAAAAAAATCTTACTTCCTGGTCTGACTGGTATGGAAGCCCGTTTCCGCCACTAAAAAAAAAAAAAAAAAAAAAAAAAAGCCACTAAAAAAAAAAAAAAAGATGAATTGCGACTTTTTATCTCAGAATTCTGACTTTTTAACTCGCAATTGCGAGTTTATATCTCACAATTGCGAGTTATAAAGTCAGAATTCTGAGATATAAAGTCGCAATTGCGTGATATAAAGTCAGAATTCTGAGATATAAAGTCGCAATTGCGTGATATAAAGTCAGAATTCTGAGATATAAAGTCGCAATTGCGTGATATAAAGTCAGAATTGCGAGATATAAAGTCGCAATTGCGAGTTATAAAGTCAGAATTCTGAGATATAAAGTCGCAATTGCGTGATATAAAGTCAGAATTCTGAGATATAAAGTCGCAATTGCGTGATATAAAGTCAGAATTGCGAGATATAAAGTCGCAATTGCGAGTTATAAAGTCAGAATTCTGAGATATAAAGTCGCAATTGCGTGATATAAAAGTCAGAATTGCGAGATATAAAGTCGCAATTGCGAGTTATAAAGTCAGAATTCTGAGATATAAAGTCGCAATTGCGTGATATAAAGTCAGAATTGCGAGATATAAAGTCGCAATTGCGTGATATAAAGTCAGAATTCTGAGATATAAAGTCGCAATTGCGTGATAAAAAGTCAGAATTCTGAGATATAAAGTCGCAATTGCGTGATAAAAAGTCAGAATTCTGAGATAAAAAGTCGCAATTGCGTGATAAAAAGTCAGAATTCTGACTTTTTTTCTCGCAATTAACTGATGGTCAGTATCTCTGTCTGTAACAGTGCATCCAGCGATAGCCGTGCTGCCGTGAAGTCTGAAGCTGTTGGTGTATAAAATGTGCCACTTCAGCTTTGTCTGATTTATTGCGCCTCCGCCACAGCTGATTCTTCTTCTTATTATGATTATTATTATATTGTTATTATTGTGTAAAATTCATTAGTGTATCCATTCTGTTAAAAACAACTTTTATTGCCCAAATACCTTGACTGTAATTTGCACAATTGCATGATTCTACCCTTGAGTTGCAAAGTTAATGAAACATGATAGGTATTGGTTGTTTTAGTATTAAGCCACTAGATGGCAGTAAAAGCTGTTTTTTCTCCTTGAAACGCTGTGTACAAGGTTACCGTGGAAACATTCTATATGCATATTCCTGCATAATGCATATGTCCGGAGACTAATCTTTATGTGTCTCCTCCAGTAAAATCAATATTTCTTTATTGGTAAATCGGCGCTAAAAATAATTTTGATGTTTTTGATAATTTTGATAATTTATGATGTCCTTTATTTTATGTATAATAATAACAACAAAGCAGCATTCCTGATGGTCTATTTAATGTATAATAATAACAAAGCAGTAATCCTGATGGTCAGTCGCAATGAAAGGAAACGCAAGCAAAGTAAGAACTGTGAGAAATAACGTTTCACACATTAGTGAGAAAAAGTCAGAATTCTGAGATATAAAGTCGAAATTGCGAGAAATAAAGTCAGAATTCTGACTTTTTATCACGCAATTGCGACTTTATATCTCAGAATTCTGACTTTATAACTCGCAATTGCGACTTTATATCTCAGAATTCTGACTTTTTATCTCGCAATTGCGACTTTATATCTCAGAATTCTGACTTTATAACTCGCAATTCTGAGATAAAAAGTCGCAATTAATCTTTTTTTTTTTTTAGTGGCTTTTTTTTTTTTTTTTTTTTTTTTTTTTAATGGCCGTTTTTTTTTTTTTTTTTTTTTTTGTGGCGGAAACGGGCTTCCATAGACTGGATCTCACTGCATCATAACCTAATTAAAATATAATATCTTGATGTTGTTGAAATGCAGTTTACCGGGCTTGTGTGTTCAGGATTTCTCACTCTTTTGGGCAGGTGCTCCCAGTTGCAGTACTGGTTGGAGCTGATCTCATCTGCACATGCCAGCAACTCCCCATCATAGAACAGCTCATTAGGAACCTCCAGAATGGATGGATGAGACCTGAAGAGACAGAGAGAGAATGAAAAATGGTAAATAGAGAATAAAAAAAAAAATAAAAGACTTATTACAGTGGCCCTAAAACAAAATATCCAAAAAAAAAAAAAAAAAAAAAAAAACTGTTTTTAAGATACTGTGTCAGTTTGTGGTAAAAAAAAAAAAAAAAAAAAAAAAAAAAAATACTACATCTGATTAGGGATCCAAAATCAGGTGTTCCGGACACTTATTTTGGATTGGGCCTATCCCAGTCTATTATACTCAGATTGGCCCTTTCCCAAAGTTTTCACATGGTGTCCTGTCCTGTGAAGACTTGTGACTAAATAAAGGTTTCTAGTACTTTTTTCTGTTCTGCATAGCAAAAATCCAAACACACACCAGCTTCCTCTGTTTCCCCATGTTCATTCATGGTCGGGTGTGATATTTATGTTTGAAAATTTGTGTTTGCTTCTTTATAATGGGTTGTGCCCCTATCTTTGCTGAACATAGTTCTCTGTTACTAAGCAGATGAGGTATTATATTATTACTGGCTGCAAGTCAAAGCAACTAAATCAAAAAGACAAATGGCTCTAGCTGGTATGTGTGCCTCATTCATAACCATCTGTACTCTCTCCCAACAGAGGTCTAGGAATTTTTGATCTGCTCTATACATCTCGGAAACTTTCACTACATATATCAGATTTTTTTCCCAGACAAGTTCAAAGTAGTTCAGATTTAGTTCAGCCTTGAGGCCCTTTTGCATGTTCCATTCGGTTGTTATAGTATATTTTTTATTAGACATTTCAGATATATTTGCAGAAGGGCCACTGTCGCTAGCGGTTTTCACTGGCCACAATTTTGACATTGATACCATAGGGAAAAATTGCCATTTTTTAATATTATCTCATAATTTGGCAGCAGAATAATTGGGCTGCTGTCACTTTAAGACCTGACGCACGGATCTATTATACTGTTACACATGTGTTTTCTTTTTCAACTGTTTACTTGACTGGCATTTTGACATTATTTTGTGTGTATTTAACTGTTTAAGCGCAATAAGCAGCGAAAAATAACTCAATTTAGTACTGAGAGGTGGCTTTATGTGCGTGCACTTTGTGTGTGAGCACGAAATCTGCGGGAATGAGTAAAATTATGTGCAATACACAAAATTCAATGCCAAAATTCAAACCCTGTATCACATAAACAATATTCATCTGGAGAAAATGAAACAAGTGAGTAAGGAGAGGCTGGTTTTTGTATCGACTCGCTGTCAGAGAGATGAAAGAGAGAGAAAGCGCAGGTGGTATCTTTTATCTGTTCTGCAGAAAATGAGTAATGGAAGCGTTTCAGATATTTCAGTATCGGTATGCATTGAAAATTTTTTCACAACACTACATTGCACTTAGTTTATTATTTCAGATGCCTTTTTAAAAGTCTACTGAAAAATGTATATGTTATATATACAATTCAACCCTCCAAAGTGGCTAGTAGGAGTGACTGTGTTACACACCACTGCTGAAATCCACCAGCATTTAGCGGGTGTTAATGTCGAGCCCTCTTTGCAGAATATCTGAACGGCCTCTGTGATTTACAATATCCATCTCCCTTTAGCTGAACTTGCCATGAACTTGCACATGCATAATGATAGCAAGCTCTTCTTTTGGCTTTCAAGACATGGGTAACAAAGTCTGCACAATGACACTGTAGGTCTCACCTTAGCTGAACTTGCACCTGCATAATAGTAATCTCTTCTTTGGCCTTCAAAACAAACCATGCCACTATTAGGGAGTAGCTAGAAGATTTGATAAAAAGCTAATTAAAAAGAGTTGGAAAGTACCCAACTGTATGTTTTTGGGCAGACTGTCTGAAGATGAAAATAAGAGGCAAACATAAAGGCATTGATCAAAAACAGTATAAACATGAGAGCTACGAGTGTAACTGTTAGATGTTCTGCAGCTCAGATCCATTAAATGCTATTAACAGATACAACTTTTGATTTTAATAATGTATTAGTAAATGTTGAAATTAAACATTAACTTAGATTAACGAACGCTTTAGAAGTCAGTTTCGCTGTTAGTTCATGTAAACAAATGTAGTTAGCTAATGTTAACCTTATAGTAAAATATGACCCTGGACCACAAAACCAAGGTGACCCTGGACCACAAAACCAGTCATAAGGGTAATTTTTTTGAAATTGAGATTTATACATCAGAAAGCTGAAAATCTTTTTGAAAATCTACAATCTGGGGGTGCAAAAAAATCTAAATATTGAGAAAATCGCTTTTAAAGTTATCCAAATGAAGTCCACGCAATAATTTTTTTATATGTTTTCAGTAGGATATTTACAAAATATCTTCATGGAACATGATCTTTACTTAATATCCTAATGATTTTGGCATAAAAGAAAAATTGATCATTTTGACCCATACAATGTATTCTTGGCTATTGCTACAAATATACCCGTGTGACTTATGACTGGTTTTGTGGTTCAGGTTCACAAATGTTACCTTTTTGTTGTTGTTTTAACAGTCATGGGGCAGTCATGGCCTAATGGTTAGCGAGTCAGACTGGTAACCTGAAAGTTGTGGGTTCGATTCTCAATACTGGCAGGAAATGACAGAGGTGCCCTTAACCAAGGAACCTAACCCACCAATCGCTCCCCACGCAGCACAGCAAAATGGCTGCCCACTGCTCTGGGATTGTGTCTCCATGGTTTGCAGTGTGTGTGTTCACTACTCACTACTCCTAATGTGTGTGCACTAACTTGGATGGGTTAAATGCAGAGGACAAAGTATGGGTTACCATACTTGGCCTTCACAAGTCACATGTCACTAAAACACATTGTGTGAACATGTTTCCTCTGATGGACCATAATTATTCAGGGCTTCCTTGAGACCAACTAGTCAATTCGTAGTTTTGTAAATGATGTCTCTGGATTATTCAAACTTTACCTGTAGTTCCGCAGCAGTTTGGTGACATAACGGTTGTCGTATCCTGTAGTACCTTTCTGATAAAGTTCATTCTGTGTCATCAGCCTCTCCAGCAACGAAAGACCTACAAACACATTTATAATGCAAGTTACAATAAGAATAGAGTCTATACTTTATGTGTGTGTGTGTGTATTCATCTGTATCTCACCCAGTCCATATTTAATGGCAAAAGGAGATCTCAGGATTGGTCCCAGCTGCTTGGGATCTCCAGCCAAAACAAGCTGCCCAGTCTCTGCATTCAGCAGTCCTAAACACACGCACACACAATGATAGAAATGCTACCACAGACTGATCTCTAATGAAACATCTGTCGGTTTTCACAATGTTATTCTGTAAAATTGTTCCACCTGCCACACTGATGATGGTCTCTGGCTCCACAGCATGTCCTGCCTCATCCACAAAGATGTGAGAAAAATGATCCACAGGAAAACCCCCACTGACCAGCCTACCAACACACATACACACATAAACACTCTTCACCTTTTGGCTGCTATGTGTATGTGAGAGAGAGCAAGTATATTGTGTTTGTATAAGATGACACCCTTCACCTGCCTGCAGTGACAAGAGTGCTGACCAGAATCTTGCGGGACATTAGATCCTCTTTACATGGGAAAATAATCATTCCTCTTTCCACATTACTGTTGTCCTAAACACACAAAAACACAATCAATGACAACAAAAACTATATACAACTCATTCTCAGAATGTCTCTCTATGTGTTGCCATGACTTAACACTGAAATGATCATTATTAAATATCGCACATTATTTGGTAGATTTACATTTGTTGAATATCTAAACTACTTATATTACATTTTAATGGGTTAAAATAAAACAATGTCAAATTCTGCATACATTTTGCTGTAATTAAAATATGCATTCACTGTAGCTTTTGAAATAATGCTTTATGCATGCATTTATAATTAGATGTTACACATTGAGCCACATTAGCTTTGGGAAAAATCTAATTGAACATTTACAACAACATTAAAAAAAATTCTTAGCCAAAATACAAAAATGATTGCGAATAATGTGGTGTGATGCAAAGATATTTCTAAGTTAAGGCTGCTATTGCCATATTTGCAATGTCATTTGTTTTTAATTTTTTATAAGTTTCAGTTTTTATAGTTAAACTAGAACTGAGTGATACAATCACAATACTCATAATATAGTAATAATATTAATTTAGTTTAAATATTCATATTCAGTCCATGTGGAACTTTTTTGCTTAAGGTTTTTATTTAAAAAATGAAAAGTAAAAATCTACTATTGTTATTCTATATTTTCCACCATAACTTCCTATTTTTATTGTGTTCATTTGATTAAACCTTTAATTAACAAATTAACTCACACAAGCACTAACCTGTAAGACTTGAGGGATGTCATTTGGATTGCGTGAGCTAGCGTAGAGTCTGTATATTTTACGTGCATCGACATGTCGACTAGCGATCAACTTTTCACACAGTTGATCAGCTGCACTGTTAGAAGGAGCGCAAGCTAGGATATAGGCATTGGGTATATTCTTCTCCACCTGAGAGATGAAAGACAAAGAAAGAGAAAGAAACAATCATAAAAGCTATTCTGCTTATTAAATAGTACATACAGACAAAATGAGATGAGATGATTTGCATTTAGGTTTGTCTGTTGAGTGTGTGTTTAGTTGAACATGATAACTAGTTTTACCTGTTTGATGGCCTCCACTATCGTGACGGTTTTACCAGTGCCGGGAGGTCCAAACACCAAGTACGGTGCCGGCTTGGACGTACCGGCCACGATGTTACATACTGCAGTTTTCTGTTCATTGTTCTTCTCAAGCTGTTGATCAAAGAGTCTATAGACACATACACACATCCAGCTGAAATACTTCAAAATCTTTCACTAAAATATGATTTAGCAGCATACTTTCAGACCAGACGGGTTTTACTGACCTCAGTGCAGATGGAGACACAGGGGTAACAGTCCTTGAGCCTACGGGGAACAGAACATCTCTGAGGTTGTGCTGGACCGCCATGTGTACAGCTCTGTGTTGCAGTTTTATTGGGAGACGATTCACCGTGAACTCCACATGGAACTTCATATTATCTATGAAACCGTCAAGCAGCCTTTACACATAAAACACATACACACAAAGTTTCAATGGTTATAAACTGGTCTATAAACAAATATGCAAAATGAGACCAAATGAACATGGCATAATATTTGTAAACCTTCAGTGTGTGTGGTTGAAGCATTAGAATGATTTCCTTCAAAACTCATTCTAATATGCTGATTTGCTGCTCAATAAACATTTCTTATTATCAATGTTGAAAACAGTTTGTTACCCTTAATGTATATAGGTTGGTCAGTATATGATATATGAATATGATAAGAATAGGATATATTTTTCTCATTTTAAGGTTAATTTGGGAAAAACAAAGCATCGTGTCTTGTCATTTTTAAGTGTGACCCTTTAAAATGCTCTTTAGCTTAAAGGCTTAGCCTAAACTCCACATACTTCATACCTTCCGGAGAAGCCCAGTTTGACCTGATCCAGTTCTACTCTGTGGACGTAGCCCTTGTATTTGGTCACAGTTGAGAAATTGACCTCCTCACTCTTGGTGAGAAGCAGATGATCTCCCCTCAGGACTGATGGCCTGTTCTCTGATACACCAGGGAGCTTTAAATCAATAGACACAAACAGACCTTAAAACGGTATCACTTTCAAACAAATATAAAAGTACATACTATTTAAAGAGACAGTACACCCAAAAATCACAATCACGATGTTCCAAAACTATGTGCTGTTTTATATATATATATATATATATATATATATATATATATATATATATATATATATATATATATATATATATATATATACACAGTATAGTCCAAAAGTTTGGAACCACTAAGATTTTTAATGTTTTTAAAAGAAGTTTCGTCTGAACACCAAGGCTACATTTATTTAATTAAAATTACAGTAAAAAACAGTAATATTGTGAAATATTATTACAATTTAAAATAACTGTGTACTATTTAAATATATTTGACAAAGTAATTTATTCCTGTGATGCAAAGCTGAATTTTCAGCATCGTTACTCCAGTCTTCAGTGTCACATGATCCTTCAGAAATCATTCTAATATGCTGATTTGCTGCTCAATAAACATTTATGATTATTTTCAATGTTGAAAACAGTTGTGTACTTTTTTTTTCCAGGATTCCTTGAGGAATAGAAAGTTCAAAAGAACAGCATTTATCTGAAATACAAAGCTTCTGTAGCATTATACACTACCGTTCAAAAGTTTGGGGTCAGTAAGAATTTTTATTTTTATTTTTTTGAAAAGAAATTAAAGAAATGAATACTTTTATTCAGCAAGGATGCATTAAATCAATCAAAAGTGGCAGTAAAGACATTTATAATGTTACAAAAGATTAGATTTCAGATAAACACTGTTCTTTTGAACTTTCTATTCATCAAATAATCCTGAAAAAAAATATTGTACACAAATATTTTGTACAATTGTACACATTAAATGTTTCTTGAGCAGCAGATCAGCATATTAGAATGATTTCTGAAGGATCATGTGACACTGAAGACTGGAGTAATGATGCGGAAAATTCAGCTTTGCCATCACAGGAATAAATTACTTTGTGAAATATATTCAAATAGAAAACAGTTATGTTAAATTGTAATAATATTTCACAATATTACTGTTTTTACTGTATTTTTAATTAAATAAATGTAGCCTTGGTGAGCAGACGAAACTTCTTTTAAAAACATTAAAAATCTTAGTGGTTCCAAACTTTTGGACTGTACTGTATATATATATATATATATATATATATATATATATATATATATATATATATATATATTGCTCTGCCAGTACCAGTGTCAATAACCTGCCAGTAACCAGCAACCAGAAAGCTGTTGTGTTTACAACTGTGACATTGAGCACTTATCAGGATCAACTAAACCCTGGATTTTCAAAACTATGTGAAGTTTTAAGTCTTTTTAAAAGACGTCCAAGACATGCCAGTTTGTTATGTAAGGACATTGACTTAACATTTTCATATCCTTAAACATGACGCTTAACAAAACGAACTGTGATTGGTTGCTTTACATGTCAGTCAGATGGTCTCTTGGGTGGTCCTTGGTCAATGAAACCTGCTTTGGAGTCCTTCTGCCATCAGTCTGAAGGTCTGGCTACGCAAGACTAATCTAACACAATCACATGCTTTATTAACAGACAGAAAGAAGCTTTCACTCACCTCTAAGACCAGTAGTTTAGATCGTCTGTCTTGGTCGTCCTTTTTCATGGATACATCTTTTTTGTTGTATCTCTTGATGTCCAGACGCATTTGATCCTCCTCCAGGTACAACAGTAAATCAAAGCGCTTATTGTAGTTAAGAAAATCCAGATCACTCTCAAGTAATGACCTAAAAACCACCAAACGTACATAGAAAACAGTCATAATGGCTTTTACTATACATGCTCATGCAGACTAGTAACGGGTCTCAGATCAACTGAAAAAGGCCACTAACTTTTGTTCATGGAGTCTCTGTATTCGGTTGACTTTCAGGACCTCGACTAAGTCAGAGATGTAAGAAGGAAGATGGTACATGTCCAGTGGCACCACTAATTTCAAAAAGTTTTGGGAAGAACTGCAAATGAGAGAAAAACATGCAAATGAATTATTTCTATACAAATAGAAAAAAAGGAGAAACAAATATATATAAAAAAAAAATTCCTAAAAAGAGTGATTTTTCTCTCACCTCTCAGGTGGAATGCCCTCATCTATGTTGCACCTCATTGGCTCATTGGTCTCAAGCCTTTGACGTCTGAATGGTTCTGTAGGACCCAGTTGAGCTGCAAGCTCAGACCTGTACACTGCCTCAATGAAGCGCACAATGTGGAAAGGACGGGTAGTGGGCAGGGTATCTTCCTTAAACTCAAACGCCAGAGTGGCTAAATTAACTCCAATATAATCTGATATAAATTTCAAGGTCACCTCATACGTTTCACCTTTAAAAAAAAAATGAGAGAGAGAGAGAGAGAGAGAGAGAGCAACAGTTTGGGTTCAAACCTGTTCAAACCTCCTTAGCACCACAGTTCAATCCATCATAGACACGTGTAGCAACCACTGCACCATGGCTCTAAAACATTTTTCATTTATAATATTCAAAATAAACTGTGTCTGAAATCACATACTGTATAATAGATTCTACATTTGTGACCCTGGACCACAAAACCAGTCATAAGTTGCATGGTATATTTGTAGCAATAGCTAACAATACATTGTGTGGGTCAAAATTATCGATTTTTCTTTTGTGCCAAAAATCTTTAGGATACTAAGTGAAGATCATGTTCCATGAAGATATTTTGTAAATTTCCTACCTTAAATATATAAAAAAATATATTTTTGTAAATGGATATGGATTGCTAAGGACTTAATTTGGACAATTTTAAAGTCCGTTTTCTCAATATTTTGATTTTTTTGGACCCTCAGATTCCAGATTTTCAAATAGTATCTCGGCCAAATGTTGTCCTATCCTAACAAACCATACATCACTAGAGAGCTAATTTGATGATGATGTATGGATAAGATGATGTATGGATCTCAATTTCTAAAAATTAACCCTTATGATTGGTTTTATAGTCCAGGGGGGTCACATTTGGTTTGAAAAAGTACATTGTGTATAGTAAGAAACTGTGTAGTATTAATGTTAATCTGGAGGTACTACATCTGCCATGTTGTCACTGTCTTGTGACCTATGGCGTCAGTTGCGTTGCTTCACTGCCATTCACAAATCATCTCCCGTGGCCCCGTGGGATAGTAAAGTGCCCATTGGATGTGCACTTCAGAATCTCACTGGAAGTAGTAGGTCATCAAGGTACTTTTTTTGTTCTATGAATACTATGAGTTCAGACATACTACTCAGCTCACATACTGTTTTTTGCCTACTATATAATATAGAAGTAGGCATATTCAGAAGCAGGAAAAGTCACAAACTACCAAATGTAGCCTCCAAAAAACACCATCACCAGTTTCTCTTATATTGCTGTACAGTTTGGTTGCACTTACCTGGTTTCAGATGTAGTGGATTGTTGCGTGTGACTCTCCTGCTGTCTTCCAGAGTGAAACACTGCAGCCAGTGAAGAGCACTGTAGTATGTGAAGTACATAGCCTCTTTACCCGTGTTCTCCACAAACAGCTTCAGCTCATGAAGTTCCCCCCGATCCACAAAAAACTGGATTTTGCCATCCTCTATTTGCCGCTGTGAGGACACCCGCACTCCATTCTTATCAGCTATAAACACAGACCTGGGAAGGAAAAGAGCAGCAACACTGTTTTGATATTCCGATGTATTTTCAGAGGTTGGTTTCTGCACTGTGCAAAGTGACCAGTTCACCTGTCTGTAGTGTTCAGTCGGCGTAGGATGTCTTTTGCCAGTTTTCTCCTCGCTCTGACTCCACCCTCTGGCCCTGGATCTGACAGTGGGTCAGGATCCTGCACACTAGAGGGTGATGGTAACCTACCATTACTCAGAGGAGGAGTAGCTTGGTTTTGCTGTCTGCGATGGGGTCTATCCCATTGATCATGAGGCCTCACTCGGACCTAGAAATGGCACAATAGGGATGTCAGTCTTTGGCCATTCTCTGTAACACATTACATTATAACAGGGCTCAACAGTAATAATATAACAGTAATAGTTTTTTCTTTTCTTTTCAGTATTTCAGATTTTTGCTCAGTTTGAAATTAAGAAATAAAATAAAATAGAAATATTAGATGAAATATGTACACTTAATCTTAAACGACATTATAAAAGTTGCTTTACTAACTATTTGAAATAAATAAGTTGAAGCTAAAGTACTTAAATTACTAAAACTAAAACAGAAATAAAAACAAATTAAATTAAAGTTAAATAGAAATATGCAAAAAAATAATAATGAAATGTGAAAACCAATTTAAAATATTAATACTATGATAGTATATAAATATATTTATATTATATATATAATCTTTTATAAATATATTCTGCAATGTATTTTATTTGCTAGAAATATTTATTTTTATTTTCATGAAATTTTTCTTTCTATTTTTGTTTTCTTTACATTTTCTACAAAAAGAAAATATATATAATTTCTTCACAAAAAGATTTTTCAATCCAAAAAGCAAAATTCAACAAACAGGAAATTATATGTAACAGCATAAATTGATAAACTTTTGCTGGAAGATGATGGCATGTTGTGCAAAACATTACTGATGGCTTTGTAATTTTCATTACATTCTTACTGATGCTTTTAAGGCCATCACAGGTCATTTTTACAATTCTGACAAATCCTTATCTATGTTATTTTCTAAATAACACTGACATATATTAATTTATCAGATGCTTTTATAGATAATATTATCTTGGTGACAAATCTTTAGAATTTGCAACAACAAGAATACAAAACAGAAAACCAAACTTTCACCAAAAATCACAAATTGTCAGTGGCACTGGCCTGAAAATGCAAATGACTGTGGCATCAGCTGACTCAAAACTGTCTCACACTTGCCACATATTAGCAGGATATCCTTAGTTGAGCCCATTTATGACAGAGCTATATGACCTTTTTAATTGCAGGATTATAAACTGAATTCCCCAAACATGCATCATAGTTTCATGTTAGTCATAACCAGTTAGTTTCATGAATAATGATTCTACATAGAGATCCAACAAGTTAACATAGCAGATATTGTATTTTGTATTATTAAAAACAATAACTCATGCTAGTTTCTTTTCAGTGCGTGTGTGTGTGTAGTTAGCATAGCTCGTTTTCTCACGAGGCACCGTTGACCTCGTCTGAAATGGCAGAATGGAGATTTATATGATTTTCTAACTTTATTATTAACATTCAACAGACAAGGTGACTCAGGAAACTTCACAGATTTAGGATGTGCTGTCTTGAGTGTCTTGATTTAGTCTTTTCATCTGCACCACTGTCTTTTTCAAAATGAATTAGCTTGAGTGATAAGTTGCAGTGCTAGTGCATCCTAGCATATGACAGTTTTCTTGAATTGACACATATCAAGATACTGAAATTATGTTGTTTTATGAAAGTATGGTGAAATATTACGTGTATTTCGGTTACAGTTTCATTGTGAAACTTCTGTGGCTCAGAAGCAATCAGCTGAAACTGTCTGTAAAGGTGTGAAACTTCCTGTAGATTGCAGGATCTCCAATGTCTTCAGGTATAAGTTCTGTTCCACAGAAGGAACTTTGGGAAAATGTAAGATTCTTAGAAGAGTTAAGATTCTTTGAAGGCCAACATGCTAACTGCTGAAGAACCGTGCTACGCTAATACCTTCAATAAATTATTCTCTCCACAAGAACTCTGCTCAAGCTTATGTATTTTATACAATGGTGTAATAATGGACATAAATATTGCACCTAAAGTATAAGTGACAGATAACAATACAGAAACAATTATAGCAAAAATATAGGCTTAAAAATAAGAACTGACATCAAAAACAAGAAATAAAAAGAACAAAAACACCAACCAGACAATGCAAGAATCTAACTGAAAACTGCATTCAGTTGCATGACATCTGCTGCATATAGAGAGTCCTCATACCAGTAACCCCATTCTTTGTTCACACATAGCATCATATGGGTGATGGTGCAATTTCTCATACGGAAAATTGCCTGACCTAATTTTAGACTACTGTTTTTTGTTTTTTTTTGTTTTTTTAAACATACTAAACACATGATCTCTTAAAAACTGTATGTGTGAAAGGGGTTGTGTGTATGTGTGATGAAAGGACTTTGCAACATCAGCTGGTCAAGATAACACTCAATCAATCAACTCTGGTCATAAGTTTCATTTAGATGAAAATGAAACAACACAGGCTTCAAATTAAGACACAAGTATATTTGTTTTGCTTTCCAAAAACAAATATCTTAGCATTAGCATTACAAACCATTTACATAAACCGTATTATAATTATGAGAAGATCAACTTTTATAAAACACGACACATCACTCCAGACTCTTTCTGAGTGTGTATCACAAAAAACACTTTAAGCATATACTGCCATTGACAATACAGAAATCAAAGTAACTGGGCATCAACAATTAATTTTAAAAAGAATTACATAGGCTACTGTCAGCCAGTGGTAAATAAATAAAAAGATGGTATCTTACATCCTCGTTAAAGAAAGCATGTGTTCTGGTGACGCGGGCTTTTTTGCAGATTTTCAATACAAAGAGGACTGTAGAGAAGTTTGGGTCTTTGACTCCATCCCTGTGGATAAAAATTCATAAATATATAGGCCTTTAAATAAGACTAAATATTTTCACAATTGCCTCATAACAATATTTTTGTGTCCATTCATTTTATTTGTCACACTAATTTCTGTCGTTTTTTTCTTTTTCTTTCATTGTTTTGACTCAATTTTCAGTAATCAGTAGCCTAAATTCAAAGTGAACAGGTTAAAACTTTTAATTTTACAAAAATCAAGAATTTGAAAGTTTAACTGAACTACTGAAGAAAGAAAAACATGAAAGAAAAAAGTTTTCGATGTTTGTTTACACTGTAGCCTACTGATGCACTTCCTCCAGAAATGTCAATTTAAATGAATTGCAAAATCGATCATTTCAGAGTAGGTCTACGTAAGCTGAATAATTAATATAAGCAATACAAAATAATTAAAATAAAGCTTGGAAAACATATCAAATAATTACCTGTCTCGGAATTTTTCATTGTAGATTTTTTTGAGAGTGTCTCTTTCAGTTATGGTTCTCCAGTTGTTTTCCTCCAGCAGCTCTATAAAGTCAAATCCAACTGCGCGCACATCATCTCTAGAAATTTGCTTCCTATTTCTGTTCCTCCTTGCCATGATTGTTAACTTTGGTTCCGAGAGCTTTTTACTGAAGTAGCCTACAGATAGAAGGTGGGTTATGATCTGCACTGGCTTATATGAAAGCGCAACTGTTTTAACGGAAGTGCCCAGAACGGAGGAAACGAAACCTAAGATCTGTTAGGACAGGTTTATTCTTCTACAATGAAAACGTAACATATGCACTTCGTTTATATCTGTTTATGAAGGAGAACCATGCAGGGAATGTACAAAGCGCTAGTGGGCAAAATAAATGAGTAAAAAAAGTACATTATTATAAGAAACTCTATCCAGGTGCTCGGAGAGGTAAATTGCGCTCTCTGCTGGTCAGATGGAGCAGTGCTCCAAATAGGCTACACATACATCAATTCTTGAAAAGTAGTCTTGCAGTTTCAGAGCTATTTGTGCTATTCGTTTCTGATTTATTTGGGTGTATTTCATTTATATTGTCAATTCTGCGTATACCTATAGAAAGGAATTTAGCCAATGATGTATATTATTATACAGGCAGTGGCATGGCAGGGTTTCACACAGGCCCAAACACACCACTCGTTTTTGAACTTCGTTTAAAGACTCCCGAAACTGGCTCATTTGTTCAACTGACAAGAGTCATTTGTTCATGAATAGGACTAGCATAGCATTGTTTGTTTGTTTTTGCGTGTAGCCCAAGGACAAAATAAGATGTTTCTTGTTGTTATTTTGAGGTACTAGCTTACTGCATCCCCCGTTCGGAGACTAGAAACCGACATTCTCAGGTAAAATATAATTTTATTTTAGGTAACAATAGGAACCTACTAAAATGTTATGAGAACAGGAAAATCGAAATTTACTCCCAGGCCTCCCTCTTGAAAAAAAGCATCATATGCTGGTTAGGTATGTTTTGAAGCTGGTTTGAGCTGGTCAAGTGCTGGTCCTAAGCAACTAGCTCCAGCTCAGGACCAGCTCAAACCAGCTAACGACCAGCATAAACCAGCTGAAACCAGCTTCAAAACATACCTAACCAGCATATGCTGTTTTTTTGTTTGTTTTGTTTTTCAACAGGGCTATCATATTAGTCTTGCTTTGGGTGACATGTGGCAAGCCCATCGAGTTTTTGTCCTTCTTGTTCTTACAGTGACTTGTGATTAGTAGAAAAAATATTAAAACTATTAGTATTTATGTATGTAAACCTATAACCACATATTTTGGATTTAGGGTAATAGTATGGTGTTTGTAATCTCACGGAAAATCTTGAGCATGATATAATGAGGTGTACAAAAATATAATTCACAATATATTGCAAGCTGGAGAGAGAATGAAGTTTGCCAGGGATTTTAGGGACAGGTGAGAAAATAAGGGAAGGTAGTACGGCTCTTTTTACTTTTCTTAAAGACACATGATATAATTTATTTTCTCCTAAATACATAAAGCCCTGATGTTGCACACTCCAGTACAGTATGTGGCGGTAGACAATAAACTAGAGAGAAAGAGAGAGGGTAATAGTAGCCATTAAAAAAATCATATTCAACAATCTCTATCTTCCCCCAGTGTTGACTATATGTAGCGCTTGTGCCTTGGAAGTTTCAGGCTGATAAAATAATAATATAATAATAATAATAGTCTTTTTTTTAAGCAGAAATGGCTGTAAAGTCAGTAGTATTCATCTGGTCATTAATATGTCAGCCCCCATGAAGTGACCCTCTTCATGTAAAATAAATAAACTTTTGTTAGGCTACTTATATACAGTCTTCCTCTCATGTAATGTTCATTTATGAAAAAAAAATTGTTTAAGGAAAAATAAGTGCACCTTTAACTGCAAAATTAATTTTATTTAGCCTTGAACGGGTATATAGGGATGTGTTGTTCTTATCAAACACTAGATGTCAGTCTTAACCTTTTTTATAAATGGCCAAGAGTCTTTTGTAAATAATCAAATTTTTACCATTAAATGCACTCTATTGAACATTTATACTCTATAGTCAGTTCTTCATTTACCAGGTCTAATATTAATGTAAAAAAAATGTGACTAGTTAAAATGAGTAAGTATCAGTAGGGGCCAATCTGCTGTAGTGTTTTATATTCTCTACCCCCTATACATGCTCTCTCTGCCTCTCACTGTGATAAAGGGTGATATGGGTGGATAGATGTTAAGAGTATGTCTGTCTGTAGTAAAGAGGATGCTTGAGGTTCTTATCAGTTCCTGCTTTTGCCTCTTATGACCCAGACAGACTGGAGAGCCCCTCTTCAGCTTGCCTGCCCTCCCCAGGATGAGTGCACCCTGCCGGGCCAACACTCCATCGTTACACCCTTATCTCCACCTGTGGAGGAATTCTCCAGCCATATAAGCCGCTCTCCTACTACTGTGTGTGCGACAGATGAGGCCAAGTGTGCTGTAGCCAGCATGTGAGTGAGTGTGTGTGGGCATAGAAGTCTAAATTTGTGGTTGTATATGTAAGTAGTTTAAATGAAGGTTGTGCGTCTGTTTTAGGTCTCTTCCTCTTAAATGATGTTAAAACTTCTCATCTCTTTCTGGCTTTGATGCTTTAAGACTCCATTTTTATAGACTGTTTGGACTGATAATCTCTGTTTACAAGCTTTACCTTTATTTACAGCGCTGTTTACGAGCTATTCTTCCTCTTAGTGTTGGGAAAGAGAGCAGGAAGGAGGAGGGAGAGTGGGAGATGAGTGGAGAGGAAAGAGTGTTTGTTGAGGAATGCAAAGTGGTGATGGGCAGGTTATGGTGTCTATGTGTGTTTGAGTGAGTGTGTATTGTAGATTGTAAAACTAGGAGAGTCATGAGAAGGTTAAGAGCCATGTTGTACTTCCCTAAAAAACTCATGATAGATCAAAGGGGGGTCTGTCTGGTCCCTCTTCTGTGTAACTCAGACTGTGACTGGAGCTGATTTCTTTCTTGTACAACTAAGACTTCCATCCATCACAGTGACATGAGCTGATCCCTTTCTCTGTGACAGTGACCCGACTCCTAAGCTGATCTCTCTCCTTGAGCAGATCCATCTTTTTGTCGCAGTAATTTGAGCGTATGTATATCTGTTCTTGAGCTGATCACAGTTTCAATACAGTGATTAGAGCTTATCTCTCTATCATTGATTTGACTTGATCACTTTTTGAGTGACAATGATTTAAGCAAATTTTTATTTTTTTGTGGCAGTGACATGAGATGATTCCTATCATTGAGTTCATCCCCCTTTCTGTGACAGTGATTTGAGCTGATCTCCATTTTCTGTACAGTGATTTGAACTGTTTAGTGTTTGTGGGCTGGAATGATACACATATTCAATACTATCACGATAATTGGGTGCCGATATGATATGTATTGTGATTTTTATGAATTACAGTTCTACAAGTATTGCGATTCGATATTGCTATGTATTGAGATTTTTTTAGGGCCTGAGCACCAATGGTGTGAGGACACTATTGTAATTGTTCGGTCAATTATTATTCTTCTCTGAAATGAATCTCATTTTTTTGGGCCTGAACGTGCTCGAAAAGTCATGAAACTTTGCAAACACGTCAGAAGTGGTGATAATCTGATAAGGGTTTCAGAATTAGGTGTGGTAAAATGGCTTGATAGCACCACCTACAAAATTTCAATGAAGTGCCCTTCGCGCATTCAGTATACACATGTAACAGCCCAATACCTACAAAAAGTCCCTTGGAGCAAAATCTGAAAACCCAACAGGAACTGAGATATTTTCAATTTTCTCTGCAAAATTTTGCAGTTTTTGCCATTTCCAGACGTTATACTTTAACGAACGTAATGATTTTATCAGATAAACATCATGTTTTATCAGTCTAATCTAAAGGCCTTTGCAATGTTAAATTGCGAATATCTTGAGTCCTGGCCTGAAGACATCTATATGCCAATATTCAGTTACAGTCATAGCGCCACCTGGGGGCAACAGGAAATGTCATGTTTTACACTGTGATTACCTTCTCATAGAGTTTAACCAGATCAACATCAAATTGCAAAGATCTTGAGTTTTCGCTGAAGGGCGTGTCGGTGGCAGCCTGACAAAGTCTGATGTTCAGCCATGAAACAGGAAGCTGTTGTAAGTCAGGCATACAATGTCCAACCTACCCCAGCCGTCTTTTTTAACTCTAGTCTAGACCATGAGGAAAAGTTAAATGATACACTTATAGTGATGGTGCAAGTCATATATCCATAGATGTCTCTCCATCTGCCATTTTTCACTTTCTCGTGTCCACATATGACATCACGTAATACTCACCGATACAACACATATCGCCCTCTGCTGAAATAAGAGGTAACTTTCCTCCGCCTCGTCTATAAGCAAGGACTGGAATAAATATTAATTAATAAGTATGAATGACTATATATGTAAAAATAAAAAATATAATAAATATGAATTAATATCGATTTTGTAATTTTAAAAAAGTTGATTTTAAAATCGCAAAAAAAAACGCAATGGTGAAACAATTTTTCCCCAGCCCTATTGTTCAGTTTGTCTTTTTCCAGTCACAGTGATTTCAGCTGATCCCTCTCCTTAAACTGATCCTCTTTTCATTGAAGTGATTTGAGTTGATCTCTCTACCTGAACTTCTCTATATGACAGCGACTTTAGCTGATTCGCATTTCAGAGGAGTGATTCGAGCTGTTCTCTGTCAGTGACAGTGATTTGATCTCTGTCAGAATCTATCCATCTAATATGTTAACAAATAGCAGTTTGCAGTATCAAGTAGCCTAACTAACTGTTTTTGTATAGGTAAAATAACTGGATGTAAATGATACTGGAAGCCTTGCAAATTCAAGTTAAAAAAATGGCTACACCTGCTGTTATGTTAAAAATAAGGTGGATTTTTTGATCCTGTGACAATGATTTGAATGGATCCCTTTTTCAGTGAAGCTTCCTTCACACTGCCAGCGACTTTGTCGCTCCATTTCGCCAGTGGCTGGCAGTGATATTATATGGCGTGATATTCACAGATGTTATGTTGCAGACGCCAAATCAGTTTTCTTGCCACTAAAAACATTTTTTTAAGGGAAAAGACTAAATATAAATGGAAGCTGTACATAAAATGCTTAAAGGGTTAGTTCACCCAAAAATGAAATTTCTGTCATTAATTGCTCACCCTCATGTCGTCACAAACCCGTAAGACCTTCGTTCATCTTCAGAACACAAATTAAGATATTTTTGATGAAATCAGAGGGTTTCTGAACCAGCAACATTTCTGGCAGCAACATCATTGCACCTTTTGCGTGACTACAGTGCTTCAACCTTAAGCGACGAGAATAATTTTTGTGTGTAAAAACAAAACAAAAATAACTTTATTTAATGATTTGAACTGTTGTCATATGCAACTGACATAGTGAATGCAGTGCAGACTTCCGTATTCTATGTCAGAACGTCCGCTCAGTATTGGCCGGCTCCTGTGTCAGCATCACCCACATGCATCATGCTGCTCACGTGTAAAGCATCAGCCAATACTGAACCGGCATTCGGACGTAAACATATTGTTAAATAAAGTTATTTTTATTTTGTTTTTGCGCACAAAAAGTGAAGGGTCATTTCATCATGTTTTGTTGTAGCGCTTTGCTGGAATTTATTTTCAAGGAAGTACCTTGTCTATTAACCCTCAGGTTAAAGGTCTGAGGCTGATTTGGGGCCTGGAGAAGTTTTGACATGCCCTGACATTTGTGCTTTTTTCAGTTGTTCATAAACATATTAATGGAAAAAGTGTCATCACACTGTATTCAGCACAAACTAGGCTACAATAATATGTGAGGAACATGTATGTACATGTTTGTGTTTTTGAAGGAATAACGTTTATGCGTGGTTATTGAAAAAACAAAAAACTTAAGTCACTGAAATAAAGCCAAAAAATATATATTAAATCTGTGTTCACAAGACTTCTGGGTATTGGAGGTTGTAAACTAGAGTTTTTGCTTCAAAATTATGTAAAAATTATCATTCCTACTCCTTCATATAAAACAATAGAGAGATTTAAATGTTCTAAAACATCTTTGGGCAAGAAACACAGTATGCGTGGAGGCGTGAATAATCATGAATAATGGGTGATTCTCACCTGAGAAGACAAAAGAATCGCATAAAAGAGCTCTAATGACCTGCATAAATAATGAGGCCTTTCAGTCAGGTAGGCTGTGAAAAAACCCTCTGTTGATCATGTCTCAAGCTCATCATAATGTAAATCAAACATACAGAAAAAACAGCAATACTGTGAAATATTATTACAATTTAAAATAATGGTATTCTATTATTAAAATATAATGCATTTCTATGATACAAAGTGTCTGAACAGTTATGTTACCTCTATGGCATTTCATATAGGCTTTTAGCTTAAAAGCATGCACATTTGGAGAAATATTGATGGATTCTCATGTTTATGTCAATTTTCTATACAGAGGAGTATTTATTCATTATTTATTGTCGTCACTGTTGAACGCTGGATACTGTGTTTACAATTCATACTTGCAGCCGGAGGGCGCTCTGTGTACTTTTAGTCCACAAATGCCAATGCTAAAGAAGAATAGGCAATCCAGGAAATAACTGAACTAACAGAGGCCAGAGATCACTAACTATGGCTATTCAAAACACTTTTCAAGACAATAAATACACGATTAAGACGATGTATGCATGTATTGACTGAATTTGCGTCTGAATAGTGCTGGCTCCGTGGGCGTGGCCGCATTAGCGGATAATGAGCTGAATCAAGGACTTCTGACATGGCTCCCTTTTCATACAGATTACATAAACACAGAAGGTTTGTTTTCGATTTGACTTACACGATTTAAAACCTGACACTTCAACCTTTCTTTAGACACAAGTATAATTTTTTTGTGATTAGTATTCACTAAGTTACAGTTCATTTTCTGAGAACTATCAGATTGGACTTCGTTCAGAGGGAGACGAGAGATCACGCATCATGTTTGTTTTCTTTATTTTACAAAAAGCACAACATTTTGTTTTTACTCTGAGTGTACACAAATGAAAGAAGATATTCCACAGATTAAAATGGTGTATAACTCTTAATTGTATGTGCAACACTGACAGAGTATTTTGAGTCTCTTTCACACTGGTTAGAAAAAAAACGTGACCGCCGACCCCAGAGTGTTAATGAGTATAGCTACAATTGCATCTTCGGCTAGTCAGCTTGAGATCCTTTCATCTAAACTGGTAATATGTTTTAAGCCTAGTAGAGAGAGATCCATAGTACAACCAAAACAATGTTTGTTTTTTTTTAACCGCTAGATGTCCAAAACTTACATAGTGTACCTTTAATATTAAAGGTGAATGAGAAACAGAAAGTGGTCTTTGCTGTTGCGGCTATTTATCTGCAGTGAAATTCCAAGTGCTGGTCTATGTGGGTTCACAAAACCATTCAGGCTCAATGTCAACATGGCGAGTACGTATGTTCACAGCGACGTATCATAAATTATAGGAAAGTTGCTGACTGACCGCTAAAATAACTTCTCCACCTTGCCACCAACACTATCCACTATAGGATGTAGTGACGGATCACGTACACTCCACTGACTTCACTCCTATTGGTTGTTGCTCCCGAAAGTCGCTCTTCATTTGCATAAAGTTAAACATATCTCAACTTTGTCACATCGCTGGACATGCATACATCCCGTCACTGTCGCTCTCCATTGAAATGAATAGGATCATGTCGCTTTGTTGTTGTGTGTCGCTGGCAGTGTGAACGCAGAGTTGATCTCTCTATATGAACTCTCTCTCTGTGCCAGTGACATTAGCTGATCTCTGTCCTTTTGCTGATTCCTCATTCAATGACAGTGATTTGAGTTGTTCCCTCTCCTTGAGCTGATTCCTCTTGCAGTAGAGTGATTACAGCTGATTTCTCTATCAGTGACAGTCATTTGAGCTGATCCATCTTGTTCAGTTTATTTGAGCCGATCCCCGTTTCACTAGAGTGATTTGAGATGATTTGAACTAATCTCTCTATATCAGTGGTTCTCAACTCCAGTCCCCGGGACCCACTGCTCTGCACATTTTGTATGTCAGTCTTATCTGACACACTCAGTTTGGTTCATGTAGCTCTCTCCTAACAAGCTGAGGATCTGAATCAGGTGCGTTAAATAAGGAAGACATACAAAATGTGTGGAGGGGTTATTTTGATTAAACATTACAAGGGCACATGAATTGTAAAAGAAATAAAAAATTAAAAATTATAATGATGTGCGCAGATAAATCCTTTATAATAAATAATGCAATATTCCTAAAAAATTTTCGATTTTCGAGTCGATTTTGAAGCTGATTCCACTCTTTGACCTAATATTTAATTCAATGACAGTGATTTGAGCTGATCTTTCTTTATGACAGTGACTTTAGCTGATCCCTCTCTGTGTGACAGTGATCCATCTCCTGCATAGTTCAGACAGTGACTGATCCCTCTTCTATCTAACTCTCTCTTGTCTATTTTCTGCTCTAATAGATGGTAAACGTCTGTGTGAACAGAGCAGTGGGATACAGAGCAGAAAAAATGTTTACAACACTGTGATCTATCGACCATTAACAACAGGCTTAAAGCAGCCAACCCACATATCTCAGCATAACTCTGCACACCATGGAGAATATCACTGCATGATGGATTCACCAGTGTAAATGAGAGTGCTGTGTGCATGTGTGAGTTTAGTACATATGTGTTAGCTGGCATGGTTGCTTCTAGATTACAGAAATGTTATTACATAAGACAGAGCACTTTTTGGATGTATGTGTGTCTGTCTGTCTGTGCGGGGGTGGAGTGAGGTGGATTGCATTGATACACATGATATTAGCATAGCTAATAGGGCTCAGAATTATTAATTCTCAATGCTGTAGATTGAGGCTCAAAACTTTTGAGAATAGCATCTGAAATAGTACTGGTAGTACTGGAAGAGAAGGTATTTTTATTGGACAAAAATGTTCCTGCGCAGAATATGGTCAATATTTTTGGTTTCCCAGGCCCATTCATAACTATAACTGATAAATATATAGTTGTAAAAATTTTCTAAATATAAAAGAATAGCAGAGACCATACCACAACTATAACAATAACTGCAGTGCACAGAGAAACAATATCATTGCAATCACTTTCAGAATATATTTTCCAGCTGATTAACGATATAAACATTGAACAACCAATCACAATCCATTCTGCTTTAAGAGCTTGAGCATTTAAAGTGGCAGACAACAAAACTGCAGCACACACACCGAATGATATTGTTCGCTGGGATGTGAACACTAATAGAATTATCACTATAGTGTTCTTGGTGTGAACTGGCCTTAAGACTGTACATTTTATACCTGTAGGCCTATATCTTTGAATGTTTATTTTGTCATATAGATGGTCCCAAAGCCAACAGGCCTATATACTCAAACTGATTTCAAAGCTTTGTGGCAGGGCATTTCACAATTTAGCTAACATTAAAGGATTAGTTCACTTTAAAATGAAAATGACACCGCACCTTCCTGTGCTTCATACTCGTTGGCCCCGTTCACTACCATTATAAAGCTTGGATGCATCAGGATATTAATTAATATAATTCCAATTGTGTTTATCAGAAAGAAGAAAGTCATATACACCTAGGATGGCTTGAGGGTGAGTAAATCTTGGGGTAATTTTCATTTTAAAGTGAACTAATCCTTTAAGTTTTCTCTAACAAAATAATATCACACACAAGTGCAAAGAAAAAAAACATAAGATCATAATCAGAGTGCATCACCCACAGAATTCAGCATGTGTTTTAGTGTAAAATCCAGCATGATTGAACCTCCTTATGAATGCAAGATACAGGGCCTGAAAATGATCAAAGAGTTCAAAGGAACTGGTATTAGTCTTGATTTGGTATTAGTGATTTGAAATGGCCCTCAGGGGGAGGAGATCCTTATCGCAGAGCGGGTCCACCTCACACCAACACATGTAGGTTATGTGAAGATAAAAAAACAACATGGGGGTAGGAAAACTCAAACAAATCCAAAGCATAATACAGAGATGCCAAAACATCTGCTTCTATGTTAAAAGAGAATAAACTTACCAATAAGGTAGCAAAGATCCCAAGAAGCCCCAGAACTATTTTATCATACATGCAATAGAATAAAACAGCTTGATGAAATGTGTGATCTAAAAGCAAGTCAAAATATTTATAACTCTTTGAGTTCAGTTCTCTTGAGTGTTATTAAAAGTAAAGTCATTTTAATAGGTGTCATGGTAAAAAAAAATTTTTTTGCACATTTGTATGCACATTTACAACTGAGTGAACTCAAGTATGCAATGTTAGAAAGCGAATTGTTTTAGTGAATCGGTTCGTTTCGTCGGTTTATGTAAAGAACAAACAAAACAAAAATCACTGCTGCACAGCATTTCATTTTTTCTCAACTGGGTAGGATAAGCCAAAGACTCTGCTTGAAGACTGATAACTAAATTTACATTATCTTAGGACTGATGTGTTACACGCCTGAATGCAAAGATATGCTGCTGTTATCAATGCAAGGCCACAGGGTCAGACAACACCTGAAAAAGGCAAACACACACACACATTTGCACACACAAACACTCACTGATAGCATGGACTGGTGTGAAAAGTGAGAGTTGGCAGGTGAAAAGAAACAAATGTCAAGTAGCAGAAATCATAACAGCTGGAGAAGAATGATTTACACACTACAGGAGTGTGTGTGTTTGTGTGTGTAATGTATCAAGCATCAATGTTTGTGATTAACTGTGTTCCTCAGTAAAAATGAGAACAATTTGTAGTGTTTTATGTCTGTCCGTCCGTCCATCCATCCGTATGCTGTATTTTGGATGCTAATCCACAACATGGGATTCTTGTTTTCCCAGCAGCTTTTTAGCTTAACCAAGACTTCCTTGGAAAATCAACTACATCATGAAGCTGGTTTCCCAAAGAAGTACTGCTGGTCATGTTGGTCAAGCAGTTTCATTAGATAAATGGCAAAAACATAGCTGTACCATTCCACCAGCTATAACAGCACCAAACCAGCAATAATCAGCATAAACCCCCCTAGATCAGAGTGGAAATGGATATGCCTGCTAGACATAAACTACACTGATCAGAAATATACCAACACACAAGCAGTATGCTGTGCTATGTTGTGTACTGCTGATCCGTGTTGCATGTGTCTCTCTGTCTGCCCTCAGTTTGCTGTCCGTGGGTGTGATGAGGTGTGAAGTAATGTAGCCAGTTGTTTACAAACAGACGTGCGGCTTGACAGGGTGACGCTCTCGTTGTTTGTGTTTTGCGTTCCATCGAAGCTGGCGGACACTGACCCAGGGCGAGAGGAGTCGGCGGGGAGTATTTGAAAAGATGCAGATAAGTGGAGAGTAACATTCCGTACGCTGATCGGAGGCGTCTGAGAGGCACAACACTCTCACAGGATCAAATCCAGCCTTTGCTTTGAATCTGATGGTGTGGACCACAGAACATTTTCTATTCAAACTTGTGTCCCAGATGCTGACTGACATTTTTGAGAGGCTTGCAAAACATGCCCTTAATATATAGATCAGCTAAGAAATATCTCAAATGAGTATTATGAATGAATATCTCAAAGGGTGAAATTTATTAATTGTAAAGATGAAGATGTGGAAAATTACAGAATCAGACAAAATGTCAAATTGGGTGGCCACACCCACATAACTGCATGTATGTATATATATATATATATAATATATAAATATAAGTTTTTTTAAACGTTCTGAAAGAAGTCTCTTATGCTCACCAAGGCAGCATTTATTTGATCAAAAATATAGTAAAACACTGATAGAGAGAAATACATTGCCCGGCCAAAAAAAAGTCATTCTATCATTGTCAGTACAAGATCTTGAGCAAAAATGGATTCACCTCTTGATAGAAATAAATGTTGTATGTTGTGATGTTATTTCCATCAAGAGGTGCGTCAATTTTTAGTCAAGATCTTGTATTGACAATGCAAGAGGTGAGCACTCTGTAAAGTCTACTCCAGCACATCCCAAAGACTTTCAATGAATTTAAGGTCTGGGCTCAGAGGTACCAATTGTGTGAAAAGTATTCTTCATTCTTCCCAACCTTTTTTTTTTGTCATCCTGGAATATATATATATATACACCGATCAGGCATAACATTATGACCACTGACAGGTGAAGTGAATAACACTGATTATCTCTTCATCACGGCACCTGTTAGTGGGTGGGATATATTAGGCAGCAAGTGAACATTTTGTCCTCAAAGTTGATGTGTTAGAAGCAGGAGAAATGGGCAAGCGTAAGATTTGAGCGAGTTTGACAAGGGCCAAATTGTTATGGCTAGACGACTGGGTGAGAGCATCTCCAAAACTGCAGCTCTT
Source organism: Megalobrama amblycephala (assembly GCF_018812025.1). NCBI lineage: Eukaryota > Metazoa > Chordata > Actinopteri > Cypriniformes > Xenocyprididae > Megalobrama > Megalobrama amblycephala. Next base: position 23,400,395 of record NC_063055.1, on the reverse strand, counting down.
GTTGGGTGTTCCCGGTCTGCAGTGGTCAGTGGTTATCTATCAAATGTGGTCCAAGGAAGGAACAGGGTCATGGGTGGCCAAGGCTCATGATGCATGTGAGGAGCGAAGGCTGGCCCGTGTGGTCCGATCCAAGAGACGAGCTACTGTAGCTCAGGTTGCTCTAGAAGTTAATGCTGGTTCTGACAGAAAAGTGTCAAAATACACAGTGCATCGCAGTTTGTTGCGTATGGGGCTGCATAGCCGCAGACCAGTCAGGGTGCCCATGCTGACCCTGTCCACCACCGAAAGCACCAACAGTGGGCACGTGAGCATCAGAACTGGACCATGGAGCAATAGAAGAAGGTGGCCTGGTCTGATGAATCACGTTTTCTTTTACATCACGTGGATGTCTGTGTGCGTCGCCTACCTGGGGAACATTTGGCACCAGGATGCACTATGGGAAGAAGGCAAGCCAGTGGAGGCAGTGTGATTCTTTGGGCAATGGACTGCTGGGAAACCTTGGGTCCTGACATCCTTGTGAATGTTACTTTGACATGTACCACCTACCTAAGCATTGTTGCAGACTATGTACACCCTTTCATGGAAACGGTATTCCCTGGTGGCTGTGGTTTTTTTCAGCAGGATAATGTGCCCTGCCACAAAGTATGGTTCAGGAACGGTTTGAGGAGCACAACAAGTTTAAGGTGTTGACTTAGCCTCCAAATTCCCCAGATCTCAGTCCAATGGAGCATCTGTGGGATGCGCTGAACAAGCAATTCCGATCCATGGAGGCTCCACCTCACAACTTATAGGACTTAAAGGATCTGCTACTGACATCTTGGTACCAGATACCACAACACACCTTCAGGGGTCTAGTGGAGTCCATGCCTCAATGGGTCAGGGCTGTTTTGGCAGCAAAAGCTGGACCAACACAATATTAGGTAGGTGGTCATAATGCCTGATCGGTATATCTCACAGTGTGAGAGAATCCCGTCCAGCCTTGCACCATTGGTTGAGCCAATGTTGCTGTGTCTGGCATGTTGAGATGCTCAAACAAACAGTACAGTGTTTTGATAGCGCTACAGTGTTTACACTTTTCAGGTAAATCAACCTACAAACAGCTTACTTTTACTTGTCTCTGTATATCAAGCCGGGACAGGAGAAAATAAGTGTGTGTGGATGTGAGGAACACACAGCTAGCAAAAGTAGTCTGACATTACAAGCTGTCAAATCACAACAGCCACATCACAGAAAGAGAGAGAATAAGACAAAGAGGGTACGTACAGGGGGACCACCATGGATTCTATTAAAAGCACATGGTGGGTGGGGGGCAGACTATGTTCTGGTTTAGGGGCTGTGGAACAGCACGACCAGGCCTCTAAGATCTGTGTAATCTACAACAGACCAGACCACCTAAACCTCCGCCCTCCCCCTTGAATCTTTCATCTTCCTCTCTTCTTTTAAACAAAAAGACATCTTGGTCATTTTAAACCATTTTTCTCATGATTCATTAATGATAATGATTCATTACTATCAAACTTATAGATATTTGATGTTAACTCAACTGTGAGGTGAAGATTGCCATGGTAGAGCGGTCTGGTCAGTGGTCTCTCTTTTGCTCTCTCTCACTCTTTTTCTCTCTCAGGTGAAATATGGCTGGAGTTGGGTAAAAGTTTTTTGGCCTTTTCAGCGGCTGACTTCATTTGAAATGGAGAATGGTTTCACGCTGCTTGCAAAATCATAACTCAGGCAGGCAGGAGGAGAAGCCAGACACTGGCCAGAAACGAGGCCCAGAGATTCGAGATGCTCAGTCAGTCTTCTCTGCAGGTACAGAAAACAGCACCAGAGATGCACAGGAGTCCATCTCAGGTCAGAGGGTCCATGTCCCCAGAGCAGCCTGCTTTCTCACACAAACCCGTCTCTCAGTCATTCTACAAAAAGAGCCAGAGTGTCTAACACTCGTATCCATCCATCCATCCAGTGTTTGATTGTTTTATTCTTTCATCCTATCTTTTGTTCTATAATTCTATCTGTTGTTCTATCATTTGTTCTGTCATTCTACCTAACATTCTGTCTGTTATTTGTAAGAATGATTAAACAAATGACAGACAGAATGATTGGTAGAATGACAGAACAAAAATATAGACAGAATGATAGAAAGAATGACAGAAAAAAGTATACACAGAATGATAGAATAATAGAATGACAGATATAATTATAGAACAAACGATAGATAGAATGATCAATCTATCATTTGTTCTATCATTTTCTATTGTTCTGCCTATCGTTCGTTCTATTATTCTATTTATCGTTCTTTCGTTTTATCTATCTGTCATTCTGTCTATCGTTCTTTCTGTCATTTGTTGAATCATTCAATATATTCTATCATTTGTTCTATCATTCTTTCTATTATTTGTTCTATCTTTATCATTCTGCCTATTTGTTCTGTCATTCTTTCTATTATTTGTTCTGTCATTCTCTCTATCATTGTCTATATTTTGTTCTATCATTCTATTTGTCGTTCTCTGTTGTTCGTTCTATCTATATCTATTTATCGTTTTATTGATCTATTGTTTTATCTATCTGTTGTTCTTTTGTTCTGTCTGTCTATCGTTCTATCATTCTATCTTTCTGGGTATTGATCTGTGATCTGAATGTTCTTCCAACTCATGTGTAGCACACAGAGAGAAAAAGACAAAGAAACATACTCTGTTCCATCACATCAAAATGACATCAGCAGAGAAATATCACCATCTCAGGAAACAAAGGTGCTGCAATCCTCTAATATCACCTGCCAATAGTTTTAACACACGGTAAAAAATTTCCAGCCAAATGCGGTATCTCTCTTTCTCGCTGCTTCTATCTCTCTCTCTCTCTCTCTCACCATTTGTCTCTGGAGAATGATGAAAGAAACACAAATCATTCAGCTGTAGTGGTCGTTCAGAGGAATAACAGTTTGATTTTTTTTTTTTTTTTTTTTTTTTTTGAAAAATGATTTCTCGAAGTGTTATTTGGCAGAACTGATGAAATATGAGCAGTTAGCACAGATCTCTCTATCAGATCCAATCCACAGAAATATGAAGCATCTGGAACTTTGAAAAAAGTAATTAATTTGCATACACCTAAACTATTAATGAGTCATTCAGTCAAGTGCAGATATGTCAAGAACTTACAACTTCAGTTTTGTTCAAGCATATTGGTTATTTCACGGTATTGTCATATTAATGATTCTGTTGAATCCATTTTAGCATTGACTCTCTGCACTCTATGGTACATTTTGCAATCCACATTGATGACCCTGCCAAAGATCCACTGCAAAAACCGTATGGAAGATTGGGCAGAGACATACATGACCTTTCTGTTAAAATATCTAAGATTTCAACTTGTAAAGAATGAACAAAAACAGGAATAGATTAGAAAATGTGAACCACTGCCATAAACAAATGCAGATTTTAGTTTCAGCTGATTAGAGATATCACAGAACACATATAAGTCAGCAACAGTTGTATTGCTTTAGTCACCCATAATTGTAATGAATAATTCTTTGCTTCTTTGATAGTCATGCCAATACAGCCTTATCAATTTGATTTCACAGGAGAAAGAGTGAAACAAGCATCAAAAGAGACAGAGAGTTTGTATAAATCGAAACAGAATATGTTTCGGCTGTGTGCTGGTTGATCTGTGGTGTAGAGCAGGTCCGTCCTGGCTCGAATATCAAAGCTTTCCTGTAGCCTGTTCTACATTCAGGCTACACACACACACACACACACAAACACCTGCAGCAAGTTAGAAATGGTGTCATCGCTCAGAGAATAGTGAGGTACTCTCATTCTCCCTCTCTCTGCCTTCTCATGTTGACCCCCTCCAGGCTAAAACATCACGTGTGACCGTTACAGAGTATGTACACACACAAAAACACAAGCATACATTTATGTACATAACATTACAAACAGTTCTTCAGTTTGAACCAAAGTGCTTTTTTTGGCACTTTGTGCTTAAAGGAATAGTTCACCTAAAAATGAAAATTCTCTCTTCGTTTTCATTCATCATTCACCCTCATGTAATTCCAAACTCTGTTGTTGTTTATAATACAAAAGAAGATATTTTGAAGAATGGTGAGGTCCAAATATTGACCCACTGAAAAAAAAAAAAATCAATAGGCTACTTGGACATTTTTCAGAATATCTTCTTTCATGCTCCACCAAAGAAAGACATTCATACAGGTTTTTAATGACATGAGGTTGAGTAAATGATGACAGAATTTAAATTTTTTTAGTAAAGTTTAGTTTACATCAGTAGGCCTTTAGTTGAGAGTGTTTTATAGGGTATAATAACTGATTGATTCAGATGAATAACATATGTAAATAAAGTAAGGATAGCACGTAAAACTGTAGGATCCAAGCGAAATTCAATAGATCAATTATATGATATAGCAGTTTATAACAGCATACTTTGCTAAAAGTAGAAGTGAACTCATCCTCTTAATTATGCCTTTGAATTATTACCATCTGGTCATCATTATAGGACATCAAAGGCAACTAAATATATATATAAACAAACATTTGTACCATATGCTATTGGTCTTTTGAATAAGTGGTTAGAAATGAAGTGATGTAGGTAATGTGATTGCATTATGTATTATTTGTGTTTGATGTGGAAGTATGTGAATTGTTATTGTCGTAGGTACAGCAAGGCCAAAGACCTAGTTTCAGCTAAGGCTGAACAATAAAGTTTAACTTAAACTAATCTAACTAAACTAAGACTTTGTTCAGACAGGCAGCAAAGATTATATTTTTGGATGCAAACCAGATTTGTTTAGATGTCTTCAGTCTAAATCTGCAAAAAAATATTAGATTTAAAACAGTGAGAATGGATTTCAAGTTGTTTTTTTTGTCTTTCTGAAACAATGACTGTGATGCCATACACAAAAAAAGCTGAATTTATTCATTCTGAATTCATGTTTGCATTGTGACATTCACAATGTATTGAGTGGTGAGTGAGTGAATGTACCTGTTTTAGACAAAGTATATGTATTAATGTGTAAATGCAGTACTTTAATGCACTTTGTAAATTCAATACCACGGGAAGATGTCATGATGGACACGAGCATGGACAGTGAGTTGGACATGTTGCTGTCAGTTTTCCTCCATTACGCGTCTTGGCATAATGTTGATGCTTAAAGTGTAACTTTGCCGATTTTCAATCCGCATTGTATTGTTACAATGTCGGTAGTATAAATGAACAATGTTTACTCATTCTCTTTGTTATTGGACTGGAAAATTCACATTTATTTGGCAACAAAAGTCCGCAGGATGATGCAAAATGCATCATCTGGCGTACTTTTGACAGCTCCAGGGCTTTTGTGAAAACTACAGATTATACTTTTATCCCTGCCCACGGACAGTCGGATTGACAGAGGGTTATTACTAGAACAGTTATTGTAAGGGTAGGTTTATCACTGAAAACTGTATCATACTATGTCTACTGTTTAAACAGCATTATGGTGTAATGGAACACTATGGCAACAGCTTTCTTACGTGTACTCAATGGCATTGTTCTAAAAACACTGTATTCGTGGTCATCCGGTTTGATACGTTGATTACAAACACTAAGGCTTTTCAGGTTTTCCATCATGGCATTCTTTCCGTATTTACGGTTCTTTGCAGCCTTTAGCCTACAACGTGATGGATCCTTCACTGGAAACCGACAGACTCATTGCCGCTAAACATTTACTCTTTGAATTCTTGCACCCTGGAACATTACAAGTCGATACCATTATGATTAAAAGTTTGCTAAGAAGTATTCCCAACTAAAGCAAGGCGATATTTGACTGTGGTAAGCGTATTCATAGCAGACTGGTGGGAGTGGCCTTGGATGGCAACATGCCTAGTGCATTATGGATGTTGAAGTTTTCCTACCTATCTGGCAAAAGGGAAGACAACAGCCTTTTTTCTCTGTTTTCTCTAGTCAGAAAGCACCGATTATTTAAAAAAAAAAAAAAAAAAAATACCCTTTCTACTGTATAGACAGTCAGGTTTTATTGAAAGCCCATTTTGCCAGTGGTTAAAGGGATAGTTCAACCAAAAATGAAAATTCTGTCATCATTTACTCACCAAAAAGAAGATATTTGGAAGAATGTTTTTAACCAAGCAGATCTCAATACTAAAATACTATGGTAGTCAATGGGGGGGCGATATCTGCTTGGTTACAAACATTCTTCCAAGTATCTTCCTTTGTGTTCAGCAGAACAAAGAAATTTATACAGGTTTGGAACAACTTGAGGGGGAGTAAATGATGACAGAATTTTCATTTTCACTACCCCTTTAAGTACCAATTTAAGTTATTAAAGATCAAGTCTGAAAACAAATCAGAACTGAGTGCAGTGTGAACAAAGCCTTAATCTAAATTCACTTCAGATCACTTCCATCTTATTTAAAATTCATCAGCTTCAGCTTTCAAAATCAGCTGACATTCGGTCCACATTATATCCCTAGATTTGCTCCTCGGTTAAATGTACAGGCCATCACATGACCGTGCAGCAGTTTAGAATTCAGCATTCTCCTGTAGTGCAAGAGATCAGAGCAAATTCTGCTAAATAAACAGCTCCGCTTCAACAAACCAGCCTGCACCGTGCGAAAGAGTGAGCGAGTGAGAGACAGAAAGGGAAAGTGAGGCACATTCACAGACACATCAACACCCTGACCCTGCACAGAGCTGACAGCACTGCTGACGAAGACACATTAACTCACACACACATATTATACACCATGAGGCTCTGTGACATGTAGGACATGAGTAGTGAAAGAGCAGATATGATCTTATACAGATCACTGGGGTTGTTCCTTCCTGCTGTGCTGTAAGAGGTGGTCTGCATGTAACAGATCCATGTCTAAATATGATCATTACATTGAGCAATACACCCCAAAAAAATAAATAAAAATCACATCCCATGCTGTGAATCAGCATCCAAAATACGATGGATGGATGGATGGATGTATAGATGAACATAGAATTTAGTAGGGACGCTAGGGACATGTCCCTAACAGTATTCAGCTATACTGAATCACTGTCCCTAATTTTGATTAAAAAATAAATAAATAAATAAAATATGTTTTTATGTAACCACTGTTGTTGTAATTTTGGATGCATCTGAAATGGGTTATACTATTGACATTCTTGAGAAGTCAAAGTAACTAAATACATTGGAAAACTGCGGTCTTTCAAGGATGTGCATTGACAGAGTAATAAGTGTTTAAAACAGGCTATGTGCACAGTTCAGTTGAATAATAAAGTTTACCCTCTTAAAGAGTTGGTTCACATCCCTCAAAAATACGCAATGGACCGAAATTGGTTAGCTGGCCCAGTGTATTGTGATTCGCTGTCCATAATACGTTGTCACGTTGATTTTTGTTTTTCTTGTTTTAAGCATAAATGAGAAAAAGATGTATACTTAGAAATATTATTTGACAGTGGGTTAAAAAAACTTAATTTGAGATGCATTCTCCAAAAAGGTAATATCTTACACATTTTTGACTCTCAAGTAACTGTTTTAAGGGTGTTCGAGGATTATTGCAAGAAGACAAAACTAGAAAATTTCTTGTACACTATAAAAGTATTAATTAAAAAAAAAAAGAAAAATTCCATTTTTAATAATTATTAAACCTTTTTATTTTTGAAAATGTAATATCTTACACATTTTTTGCCTCAAGTAATTTTTAACAATTGTTTTATTTATTTATTTTTTTTACATTTTACATTTTTCATTGTATTACTATATATAGAGAGAGGTAATACTCTTGCGAGGAAAAGTGAGAGGGAGAGAGGAAACAAATAGAGACAGAGAGTGAGAGAGGTTGCGCCAGGACTTGTTTACTGAAATCGCTGAATTAGTTATAAACACATTAATCTGGTTGAGCAGGAAGGCAGCATGCCAGAGAGAGAGAGAAAGAGAGATTTCCCCATAATAACCACAGAGAAGGAAAGGAGATGAGAACCAGTATAAAGCATTGACACTCCCTCTACAGTATATGCATCTGTTCTCCTCTCAGAAGACAGACAGTGATGCAGACAGTGAGGGGCCCAGTCTGGAAATGGGAACTTATTTTAGGCTGTGTGTTCTCCTGCCTAGTCAGATCCTGTGTGTGTGTGTGTGTGTGTGTGTGTGTGTGTGTGTGTGTGTGTGTGTGTGTGTGTGTGTGTGTGTGCGTGTGCGTGTGTGTGTGTGTGTGTGTGTATGTAAATGTTGGTCACCTTTTTTTGCAGTAGCTATTCTAAGGTCAGAAAGTAGCAGCGGACAGATAATGCTCAAATGGTGATGCGTCATGACATGTGACCCTCACTGCATGACTCAGAGACAGACGGGGAAAGAGACAGAGAGTCTCTCCTGCATCATTTCCTCATCTGTGGTTCCCAGTGCTGAGCTGTATCCTGTCCCCCACACACATACACACAGCCTCACAAATTATTGAAACAACTGAAATCACTTATGAAGTTTCTGAAGGCATATACACTGGTCAAAAGATTGCAATAATTAAGATTTTTAATTAAATTAAAGGTCCCGTTCTTCATGATCCCATGTTTCAAACTTTAGTTAGTGTGTAATGTTGTTGTTAGAGTATAAATAAAATCTGTAAAATTTTAAAGCTCAAAGTTCAATGCCAAGCGAGATATTTTATTTAACAGAAGTCGCCTACATCGAACGGCCAGTTTGGACTACATCCCACTACTTCCTTCTTTAATGACGTCACTAAAACAGTTTTTGACTAACCTCCGCCCACAGGAATACACAAGAGTTGCGTTTGTAGAGTGTGTTTGTCGCCATGTCGTTGAAACGCTGTTATTTTCATCCCGCAGTCCAATCACCGGGTCTGATACCGGCTCAAATTGATAGGGTAAAATTAAAGACATGTTTACAATAACACTGAGCGCGTGCATCTCCACGTTATGGTAAGAGGCGTGACCTTTCCGGGCAAGATGCGCTAAACTGCTGTCGAATCACAACACAGGAACCGCTGGCACAATCAGAACTCGTTACGTATTTCTGAAGGAGCGACTTCATAGAACAAGGAAGTCATCAGCCCGTTTTTATGACAGTGGAAACAGCGGTATACAGATAAGTAAATTATGTGAAAAAAAACTGTGTTTTTTTACACGCGAAACATGAACACATGTTATATTGCACACTATAAACACAATCAAAGCTTTAAAAAAACACGAAAAACGGGACCTTTAAGATCATTTTAATGTTTTTGAAAGAAGTCTCTACCGCTCACAAAGGCTGAATAATTTATTTGATCAAAATACAATAAAATAGCTATATTGTGAAATATTATTTCATTTTAAAATATTAATATATTAAAATGTAATTAATTCCTGTAATGAAAAAGATGAAAACCAGTCATTACTCCATTCTTTAGTGTCACATGATCCATCAGAAATCATTCTAATATGCTGATTTAGTACTTAGTTATTATTAATTATTATTGGTGTTCAGTTATTAATAATAGTTCTTATTATTGTCAGTGTTGAAAACAGAGTTTTGTCCATAACAATATTAAGCAGCACAACTGTTTTTAGCATTGATAAAAGATTCTTGAGCACCAAATCGGCATATTAGAATGATTTCTGAAGGATCATGTGACACTGAAGACTAGAGTAATGGCTGATGAAAATTCAGCTTTAATATCACAGGAATACATTTTAAAATATATTAAAATAGAAAACAATTATTTTAATATTTCACAATAATGCAGTTTTTACTGTATTTACCTTGGTGAGCATACGAGAACTTCTTTCAAAACATTAAAACATTATTCCAAACTTTTGACTGCCAGTTTAGATTCATACCAACACTGACTAACTCTAAGCTGATAGTAAATCATTCTAAATCTACAGTCTAAATATATATACATTTGTGGTGATAAATGTCTACTTTACTATTAACTTGCACTGTAAATGGCCCTAAATCAATGAAAAAAAAGCTACGAGGCCAACAAATTTATTCAGAAAACCACAATAAATTCTATCTCGGCTGTTTATATCACTTATGTAACTAAATGGTACATAAGTGTTTTTGATTGAGAGTGTGTTTGTATGTGTGTACAGTAGCTGGAAAGAGATTTAGATTCAGAGTGTCTAATTGTGAATAGATTCCATCATGCTGTCAGACCATCCAAAAATACAAGACCATAAATTAGTGTAAAGTCTAAGACAGATGACAGCATGAGCAGTCTCTCACTCTCTTTTCTTTTTCTCTCTCTCTCTCTCTCTCTCTCTCTCTCTCTCTCTCTAGTGGAGGTATATTTAGATGATTTATTCTTACATACTGATACATACTGAGTAATGTTAATTGTCACTTGTGCTCTGCTCATCCACCGCACTAGTCGTCTACATCTTCTGTTTGTATGGCAGCCAGTCTGATTTTGGATTAAGTCAGAAGATCAAAATGTTTTACAAATACATCAAACTGGTCTGTTATTTAGTGTGTATATCAGTATTCATGGAGTATTGCAGAACTGATGTTCTAATGTCATTATTATGAGTCTTCTGCTTTATCAGCATTAGTTTTGAAAACTGTGCTGATGGGTTCGTATTCCCACAAAGTCACAGGCTTTTTCTGTGAACAATGTAGAGAACTATAAAACTTCAGCTTTATAACTTTCAACATCAGCAGCTTCATGTTGAAAATGTGAAGCAATATGACATAACCAGGCTCCGATGGAATCTGCTGATTTTTTTTCTGTGCTGATTCTGTAGAAAAATCCATTACCGTGCTAAACTCTTCTGAGAGTTGTCATGATAGAAAAAAAAATTAAGCAGATGAAACAAAATAATGTATTTACTTGTCTTCCCTCCTATAGAAAATGTTAAAATGATGTTACTTCTTAGATGTTAATTATAATAACTTAAAGGGATAGTTCACCCAAAAATGAAAAGTCGTTCCAAACCTGTAAGATTATCAAAAATGAAGATCTTTTTGATGAAATCTGAGAGCTTTCTGTCCCTCCATAGACAGCTACGCAACTGACACTTTGAGGCTTCAAAAAGTTCATAAAGAGATCATAAAACTTAATGAACAGATTGAATTTAGGCTTTGATTCACATATGAACATTGATCAGCGAACATAAACAGAAGCTCGACTGAACCTGCTTGACATGCGAGAACAAACCTCTTGCAGAAGCTCAAACGTGCTGCATAACACACGAGAATGAACCTTGTTGGTTCTTGCATGCATCAAGCAAACATTTTTGAGCTTCTGTTTACCACAACTGATGTGAGTTGATCAATATTTACATGTGAATAAAAGCCTAAATTCATTCTGTTCATCATATAAAGCGATTATGTCTCTTCAGAAAATTTGGACTAAACCAAAGCTCTCAGATTTCATCAAAAAGATCTTAGTGTTCTGAAGATGAACAAAAGTCTTACAGGTTTGGAACGACATGAGGGTGTATGACAGAATTTTCGTTTTTGGGTGAACTATCCCTTTAATAATGAAACCATTTTTATTACAATTATTTGATAAAAACAATCATTATTCTAAGTAGGGGACACCAAATTGTACCCCTATTTGTGAAAAGGCGATCAATGGTAGAACAGGTGTTCATAACACATATTATAAATGTACCTTCACACAAGCATTGATGAGAATTCACAGACTCTTTAGCATTTTACAGGAAGTACACAGCTGTACTGATTTATATGTATTATTGGACAGGATTAGCAGAACTTGAACAGTTAAGAGAGGTTTTATAATCAGGTGAGTGTTTCCCAGAGCCCCTTTCTAAAATAGCCAGCGGTGGATTTCTAAAAGAGCAGGCAGGAGGACACTCACAGTGTCCTCATTCCTGAAACAGGGCCAAACCTGACGACACTGAAGAGTTAAGACCTGTCACACAAACACAGGTTCAGATTCACACACAGGTACAGAAATAAACTTGTGAGCTCATTCTCTCAGGTGTTCCTGTACCCTATGGTCACCTTGAGTGTCTGTTCCGTCTATTATAGAGCAGTCAGAAAGAGAGAGAGACACACACACACACACACACACACACACAGGCATGACTGAGAGCTGATCTCATGGAGTTATGGCATTCTGCATCCAGCCAAACCTCAATGTTCAGTATCACAGTAATGTGCTTGTTAATTTGGGTTTCTCTAATTTATGCATGTATGTATGTCCGTAGCCTATATGTATGTATACTACCTTTTTTAAAAGTTTGGGGTCAGTAAGATTTTTTTTGTTGTTGTTGTTGTTTTTAGATTTTAATACTTCTATTCAGTAAAGAAAGACATTAAAAGTGACAAAGGCATTTATAATGTTATTAAAGATTTCTATTTCCATTAAATGCAGTTCTTTTGAACTTTCTATTCATCAAAGAATTCTGGAGAAAAAACAAACAAAACATGTATCACAGTTTCCACAGAAATCAGCACAACTATTTTCAACATGAAAATTCAGCTTTGCCATTATAATAAAGCATAAGAGACTTCTTTCAAAACCACAGAGCCTAAAACTTTTAATGTTATGTCAAAGGGAAATGCATTATGTAAAACAAAGATCATGTGACAAATAATATATATATGTGACCCTAAAACACAAAACCAGTCATATGTCACACGGCAATAGCCAAAAATACATTGTATGGGTCAAAATTATTGATTTTTCTTTTATGCCAAAAATCTTTAGGATATCAAGTAAAGATCATGTTCCATGAAGATATTTTGTAAATTTCCTACAATAAATATATCAAAAAATGATGTTTGTGAGTGGATATGCTTTGCTAAGGACTTCATTTGGACAACTTTAAATGTGATTTTCTCAATATTTAGATTTTTTTGCACCCTCAGATTCCAGATCTTCAAATAGTTGTATCTCAGCCAAATATTATCCTATCATAACAAACCATGCATCAATTGAAAGCTTATTTATTCAGCTTTCAGATGATGCATAAATCTCAAAAAATTGACCCTTATGATTGGTTTTGTGGTCACATATGTATATAAAATTTTTAGACAGACAGACAGATAGATAGATAGAAGATTTGTCAGATGATCTGCATTTCTGATTTGATGATAGGAAGATTGCTTTTTTACTTTTTAGTTTTCAGTTCCTTTGGTTTATCAGCAGTATATATATACACACAAACCCAATTCCAAAAAAAATGGGACACTCTACAAATGGTGAATAAAAAAGGAATGCAATAATTTACAAATCTCATAAACTTATATTTTATTCACAATAGAATATAGATAACATATCAAATGTTGAAAGTGAGACATTTTGAAATGTCATGCCAAATATTGGCTTATTTTGGATTTCATGAGAGCTACACATTCCAAAAAAGTTGGGACAGGTAGCAATAAGAGGCCGGAAAAGTTAAATGTACATATAAGGAACAGCTGGTTGACCAATTTGCAACTTATTAGGTTAATTGGCAACATGATTGGGTATAAAAAGAGCCTCTCAGAGTGGCAGTGTCTCTCAGAAGTCAAGATGGGCAGAGGATCACCAATTCCCCCCAATGCTGTGGCGAAAAATAGTGGAGCAATATCAGAAAGGAGTTTCTCAGAGAGAAACTGCAAAGAGTTTGAAGTTATTATCATCTACAGTGCATAATATCATCCAAAGATTCAGAGAATCTGGAACAATCTCTGTGCGTAAGGGTCAAGGCCGGAAAACCATACTGGATGCCTGTGATCTTCGGGCCCCTAGACGGCACTGCATCACATACAGGAATGCTACTGTAATGGAAATCACAACATGGGCTCAGGAATACTTCCAGAAAACATTGTCGGTGAACACAATCCACCATGCCATTTGCCGTTGCTGGCTAAAACTCTATAGGTCAAAAAAGACTCTGGGCCAAGTCTCTTTTAAAATGAACTGTAGCAAAGTGGAAAACTGTTCTGTGGTCAGAATTTGAATCAAAATTTGAAGTTCTTTTTGGAAAACTGGGACACCATGTCATCCGGACTAAAGAGGACAAGGACAACCCAAGTTGATATCAGCGCTCAGTTCAGAAGCCTGCATCCCTGATGGTATGGAGTTGCATGAGTGCGTGTGGCATCTGGAAAGGCACCATCAATGCTGAAAGGTATATCCAAGTTCTAGAACAACATATGCTCCCATCCAGATGTCGTCTCTTTCAGGGAAGACCTTGCATTTTCCAACATGACAATGCCAGACCACATACTGCATCAATTACAACATCATGGCTGCGTAGAAGAAGGATCTGGGTTCTGAAATGGCCAGCCTGCAGTCCAGATCTTTCACCCATAGAAAACATTTGGCGCATCATAAAGAGGAAGAAGAAGACCTAAGACAGTTGAACAACTAGAAGCCTGTATTAGACAAGAATGGGACAACATTCCTATTCCTAAACTTGAGCAACTTGTCTCCTCAGTCCCCAGACGTTTGCAGACTGTTATAAAAAGAAGAGGGGATGCCACACAGTGGTAAACATGGCCTTGTCCCAACTTTTTTGAGATGTGTTGATGCCATGAAATTTAAAATCAACTTATTTTTCCCTTAAAATGATACATTTTCTCAGTTTAAACATTTGATATATCATCTATGTTGTATTCTGAATAAAATATTGAAATTTGAAACTTCCACATCATTGCATTCTGTTTTTATTCACAATTTGTACAGTGTCCCAACTTTTTTGGAATCGGGTTTGTATATATATATATATATATATATATATTAGTTTATCATTTTGAAAACAGTTAACTGCATCAGTAAGAATGTACCTATATAACTGTCCACATGACTGGATAAAAATGACTGGACTAGACTAGCAAATTGTTTTCAGTGTATACTTTCATTTACTATTATTTGTCATTTTATAATTCCTCTTTATTTACCATAAAATCACCATCTGAACTGGCAGGCACAAATGTGCTCCACGTTTAGAGGATAGGCCTCTCTGTTTCACTCTCACACAGACTATAAGCCGTGCCAGCTTTAGGTGAACAAAAGCATCTAAGGGGCTAAAGTTTAAGTACAAATGAAAATTTCAGGACAAGAAGATTAGCCTAATTTAGGATTTACAGCTAAACATTATAATTGTTCATTTAATCCCTGGTGGAAAGTGCAGTTAACGCTAATAGTTTCAATTCCAACAGGGATTTGGGCCTATTTCTGCGTCAGTTCACTTTCAAGTGCTCAGTGAAGTGTTACAGAAGTGCAGTCTTGGGTGTTGCAGATCCCTCATCTGGAGCTAAAGTTGCTACTTTTGGAACTGGGTATTTGAATGCTTTATACTGTGTGGATTAAATAGTCTATTTTACATTAGGAGCGGTGCAGCCATTTAAACTTAGGATGCTGCAATATTTATACAGGTGCTGGTCATATAATTAGAATATCATCAAAAAGTTTATTTATTTCACTAATTCCATTCAAAAAGTGAAACTTGTATATGATATTCATTCATTACACACAGACTGATATATTTCAAATGTTTATTTCTTTTAATTTTGATGATTATAACTGACAACTAAGGAAAATCCCAAATTCAGTATCTCAGAAAATTAGAATATTGTGAAAAGGTTTGTGAAACAAAACACATTCAAAAATGTGGGGGAGATTCACAAAGAGTGGACTGCAGCTGGAGTCAGTGCTTCAAGAACCACTACGCACAGACGTATGCAAGACATGGGTTTCAGCTGTTTCATTCCTTGTGTCAAGCCACTCTTGAACAACAGACAGCGTCCGAGGCGTCTCGCCTGGGCTAAAGACAAAAGGGACTGGACTGCTGCTGAGTGGTCCAAAGTTATGTTCTCTGATGAAAGTAAATTTTGCATTTCCTTTGGAAATCAGGGTCCCAGAGTCTGGAGGAAGAGAGGAGAGGCACACAATCCACGTTGCCTGAGGTCCAGTGTAAAGTTTCCACAGTCAGTGATGGTTTGGGGTGCCATGTCATCTGCTGGTGTTGGTCCACTATGTTTTCTGAGGTCCAAGGTCAACACAGCTGTATACCAGGCAGTTTTAGAGCACTTCATGCTTCCTGCTGCTGACCAACTTTATGGAGATGCAGATTTCATTTTTCAACAGGACTTGGCACCTGCACACAGTGCCAAAGCTACCAGTACCTGGTTTAAGGACCATGGTATCCCTTTTCTTTATTGGCCAGCAAACTCGCCTGACCTTAACCCCATAGAAAATCTATGGGGTATTGTGAAGAGGAAGATGCGATATGCCAGACCCAACAATGCAGAAGAGCTGAAGGCCACTATCAGAGCAACCTGGGCTCTCATAACACCTGAGCAGTGCCACAGACTGATACTGCATTGCAGCAGTAATTCAGGTAAAAGGAGCCCCAACTAAGTATTGAGTGCTGTACATGCTCATACTTTTCATGTTCATACTTTTCAGTTGGCCAAGATTTCTAAAAATCCTTTCTTTGTATTGGTCTTAAGTAATATTCTAATTTTCTGAGATACTGAATTTGGGATTTCCTTAGTTGTCAGTTATAATCATCAAAATTAAAAGAAATAAACATTTGAAATATATCAGTCTGGGTGTAATGAATGAATATAATATACAAGTTTCACTTTTTGAATGGAATTAGTGAAATAAATCAAATTTTTGATGATATTCTAATTATATGACCAGCACCTGAAACAGTTAAGACAGACCATTGTGGGATTACAGCTCCTGCACATTACATTAATGAGGAGAATGGTGTTGCTTATCTAGAGAGTCATGCAACAGGCAACTATGTGATGTTTTGAAACTGGAATCCGCGAGATGTTTATACACAGCAGCACTCGTGCAAGCTCTAGAGTCTTATCTGTAAACACGAGCTTGTGTATTCAGACACGCGCATCTCTCCAGACGATAAAGACTATTGCGGTTGCAATCAGTGCGAATGCTGCGTTCTTGAGTGTATTAAAATATTTGATTGTAATAAGTGTTTTTATTTTTAGATACAGCTGTCATTATATGGGTTTTGCAACTGCATACTATCGAGCAAAATACGCTTAAAAAACTAAATAGATATCTGACTTTATAATGTAAACAATTTTTCCAGTCATTGAATATTATTGATGTATATTTGTCACTATACGGTATCGCTGAAGCCCACACTGTAAAACGTTTTTACTCACTATAATTGAAAAATTAAGTTTGAGGCCAATGTCTTCATTAAGTACAACGGTTATTATTATTGTTGTTGTTGTTGTGGCCTTTAATTGGAAAGTCGAGTTAAGTGAACGGATAATATTTGTACAAGTGACTGACATTGCTGTTACAAGTTAACTGGATGTAAACAAATATATTGCTATGACAGCGATTAAAAAATACAAAGTGTGTAGTCTCATTTTCTCCCACGTCCTAAATATTGTGTTTGTGAGGCTGAACTCCAGCGTAGTGTGTAAATGAGGATGCTGCGTGTCGTTCAGCAGGTGAAAGGAGCGTGGCGCGTGTCTCCACTGACCAGGGAACGGCGCGTATCCCGCGCGAGCTCAAGCTTCCCCGGGGCTCCGGTCTCTGTGAGCTTTACCCAATAAGAGCGGAGAGACGGCGGGCTGTCAACATTCCTATCGCCCCTCTCTCTCTCCCCCCGTCGCCCACCCCTTCGGTCTGCAGTTCGCACAGTTCATCGCCCCGGTTTATCTCGCGCAGTCTGCTATCAGCGCTCGCAGACTCCAATGGAAAAACGGAGAGGCGCGTGTTTCACAGCCCTGCCTAAACGCAAAACGTGGGGAGAAAAAGTGGAAAAGTTGGCACTCTTGCTGATCAAATTGCACCTCACCGAGACTTCATCTGTTCTCAAGAGGAGGTGAAAAAAAGAAAAGAAAGCGCTCTCTGAACCTGCCGTCTGGCTTGGATTATTTCTGCTGCGGTTGCCAGATCTCGGGGAATACTTTTATATGGCACACGCTAATATCCGGGCAGATACATGATATCCGTCCGTGCATCGTCCGCACGGAACTCTGTACATCTGTCCAGCTATCAGAAATCCAAACTTCAGCAGGTCCCCGCAGACCTAAACGCTCTTTACACCCGTTTCCTACAGTACAGATTCGTGTTTTCTTATCACCGCTGGAGGACACGCTCAACTATGTTTGGCTGCGGTAAAGTTCTTGGGTCGCCCCGGATTCTCAACAGATCTACCGCTGCTCCCGGAGGCTCAGGATTAAGACATATAATCAGAAACAGCTCAGGCTCATCCTACGGTCCCCGTGCGTCCTCGCGGTTGTGTTGCGCGCTCCTCTTACTCCTGCTCATCCTCACACCGCGCGTGGACTCGTCCTGGTGGTGAGTAGCGTCCAGCATCCCCGCGCGCCGCCGCTGGCGCACACTCGCGCGCAGAAACCGGGCGTTTTTTTTCTGCTCACGGTGACCGAGCTGTCATTTGGGAAACTGGACATTTGTAAATGTCTGTTATTGTGAGAT
This sequence comes from Megalobrama amblycephala, assembly GCF_018812025.1. Lineage (NCBI taxonomy): Eukaryota > Metazoa > Chordata > Actinopteri > Cypriniformes > Xenocyprididae > Megalobrama > Megalobrama amblycephala. Next base: position 23,382,012 of record NC_063055.1, on the reverse strand, counting down.
ATATATATATATATATATATATATATATATATATATATATATATATATATATATATATATATATATATGTTTTTTATTTAGTGACAGAATAACAGTGGTTTAAGTGCGGTGTGCAGGTCTGTAGTTCATTTTTACTTTAGGTTAATGAAAAACAGTTTTTAACCTTGAGGCAATGTTTTTAATAATATCGGCGTTTTAGTGATAATTTAAAGTATAGAGCAGGGTTCAGAATGTTTGACTTCTTAAAGCAATTTCTGTCATTGTGGTGAAATATGTTGAGGTTCGTCTCGCACAGCCGAATTGCTTGGCACCCCTAGCACATTTAGCCAAACAACTATCTTAAATACATTTTAAACAAAGCTCTTTTGTTATATACTTAGGCCTATGCCGTCTATCCTATGTAAACATAATGGGAGTGATAAACAAAGACAGTACGGATATTTTGTAGCTACGGATCCAAAGTGCTCGAGCAGCTGTTACTATGGTTATCTTCTCAGGCGAACGCGGCTTCTGTTCGCGAGCGTCTCTGTAAGCGCGGTCTGAATAACTTGTAATCTAACTTTGAGGTAACTAAAAACATTGTTTTTGTTTGACAACGCTGTTGAAATAGCTATACTTATATGTGAAAGGATACGTACTTGTGAGACCCCCAACCTTTTTATTTGTTTTGTCGAAGTTTAAGCCTTAATTATGGGGTTCAGACCCCCCAAACTCCCCGTAATTTTCACCCTGGTGGTGGGCAGACAGAGGTCGAGAGATGGCAGTCAACTCAAGTAGCCTACTTAAATGAACACACACGTTGTGTTTGGTGCAGGAACGCAGCTCCACCGCCCTCTCCACCAAGATATTGGCATTTAAAACGCAATTATTCTAGAAACACACAAACCATGCATTTCGCCCCCTCAGAATATCATTTTAAATGCTCATGAGGGATGGGGTTTTTCCCAGAGCTTGTGCTTATGTATGGTAACAGGCCCTGCACATAATTATATCAGAGTTATGGGTTGGGTTTTCATGGTGTGCTTGAGGTGTTGTGCCAGCCAATAACATAAGAATAAATGAAATAACTGCAATATGTGTCAGGCCTCCTGCTTAGATGCGCACACACTTAGCTGGTGACTACAGTGCAGTGAGCCTGAGCAATCATGAAAAACCAGCCACATGCTCATTGCTCACATATATAAATGTAGTTAGGGAGTGGTTGGGTTTTATGTATACTTAGAATATATGTGTGTGGTTGTGTGCAACAAATATTAATTTAATGCCACTCTGCCACACTCTGATGAAGATCATATATGTTACTGGACCCCTAACAACTGCGTCAGTCCTTACTAACAGCTCAGAAATCAGTTTAATATTAAGTTTGATTTGCACAGACCTAAGAAAGAAAGAAACCAGAGGAAAGCAAGGCTTTTGTTACTATCGTGGTGTAATAAGTCAGGCTGACATTCCCAATGCGAGGCACTCACCAGAGCCAGAGAGAAAGGGATCGCTTGCTCCTTCTTTCTCTCTCTCTGATCTGCTCATCCATCACTTTAAGCAGACAGAGCAGGAATCCTCTTAAGCTACTGGGCAGCCTGTTAGTGTCTCATACTAGTGAACTTATTTCACAGACACACACAGAGATGAAGCCAGACGTAAGCCTGTCCTGGACTTCCACACAGATAGAAAGGTGTGTGTGTGTCCTTTGAAGTGAACTTCATCTTTGACCTTTGAGCTTTTGTACTGTGTTTGGCAAAATTCAGAACTGAAAACTGGCTTCCTTTAAATTCATGAGAATTGGAAACACCACAGCAAGATGAATTGGAATATTAATTGGAACTTACTGAATTGCAATCCAAAGAAATTCAACACATAATGTATTCTGAGACATAAAATGATCTTCCACCCTTGTCCACAAAAGTTAAATTATTACATTTAATTCATATTTTTAAATCATATAAATTTGCATCTATCTATCTATCTATCTATCTATCTATCTATCTATCTATCTATCTATCTATCTATCTATCTATCTATCTATCTATCTATCTATCTATCTATCTATCTATCTATCTATCTATCTATCTATCCTGTAAAAAAAATGTTGTTTCAACTTAAAAAAAGTAAGTGTTCGTGCTGCCTTAAAATTTTAAGTTTAGTTAACTTGAAATGTGAAGTTGTACTAAGTGACAAATTGGATATTTGAGTTGACTAAACTTAAAATTTTAAGGTAGCACGAATGTAATTTAAGTTGAAACAAGAAACATTTTTTATAGTGTATCTATCTATCTATCTATCTATCTATCTACTTATCGTTCAATCTATCGTTCAATCTATCATTCTGTTGTTCCCTCGTTCCATCTATCTATCTGTAAGGCAATTAACCTTCAAAATTAAAAGCTTTTTAAAAAAAAATTCAAAAGGTCAGTATGATTTGACAAACTGCTTTTCTGGTCACAAATGACAGTAAATTCTCAATTCATTTCTGACTGGCACACAAGCTATTTTTTTAATCATCCAACCGTATTGCAATTGGCTTACATAAAGAGTGTGACATTATGGCACATGCTAAGTTTTCAAATCATTCATCCAAAACAGCAGAACTGGAAACTGATAATTGTTTTCCCTAACTTCCCTTTTTGTCTAATCTATGTAAAGGAGAAAATGTGATTAGACCAATGGAGAAAAAGACAAAAAATTGGAGATGAAGAGAGATGGAGAGAGGAGAAAGGACAGAAATAGGGAGGAGAGGAATTTTCACCACTATTTGTGTGATAAGCAAAAAATAATGTACTAGTCATACATTTTTCTTCAGTCAAGCCTAACTACACACACAGACACGCAGTGTAAATGAGAGCAGATTTTACTGTGTTTTTACAGCATGTGGTTATGGTTGTGGTCCTGTGGATAATGAATTACTGCTGCTGGTAAAGCCAACCTGTAAACCACCACAATGTATGAGACCAGCCTGGTGTGTGTGGGTGAGCGTTTCCAAACACTAACTATCGAATACAAAGCGCAGGGTCCAATAAAGCCCTGTAATCACAGTCAAATGAGGCATCAGAGTGGGAGGAACAGTCATAACCAAAAGGTTGATCAACATTCACAAACATTTTTTTAAAAGGTAAAAACGTCTTTTTCTCATTAGAAATGAACATTTTTGCAGACTAAAATATTTAGAACTCAACTCTTTCAGTCTGACATGACCGAGTGCGTGTTAGTGTGAAGGCTGAGCTCAGGCTTGATGTGGTTTGGGTGTGTATGAGAAAGAGAGGGACTTTTTTGTGTTGGCATTAGACAAACATTTTATCGAACAGGGATGGATTGAAACCATCAGAACATGAGTGAAAACTATACAGAGAGTAAAAGAGAAACAGAGCGCATCATAATTCATTAAATTTCCTTCTTCTGTTCTGATTACCTGATTGGGTTAAGTAATCAGGTATGACATCACAGCAAATGATAAAAGAGCTGATACATAATACCTCAGATAAAAGAGCAATAGTTGAAAAACTAAAGATTTAACTCAGAATACCAGGTTATCATATAGGGCTCAAAAATGTATTCCAAATTGGTTGATGTTGAGCTTATTATGCATGTGCCTTGACATAAATCATAAATAATAGTTGGTTTGTGAATGTCTGTTTATGACACATGCCAGTTTGCCAAACTTTCCTCTGAAATTCCACTAATGAGAGTTAAGATTCTGGGAATGATCAAACTCTTTGGCGTCAAGCAATGCATAATCACTGGATGTTTACTGATTCAGCACTTTCTACCAATTGGCAAAATCTGTGACTGATTGGAGTAATTCAGGTTTTAAGCCTCTGTGTTTGTGGATTTTAGGTATATCGGAGCCCTTGGTGCCCGTGTGATTTGCGACAATATTCCCGGGCTGGTGAATAAACAGAGACAGTTGTGTCAGAAGTATCCAGACATCATGCAGTCGATTGGGGGTGGGGCTAAAGAGTGGATTCGAGAGTGCCAGCATCAATTCCGCCATCACCGCTGGAACTGCAGTGCCCTGGACAGAGACCATACTGTTTTTGGGAGAGTCATACAGCGCAGTGAGTACTAGAAATGTGTCTGTGTGTCTTGGAGACAGAAGGAGTCAATGGTATTATCGCTAATGAAGAAAAAAAACGAATAAAAATGCTAAGTCTTTAATGCAGATAATGATGGAAGTTATAATGTTAAATGTAGCAGCAATGGCTAAATTAAGTAATATTTATGTTAGAAATGCAATGCATAACATGTATTTGAACTTTGAAGGGGATTTTTTTAGGCATACTTTTTTTAGGTTACATTTTAGTCCACGTTAGATGTATTATTAGTAGACTGTTAGGTTAGGGTTAGTAGAATAAGATCACATGTACTTGCAGTTACTTATAGTCAGTCGAATGTCTTGGGGGACCATCAAAATAAAGTGTTAGCAGATATTAGACTGTCTACTAATACTCTAACGACTGTTAATTGACATGTAGTTGCAGAGTTACTTATAGTTAGTAGAATGTCTAAAGTGGACTATTAGACTTTAATAATAATAATAATGACAATACAATAATAATACTGACTTGAAATCAATTGAAGTCAATTTGATCATTAATATTGTTAGCTTTTCTTTTTTTTATTGAAACTATCAAAACTATATTAACTGTGGTGTCAGTGATCTCACAGTCCTGAGGTGCTGGGCCACACAATAGGGGCTTTCGCGCCAGAGGAACCTTTTCATAGTTCCTAGAACTATCGGCTGAAGTACCCGGATTTTGCAGTGTTCGCACCGCAGGAACTAGGAACAATTTTAGTTCTAGGAACTCCTTTTGGGGGAACTAAATTAGCTCCTACTTCAGAGTAGGGTCTGAACCAACACTATAGGAACTATCATGGACATAATTGTTCACTGATTGGTCAAACGCATGTCAAACACAGTCAGCATTTTTAAAAAGCCATGTAAATATATTTAGTTCACGAACATGGAAAACAGCATTAACAGCATTTAACTGTTGTCTGCAAGGTTGTGTTCTTTTCCCCGCTTCGATAGTATGTAATACTAAAAGTTGTCATAGGAGATTTCGTCTCAGTTTTTGCTCTTTCAGTCATGTAGGTCTGATCACGGCATCCTCCATGCACTGGTTTTTAGCGTTTGTAAATGCCGCGTTTAAAGACGCTGCTGTCGGCCACTTCAGAGTTCCTATTCCTGGTGCGAATGCAACCTGGAACATGGCCCGGGGGAGAAATTAGTTCTCGGGAACTATCCTAGTGGCTAATTCTTATTGAAAATTGGCGGGTGCTAGTGTTTCGACGTGTTCGGCGAATCAACGTACAGTTACGTCACTGGTTGTGCTAGGTTAGACCCTACTCTGAAGTAGGAGCTAATTTAGTCCCCCCAAAGAGGCATTCCTATAGCTAAAATCATTCCTAGTTCCTGCAGTGCAAACACGCCAAAAAGAGGGTACTCTATAAACTGATTCTCAAAATTTCTCTCTCTTTAAATATCTCTCTGTGCATGTCATATGGTAAATACCTAGATCAGCATACTGCACTGTCACCATATAAATCAGTATGGATCAGAATAGGATTATGACATTGTAAACAGTTATTCTCTTGGACATGTCCATCACTGTTTATCACTGTGGAATATTAATGAAACGACTCGGATCTCACAGGACATCCAGCCACATGCACATAAATCCCTGGCCAGGTGTGATAAACAGACAGAACCCCACAGGATCACTTATTTCAATCTGAACCTGAAGTTTACTCAAGAAATCTGCACTGTAAATGTGCTTTCTGTTTGGCTTTCATATACAGCGTTCCAAAGATCCCTGTGTGAAAATATCACCCCTCCAGCATTCTCTATGCCTCTTTACCACATAAACAGGCATAGTGGATGTAAATGTTTGGAGAGATGATTCTGGCAGCCGGACAGACTCTCGCAGCACTGCGTGTATTCAGTTTATGAAATGGAATTAGAATCGGAGCGGTTGCCAGGAGAGGATTCTCCTATAAACAGCAACTGTACTATTTAAAAAAATCTATTTTTCTTTGGAGAATATCTTGCTGTATGAATGATGGAGCGATTCAAACATAGATATCCTCCAGATGTCATTGTACTGCATGAGCACAGATCATTGAAACACATTTTATCTGCAACAGGAAACTGAAAACGACTGGAGTGCAGCGTGAGAAGGACAACTTGAGGTGGAGATCTGGTCAGGGGGTCCTATAATAAAAAATATCCATTAAAACAAAGTTTAAGTTCTGCGGAAGTTATTATTCACTATAGCATATAAATAACTTCAAGGTTATGTAAATGCTAGTGTACTCCACATTTAGCAGATATATGCATTTCAATTTTTTGTTAAAAAAATATATCATTTTTCAAATCTGTAAAGCTATTGGCGTTAAAAATCTAACCTAAATCTATTGATACATCTTCCTATATGTCCCAATTATTATTAATACTAGTAATATTATTAAATGAATGTGATAAAAGTTACATCTTACATGTCACAAACACTTTTTCTACGTGTTTCTACTAGAAATGTTTGCTCAAAAGTTTGGTGTCAGTAAGATTTTTTTAATGTTTTTGAAAAAATTCTTTAATGCTTAGCATTTATTTGATGAAAAATACGGAACTGAAATATCATACTTTGAACTATTGTGAAATATTACAATTTAAAATAACTTTTCTATTGTAGTATATATTAAAATGGAATTTATGTGATGACAAAGCGAAATTTTCTGTAGCCGTTACATTAAAAAAGTTGTTTTTTTCAGGATTTTTTGATTAATATAAAGTTTAAAAGAACAGCATTTATTTGAAATGAAAATCATTTCTAACATTGTAAATGTCTTTACTGTCAGTTTTGATCAATTTAATTGACGCTTGCTTAATAAACTCATAAATTCATTAAAAAAATCGTACTGACTCCAAACATTTAAACTGTAGCATAAATGTAATTATAAAATATATAACATACAAAATAGGTTTTATATTGTAATTTTATTTTTTAGAACATTTAAAGTTGCACATTTAAAACAACTACAATACAAGTTTTGAAGAACACACTTTTGGTTTAATCGCAAAATTAGACATTCCTTGTAACTGTCCACGATGATTTACATTTGGTATTTTTCTAACATTCAGTCAGGCTAAAGGAATCAGTGTGAGTGACATGAGTCCAAACACGCAGGACGCTTAGAAATAGCAGGTTAAGATTAGAAAATAACTGTGGCAGTTCACTATCAGACTGCGAACCTTCAAACAATTTATCCTAGCAGAGAATGGCCCACCCTGGAGGGATTAGGCCTGTACTAATATTTAAACCAAACACTCACACTGGGTCTAGTCACACCCCTAGGCAGGTCTCTGGACAAATCAGAAGTGCTGTTTGGGATTATATGAGAGCGGAAGGTGTGATTAAGTGTTTTTGAGTGTCTGATTAAGGACCTAAATGTGTTGTGACTTCATGATTGTTGTCTTTGCAGGCAGTCGTGAGGCGGCATTCGTATATGCGATCTCCTCGGCGGGAGTGGTTTTCGCTATTACCCGTGCCTGCAGTCAGGGGGAGCTAAAGACGTGCAACTGTGACCCCCACAAGCGTGGCCGGGCCAGCGACGAACGAGGAGAGTTTGACTGGGGTGGCTGCAGTGATAACATCAACTATGGGATAAAGTTCGCCAAAGCCTTCGTAGACGCAAAAGAGCGAACTGTGAAAGACGCACGAGCACTCATGAACCTTCATAACAACCGCTGTGGCAGAATGGTGAGAACAGAGACTATATGACACATTCATGGTGATATAACTGTATGGTGGAAAAGTCGAACGAATGAAGCCACTACAACTAAGCAACTCAGTATTTTGGCACATAAATAGCACAAAAACGTTCCTGTGAAACTCTGTTTACATTCTGCGGCTATTCTTGGCCACATGGAATCTGTTCATATAATTACTACTAGGGATGGTTTCTCTGTTTTACAGGCTGTAAAGCGCTTTATGAAGCTGGAGTGTAAATGTCATGGAGTCAGTGGGTCGTGCACTCTGAGAACCTGCTGGTTGGCAATGTCGGATTTCCGTAAAACGGGAGATTACCTTCGTAAGAAATACAATGGAGCCATCGAGGTCACCATGAACCAAGATGGGACAGGATTCACAGTAGCCAATAAAGACTTCAGGAAAGCCACAAAAAATGACCTGGTATACTTCGAAACCTCACCAGATTACTGCCTCATGGACAAAGCTGCAGGTAAGAATGAAAAAAAACAAAGATACCACACTTACGACTGACATTATTGGTTGAATTAATTGTAGTTTAATACTTAGGGTTAAAGAGTTTAACAAACCAAACCCGGATGTTTGAAGAATAAAAGTACAGCGATTCCTTTCAAGCAGTGTAAATACTGACTCATTTAGTAATACTGCAATTATAGCACTAACCTATACTGTGACTCATGTATTACTAATGACACGAATAGTTAACTCTGCTGCTGCTGACGCACTCAGCATTAACAAAATAAATGTCAAACTTGGATTTTGCGAAAACTTCTCGGAATTAAGAGGTAGATCATCAGATGTGCAGAATGCAGGAAGTGCTTAGCCTGCGTGATAAATAAAGGTATGATAAATAAAATCCAGTTTATGAGACACTGTAAAGTGTTTAATTTATGAAGACTAAATTAAACACTTTACACTTTACAAGGGTGTATCCACAACATTGTTTTCAACTTATAACTGAAAACTTTTTATTCATTTTGGCCGTTTGTCGGCCTGTAAACACAAACTTTTTAAAATGGGTTTCAAAGTGGCAGTTTTTGAAAACGATACAGTTATCGTCTCCGTGTAAACTACAAAAATGCAAATTTGTGAAAAAGGTCATGCACAGGCATGTCATAGGTATTACACTATAGGTGTGTAGTGTTTCTTTACAAAGTGACATAACCAACTACTGGCCTGCCATGCATAATACAGCGTTTTTAGTTGTTTTCGCGGATCCGCGTGAACGGGGATTGTTTTGACAAACATTGTCATCTGTACGCGGAAAACACAAAAGAAAACCGTTTCTGTTTTTAGTACATCATTGCTGTGTAAATGTACCCTAACAGGCTGGCCACTGAATCACCTGCAGACCTTAGAGGATCCTCACTTCTGAGATCCAGTGTGATGGTGGTTAGCCATGTTAATTTTTACATGACTCGATAGTGTAGAGAAAGACAGGATTCAGTAACTGAGGTAAATTGACTCTCACACCTGCCCTGCCCTAAATCTAACCATAAACCTTAAGGGTAAAAAGGGCAATAGAGGCTTTGACAGGGTCAGAAGAGGTGGGATGGGTTTTTTTTTTTTTTTTTGGCTTGGTTAATCCTTGATACTCTGACACACACCTCTGCATGTATCATCTGGACTAGCTGCACAAGTACCATGTTCAATTGGTGATGATGGGCCATGAATAGACTAACTTTATGACTAATTTTTAAATATTTGTATTTAATTTGTAAAATAAATATATCTTTTTTATATATTTCATCTGCAGTAGGATGAATCTAGAAATGCAACATCTCTGAAAGCATTTTAGCGCATGTTATGCTTTGCCGTGCTGCAATACATGCAGATTTTTTGTCACAGAGTGTTACTTTTTTGGGTGGTGTGCCACTCAACCATATGCTCTTTTCCATTTAGCTGTTTTTGAACCCAAGAACACATCCTACGTGAACACCCCATAAAAAACATGGGATATTGGACCCAACTATACAGGGCTTCGCTAAGACTGACTAGTAGTTTAGACAATATATTCCTACTGGAAATGTATCACGTCACACTGTGTTACTCTGCTTTCTGAGAATACTTCTGCAGCTCATGCGTCAGTGTGATGGCTTGAGTGTGTGTTTGGGTCAGACAGACAGCTCACAGCTCAGTGATTTCAGAGGGTCAATGCGCTTACCCCCGAACCACCAGCAGCATCACCACCCCAGTGGAATTTGCACCCCAAGGATACAACAGGCTCATTTTTCAAATCCCATTCTTTCAAAGCTGCCAGCACAACCATCACTCTCTGGTTCTCATGGCCGCAGGGCAGGCAGAATTTTTTTTTTTTAAGATAGAGACCATCACTGTCCACTGTGTGTTTAACCTTGCGAAACAACAACACGCAGACTCCAAAACACCAATCTGATTATTTATGGCTGGTCTTACTTTCTTTGTTATTTTTGTTACAAGACTGTTGGGTAATATATTTCTGCTTTTGTTCATCAAAATTCATCTGTTCATCAAAGTTATTTTATGTCATTATTATTTTGTTCAGTCAAATGGCATTTTGGCTGAATAATATGACTGGGAATCCATTAACCCTGTACAGCCTGAAATACGAAATACTAATTAGAAAAATAGATTTTTTTTAAATTAAACTGTCTATTGAACCTTTAGACAAAATATGTAATAATAATAATAGTAATAATAAAACCTTTTATCTATGTATTTAATTTTGTGTATCGTATTTGGTACATCAGGGTTTAATGGTAATTTATTGATCACTAAAAAATATTCATTTGCAAATTTGAATCCTTTCTAATTATTTTTTGTTCATAACAGCCTTTTAACTATGCTTTTTGATAGTCAAAATGAATGAAATAGGGTTATAAATTACTAATATAAATATAAATGTAGAAATATATAATTTAATAATATATAATATATAATTAATATAATAATTTATATTAATAAATAAATTACATTATAATGAATAATAATATAAGTAAGACATTATGGTAGCAAGAACATTGTTATAGTGAAATTTTAAAAATGAAAGATCAGGGTGCATATCTAAAAAAAATCATATATATATGTAAAATAAATAAATAATCATATATATATATATATATATATATATATATATATATATATATATATATATATAAATCATACAAATATAATTTTCCACTGTACAAAATATTTATATTTGTAATTAATTTGATTTATTGATTGAATTATGCTTATTTGTATTGTGGTGGACTTAATGCATCATGAAATGCATTCGTTTTTAGGGGTATGTTAGGTCACCACTTGACGTCCAATGTAAAATCTGGGTATTGAAACAAATTCCTTTTTCTTTTCTTTTCTTTTCTTTTCTTTTTTTTTTTTTGCATTCCAGGATCATTGGGTACTGCTGGTCGGGTCTGTAATAAGACGTCCCGGGGGACCGACGGCTGCGAGGTCATGTGTTGTGGGCGGGGCTACGACACCACACGCGTAAAACGCATCACCAAGTGTGAGTGTAAGTTTAAGTGGTGTTGCGCTGTCGAGTGCAAAGACTGCGAGGAGGCTGTCGACATTCACACCTGCAAAGCTCCTAAACGTGCCGAATGGCTGGACCAGACCTGAGACACGCCCACTTCCTCCCGTTCCTCAGGATTTTGTCCACGGCATTCTGGGATATGAAGTCCATCCCTTGCGATTTTTACCCCTTCCCCAATCCCTCTTCTCTGTTGCATGGCTTTATTTGAACTTATTTTGTGAAAGCACTACAACTGAAATCTACATTTCTCATGAGCGCCTTGCACACTTTGCCTGATATGGCAGATGTATCTCTCTTTCTTCTTCTCTCCTTTTTTTTTTTCGTTGCTGTTTTTGTTTTGAATTGATCGGAGGACGTAAAGGTTTAGGATTCTAGAACAACCTGTGCTGTAACGTGTTGGTGTTTTTTTTTTGTTTCGTTTTGACGTGAGAATTTTGTTCTATGAGTGTTGTTTTGTGACAAAAGGTGTGCTGCTTTTAAAATAATATTTTAAACTGACTCTGAGCCTATCAGATATTATCATGGCTAATAGCTGAATATGTACATCACATGTTATTGAAAACACAGCCGTGTACTTAACATACATCACGTGCCCATACTGGACAGTATTTTACTCTGACTATCGGTACCGAATATAAAGGAATGAATGAGGCTGGTCAGAGGGACTCAAGAGGACAAAATGGATGACAGCTATGTGGGCTGCTCACTCCACATGGGGCCCTAACAGAGAGTTTCTCTGGAAGCTACAGAGGCGTTTGGAAGGGTTAGATGTAATAATAATAATATAAATGAGCATGCACTAAGGACATTAGCTAACAGTTGAGCGAAAATGACATGTTATTGTAAAACTCATCATTGCCTGTGTAAACAAGAAGAATGGTGTTAACAGCTGTGACTGGTAGAGGTGTAAGCTCTCATTAGCTCCCCTGTGCTGTGGTACTTGTTAACTGTGTAATTATTTTTTCAGCAGAAGTTCATATAAAGACATTAAGTAAGACATAAAGAGTCATTTTATTTTGCTTTTCTTCACCTAATGGCCGGAAATGTCATGTGACTAATTACTCTGGAACTGCAGGATCATGATGTCATGACAGCATAAGTTAACTTCATTTCATTCGGAATCTAAATAAATGTCTTATTTTTAAGAAATTTATATTTTTATTCAGCAAGGACATATTAAATTGATCAAAAGTGACAGTAAAGACATTTATAATATTACAAAATATTTCCATTTCAAATAAATGCTGTTGTTTTGAACTTTCTGTTCATCAAAGAATCCTGAAACTGTATCTCAGTTTCCACAAAACAATTATTTTGCACAACTGTTGTCAACATTGATAACTATAGTAAATGTTTCTTGAGCACCAAATCATCACATTAGAATGATTTCTGACTGATCATGTGACAATGAAAACTGGAGTAATGGCAGCTGAAAATGCAGATTTGCCATCACAGGAATAAATAACATTTTAAAATATATTAAACTTAAAAACAGTTGTTTAAAATTGGAATGATACTTCATAATGCTGATGGTATATCTACAAGCAGGGGCTAAGGAGTCATGATAACCAGCAAGACATTGACCCCTTGGTTTAAATCAGACTTTGCATTAGGGTATCTTAAGAGAGATCTTAGACATTAGGGGCCTCCCTTTCTACGAAACGTTACCAATGTCCAACCTGAACTGTCCAATAATGAGCTGATTAGTTTAATGACAGGGCAGAGGCAGCTTTGAACAGGCCTCCGTCACAGTGGGGCTTGTGTCTGCTTGTGATTTTAGAGCTTTTTCAGGATGGTTTGTTTTCTAAACAAAGCATGTTGTTTCCTACAATCTTCCCTCCCTTATTAGGTACAACTCATGTTTTTTAGAAGGTTTGCTTTTATTGGAAAAATGTGATTTTACAATGGCCAGCTTCATAATACATTCAATGACCCACTCACGAGAACTATTTCATAATTCACAGCATTTATCACAAGAAATACGCAATGTATTAACCCATAAATCACTTCAATTGTATTCAATATAAATTCACACGATCTGAAATTTCGTACACTGTAAAACCCGATAAGTTATGTTAACTCAAACCATTTGAGGAAACCGATTGCCTTAAACCATTTAAGTTTTAAAACCAATAAGTATGAGTACTGTAAACTCATATACATTAAGTTAAATTCACTCATATTTTGGTGTTGGTTTAGTCAATAATTAGAGTAAACTCAAAGATTTTAAGTTTATTCCACTCATTCAGTTTGAACTCAGATAACTAATCTAACTAAGTCTTACCAAACAGTTTGAGGAAACCGATTGCCTTAAATGGTTTAAGTTCATCAAACTCAAAGTAATAAAGTTACATAAGACTAAGCAGGAGCACTGTCAAACTCAATAGGTTCAGAATACTCAAAACATTTAAGTATTTACATTTAACTCAATCATATTAAGTTCAGCTTACTAAAATCAAATTATGAGTTCATGCAACTTTTTTTCTATTAAGTACAATGAACTATCATTATTATTTGAGTGAAACAAACTCATTTCATTTCATTAATTTCACTGTTTCGTTTTACAGTGTATGCAGGCCAAAGTTTTCCCCACGCAGATTCACAATGGGTTCAAGACGGAATCGAAATTGCGATAACTGTTTGGTTTGAAAGTTACTTCTGTGTGAGCTGTGCTTCAAACATTGCTACATTAATTAAAATTAAACAATAATTTGTCTTATAAAATGTCATTTAAAAAAGTCATACCAGGACTTTTTTTTTTTTTTTACGAAGTCAAACTGACCTGTAGCTCGGCTTCATTCAGCATGCATATAGGTCATTCAGACTACAATTGACAGAGGTCACGCGCAATGTGTATTTAATCCTTCAAATATCCGATTACACATTGTGTCATATACTTTGACACAGATAAAGACTATAGCTCAACTACCTAAAAATCTGCTGTATCTCAATTATATTTGCACATAAACGTATTGAGTGTGAGTTTGTTTACATACACTTCTTGTGTGTTCGTTCTGCAGGCCTACAAATTCTGTTCTGTAAAAGTGAAAGTATTGTATTCTGTCAAACATTCAGTGTTTCCTGGGGAAGCTAATTATAGTTTGATCTAATTGGGAAGCAGTTGTGCACAATAAGGCTTCTCAGATTGCTTTGAATGAGCTGCTGGCCATTATTACTAATCGTTACAGTATGATAATTCAAGCCTTTTAACAGTGGCCTTAAACACACTTAATATGACCCTAGAGGATCAGGCGCTGATAGAGAGATATAGAAACAGAGGGATAGAGAGAGATCAGTGCTGCCTGCAGCCTCATGTCACCAGCAAATAAATAGGCATCATGGTATCTGACGAATGCCACCAATCTGGCCCCTCTGAGTGGTCTGTTTGGCTCTGTCCTAATTCCGCTGGCGGGTGAGAGGGTACATGACCCTGATTAGGATCCAGGTTGCATACGATGATTTATTAAACCTGCTTCAGAGAAGTTGGTTACAGGCAACTCTCAAACCCATTTTGGGTTCGGCAGCCTTAGTTCTTAGAAGAGATGTTTTTCGAGGCCAAATAAAAGGACAAATGAAATATTTCATACTATTCACTTCATTCATCAGAAAATATCCTGTCAGATGAAGAGAACTCTGGATTTATGTTCTACAGGAGGCCACATCCACATAACTATATATATATATATCAAAAGTTTGGGGCTGGTAAGATCTTTTTTTAATTTTCTTTTAGAGTTTTGAGTCTCATATGCTACAATATTGTGAAATGATATTATAATTTAAAATAACTATTATCTATTTTATTATATTTAAAAATGTAATTTATTCCTGTGATGGCAAAGCTAAATTTTCAGAATCATTACTCCAGTCTTCAGTGTCACATGATCCGTCAGAAATCATTCTAATATGCTGATTTGGTGCTTAAGAAACATTTCTGTTATTAATGTTGAAAATATGCTTAATATTGTGTGGAAACCGTGATATATTTGTTTCTGGATTTTTTGATAAAGAGTAAAGAGTAAAAAAAAAAAGCATTTATTTGAAATTGACCTCTTTTTTTGTAACAATGCAAAAGTTTTTACTGTCACTTTTGATCAATTTAATGTCCTTGCAGAATAAAAGAATACATTTATTATTTATTTTTTTAAATAATTAATGACCCCAAACTTTTGAACAAAAGCGTATGTTCTGATTGTGTTGTAATCGTGTTGTCATACTGCAATTTTGTTGCGAGACAAGGCCATTTGTTATCATGATGTCAAATGATAGTGCTAAATCTTAAATGTTTTTCTTCATTTTATGCCATACATTTATTTTAACTGATTTATTTTAATCATTACTGTAGTCTTAGCATATAGCGAGCACAGTTTCTGTACTCATTTTTGTCATTTTTGCCCTAAACAGTCTTTCGCAGTGGACTTTTAACTCTCTATCTCACACACATACATATATACAACATACTGTACAAAGAAAAGTGAGGAAAATATTTGCTGTTAAATTATATTTTATAAAGACTATA
Organism: Megalobrama amblycephala; assembly: GCF_018812025.1. Lineage (NCBI taxonomy): Eukaryota > Metazoa > Chordata > Actinopteri > Cypriniformes > Xenocyprididae > Megalobrama > Megalobrama amblycephala. The sequence goes on along the minus strand of NC_063055.1, from coordinate 23,366,222 downwards.
AAGGAAGACAGAAACCAAAAGCTCATTCCTGTACTCATACAAGAGGAATGGACGGAGATGAAGGGAATGGGAAAAGAGGGGAATGAAGAGAGGTGAGGAAAGAGAAGAGAAGAGAGGAGTGTTGGGTTTCTGAGTGGCCTGGCGGGCATTTTTATCAGCAAGCCTGATCTTAATCTGAGCAGAAAAGCAGCCTTCTCAGAAACACACACACACACATTCATCTTCATTACTTCTCCTGTCACCTTGTGCTGCTCCAGTGCATGCTGGGGTCTGAACGAGACCCAAAAATCCAGTCAGGACGCTGCTAAAGATGCAAACGCACATACATATACACTTGCTCCCAGACTAAAAGATATCAGTATCACAGACCCCCCACTATCAGTGACACCAACTCGCCAATTGTCCATCTGAGTGCCTGCATGTCATCAGATTTTACCATAATGTCACTCAATTCCTCTCTTCCTTTCTCCATACACCATACCTTATTCACATCCTTAGACTGACATCAGGTGAAGCTCTTTAAGAATTCATGCTAGAATTTTAAAAATAAAGTATTGTAGGTGAGAAAAATGCATATCATGTTAACATTTCTCACAGAGCTTTTTTTACACAATAGTGCATATACACATGCATACATGCACAAACACGGTAATTCAAGCTGTTTGGGTTGTAGTTATTGTTACTGATTCTCTCTTCTTACAGTATGTGTGTGTAAAGGAGAAGAGAGGCTGGTTAGTATGAGAGCTGCTTCATATCAAGCCAGAAACATTGCATGTTTCCTCTTATGTAGTAGGAAAAGTGAGTAAAAGTGTTTCATACCTGATGCATAGGTTCCTCTGTACATGTATGGGGTTGTGAAATATTTAGTGTGATCACGTGTGTGTCTGTGCGTGTGTGAGAGAGAGAGAGAGAGAGAGAGAGAGAGAGAGAGAGGTACAAGGAGGAGCAGCTTTATGGTTTTACCTATGTTTATGAGATTGCAGAAAAAGGCCAGAGGGAGTGACCACAAAACAGAACATTACGTGGTACCATATAAAAAAATCCCCCTGAGTCAGAACTCAAGAATGCCTTCAACTGATCTGCCCTCTTACTCTTCTATCTATCTATCTATCTATCTGGTTATACTTTTTTTCGATAGTACAGTTTAGACATTTTACTAACTTTGCAACTACATGTCAACTAATTCTTGTTAGAGTCAACTGCTAGGATGGGGTTAGGGTTAGTTGAATAAGTTGACATGTACTTGAGAAATGTCTGTCGGGGGACCATCAAAATAAAGTGTTAGCAGATATTAAACAGACAGTCTACTCATACTTGAATTATTAGCCGTTGACATGTTGCAAAGTTAATTGTAGTTAAATATCTAAAGTTGACTATCGAAGTAAAGTGGTACTAAAAAGTTTGCACTCGCTGACCATTTGAGCTTGTGGAATTGGAGACCGTACATTCTGCACTGATTATAAGACATTTTCCTAATTGTTGATGAATGATATGCACAGAAATCCTGCTGCTTTCCAGTATTTGTGCAGTTATTTATCCTGAATCCTATTTTTCATCTTTACAAAAATGTATTTATATATTATTTAGGCATATTCATTTATTCTTGCATTCCAATATAAACCTGAAGGGGTATGATTTTTGTAATGTTGAAAACATGTACGAGATCCAAACGTTTTGCATTAGTCTAATTTTCAACATTATCTTAATATTATTTGTCAATTTAAGTGAAATTTAAGAAACATTATATCTGGTGACAGCAGCATTCAAGCTGCATGAAGTTTTTGTGAAACCTGATGATAATATTCTCCAGCATGATTTGAGAAAGATCCAAAAGAGCATCTTGTGCTTTAATCGAAGCAAGTATGCCTGACTATTTGTACAGAAGTTTATATGCTCATTATTGCAAACATACTTATTTGATTAGTGACCTAGAAAGAGTACTGAACCTAATAAATATATATATATATATATAATATTTCTATAATTGTGAAGTACTTTGGTCAACCCTATTGTTTTTAAATGTGCTATATAAATAAAACTGAGTTGATTTTATATATGTTATTATGATTATGTTATATTGATTATCTTGATATTATATTGATTATGATTACATTTATGAGTGAATGAGTGCTGACTCTGCTTGTTGGCTTGAGGGTCTCCGGGTCAAATGCATGAGATTCCAGCCCTCTGAAAGGTATGAGTGAGCAAGAGCGAGACAGAGAGCAGACAGATAGAGGGCTGGGGGATAATTCAGGTGCCTTTGAAGTTGCTTAGTGACTGTGAGTTTAAATGTACTGATGCTCTCTGAGCACACTTCACAAAATTTTGGTTCGTGGGATTATGGGGTCAGGGTCAAAATATTAAAATACAGACACTTAAAATGCACCTTTCCATGTTCACTTTGTTTCTCAGGTTGTTCAGACCGGATCATTGAAACTGTGGGCCTTATCATACACCCGGCGCAATGCGACGCCAGGCGCAACGCAAGTGTTTTTTGCTAGTTTCAGCCCGACACGGTTATCATTTTCACGTCCAGCGTCCACATTGTTTAAATAGCAAATGCACCTGCGCCCATCTGTTCACCCATGGGCGTGCTGGTCTACAAAACGAGGTGTGTTCAGGTGCATTGTTGGCGTGTTGCTATTTTGAGGAAACTGAAAACGACTGCGCCATTGACCAACAAAAAATTCAATGGTGCATTATTTTTTATTTATTTATTTGTTATTTAAAGGGTGCGTTAGTAATATGAACCTATAGGCGGGTTCACAATGCACATACATTCTGCTTGTTACACACACACACAGAGGAATGCGCAGCAGCACACAAACATTCCAAATATTAAAAATAAAAGGATTACAATGTAAAAGATTATTATAGTGTGCATAAAGAAAAAAATGGCTATAATGGATAGTCATTGCATGTATCAGAATTACTTATTTGCAGTAATGACAAATGAAATTGACTAATTATTTGATCAATTGTGGCAATACACACATATATTTAAACTGATTCGTCAGGTTGAGGGTGTTTATATTTTAGCTGGACGTTCGTCTAACATTTTTTAAATGTTACTTGTTTCAGATCAGAGAACATTCAAAAGTAATGATCCCATAATGTTTGCAAAGTTATAAATTGGAATGTTCCCTTAACGTTCAATTTATTTATTTTTTTTTTAAAAAAACATTTAAAAAACTGGATGGTTTTGAATGATCTAAGAACATTCCAAAAATAACATTTTCATGACTAAATGGGAATGTTAGCAAAACGATCTTAGAACACATTTTTGTTAGCTGGCTCTATTTCTTCAATTTGAAATATTGAGAAACAATATTTTTAAATAACATGCAACAAATTCAAAATTATATTATGCTTTAGAATGCAGTGAAATAAATCAAAGTTTACCCAATATGAAAATACTTAAAGTAAAAATCATTTCTGTCGACCACTGGAAATGACTTTGTCATTTGACAACAGGTTGTTGAGAGAAATAAATACTTTACCATAAAACTTTACCTTTCTTTATTCATTAAAATTAATGGAATGGAATTGTTAAGGAACATAAATCATTCAGTCAAATCAGAACCAGAATTTTTAAATTCCTACGATTCCCATCTCATTACTAACAAACCACTGCGCATACAAAACACGTACGCACACACAAACAAACACACATTGTAACAGCTGAGTTCTTCTTTTTTGCTCTTTGGTTTGTTTGACATTTCTCTCATCCTCGTCTCAGAGCTGACATCATCGAACCCCCCTCACCCTCGATGAGAGTTGTCCACTGGCAAGGACACTCCAACCAAAATAAACAGGCATGCCAGGGACACCTTAACGGCGCTCCCTCTCACAGCACTTCACTTTGGCTCTCAAATCACATTTCTCAAAAGTGTTTAAACTGTAGGGGTTTACTCAGCCATAAACAGACTCCTAATGTGTTTACATAGCCATATATTCTGCCCATCTACAGCTGTTAGAGAGAGATGGCATGTGGGGGATAGAAAGAGACAGAGAGAGTGTGGCGGATGACTGACGGAGATGTGAAGAGAATGAGATTAAAACACCTGTACATCTCTGACACAGGTGTGGAGACCTACTTTTGTGTCTTTGAAGCCAATGTAAGAGTTTTCTCTAAATAGTGTGAGTGAGAAAGAACGGAGAGAGAGATGTTTGTGCATGTTTGAAAGTCTCAGTAAACATTTCAATAAACACATTCCCACTCAACCAGAGCAAACAGCACAGCACATCAAATCTCATCACAGAGATGTTCGTATGCAATATCACGACATCTCACTGTCAATAATCGTTCTCACTCTCTCTTTCTCCCTCTTAACCTCCACAGGTCAATCGGGGCATCTTTTTAATATTACAGTTGTTTCTCAGAGAAAGCAATGAGATTAAATAGAGAGCAAATGGAGGTTTTAGTAATCTTAGATCTCAACAATATCTCACACAGCGCTCAGATTCACCGAGAGACCAGTCTGAAAAGAAAAGTCACAGTATGAACCCAAACTTTCTCACAAATTCCTCTAAGACCAAGTCAACAATTGACTCATTTGTTTTTGTTCTTTATTTCTCTTCTAGGAAAACATCTGAGGCAGAGTTGATATTTAAAATACCTGAGAACATACTAAAGCCACTTGAGCAGTGAAAGAAACTCTGAGCAATAAAATCTTGTTTTTCAGTTTTTCTTTTTGATTCATTCATCTGTATTTTTCCCAGTACCAAGAGATTTTAAGGGTTTCATCCTTTTTTCCCCCTCTTCCATTTTTTTCTTGCTTTGTTACACTTATTCATCAACCAGTACTTCCAGTTTTTCACAAGATACATTGCATAAGAAACAAAGTGTGTGAGAGAGAACAGCACATTTGCTCAATAAAGACCATTGTTATTGTTAACTAAAACTATTAAATATTTTGGTAATATTTCATTAATCGAAATAAAGCTGAAATAAAGTAAATCAAAATATAACTATTAGATGAAAAAGCTTCAACTAAAGAAAAAAAACCTTAAAATTAGAAATGTTGCCTTGGCAACCAACTTAAAGCTGCAGTCTGTAACTTTTTCTTGGTTAAAAATTATCCAAAATCAGTTTTTGAGCAAGTACATAACCAGCCAGTGTTCAAAACAATCTCCTTAGCCCGATTCACAACGGTAAGCTTGTAATAATGTTTTATAATTCGAGTGGTACTGGTAGGTTTCCACAGGAAATTCGAGTATGCCTCCGTTCGTCTTTGCGTCATTACGTCAAAGAACTAGTCCAAGCTAGTAGGCTATATGGCATGTGGACGATGCTGCAGGTGGTGGATCATTTATAGCCTTTTCTCACAGCAGCTAGAATAATTAAATTTATAATTTTGATGGCAGATTGTATGGTGTGACAAATGGACAATTAGAGATTAGAATGTACAGAAATTGAAATCTACAGGTAACGCTAATACACATTAAATACACGTCATGCAAAGCCGATGTTGTTAACATTAACAATTTGAGAACGAAGTATAACAATAATAATAATTTGTTTAATGTGATATGAGCTAAGCAATCGTTAAATTTAGTCACCATTGACAGCGCGATTTATTGTAATGTTTTTTTGGTCAAAACAAAAGTGGCAGATGTGTTACTTGTTCAGATGACATTTTCCGGTGAAAATTCGTATTTTGGTCATACTTCCAAGACTACAATCTCTGATTTCCAAGTACTGTACGGTATCCACTGGTGCGGTGACTGACAGCCGCACATCCGCGCTGAGGAGCCGTGCCGATGCTCAACCCATGTAAAGATGATAATTCCGCAAATAACTGCAGTTGCAGCTTTCGAACAGAGATGGCGACAAAGAGGCAAAACGTACAGACTGCAGCTTTAAACAAGTTTAAGTCGAAGTACTAAAACCAAAAAAAAAAAATGTTAAAGCTAAAATATAAAAATCTAACAAAAATTACAAAACGAAATTACTAAAATCTAAACCATAATGAAAATGAAAACTGAAAACAGACAAATGAAAGCTAATTCAAAGTATTAATAAATATTATAACAGTACACACTCACCGGCCACTTTATTAGGTACACCTGTTTAACTGCTAATTAACGCAAATATCTAATTAGCAGCATCTCAATGCATTTAGGTATGTAGACATGGTCAAGATGATCTTTTGAAGTTCAAACTGAGAATCAGAATGGGGAAGAAAGTTGACTTTGAATGTGGTCTGGTTGTTGGTGCCAGACAGACTAGTCCGAGTATTTCAGAAACTGCTGGCACAACCATCTACAGGGTTTGCAGAAAATGATCCGAAAAAGAGAAAATATCCAGTGAGCGGCGGTTTTGTAGACGGAAATGCCTTGTTACCATCACTACCTACCACACATACACACACACACACATAAGCATCCCGACACACACCTGAACGTGCTGATAGCACTCTTCCCCCCTAAAACACCAGCAGCAAAAACAAACACTGCAGGGTGTTGTGATGCTTTACCGTCAAACAAACCTGACCTTCTGTCCCCCTCCTCTGTCTCTGTGTTGCTGTCTGGGTTTAGAGGAATGATAGCCTCTGCATAAGGGATTTTTCACTGTCCTCGCTGTGTGTGTGTTAGTGCTAAAGATTCAGTTCAGTCACAGCCAGAATTCCTCAGTGGAGATGAATCTAGAAGTTCAGTCTGATTGGTTGTGACACAGCAATCGTAGGAGAAGACTAACAGCTTGACTAATAGTAGTTATTCCCATCACATTTGAATCCACAAAGTAATGTCTGCCATTCCACAACAAGATCTTTTATAAGCTGTGTTTGATCCGCTAAGGCACAGAACATTTCATCTGGGTAACTGAAGGTCTCCATGGACCGTTTGCCTCTGTTGTTGTGTCTCAAATGCATGAGCTGACAGTCTTGGTTTGAGATTTTAATAAGATAAAGCAAAGCAGAGGCCCTTGACAGCATCTTGTTGGTGCAATCTGTGTTGGCGGGACCAGCTTTATGTCATCTCAACGTCTTTACATTCAGACAGAGAGAAGTACAGCAAGACAAAGAGATACTCGGCTTCACATCAGCACTACTGCATGGCTAAAATAAATCATACAATGCCTGTGAGAGAATATGAAATAATACTTGGTGGGGGGTGGCTACCTTCTCCCATCCAGATTTATATGCAAGCCATTTACAGATTGATTTCCCAGAAGAGTTTAAATGCTTTGCATCTGTGGCACTTTCACATAGCTTTGTTTGTTTGTTAGAGAGCAGCGCAGATGCGGAACACAGTGGCTCAACCAATTGTGTGGCGGGGCTGTCAGTTTGGGACGGGGTTTGTCTGTTCTGACGACCAATAGGACCAGTGTTTAAGGAAACCTGATTGAAAACAGTCATATTTTTTGCCAATAATAACAGCACAGAAATGATTTCAATAAAATGCAGTGAAATCCACTGTCTCCTCTGTGAAGTAACAAAAGCTTCTCAGTTACAGCACATGCGTGTGGTTTGGAAGAAGTCTGTGTGTTTGATTGGAACACAAAAGGGATAATACCTCTACATATCCCTCCACATCAAAGAGAGAGGCCTTAACAACTGTCACATCACATCAGTGCCTTTCCAAGTATGTGCGTGTGTGAGGCAGAATCTATCAGGGCAAAGCAGGATCAAAGAGAGGGAAGGTTACTACACGCACAGGTCGTGGGAACACACTTCCTCACTTCCTCACTGCACGCGCACATACAAGGATTTTAACTGCAAACTTCAGTGCAAGGGAGGTAAATGCCAGAGACAAGAAATATAAACCAATAGACACTAATGTTGGTTATGATCAAAGAGATGACACATTAGTGATGGATGACTTTCTCTCTTGCTTCTCTCATCCCTCACTACCCCTATTTTGCTGTGTTGTGATGATAAGGCTTTAAAGAGTTCACACACACACACACACACATGTTGGGTTTTCGTGTTTTATGGGGACATTACATAGATATAATGATTTTTTATACTGATTTTCAAAAAAACATCACTTGATTATCACATGATTTGTAAGCTGTTTTCCTCATGGGAACCAAAAAATGTCCCCACAAGGACAAGGATTTTGTATATTGCCATCTTTGTGGGGACATTTTGTCCCTATAACGTAGGGTATACCTGAACCACATATACACGCACACTCAGAGAGAGAGAGAGAGAAACATTGGGTTTTCATGTTTTATAGGGACATTCCATAGGTGTAATGGTTTTTATACTGTACAAACTGTATATTCTATCCCCCTACTACCCCTACCCCTAAACCTATACCCATCACAGAAAACTTTCTGCTATTTTAGATTTTCAAAAAGGATAATTTTGTATGATTTATAAGCTTATTTCCTCATGGGGACCACAAAAAATGTCCCCACAGGGTCAAAATTTACTGGTTTTACTATATTTGTGGGGACATTTGGTCCCCGTAACATAGGGAATGTCAGGACCACACACACAAACACACACACACACACACACACACACACACACACACACACACACACATACACACACACACACACAGGTTTGTTTTTGTGAATTGTGGGGACATTCCACAGGCATAATGGTTTTTATACTGTACAAACCGTATTTTCTATTGCCCTACACCAACCCTACACCTAAATCTACCAATCACAGAAAACTGTGCACATTTTTACTTTCTCAAAAAAACTCATTCTGTATGATTATAAGCCTTTTGAAAAATGGGGACATGGGGTAATGTCTTCATAAGTCACCCTCTCCTTGTAATACCTATGTCATACCCATGTCATTATACAAATTTGAGTCCTGATGTCACAAAAACACACGCACACACACACAAACACAAACACATGTTGGGTTTTCGTGTTTTATGGGGATATTACATAGATATAATGATTTTTTTATACTGATTTTCAAAAAAACATCTCTTGATTATCACATGATTTGTAAGCTGTTTTCCTCATGGGAACCAAAAAATGTCCCCACAAGGACAAGGATTTTGTATATTGCCATCTTTGTGGGGACATTTTGTCCCTATAACGTAGGGTATACCTGAACCACGTATACACGCACACTCAGAGAGAGAGAGAGAGAAACACTGGGTTTTCATGTTTTATAGGGACATTCCATAGGTGTAATGGTTTTTATACTGTACAAACTGTATATTCTATCCCCCTACTACCCCTACCCCTAAACCTATACCCATCACAGAAAACTTTCTGCTATTTTAGATTTTCAAAAAAGATAATTTTGTATGATTTATAAGCTTATTTCCTCATGGGGACCACAAAAATGTCCCCACAGGGTCAAAATTTACTGGTTTTACTATATTTGTGGGGACATTTGGTCCCCGTAACATAGGGAATGTCAGGACCACACACACAAACACACACACACACACACACACACACACACACACACACACACACACACACACACACACACACACACACACACACACAGGTTTGTTTTTGTGAATTGTGGGGACATTCCACAGGCATAATGGTTTTTATACTGTACAAACCGTATTTTCTATTGCCCTACACCAACCCTACACCTAAATCTACCAATCACAGAAAACTGTGCACATTTTTACTTTCTCAAAAAAACTCATTCTGTATGATTATAAGCCTTTTGAAAAATAGGGACATGGGGTAATGTCTTCATAAGTCACCCTCTCCTTGTAATACCTATGTCATACCCATGTCATTATACAAATTTGAGTCCTGATGTCACAAAAACACACGCACACACACACAAACACAAACACATGTTGGGTTTTCGTGTTTTATGGGGATATTACATAGATATAATGATTTTTTAATACTGATTTTCAAAAAAACATCTCTTGATTATCACATGATTTGTAAGCTGTTTTCCTCATGGGAACCAAAAAATGTCCCCACAAGGACAAGGATTTTGTATATTGCCATCTTTGTGGGGACATTTTGTCCCTATAACGTAGGGTATACCTGAACCACGTATACACGCACACTCAGAGAGAGAGAGAGAGAAACACTGGGTTTTCATGTTTTATAGGGACATTCCATAGGTGTAATGGTTTTTATACTGTACAAACTGTATATTCTATCCCCCTACTACCCCTACCCCTAAACCTATACCCATCACAGAAAACTTTCTGCTATTTTAGATTTTCAAAAAAGATAATTTTGTATGATTTATAAGCTTATTTCCTCATGGGGACCACAAAAATGTCCCCACAGGGTCAAAATTTACTGGTTTTACTATATTTGTGGGGACATTTGGTCCCCGTAACATAGGGAATGTCAGGACCACACACACACACAGGTTTGTTTTTGTGAATTGTGGGGACATTCCACAGGCATAATGGTTTTTATACTGTACAAACCTTATTTTCTATTGCCCTACACCAACCCTACACCTAAATCTACCAATCACAGAAAACTGCACATTTTTACTTTCTCAAAAAAATTCATTCTGTATGATTATAAGCCTTTTGAAAAGTGGGGACATGGGGTAATGTGTTCATAAGTCACCCTCTCCTTCTAGTCATACCCATGTCATTATACAAATTTGAGTCCTGATATGTCACAAAAACACACGCACACACACACAAACACACATTTGCATGACTATCTTTGTGAGGACGTTCACTGATATAACACAATCCCTAGCCCCTTTCCCTAACCTGAACCATTACATCTAAGTGTCTATCCATATAACCTTAACCTATTTCTAACTTTAACCCCACTACCAAGAATTAACCCTCATGTCAGAACATGAGGACCGGCCAAAAGTTGTCCTCGCTCTGATGGTCTAAAACACAAACTGGTCCTCACAAAGATAACTGTAGTACACAAGCACACACACATTTGATTCAGTTTTAGTTTTTGGGGTCTTCAACTGTAATTTCTATGGGAATGCCTTCACTATAAGAAATATTCCTCTCTGTATCCTTTCACTCTTTTTCTCTGTCGAGATATCTTACGCCCATGCTTGAAAGCTGTTTGAAAGGTTGTGGAAAGAATTTGCAAGCCTGGATGTCATGTTTGCCTTTGCTTTGTTTAATTCTGCTCTGTTAAGAATCATATTTAATCTGTAAGGTTGAAATATTGTAGCCCTGTAGTGCTATATGTAGCCTAGGAATGAGATAAACCTTTTTACATCCAGGCTCTGGAAAATAAAAAGTTCACCAGAATCTGTGGTTTCAACAACAGGACATGATAGAGGAGATGGGAGAAGAAGAGCAGAGAGAGAAAGGGGAAAATAGGGGCGTAAAGACTCTCCAGCAGTTCTCTCCTGCGCATTAGTTCCAGGACGTTAAAACGAAGTCCGATGGATCATCCTCTTCCTGAGATGGACTTTCATAATGCCCTGCTTGCTCATTTCATTTATGTTTTTGGCATACACTCTGAAACCACTCACAAAAATGTGAGTGTATGTGCAGATACTGAAGCAGGTGGCAAAGTTAGAAAAGTCCTATTTATCTCCTTTTGAATTAGTGAATTGTGAGGTAGATATGCCTACTGTGTCAAATATCTTCTTGAGAATAAAACAGGCCCCAGATGTGCATGTTGTTGGCCTGCAATGATTTCACCTCTATTGTTTTAGATGTGAAGGTGCTTCTCACAGTTAACGGCAGAGTAATGGCGCCATCTGCTGGCCAATAAAGTTTTATTCTTTTTCTTTTTTACAATGAACAGCAGTTCAAATGTTAGATAAACGATGCTCTCTGTAGGACAGCAGAAAAATTGCATAAGGGATTGGTCAATAATTATCTTTCTAACCATTCATTTTATTTTACTGTAAATACTATTTTTATTAACATTACTGGAGCCTTATTATAATGTTTGTAGCCTATGTGTACCTGCTTAACCATATTTTGGGACCATGTATTTTTGTAATTTGTGTGTGTATTTGTATATTGATGATTTGGCTAATTTGTATGCAAATCAATAAAGTAGCCTACTTCACCTGGGATATTATAAAGCTCAAGTAATTTATATTTCAGTCAGTAGATGCAGCACATTTATGGAGTATGCCATGCAGTTTTGTATTATTTGTTTTTTACACACTTTCTCAATAAAGTATAAGACAACTTCTTTCAAGACAATTTGGTGTTATTTAAAGTAGAAACAGAAGTTCCATTCTCTCTTTTCTCTTCCCTGTTGTGACATATTCGAGTGAAATGGCTTCTCGAACAACAGCAACAACAAATGTAGGGTGGGGCTTGATTTTGCCCATCATGACAGGTGACAATGACAGGTTGTCCCGCCCTCGTGTCAGTAAACATACTGCAATATTACATTAAAAATTAAGAACTGTACATTTTTGACTTCATGTGACTTTAAAGAATCGGATGAGTGAAAGATTCAGTAACAAAACATGCTCACTTGTCGCCACCTACTGGCGTAACATTGTAACCTGCAGAAGGACCACTATAAGAAGCAGTGAATGAATCGTTTTGATGAACTGATTCAAAAGATTCGAGTCATCGGTATGAATTATAATCCCTATTAATAAAGTGCAACTCGAAGTCTTAATTCTCCCCTTATATCCACTCCGCGAGTTGATTATCAGACCGGAGGAGGCGGGAGGGGAGAGCAGGAGCAGGAGCTGCGCGAGGCGGTGGCTCGCACTCCGTTTTGCCCTATTATGGTCACGAGCGTGACAGCGCGCGCTACCCAGCATGCGCCGCGGCGTGAGGCTCCGCCACAGCCAAGATGACCGACTTTGAGGAGCCGCTTTCAGACGAGGAGAAGGTAAAAATAAACATAAAGTTAACTTTCACAAACCGCTCAAATACATGCGCTCGTATGTCCTTATATTAAAGTCCTCCGCTTGCAGAGGGATGAATAGCTGCTTCCCGGAAGGAGCGCGATGTAGTATAGCCGGTTAGCCGTGTGCTAATTTGTGAGGAAGTGAAATCGCAGCTTTGCACTCCCGTTAAACACAGAGACCTGACTTAACAGCGATAAACCGAACAAACAAGCAGTATTTTAACAAGTCTCTGGCTGTACGTTAGAGTCAAAATGGCCGTGTTGTTTTTAGTGGAAGTGTTGTGAGCGTCAGCTGTTAGCCTGTTAGCTGTCAGAGTGAGTTCAGAAATAGATGTCAGCAGATCCACCCACTCCGAACCGAGCCGACGGGCTTTAATGGGCCGTGCTCCGGTAGAGTTACACATGTGTGGCACAGCAGATGCCAGATCCGCCTGACACGACAGCCATCTGAGCCGAAAACCCCGGCCGGATGAAGTTACGACCGCAAGAGCGGGTGTGTTTTGGGGTGGAAGTCTGCAATCTCTGCAGGTGTGAGCGGATAGTTGACTCAAAAATGACAATTCTGTCATCATTGATACTCCCTAGTGTTGTTTTTGTAGTGAAAAACAGAATGTTAGTCTCGTCACCGTTTACTTTTAATCGCATATTTTTCCATATATTAAAAGTAAAAGGTGACCGAGACTGTCAATTATATGTTCTGTCACTTTGACAGTAGTTTTGAGTTTCATATGGTGCAGGCCAGTGGCGACTGATTTATTCGTGCTCATTTTCCTTCTGTCTCTATCAGTAAAAAGCTGCATTTAACCGCTACATATTTTCTTCCCCTTTAATTACATGTGGTCATTTTCTGCATACTGTCAGAGCTTTGAGTTACAGGCTTAGCTGACTTCCCCAGCCAGACCACATGAGATGGTAATGAGACCGATTATCACCAGATGATTCCCTTTATGTTAATGTCTTTCCCTTCTCTTCATTAAATGTTTTGGTGGTCAGACATTTGCACCCCTCCTGTCAGTGGGTTCAAAATACATAAGCTGTATGCTTTGTGTGATCAGTGAAAGTTGCTTTAAAGTAAATGTTAGTTCTGTTTATGTGAATGAATATTGTTTCATTACACTTGTAAGAGACAAGAGTTCAACCAAAAATGAAAATCATGTCTTCCCAAACCTGTAATGACTTTTTTTTCTGTGGATCACATCAATTTTTTTATTTTTTATTTTTTGGTTAAAGGAACTCTCCACTTTTTTGAAAATAGGCTCTTTTTCCAACTCCCCCAGAGTTAAACAATTGAGTTTTACCGTTTTCGAATCCATTCAGGCGATCTCCGGGTGTGGCTGTAGCACTTTAGCAACAGCTTAGCATAAATCATTGAATCTGATTAGACCGTTAGCATCTCGCTCAAAAACGACCAAAGAGTTTTGATGTTTTTCCTATTTAAAACTTGACTCTTCTGTAGTTACATCGTGTATTAAGACTGAGGGAAAATGAAAAGTTGCGATTTTCTAGACTGATATGGCTAGGAACTATACTCTCATTCGAGCGTAATAATCAAGGAACTTTGCTGCAGTACCATGGGTGCAGCAGGCGCAATGATATTACGCAGCGCCTGAAAATAGTCCCCAGCTAGATAACCTCCAACTTGACCGGCACTGAGTTTGTGTATTTGCTGAGTTGCAGGTAGCCTATTTTCCAAGTACAGGTCATTAATGATTGATGGGCGAGGCCATAAACAGAGGGGCGTTTTTGAGAGTGTAACCTGATTTGCCCACGTCAGAGTGTGGGTAGGGTTTAGGGGTGGGGTTGGGTGAAGGGGATCATTTTCATTGCATGATATATAAACACCCACCAGTTTGAAAACACCCACAAATACAGAAAAACCCACTTTCGTTCCGCAGAGACCTAATTTTCAGGCACTGCGTAATATCATTGCGCCTGCTGCACTCATGGTACGGCAACAAAGTTCCTTGATTATTACGCCAAAATGAAAATATAGTTCCTAACCATATCGGCCTAGAAAATCGCAATTTTTCATTTTCCTTCGGTCTTGGTACACGATGTAACTACTGAAGAGTCAAGTTTTAAATAGGAAAAACATCAAAACTCTTTGGTAATTTTTGAGTGAGATGCTAACGGTCTAATCAGATTCAATGAACTATGCTAAGCTGCAGCTAAAGTGCTACCGCCAGACCTGGAGATCGGCTGAATGGATTCAAAAACGGTAAAAATCAACTGTTTAACTCTAGAGGAGTTGAAAAATGAGCCTATTTTCAAAAAAAGTGGAGTGTTCCTTTAAAACAATGAATGTCAGTGGTGTCCAACGTTGTTTTAAATGTTGTAAAATAGTGAAATTTTACTATAGTAATGTTTATTTTGTTTGTTTTAATAATAATAATATTGATAATCACACAATTTTGGACCAAATTGTGCAGCTCTACAAACAAGCACAGCAAACCTGGAGTTTTTTTTTTTTAATCATATTTTTAATTCGTTGTTGCAATATTTCTCAGAAAAATCACAATTCGATTTGTTTTTAACCTCCAAATCATGCAGCCTTATCATTGACTTCTATTATATGGACAAAAACAATTAAAGTGCATTCTTAAAAACATTTTATTTCAGTGAACTTTCATTTTAATAGCACACAGCAGATCTGATGTAAAATTGTCCTGGTCTGAAACAAGTTTGAGAGGCCAGGAATAAGCTGTTAGGTTTGAGTGAGATGTTTTTGGACATTTATTTCTGTGGGTGATGTGGTTTTGAAGTATTAACACAGTGTTTATGTGCTAAGTGGTGTGTTTTTGGACGTTTTTGTGTATTGTTGAGATCTTATTGGTGCATGTTATTGAAGTGTTACGGGGGGTTATATATGGGGTAATTTGAGCTCTGGAGTCACCCGCTGTAAACTGGCTGTGATTCAGTAGTGCTGAAGCCACCGTGTTTTAGTAAGACAAATATGTGCCCGCTCATAATTTATTATGTGTTATTTCTGCAGGTCCGCATCGCAGCTAACTTCGTGACCCACGCTCCCCCTGGAGAATTCAATGAAGTGTTCAATGGTGAGTGTCATTTTAAGCTGTTCAGTTCTGGGTGAGCATAAGAGACTTTTTTCAAAAACATTTAAAAAACAGTAATGTACAGTTTCTTGTTTTCTGTCATGTGGGTGCACACACTAAGCCTGACAGCAGACCATATGCGTGAATTACAAGATTATTATCTCCAACTGAAGCTACAATCTCAGAATATCTCTCAGACTTGCACTAGTAGCGCTAATAGATTTGATTTTTGACACCATCTTCAAACAACATGGAGGAAAGTGTTGTGATCATTTTTACTGATTTGCACAGAAAGTAAAAAGAAAAATATACATGAGATGGTGCTTGGGGAGACACGGGGAGCTGTTTGATGTTTATTTATTTATTTTTGCACCCCCTTCACAATGCATTGCTCTCTTGCAGTTTAATTGTCTGTTCCTCATTGCTGCTCTCTCGCTTTTTATATTTTACCAGTTTTATGTTTTATATTCCACCAGGTTTGTGAATGTTTTTTAATCTTTGTGTTTTTGTACTGTAGATGTGCGACTTCTCCTCAACAATGACAACCTCCTTCGGGAAGGGGCAGCACAGTAAGTTATTTTGCATATCTGTGTGTCTCATGTTATGACCAGATGGATCCGTGTGTAGTTTAAAGTTTGTGCTGCATTGTTTCTTTCTCTGTTTCACAGTGCCTTTGCTCAGTATAACATGGATCAGTTCACACCTGTCAAACTGGACGGTAGTGAGGAGTTGGTAGGTTCATGATTTGATTGCAGTTCAGACTCACAGATTCAGTTTCGGTTTAGTTCCTGTGCTGCCCTAAGACTCTGTGTTAGTGTTGAATTGAGAGCACACTGTTGACACATTATTTATTCAAGCTGGGTGTAAACTCTGCTCTCTGGAGATCTGTGTGTACTTTGTGTGTGTGATTAGGGCAGGTGTGGTCATTGTACCGTGAGTGTTTGCTGCTGCGTGAGGATGGCTGTAGAGCTCTGAGTGTGATTAATTCTGTCTAAAGAGCAAGGGACATCCTGTTCCTGCAGGTTCTGATCACCGAGCATGGAGATCTGGGTCAGGGACGGTTCTTCGACCCACGGAAGCGGGTTTCATTCCGTTTCGATCACCTCCGAAAGGAAGCAAGCGATCCTCAGTCCTACGAGGGAGAGACCGCCCTCCGGTCCTGGAGAGACGCCTGTGATGAAGCGCTCAGTGCTTATGTGAAGGAGCACTATCCCAGTGGAGTCTGCACGGTACACGTTTTTCCCATGGGAATCTCAACAGGATAATATGATTTCATAGATTTTCCGTTAGCACTTGTCACATTTACATTTATGCATTGCAGTCATTATTTCTGAAATCATGCTCATTTGGACACTATTGTTTCTGCTGCAGGTGTATGGGAAAACTGTTGACGGTCAGCAAACAATCATTGCTTGTATTGAGGGTCATAAGTTTGAGCCCAAAAACTTTTGGTGAGTAATGTTCAGTGATTTATGTGCTTATAGACAGCTCTCTGGAATACTTAATTCTGATTGGTTAGTCACAGCATTTAAATATTGTCATATAATGTGGCAACTGATTTCCTACAATGTTACTTTAAAGTCTCTTTCATCTCATATAATAAATTAATTTGAACTCATATCAGTATTTCATATCAATTAATTTGTTTTACACTATGGTACAAAAAAGTTGATGATCATAAGAAACTTCTTTTAAATTATTCTCAAGACTGCATTTAGGTGATCAAAATACAGTAAAACAGTAATATTGTGAAATATTACAATTTTAACTGTTTTCTATTTTAATATATTTTAAAATGTAACTTATTCCTGTGATAGCAGTTTCGCTGCTGAAAACTGGTGCTGCTTAATTTTTGTGGGATAAATAGAAAGTTCAAAAGAACAGCGTTTATTTGAAATAGAATTTGTGTTTAACACGAGTCTTTACTGTCACTTTTGATCAATTTAACACATTCTTGCTGAATAAAAGGTATTAATTTCTTTTAAAAAATACACAACCTACTAATCCCAAACTTTTGAATAGTAGTGAGTTTGTTAAATAACTGTTTAATAAGTGGGATAATGTACAGCCATCTGTCATTTTTGGTAAATAAACCTCTTCAAGGTAATAAAAGATTGATTTACGAACTTTTTTCTGTTTTGCGATTTATGATCAGCAGACTACATTATCTTACAAAAATTTGGTCAAAATTTCTGCCCTTAGTTCTATAATTCTGTTCCAAAATCTTTGTGAGTCACTTTACTACAGGCAGGGTTGAACTAAACAATTCTAGACTGAAGTTGTGTGATTCAGCAGTGATTCAGAATGGTCTGATTGTACCTCGACTCTCTGATGATATTATCATCTGTTTATTCTCTTTTGTCAGGAATGGCCGGTGCAGGTCAGAGTGGAAATTCACCATTAGTCAATCATCAGCTCAGGTGGTGGGAGTATTGAAGATCCAGGTGAGACTTGACAGACTAGAATAGTGGGGGTGAGAAGAAAGTGTGACGGTCAAGAGTTTGTGATAATTTGGTTTCCTACAGGTGCATTATTATGAGGATGGTAATGTTCAACTGGTGAGCCATAAGGAGGTGGAGGACTCCATTGTAGTTCAAGTAAGTAAATAGATACATTTATTCACATAAAAAAGTGTTTTTTTTTAAGTTTGGTTAATGCATAAGATTTCCAAGAAGATTTTAAGGAAATTCCTACCTTTTTATCCCTAGAATGAATCCCAGGCTGCCAAGGAATTTGTAAAAATCATTGAAAATGCTGAAAATGATTACCAGGTGAGAATTTGATGTGATTAACATATGTACATTTTTTTTAATATGAATATTCATTGTTTTATGTGACTTGTACATCCCTAATAAATGTTACTCTCCAGACGGCTATCAGTGAGAACTACCAGACAATGTCAGACACCACCTTCAAAGCTCTCCGCAGACAGCTGCCCGTCACTCGCACCAAGATTGACTGGAACAAGATCCTCAGCTACAAGATCGGCAAAGAGATGCAAAACGCTTAGAACCGCCCCGGTTCCTCTTCCTTCTGTTCAAAAGCGGAGCCGGCTCTCAGAACACCACATGCCGTTCTCTCAGCGCGAAGTCTCCAAAAAATGAAAATGTAAAAAAAAAAAAAAGTCAAAAAACTTTAAAAAGAGGATGCGATTTCATTCAACTTTCTGTCATTAATGGACTTTGATGGGTCTCAGCTGTGGAAGAGGTTTAGATGAGAACTTGGAGGGAATCGTGGATCTAAATTATCGGCAATTATTGCTTTTTTCTCATTTACCCTCTCGCAAGTCACTCAAAGAGTTTGTATTGTTTTGACTTTTGTCTTTTTTTTTTTGTGAACTGTGACAGCTGCAATACTTGTGCAAACGGTTTTGTGTTTTAAAACAGTGGATAAGTAATGCCTCACTCACTGTATCTCCAAACCTCAATCAGGCGACAACCCCACCTTCCTCTTCCTCTGCCTACTGACAGCCTGGAGAGATGAGATGTCCTGCTGCCCTGTCTTCAACTCTCCAGGCTGTAACGGAAAAGAAGGGGTTGGGAGAGGAGGGTAATGGGCTGTATGTCTGGATTTGGGATGGCCATCTGTCTTAACTGCTCTCTCCGTATCTTTGTCTAACAGTGACTCACAGTCTGCTAAACTAAAATGGTTTAATAACCAAAAAATACAAAATAAATAAATCCATGGATAACCCTCTTTGGTGGCAAAGACATCCAAATTAAGTCTTGATTTTTATATTTACACACCAGTTGAATTGTTTTCAGATATAGTGGTTCAGACTGTCTGTTACAGATATTTGTGATGTATTTGGGGTATCCACAGTCTGTTGTGCGACAAAAACAAAACCCACACAGTAAATCTGAGTCTCTGTACTACTGAGTACTGAGGGCTCCATCAGTGTTGCAGTTGCATGTTTCTGCCACACTGTTTTCACATTGAACTTAGTCTTGTTTGTCTTTAATGTTCCATCAAAGATTCTCTGTAACATACACCCATCATGTAAACTAGCATATTCTCTGTCTCTCATAACATTTATTTTTTCAGATTTTAAATCATGCAAAAGTAACGTCTACTCACAGTAAATGGCACCAAAATGACTATATGGTTACTGCTGAACTTTTACTTTGTAAATCAACTGTTGTATTTGTAGCTTAAGTCTGTGCAGATTCTACTTTTTTATTTGTAGTGATGTTCTCAGGTTGACATATATTAACGATAATCAATGTCGATTGTGTGTGTATATATATATATATATAAAAAACCGAGTAAACTTCAAAAAACCTTTTATTAGCTAAGGGAAAAGTACAGTCATAAATTCACCTAACAAGCTGTAAAAATCATCTGGAAAAATGCAACTAATTTAACAAACTGTATTTTCATACAAATAACTAAAAATTCAGAAACTGGTCTTTGCAAGTCCCAGGTAGAAATATAAAATTTCTGGTTCAGTTTCGGAAGCAAAAAAACAAACAAAAGACATTCCAGTAGTAAAAAAATCTAAACTGCTATTTGAAAAGGTTTCAATACAGTAGGAGAAATGGTGAGGTATTTAAAAACAGAAAAGTAAATGACCATAGAGCAGCTGAAACCTAGGAAGATAGATGCATGCATCACATTTACTTATAAAAACAGCATAATTTTTCTCCTAAGCAAGTTAAGACTGTATGCTGCATTCACGTGAGCAATACCTTCATGCATCAAAATTTTTACACACACAAAATAATTTCTATTTTCATATAAAATTTAAAGGTCAAAAGAGGACGCAGGTAAGAAAAAAACGTCATTAAATGATGACATTAACTCATTTGTGCTTTTACCATGGTTGTTAATCATGTAAACTGGTGCTATGGTTTCTACCAAGTATTCAATTAAGATTCAATTTTTAAATACAAGGCTGCCCAGTATAAACATAATATTAAGAGCAATGATGGAGTAATATATATCAAGGCATGTTATTAGATCCAGAAATGCATTCATAGAACATTTTGACTTGATTCTAAATATTGTTTACAATCATTTTAACAATGTCTGAGAATATGTGTGGCATATAGACAAGCATTTTAACCCTCATTTATAGAGAATGTATTCTGGTTTGGCTGGTTTTTAACACCACCAGACGGCAGCTTCCTGAGCAGCACTTCAGATTGACACTAGAGGACGATGTAGTCATGGTGCAATACAGTAGGACAGAGGTTTTCCATGACCGCTTCATATCAGTTCTTCAAAGTATCTCCAGTAGTTAATTTCGACTTTGACTCAAGAACAGCACCTGCACATCATATCATATGACCGCTCAACAGAAAGCCAACGGTTTATACATTTTACCATAAACTTAATATTAAACATCACACATTCACCAGACACATCAAGACAGATTGAGAATTTTCTCATTAGTAGCACAAGACTGACAGATTAATTGAAGACTTGGTTAATCAGTATTGCATTTGCTTGATTTCATAACATATTTTTACTTTATATACTTCAGTTTTTATCTGTGCAGGTCATCAGGAATGGACTAATAACAAATAACATTATTAATATAAATAAAAATCTTTCTTGTAAAAATAAAAACAATAAAATATTAAAAAGGGAGTTTAAAAAGCATTTAAATAGATTTAATCTTATAGGAGCAGTATTTGATAGGTTGGTTAAGTTGACAGTTTCCTTTCAAAATTTGACAGTTTGGATGGGTTAGGCTCAGATTAAAGGTTTGTTCTGGGATACCAAAGGTTTTCAGTGGGGCATCACCTCTGAGCGCACATCTGAGAGACCAGTCCAGTGTGGATAAAGCAGGAAAGTTTAATCCTGCTCCTGGAGGACCACCTTTGTATGGAGTTTACCTCAAACATGCTCCAACACACCCACCTGGACCTTTCTCGCAATTCTGAAGGCCTCAATTAACTGGTTCAGGTGTTTAATTAGGGAGGACCCTCCAAAAGCACAGTTGGACACCCTTAGGTTGGGGGAAGGTACACTAGACTGGGGTAGCCAAACCTGCTTCTAGAGAGAAACCCTTTTGCTTCCTTCCTGAAAAGTTCAGTTCCAACCCTGCTCCAAAACAACCTGCCTTTAAATCTTCAAGTAATTCTAAGATGGTTTAGGTGTGATGGATTAAAGTTAGAGCAAAATTCTGCAGGAATTGTAGCTCTCCATTATCAGGGTTGGCTACCCCTGTACAAGACCAATGGTTCTCAGCCTTGGAGTATCATAGCACTGAACAATCTGGATGTCTTTCCTATTTAACACATCAGCTCATTAGTAGAGGTTACAAGGCCTGAACTGTGTAAGATAAAGGAGACATCCAAAATGGGGTACTTGAGGATAAGAATCAACAACTATAACTCACACAATCAGGGTGAAAATAATCAAAGAAGTCAACCTTGAGGTTCACAGAGAGTGCTTTAGATGCCACGGGAGGGAATGGAGTGAAAAAGGCTAAGGATCGGTTGTGGACTCTAGGCTGGTTAACTAGATGACGACATGACCAAGTCAAGCTCTTTAGCATCTTCCTGACCACTGGTGAGACCACAGCTCCCAGAGAGCTCGGGGAAGTGGCTGGCCCTGCCAGAAGGAACCGGTGAGTTAGGAGACTGGTTGACCCCCTGCTTTTTGGGGGGAACAGGAGGTGGATGAATCTTCTCCGTCCTAGGAATTATTGGTGACCGGATCCCTGGAGAGAGAATCCCTGGGCTCTTCCCTGTGGGCGAGGAGGCAGCAGCCAGGTTGCGGTAATCAGTGCCAAAGGGTGAGCTGTTGGACGGAGGGAGTTTACTTGCTGTTTGTTGGCTCGTGAACCGTGACAGCACCTGAGTGACAGTGTTGCGGGCAATCTGCTTTGCAGTAGAATTGTCTGGAGGAGGAGTGGCAGGAGTGGCGGCAGTAGGAGAGAGGTCTCGGGGCGAATGGACAACAGCTCCTCCGTGTTGCTGGTCTACCTCAGCTTGTTGCTGAAACTTATGGCGTGCTGCTTGGAATCGTTGGTTGATGCTGGCCTGGTAAGAAGAGGGATAGGTCGGACTAGAGCAACCTATAGAGGCCAGACGCTTGGTCAATACAGGGGAAGAGCAAGGAGATGAGCTAAGAGAGGATGAGGCAGGACTGCTGGGGGAGAGACACTGTAATGCCCCACTTCCTCCAGGGAGCATTATCCCATTGTCCGCCAATCCCCCTTCCTTACACCTCTCTTCTGCTGGAGACTCTGGTTCTCTGGGAGTGTGTTGACCATTTTGTTTGTGTTGAGGAGATGATTTAGATCCAACAGGTTTGCCATCAACTTCTGTTTGACTAAGAGGAGGCATGATACCTGAAGTTGCTTTTTGTGGGATTTTGTCCTTTTCTTCATTATCCTTTTCCAGCCTTGCCTTTTCTCTTTCTTTCATTTCATCCAACTCTTTCTTTAGACTATTGAACTGCTCCAAAAGCTCTTGATATCGTTTTTCTTCCTTCAGTAGTTTCCCTCTCATCTGCTCGTGCTCGGTATCAAATTCAGCCAGCTTTTTCTCAGCTCTCGCCTCTATCTGCTGAGCACGAGCGTGTTCGTTTTCAAGCTCTCGCTTTAGGATTTCGATGGTACTGCTCTCCTGTTCCAGTTGGCGGCTGAGGTCTGCAACACGCTGGCTCTCCTCCTCTGCCCGTGCTGTAGCCTTCTGACATTCTTTAGCCAGTGTCGAGGATAACTGCTGCTGCTGTGCTAAATCTTCCTCAGCTTGATTTGACAGAACTGACCTCTCACGTTCTAAACTCTGTACTTGAGCCTTCTCAAACTCCAGCTGTGAAGAAGAAAAGCAAGCGATGTCACTTTAAAAATTCAAAGAAGCTAGTAGAGTGACAATAGAAATAACATTATATAGATAGCAGGCAATATACAGTACTATTGTTCTAGAGCAGGGGTGTCCAAACTCGGTCCTGGAGGGCCAGTGTCCTGCAGAGTTTATCTCCAAGTTGCCTCAACACACCCGCCTAGAAGTTTCTAGTATGCCTAGTAAGACCTTGATTAGTTGTTTCAGGTGTTTTGTAATTGGGGTTGGAGCTAAACTTTGCAAGACAGTGGCCCACCAGGAGCAGGATTAGACACCCCTGTTCTAAAGCAGAGGTCTCCAAACTCAGTCCTGGAGGGCCAATGTCCTAAAAAGTTTATCTCCAACCCCAATTAAACACATCTGAACCAGCTAATAAAGGTCTCATTAGGCATACTCACTAGGCAAACTTCCAGGCAGGTGTGTTGAGGCAACTTGGAGCTAAACTCTGCAGGACACTGGCCCTCCAGGAGTTTGGAGACCCCTGTTCTAGAGGACATCTTGTTTACTTGATTCTTCCTGCCTCAAACAAAACAAAATATCTTTTAGATATCTGATGTCACAATCCCCACAAACTTCATTAGCTATGTATGTATATACATACATACATGCATTATTTATATTGTGCTATCACGTATCTGTGTTAGTGTTGGAATGTGTTTACTTACAGCTGTAACATAAGTTAATGAAATAAAGCAGGTTGTTCACTGCAGTGAAAGTACTTCAGGCCCCTATGAGCTGCAGAATGTGAGAGACATGGCATCCAGAATAAGACAGTGTGTGTGCTTGTAAGGAAAACCCAGGGCAGGGCAGGAAGGGCTTTTACATAATACTGTACAGTCTGTACTTTGACCATAATATCACCTTATCCTAACCCTATAAAAACACAAACAAACAATGTCTTCACACACACACACACACACACACACACACACACACACAGGCAGATGGACTCTCCTGCCCCACAGTTAATAAAAACAATGCAGCCTTTCCTCTTAAAAACAAGGACCTGCACTAACACTGTTACACAACAGAGCCACACAAAATCCTCTGGCACAGAGTGCCGTGGTTGCTTTTATTTTGAAGTTTAAGATGTATTTATAATAGTACAGTGTGTGCATGTGTATATGTATTTTGGTGCCGTTGCCTGGTTACCTGTTGCAGTAGTCTGTCTCGTTCCCTCTCCAGCATGGCAGTGATGTCATCACCCGCAGCAGCGTCTTGAGCACGTCGTCGTTTCTCTTCTTCTAAATCAGCTATTACCTGCAGGTACACACACATTCAAACATCAGGACAAGAAAAATGACTAATCATGACTGCATCATCTTACAGTTTTTTTCAGTTGCTAACTAGCATTGTTCAATACCGAAACCACATTTTCAAAACTCTTCACACAGTCTGCATAACCAGCATGAATGTTGGCCAAACAGTTAATCTCACCTACAAAACTCACTCAGACCAACATAACACTGGCAACAATTCTCATTCAGAAAACACACATTTCATTCACAACACACTGACCTAAAAAACACTAACAACAGGAAGCATTACATAATTGATGAACTTTTCTTATTTAAAGTTTCAGTGATTTTCCACATAAATCAGTTCTTCATATAGAATACTGTAACACAATTTCACTTTATTGAAAGCATTTGTTACACGAATGAATCAGAAATTAATCAATTTCATTTTTTTATATGAATATAGTACTTGAAAATTATAACCAAAAGGTGAAAAAAGAGGGAAAAAACTCCAGGGTTGCAATGATAATAAAAAAAGAATAAATAAAATACATTCTACACATTACTGTAACAACGTGTGTAGTTGTTCATTACAGTAAATTACAGTGATGGTTCTAGTCTGCTCTCTCTCTTGCATTGGAGTGGGTGGAATTTCAGCTAAAATTGCAATTAGCTTGTAATGATTATTTTTTAATTTTTGGCTAAAAATTGAGAATATTTTAAAATAATGACTGCATAAATGCTTGGAATTTGCCATCATTCTGTTTTGAATGTGTTTTTAATCATTTTGAATGCAGTGTGTTAGCATTAGAAAAATGTGTTGAAAATGCATAGTATTTTGCATGTTGTGGAGTACGAATGGGAAAAGAGTTCCTGAATTTTGAAAAGTGTGGTCACTGAATGCATTTTGTCTGAAAGCAATGAAAAATGGTTCACAGTTTGGTCTGCATTGACTTCTGTTTCGCTGACTGTGTGAAGAGTTTTGAAAATATGGTTTCAGTATTGAACAATGCTTGTTAGCAACTGGAAAAAACTGTAATTATTAATAATTACAGTAAGAATATTACTTTCATAGTTAATGATGTTAATTTGAGTCACAGTAATTGTGAAAATGATCATGTGTTCTTGTCAAAACAATATCTTTTTTGTTTGAGGGATAGAAATTTATATTGTGTCATTATTTACTCACACTGCCAAACCTGTATGACTTACTTTTTTAGGGATGCACGGAAATTTCAGCCAATAATTTATCTGAGGACACAATATTATTTACTCACACTGTAAATAATGAGTAAATAATGATGCAATATTATCGCCTATGGCATTTCTGGCTGATAATTTGAGCTGAAAATATATGTTGCCCCGCCCACCCTGCCCTGCCCCGTCCTGCCGTGTCATATTTTTTAAATTCAGTATTATTAAATTATTGAATTTCATTAAAAAGTCTAATATTGATACAATTATACCAAAAAAGCTGATTTAAAATTAGAAATAAATATTTTTTTTTAAGCATTTTCAGTTTCAAGTGCATTTTCAGCCAAGTGCATTCAGAATGTTTGGTTTCAGCCCAGAATTTTCATTTCAGTACATCCCTACTTTCTTTTGTGGAAAAGTTTTTGTTTTTTTTTCCATTATTGGTTGAACCTTACATTATGCATTTCTTGTTAGTTAGTATACATATAGAGAAAATAAAGAATGTTTGATTGAAATTGGTTTGTGTTTCAAAGGATCAAACCCTTTTATTCAGAGATCTGAACCCTTTAAAATAAGTCACCACCCAATGCACATAACAGTGATAATAGTTGTGTTTAATTTTGGATTAATCTTTCATACAATGTTTATAAAATAATTAAACGTTTCAAAGAACTGAACAAACCAGTCCAGGTTCAGGGTAGGCATACAATACATGCACTCAAGCTCCGTTCCAAGAACTTGTGAGCTAGTCTGCTGTCTATATGGGCAGCTACCTTCAAACCCAGCCTCCTAACAATTGTGTAACCTCCAAAGTGACTAACTGAAGTGACATAAACGACACTCCTCACTACAGTTTTAACGCCTACAGCTGATTTAGCACTAGCATGCTGTTAAGCTAGAACAGCCTTTACGTTAGGAGCCAAAATATACAGCCTAGGTATGCAGCTCAAGACTCTTTTTGTCTCTCACCCGTCGATGTCTCCTCTCTGCAGCGGCGAGCTGTTTCATCATTTTCTCCTTCATATTGGTGCAGTGGGCCATCACTAGCTTCAACACGCCCAGCGGGTTCAGACACACGGGACTCTGCCCTCCATCATCCTGAGCCTGCGACAGCTCGCTGTCCCTCAGCAGCGCTACGAAGGGGTCACGGAGGTCATACTGTCCATATCGCTCCTGAACAAATGAATCTCTCTGTTGTGCCTGAAATAAAGTTCAAAGATAAACAGAAAGTAATAAGTATCTAGTTTTCACTGAGGTGTCTTGATGAGTTGAAACACTGCAAGTTCATAAGATGACTGATAAATATCTTTCATTATGTTTGCATATAATCTATGTGGTTTTTTGAGAGACAGAAAGAGAGAGCAGGATTTCTAAACACACCATGATACAAATACAGCTGGTCACTATCAGATCTATTTTCCCAAAATATAATCACAGCCCTGACCCCTCCTCTGCAGGCAGGTGTTAAACCTCCCCTGGGCTGATGGGATGGAGGGGGGGGCTCACAGCACAAAAGGCCCAGCTGTAGGGGGTGTTGTTCACTACTCATTGTGCATGTGTGCGCTTGTGTGAGGGCTGGAACGGGGGGCAGTGTAACTAATTTAGGAGGGATGGGGTGGTCTTGCTAAATAGATCGGCAGATGGGAGACATACACACACAAACACAGAATGAAGGACTGGAATAGACGTGTTTATGTTCTGAGCAACACACATGGTGCATCCTGCTGTATTCTACTCTATATATATACATAAGATCAATAACATGCATATAGAAAATAGATAGGGTCTCATGCTGACTTTAACTTTATATGATCACTTGATGACGGCAAAGGTCACCTTAAACAAAGGAAATGACCATTAAATGCAAATGTACAAATTAATATGCAATTTTGGTCAATCCTGATTATTAAAACATCTCTAATATATCTAATATGTAATATGTTACTGTGAAATAGTGGCAAAAAAATCAACTCATCAGGCTAACGTGTACAGTACATTACACATACATAATTGGAATTTTCTTGAGCACACCTTTGTGTCTTTCTTAAACACACCAACACAAACAAAAAAATGTAGACTGTTATCTGCTAGATCACAATGCATGTGGGAAAGAGAGTCATATTAACCAACCAGACTTCAAGAGACCTCAGCTTCTGCCGTTTGCTGGTTATTATCTGCTGATCATTCAGTCTAGGACTCAAAGTCTTTTAATAACACAGAGAATCACAGAGGGTGTGGTGTTTACTGGGTGTGAACATCAATAACCACAATAACAATTAAAATACAGGCTGTTGTTAACACTTTCTGTCACTGTGTTGAGCAGAAATTCATACTCTGTGTAAGTGTGTTAAGTGTGTCTCAGACCACCAGGTCGGATAATTTATTTGTTTAACTTCAGCCTTAAGCAGCGCCGCTTACTACTCTACATCATTACAGTAAATTACAGTTCATTTCCAGCCCTGGAGGCCTCAATCTGTGGCCCTGCTGGCCTCTGAGCGACCTTATACAGAGATCAGAGAGAGAGAGAGAGAGACAACTGAAGGAAACAGATGAGACAGCGGAAAGGCAAACATCACTATTACTATCACTCATACTGTGGGTTGTAGATTTGAACAAATCTGTAATACACCAATTATTAAACTCATCCAGCACTATTTGCAGCTTGCTGAGTTGAATTAATGTGCTGCTACTTTTTTAAGTGATTAGGCCTTCAATATTGCACGGTGGACGATAAATTGAGTGAAAAATATTGTAGACAAACAAACAATGAAGGAGATTACATGATAGAATCTTTTGACGTGAGTAAAAGAGTAAGGAACCACACCTTAGCAACCACAGGCATTGTCCTGGCAACATACATTTTGATATACTGCTATTCAAAAGTCTGAGGTCTCTATCATTATTTATAACAATGATCAAAAGTGACAGTAAATACATTCATAATGTTACAAAATATTTATTTTTCAAATAAATGTTGTTTTATTGAACTTAAAGGTGCTAAAGAGGATTTTTTCGTCGACTGAGAAACCAAAGACTGTTAGTGAGTTTTTGAAATGAGCGCATGCCTAAGAACAACCCCCCTCCTTCACAGCTCATTTCGAGGGAACGCCTCCCAAAACTCGTGCACGAGTATTGGAACACGAGTGTTTACCACCGGCATTCGCTGTGTCGTGTTAGTGGATTCATTATGTCGGACTCACCGCAGGTAACTCATAATCTGCAGTTGTTATTCCTGTCTCCTGACAAAAACATTGCATGCGGCGCCTGTGGAGTGTGGAAAGTTACTGGAGCGCGCAGCCGCACTCGTCTCTCACAAGGAACGTCATGGCAGTGATTGACAAGCCAGAGGGCCAATAGTTTACGTGACGATCGCGTAAACAATTGGCTGGTGTTTTTAAGGCCCTACCTCGTGCACAGATGATGTATATTAATATTATTACTTTCAGTGCACCTAATAAATAGTCTTTTATCAGTTAGTAAAGACAGTTTCAAGTAATATTGCAAAAATGTATAAAACAAAACATCCTCTTTAGCACCTTTAAAGAATTCTGAAAAAAATGTGTCATGGTTTTCCACAAAAATATTAAGTAGCACAACTGTTTTCAATTATGATAATAATAAGAAATTATTCTTGAGCAGCAACATATTAAAATGATTTCTAAAGTACCATGTGACACTGAATACTGGAGTAATGATGGCAGCTTTGCCACCACAGGAATAAATTACATTTTAAAAATATATTAAAAGAAAATCCACAATCCTTTCAGTCGCTTTGTCTCTCTTCAGATCTAACACGGCAGACCAGATAAACACCCACACAAACAATAATAGTCTACCGGGACACACAGCACTACACACACTAGCAACTGCTTTTCCCACAAGAAATCCAGCTTCTATATTTAGCCATTTCAGTCTCAAGACATTTTGTTTGTACATTAGTTACTCATTTCACTGCTTTCTCTGTGCAGCCATTTACTGTAAATTAGTGGCATAGTTGCTATACTTACAGAATTAGCCTATACCATAATAGCTCTGCAGGTAATTACGGTTTTAAAGGGTTAGTTCACCCAAAAGTGAAAATAATGTCATTTATTACTCAACCTCATGCCGTTCCACACACAAGAGCTTCGTTAATCTTCAAATTAAGATATTTTTGTTGAAATCCGATGGCTCCGTGAGGCCTCCATAGCCAGCAATGACACTTCCTTTCTCAAGATCCATTAATGTACTAAATCAGTTCATGTGAGTACAGTGGTTCAATATTAATATTATAAAGCGACGAGAATATTTTTGGTGCGCCAAAAACAAAACAAAATAACGACTTATATAGTGATGGCCGATTTCAAAACACTGCTTCAGGAAGCTTCGGAGCGTTATGAATCTTTTGTGTCGAATCAGCGGTTCGGAGCGGTGTCACGTGATTTCAGCAGGTTGGCGGTTTGACACGCGATCCGAATCATGATTCGACACAAAAGATTCATAATGCTCCGAAGCTTCCTGAAGCAGTGTTTTGAAATCGGCCATCACTATATAAGTTGTTTTTTTTAGTGCACCAAAAATATTCTCGTCACTTTATAATATTAATATTGAACCACTGTACTCACATGAACCGATTTAAATATGTTTAGTACATTAATGGATCTTGAGAGAGGAAGTGTCATTGCTGGCTATGCAGGCTTCACTGAGCCATCAGATTTCAACAAAAATATCTTAATTTGTGTTCCGAAGATGAACGAAGGTCTTACGGGTGTGGAACGGCATGAGGGTGAGTAATAAATTACATTATTTTCATTTTTGGGTGAACTAACCCTTTAAGAACTTGATATAGCAGAACTTGATGCTGCAGGATCATAAAGGTTCCAAAAATTTCTATCCCAACTCAGTAGGCAGTAGTTCTTCAATAGCTAAAATATGACTATTTAGTGAAATAGCAAGGGTTATTGGTAAAAACAAACAAAAACAGAGTAGAATAGAGAGTAGAATAGCAGGTTTCTTCTAAAGATAAGTTCAACTTTAAAGTGACAATGAAGTCAAAATTGACAATTCTTATTTTTATGGAATATTACAGTATTTATTATATTTATCTCTGTGTGCCCTTATTTTTTAAAATTCATGTGCCCTCATATTCTTAAAACAAAATAACTTCCCCTTCCTCTTGTCAGCGACATCTCATCTCTTCTCTGATGATGCATTTACTGGCGCGAGGGCGGGACAACCTGTCACTCACATGACATCACAGCAATGGCAAACCACAACCATCCAATCAATTCCTAATTGACAAAATCAAGTCCCGTGGCTCCGCCCTACATTTTTTCTTGTCCGAGAAGCCATTTTACTCAGATATACACGAAAATAGAGAAGAAAGGACTATCACAATTTCCATTTCATGCCAACTTTAACTCATAGTGCATTAAAATCAAAGTAATAAAACAATTTCAACAACATTAGAAAAAGCTAAAGATTTTGAAAGGATTATATAAATTGTTGTTACTTAGAGCTAAGTCCCAGTGCTCATCCAAGCATAATTAATTACATTATTTAAGAGCAGGGGCTTATGGGTATTCCCTCACAGTGGGATCCCACAATGCAACATGATTCGTTATTTTATTTATTTTTTACAGTAATTTACTGACTAAAAATATTATTTTACTCTGTGTGTGTGTGTGTGTTTCTGTGAGATTAGTATTGAATGTGCAGGACAGAGCAGGATGCTGCTTGTGCTGTCGCTGTTTTTAATCAAGCTCTTGCTGATCTGAGGCGCTTACCATCGGAGACAGAGAGGAATCAGGAGACTTCCTGGAAGGAAGTTCACACCGAAGGAATCCAGCACCCCTCTAATCAACACAAAGACACACACTCCAGGCGGTGCAGAACAGTGAAGAACCCCATTGGTTTTCTCTGTGAGTGTATGTGTGTAAATGACACATTTATAAGGTAAAGCACGGGGGTTTGACATCCTCCCTATTAGGACAAAATAAACTGGCTTGTTTAGTCTGTTTGGATTGTGATTTTAACATGGAATGCCCTATTCATGAAATTCCCCTTTCAGAGACCTGTGAACAGACCTGATCTTTCTTTATAAGGCTTAGATGATGAAACGGCGAGTGAGTCATTTTAACGGCTGGTTTCCCATTTTAACCGCCAGCCCTCGGGATATTGGCTCCTCTATTACATCAGAATGAGCCATGGGAAAGTAACTCAAAAGGAGGAGCAAAAAGTGCACTGCTGTTTCTGGAAAAATGCAGCTGATCTGGAGGCTTTCAGAACATTTAAAGTGATTGATACTCCTCTCCCAGCATGCACTGCTTCACCACTGCCAGGACATACAGGAGTTTCTGAGAGCACTGAAGTGACACGCACACAACGCAACATTGATGATCAAAGACTCAAGAGCCCCAAGGGCCTCTCATGGTTCCCTCTGTGAATAAAGCCTTTACTGGCCAGGAAGCAAGTCAAATGAAGCTGAAGACACACACACACACACACACACACACACACACACACACACACTTAGCATCTTGCCTACGGCTGAGCAGTAAAAGAGGCCTAAGCCTAAAGAGAGAGAGAAACAAACATCTTACACACCAAGGCTTTGTTCAGACAGGAAGTAAAAATCTGATTTCAAAAATCCACCTCAAATCTGCTTAGTTATTTATAGTCTAAACAGCAAAAAAGGGATGAAATGTGATGTTTAATGTACCCATTTTAAACCACATCCATGTGTTGTTTGAAATCTGACATTCTCACAATGTAATGAATAGTAAATGCGTCAACGGGTTTTAGATATCAGCAACCAAGGCAGATGCACCAGATAGTGACTATACAATCTCTGTTTCTAACCAAGTACTATATTTAAACTACCATTTAAAAGTTTTTTTTTTAAGATATTAATACTTTTTTAGCAAGTATGCATTAAATTGATCAAAAGTGAGAGTAAAAAAATATTTCTATTACAAAAAAAATGTTATTTTGAACTTTTTATTCATCAAAGAATCCTTGAAAAAGTATCCACAAAAATATTAAGCAGCACAACTGTTTTCGACATTTATAATGATAAGAAATGGTTCTTGAGGACCAAATCAGCATATTAGAATGATTTCTGAAAGATCATGTCATGTGACACTGAAGACTAAAGTAATGATGCTGAAATTTCAACTTTTCCATCACAGGAATACATTACATTTTAAAATATATTAAAATAGAATAATATTTCATGTTTATATTACGTATCTTTCAAAACATTCTTTCAAAAACATAAAAAACTTGTAACCCCAAAATTGTATTTTCTTTGTAGTTT
Organism: Megalobrama amblycephala; assembly: GCF_018812025.1. Lineage (NCBI taxonomy): Eukaryota > Metazoa > Chordata > Actinopteri > Cypriniformes > Xenocyprididae > Megalobrama > Megalobrama amblycephala. The sequence continues at coordinate 23,332,905 of NC_063055.1, read as the reverse complement.
ATGTGCACGTCTTCTGATCAAACTTCAAACAAGCATTCAAGTTTTTCATGCACATTTTAGAAATTGTATTCACATATTTGTGTATCCGTACAGTATTTTTATGCGATATCCAGAAAACACACATATGGAAACCTGGCTGTTGTCTGAACAAATGGTTTCAGATGAGACTGTAAGTGGATCGTTTGCGAAATGACCAAAAGATTGAATTTGAAAACCAAATCAGATTTGTGTGCAGTGTAAACAAAGCCAATTCGCATATATAAGATGTTTGTGAAAAACAGTTACCTTGCAAAATACAAATACGTGTGTGCTTTATAAAACTATGTAATGTGAACGCGCACACATTACATAGCGACTCACTTTCAGATGAGTTAAGCTTCTCTCTGTGTTGTTTTCAAAGTCAAAAACGAATCTCAGACAGCAGTGCAAACAGTCAGCAGTTGATCAGCAGGTCACAGTGAGACACCAGAGCCCCTCGTCTCATGTTTCCATCTTTCCCACACACACCCCTGAGCTCATGAGAAGCTGCTGTTCTCTGTTATTAACACTGAGTTAACTCTTTAACTAAAGCATCAGACACAATAATTACAGGCCTAATAAAACACACATACTATATATATCCAGAGGGAACACTGTGGGCTTCTGTTGTGTGTCAGTTTGAGTACACACCAAAATTAACTACATTTGTTTTAGTTTTGAGGACTCAATTGAGCACAGCTGATTTAATTTGCGTGCTTATCAAAGCATAAAATGAAATGAAAGATTGAGTAATAATAGAGAAATCTGGGCTCTGTGCGAACACTTATTTAGGGCTGCTCAGTTTAGGTGTCAAGAAGTTCCATTTTTTATTCACTGTAAGGTCAGTGTGTCATTATAAAACATACAGTATGCACAAGCAGGCTCTGAAAAACTGAATAATGTTATAATTATGTTATAATATGTTACAACCCAAATTCTGGAAATGTTGGGACGTTTTATAAATTTGAATAAAATGAAAATATATGTTCGATATATAGTTAAATATATCGACTGTAATTAAATATATCGACTTTCAAATCACATGAACCTATATTTTATTCACAATAGAACATAGATAACATAACACATGTTTAAACTGAGAAATTTTACAATTTCATGCACAAAATGAGCTCATTTCAAATTTGATGCCTGCTACAGGTCTCAAATTAGTTGGGACGGGGGCATGTTTACCATGGTGTAGCATCTCGTCTACTTTTTAAAACAGTTTGAAGACGTCTGGGCATCGAGGTTATGAGTTTCTGGAGTTTTGGTGTTGGAATTTGGTCCCATACTTGCCTGATATAGGTTTCCAGCTGCTGAAGAGTTCATGGTCGTCTTTGACTTATTTTTCTCTATAGGTGAAAGATCTGGACTGCATGCAGGCCAATTCAGCTCCCAGACTCTTCTATGATGAAGCCATGCTGTTGTAATAGCAGCAGTATGTGGTTTTGCATTGTTCTGCTGAAATACACAAGGCCTTCCCTGAAAGAGACGTCGTCTGGAGGGGAGCATATGTTGCTCTAAAACCTTTATATACCTTTCAGCATTCATAGTGCCTTCCAAAACATGCAAGCTGCCCATACCGTATGCACTTATGCACCCCCATACCATCAGAGATGCTGGCTTTTGAACTGAACGCTGATAACACGCTGGCAGGTCTCCCTCCTCTTTAGCCCGGAGGACACGGCATCCGTGATTTCCAACAAGAATGTCAAATCTGGACTTGTCTGACCAAAGAACACTTTTCCACTTTGAAACAGTCCATTTTAAATGAGCCTTGGCCCACAGGACACGACGGCGCTTCTGTTCTATGTTCACATATGGCTTCCTTTTTGCATGGTAGAGCTGATGATTGACACAGTCATGCCGATGAGTGATGCAGTGTCGTCTGAGGGCCGGAAGACCACGGGCATCCAATAAAGGTCTTCTGCCTTGTACCTAAAGGCACGAACACCAAGCCGACGGTCGGCCATCGGGCAATTTTTGTTCGTCGGTCGGCCGACTAAGTTTTCTCAGAGTGTTCCGCACAGTCGGCTAAAGTTTGTCCTTATCGGCTTTTTTTCAGCCGATTCGAAATGTTGAATCACGTTGGAGCTTGACGGTCCGTTGGGCCATCTGATCATTCTGATTGGCTGTTCAGCTACTGCCACCTGCTGGTTCGGAAAGGCATTTCATCTCACGCAGGCACAGAACTGACGTGCTACTTGGCCATCGGCTGTCTAGCGTCGGTTTGGTGTGTCAAGGCAACTTTGGACACAGAAGCTGCCGACGTGAGCCAACCCCACAGTCTGCTTTCATCGCCACTAGTTCATCTGCGTCGCCTTGGTGTGTTGGTGTGGAGATTTCTCCAGTTTCTCTTAATCTTTTGATGATGTTATGCACTGTAGATGATGAGATTTGCAAAGCCTTTACAATTTGATGTCGAGGAACATTGTTTTTAAAGTATTCCACAATCTTTTTACACACTCTTTTACAGATTGGAGAGCCTCTGCTCATCTTTACTTCTGAGAGACTCTGCCTCTCTAAGACTTCCCTTTTATAGCTAATCATGTTACAGACCTGATATCAATTAACTTAATTAGTTGCTAGATGTTCTCCCAGCTGAATCTTTTCAAAATTTCTTGCTTTTTCAGCCATTTGTTGCCCCCGTGCCAACTTTTTTGAGACCTGTAGCAGGCATCAAATTTGAAATTAGCTCATTTAGTGGATAAAAGTGTACAATTTCTCAGTTTAAACATTTGTTATGTTATCTATGTTCTATTGTGAATAAAATATTGGCTCATGTGATTTGAAAGTCTTCTAGTTTTCATTTTATTCAAATTTTAAAAAACGTCGCAACATTTCCAGAATTCGGGTTGTACAAAAGACACCTTCATGATTACATTTTTAGTTATTTATTTTAATATTTTTATATAAAAATGTTTATTTATAGTTCATGTTTTATGTAAAATATATCTGTAATATTTCAATTACTTTAATTAGTCATTAAAAACATGACAATTCTTAACAGTTCAGTAGTTAATGAATGAACATCAAATATGAAATAATTACCTCTAATTTTGTATTTTTAGGTATATTGTCATTTTGCAATTTATAAGTCCTAATAATCTAAAGTTAAACAAGATAAAACTATTTTTAACTTAAGCCATCTTAAAAACACATCAGATTTCATTATATGGACATAGGCTGTATGATACTTTTATGGTACTTTGTCATTTTGGAGCTTGACATTCTGTGAGTGTGCGTGTGTTTTACAGGAATAGCACTGCCTGCCATTGTTCTGCCTTTCCTGAGAACCCCCTCTGACATACTTCCTGTGGTTCCTGACCACCAGTCCACAACAAACACTGATCATAACATATAACCTGTTATATAACACAAATCTATACACAGAGCTGAGAAGCGAGTATGGAGTAAGGTTTGCGGATCTGGCTTTTAACGCGATAGACACGGGTTCGAATCCGTCTTTTGCCGAGCTTGCATTTATTTTCTATAAAAATTAAAATAATGTTCTAAAAGTGGAAATAAACTGTAAAAGAATGTTTAGTAATATTAAAAGTGTTTATTGGGTAGGGTTAGAGAAGGTGTAGGGAGGGTTTTTATTCTCCCAATAAGGCAGTATCCATTCAATAATTTTAATAAATACAATCATTTACACTCTATGATATTATTGCATTCTGTTTATTTACAAAAATACTGAGATGCAAATAGTATCTGACAATATAAAATATAGATAACATCTAATTACTATTTACTCTTATTGCAAAGAACTGATACTTTTACATGGTGTAAATAATATATCGCTATTTTCACTTAGTGTAAATAGCATATCGCCAAGAAAATGCTGCTATTGTCACTTAGTGTAAACAGAATATATTGCTATTTTCACTTAGTGTGAATAGCATCTACAGCTATTTGCACTTAGTGTAAATAGCATCTATCGCTAAGAAAATATGCCATTTTCACTTAGTGTAAATAGCCGCTGCCTAGAAAAATTGTACACTTTTATCCACTAAATGAGCTTATTTCAAATTTGATGCCTGCTACAGCTCTCAAAAAAGTTGGCACAGGGGTAAGAAATGGCTGAAAAAGCAAGAAATTTTGAAAAGATTTAGCTGGGAGAACATCTGGCAACTAATTAAGTTAATTGATATCAGGTCTGTAAAGCTGCGCACACACTTAACGATTGTAAGGCCGATTATGAATGTAAATTGATACTTATGACTGAACGCGTTCAAACGCGTCCAGTCAGAGCCAGTTGCGTTCAGTCTGCGATTACAGTCGGTGTTTAAATTCCATGTATAAGTATTTAAATTGCTTTAAGTCGCAGGAAACAATCGCTGTATGTTGAGCACAGTCTTAGAATGTTTTAGATAGTCGTTAAATGTGTGCCCAGCTTAACATGATTAGCTATAAAATGGATGTCTTAGAGATGCAGAGTCTCTCAGAGGTAAAGATGGGCAAAGCTGTGAAAGAGTGTGTAAAAAGACTGTGGAATACTTTAAAAACAATGTTCCTCAACGTCAAATTGCAAAGTCTTTGCAAATCTCATAATTTACAGTGCATAAAATCTTCAAAAGATTAAGAGAAACTGGAGAAATCTCTGTGCGTAAGGGACAAGGCCGAAGATCTTTATTGGATGCCCGTGGTTTTCGGGCCCCCAGATGACACTGCATCACTCATCGGCATGATTGTGTCAATGACATTACTAAATGGGCCCAGGAATACTTCCAGAAACCACTGTCGGTAAACACAATCTGCCGTGCCATCTGCAGATGCCAACTAAAGCTCTATCATGCAAAAAGGAAGCCATATGTGAACATTGTCCGGACGCGCCATTGTGTCCTGTGGGCCAAGGCTCATTTAAAATGGACTGTTTCAAATTGGAAAAGTGTTCTATGGTCATACAAGTCCAAATTTGACATTCTTCGGACACTGTGTTCTCCGGGCTAAACAAAAGGGAGACCTACCAGCGTGTTATCAGTGTTCAGTTCAAAAGCCAGCATCTCTGATGGTATGGGGGTGCATAAGTGCATACGGTATGGGCAGCTTGCATGTTTTGGAAGGCACTATGAATGCTGAAAGGTATATAAAGGTTTTAGAGCAACATATGCTCCCCTCCAGACAACGTCTATTTCAGGGAAGGCCTGCTGTATTTCAGCAGGACAATGCAAAACCACATACTGCAGCTATTACAACAGCATGGCTTCGTCGTAGAAGAGTCTGGGAGCTGAACTGGCCTGCCTGCAGTCCAGATCTTTCACCTATAGATAAAAATAAGTCAAAGACGACCATGAACTCTTCAGCAGCTGGAAACCTATATCAGGCAAGAATGGGACCGAATTCCAAAACTCCAGAAACTCATTACCTCGATGCCCAGACATCTTCAAACTGTTTTGAAAAGAAGACGAGATGCTACACCATGATAAATATGTCCCCGTCCCAACTAATTTGAGACCTGTAGCAGGCATCAAATTTGAAATGAGCTCATTTTGTGCATAAAATTGTAAAAATGTGGTTTCTTAGGTGTCAATGGAGGTCTAATGTGTTCTGAAGTTCATGTCTCTCTGTTTTCATTGGTCTTTCTGACTTCGATATTTTGTCTGTCTATTTTATACCTTTTAAAAATATTTTAAACATTCAGACAAGGCTTTGTCAAGCCAACATCATAATTTGTCTTGTCATACTTTTCTCTAGTTATTTTTTCCATTTTCATTTGGTAACACTAGGTGAAACAACCACATGCTTCCAAGTGTGTTCTCTTACCCTGAGTGAGTGTATGACTACATCCTGCGCTTCCAGTTCTCCTTCCAGAATGCTGAGCAGCATCAGAAGTTCAGCTTTACTGAGAGTCTCCACATTCATCCTGCTGCCCTGAAACACACAAACAGACAAATTCAATATCTAAGTCCTAAAGCAAAACCACTTATTTAGAGGATCCCAGGCCTGGCCATACAACTCAACACACAATGTTTTTGCAGGTCATGTATGACACAACTGTACTTAGACCAATGAAACAGGATCATACCACACACACACACAGATCAATTTTTCTGGCCTAGAAACAGAATAATGTTCCATGCATTTCATCAGTGAATCACTCTTGATCTGAAATGACATTTGTGTGAGTCTGGCATTCATGGACATTAAGACACACACAGCAGTGTTGTTCAGCATTTCTGCATTGTGGTCTGGCTCGCCGTCAGACCACAAAAACACAGGAAGCTATTAGCATATCAGCACAGAGGTCTCCAGTGAACGAGATCAACTGCTGTACTGTAATGGATTCCCTCAGTCTATTAACACACACTCACACACACACACACACACACACACACACACACACACACACACACACACACACACACACACACACACACACACACACAATCAGTGTGTTTGAATTCTCTTTTGAATAATTTCTCTGTTTACTGCAAGTGACATGGACTGATCTGGATTAGGCTGTAGTGTAATGGATGGTTTCACATTAACCATTAAGGTTTGGCTTGTTGTGTCTGGGTTTATATTTTAATTCGTGATGGAGTGTATGTGAGCAGAAGGATAGAGGGAAGCTCGCCAAACACCCGAACACAATCTGTGCGGTCTCTGATTTATAAAATATCTGGCTAATTATGTTCATTCTGTATAATTACTCCCCTAACCCACAGATGAACACCATCATAATCATAGTCACTTAATTCAGTGGTATTGTTGATTGCTTCATTCTGATTGGTTGACTCATGTTCCAGGAGTGTAGATTAATTTTCATAACTACACAGCAAGTAAGTACCAGGTTTGACGACCACATTACAGCTATGTATAATTTTGCCACATACTTCTGGATATTAGCATCAATTTTCAATAATTCAATGTCCATCATCAATTATTTGTTACGTGAATAATTGGTAAGATCTAAAGTTTTTTTTTTTTTTTTAAAGAAGTCTCCTATGCTCACCAATGCTGCATTTATTTGATAAAAAAATACAGTAAAAAAGCAATATTTTGAAATAATAATACAATTGAATATTTTTTTTTTTGATTTTAAAAATGCAATTTATCTCTGCGATGGAAAAGCTATTACTCTATTAATATTACATTACTATTATTATCAATGTTGAAAACAGTTGTGCTCCTTAATTTTTTTTTACACTTTGATGCAAAGTAAGTTCAAAAGAAGAGCATAGAATTTTTTGTAACATTACAATTATATTATTTCATAAATATAATTATATTTACTGTCACTTTTGATCAATTTAATATGTCCTTCATGAATAAAAGTAACCTCAAACTTTTGAATGTGTATCTGAAATAAAGTAATGTTAGGAGGGATTGCTTACTGATCACATATATGCATAAATCACACATTTCATTTTTATGACAGAGCTTCAAAACTTATCACAAGAACTTTCTCAATCAATCCTAATATCAACAACCTAGATCTGAGTCTCAAGCAAAGGTGGTTTTCTCAATAAAGGTGTCTTTCTCTGGTGCTCTAGACAATCTAATGAGATCATTTCCTGATCTGATTCATCCGAACACAAGTCAATGTGTTACTAGGATGACCGCAACAAGTATGTTATTTTTTCCTTCTATTGAATAGAAAGTCACACAGCTTGACTAGACTTAATATAACCCCAGGGCAATGATGTCATCCAGACATTACTAACACACTGTGGATGGGGGCAGTTTGTAGAACCAGAATGTGTGTGTGTGTGTGTGTTAAATCTGGAATGCATCTTTATGACTCGTGCGGTCTGTGATCCAGCCAGAGAGTGTTTGTGTGTCTGCTTACACACTGATTTGATACGGCCGTACCTTGTATTTGCGTTAAACCATGGATACAGAAACTCAGTTGTTTGCTTAAAGGTGCCCTTGATGCAAAAATTGAATTTACCTTGGCATAGTTAAATAACAAGAGTTCAGTACATGGAAAAGACATACAGTGAGTCTCAAACCCCATCGTTTCCTCCTTCTTATATAAATCTCATTTGTTTAAACGACCTCCGAAGAACAGGCGAATCTCAACATAACACCAACTGTTACGTAACAGTCGGGATCATTAATATGTACGCCCCCAATATTTGCATAATGCCAGCCCATGATGTTCCCAACATTATAAAAGGCATTAGACAAGGGCAGCCAGTTAATGTCTGGATGTGCACAGCCGAATCATCAGACTAGGTAATCAAGCAAGAACAACAGCGAAAAATGGCAGATGGAGCAATAATAACTGACATAATCCATGATAGCATGATATTTTTACTGATATTTGTAAATTGTCTTTCTAAAAGTTTCGTTAGCATGTTGCTAATGTACTGTTAAATGTGGTTAAAGTTACCATCGTTTCTTACTGTATTCACGGAGACAAGAGCCGTCGCTATTTTCATTTTTTAAACACTTGCAGTCTGTATAATGCATAAACACAACTTCATTCTTTATAAATCTCTCCAACAGTGTAGCATTAGCCGTTAGCCACAAAGCACAGCCTCAAACTCATAGAGAATCAAACGTAAACATCAAAATAAATACTTTACTCACATAATTCGAAGCATGCATACAGCATGCATGACGAACATCTTGTAAAGATCCATTTGAGGGTTATATTAGCTGTGTGAACTTTGTAAATGCGCTGTAATATAGTCGACAGCTGGTGTGGCAGGGAGCATGTGATTTAAGGGGGCGGCGCCGAGTGTAAATCAGTGCATTGTTAATGATGCCCCAAAATAGGCAGTTAAAAAAATTAATTAAAAAAAAATCTATGGGGTATTTTGAGCTGAAACTTCACAGACACATTCAGGAGACACCTTAGATTTATATTACATCTTGTGAAAGAACGTTCTTGGGCACCTTTAAGAGTTGCATGTTTATTTTTATGACATAACTGACTGATGCTTTGAGAAATCTACACAAAACCACACGCAAATTAACACACAAACACGACGCAGTCATCTTTTCATCCTCATCTTTTCAGTTTGTGTGTCAGTTAACCCTTTTTTTACATTTATTCAATCTAAATAGGAAACAGACTGCATCAAAATTATTCCCAAAAGAATCTTCAACATGCTGCATCCGGTAAAAACACTATCAGTGCAGATCACAAGTGCATCCTGCCTTCATTCATTTCCTCTCGAGAGAACCTGGAAAACCTACACACATTATGTTGTTTGTGTGAGAGTTTGACAAACATGGGTATGACAAGAGATGATTGAAACATTGAGCTAACAAGCAGAAGTGAACAGATCTTGAAAGTATTTTTAATAAAATAGGGTCCTTCCACCCATTTAGATAAGGAAATACTGTTGTTATGATGACTGAAGCTTCATGCCAACTGAGTGGTTTTAAATGTTATTTTAATTGAGTGGTTAAGACTTAAAACAAAACACACACACACACATATATAGATAATATATATATATATATTATCATTATCATTATCATCATTATTATTATTATTAAGGTGCACGATTACTAAAACACTGGGCAGACATCACTCATTCACATGTCAAAATTTGGTCAACAAAATCATGATATTTTTTCCAGTGGAACACAAAAATCCACAAAAATGTCTGCTGATCACTGGCTGTCAAGTTAAGTTAAACTTTTGCTTGATTTATAATAAAAACACAAATATATTGGGTCAAGACTGAACCAGAGTCTTCTTGCACGCTAAACAAAACTTATACCACAAGACTAACACATATTATGCCAATATTTTGAATTACTAAGTGTTGTTTTTTCCCTTTTGTTATGTATTATCTGTAATAGGGCAATAAGTTAGTAAAACTACCACTGATGCCCATGCCCCCACCCCCCACCCAAAAAAGCATGACACCCGTCACTGTGGCTGTTATGTGTAGGTCAGAGAGAAAAATTCTGCCTAAAGAAACCTCCTACACTAGGCTGTAAATAACAATTACACAAATACCACATTTGACCAAGAACTGCATTCCAGAAAAAGGAAACATAACTTTCAACTACAGCAATCAGGAAGAGGAGAGAGGAGTCATTTCAGCTACAAATCTTCATAACAACATCCAAGATCTGACATACTGAAAGCACTGGCAGACTGAAATTTAAGCCATTACTTTATTCACAAGACGAGAACCAGATCAGTCTGATTTGTGAACAAATTATTTAGACCGGTCGTGTGAACTAGATCAACTGATTCACTGAAAAGATTCTGCACACAACAATGATGAGCCACAGACTGACCTTGATTCAGTTACAAATTAAATACTGTAAGCACACCAATTCTGATGATGTGACTTCACATCAGTAATAGTCGCAGTGAAAAACAAGGCTATTTAACGTTTCACTGAGAATAATAAAGCTATGAGGGAGCAAGAGAGTGTGTGAGACAGAGAGATAGAGAAAGTTACTGGCTCTGTTGCCAAACATAAAAACAAATGCACACCAACTTGTTTGAAGCCAATAAATCTTTTGTGTCACAACAACATTCACACACAAATTGTGAAGTGACAAATATGATCTCCTGACAGACAACTGACATGAATATTGCATCATTTAGATAGTTCAACCCCCCAAATTAAAATTCTGTCATTATTTTCTCAAATTATCTTTTCGTTTTTTTTCCCATGAAATTATAATGAATGAGTGTGGTCACAATTACCGTTGCACGCCAAAATTTCATTTTTGAAATCCAGTCATTTCAAAAGGAATCCATATGCTTGGGAGTTTCAATTGAGGACGGAAATTTTCCCCTATATTTCACAAATGGTTTAAGTTGGTTGAGCAAATTCGGCACGTTGAGTACCAGAAAGCTGCTTGGTTTGAAAGTGACTTGAGTTTGAGCTGTTCTTCATGCATTTCTACACTATTAACAATGGATAGTGGAACTTTTTTGCTAATGTGATCAAGCTATTTACTATAGCTTGTAAAATTTGCCGCTATTTTGGTGTGAGCAACAACATGCCGTTTTTGTGTGTGTCCCTTTAAATGCAAATGAGCTGAGGGCGGAGCTTTAACAGCTCATGCTTCAGTTGCTCAACAACAACAAAGCTGGAGAATCTCACGCAGCCAAAATGACAATTATCAGTAACAATGTTCAGCCTTACATTGTTCAAACCGGAGTCGGACACTGATGGAGAGACTCAGGAAGAAATTACAACTTTTAGAATGGTTTCTGGATAAATTTATGTAGTTGCTGTGGAGTTGATTCAACTCATCGACTAGCATGTGCCATCATGCTAATCTTTTGTGCAAATCCAGCATTGAATTAACCCTCATTTATTAAGCAGTCCGGTGTAAAATGATGGCAAGGTAACAACACTCTACTACAACAACTCTTCCTCTTCTCTAAAGCAGCCCAACATGGCCTCGCCTCTTTGTTGTGTGTTCCCGGGAGCTGAGTTTATGTAAATTTTGGGGTTTGTGATGTTACCAGCCCCGGAAGAAGCTTGTTGTAGTCCCTACCAGCCGTTTGTTGTAGTCCTTAAAAAGCGATTTCTGTAAAAGAAAATATCTCCCTTTGCATTAAACTTTGAGCATCGTAACTTTGCAGATGTTGTTTGTGCTCAAACAGCACACTAACTAAAGTTAAAAAAGTAAAGTCATAATCAAGGACCCCTTTAATGCTTGAAAACTTCACTCTCATAGCTATAATTCCATTGAAAATAAATGATGAAGACTAGCACATCTTCAAAATGTCTCCTTTTATGCTCCACAGAAGAAAGTCATACAGGTTCGGAAAGACATAATGATGAGTAGTTATTGATAGAATTATTATTTTTGGTTGAACAATTCCTTTAAAGCACCTTCTTATGTAAGAGGTAGGAACAGACTTTTTCTCTTCCCTCATCTCATTGACAACTCACTAAACCTCAGACTTAACCCACAGCTGCTGAGGGCAAGCCTTAAAAGAAACATCAGACCACAGCCTAATGTCAGCTTTCTTAATGAATCATTATCCGTAATGAGGGAGCGGGACATGTGTCAGATGGGAGTGCGGTTCACGGCACCACTCTGATGCTGTAACCCCACATTAAACCTGCACAAGCCCAATAAAACCATTATCTGGCAACAAAACACAATCTCTACACAGCCACAGAGAGTGTGAGAGCGGGAAAAAGAGAAACACTATATGGATTACGGAGACTGAAAGGAATTCCAGGAATTCACACCCCCCACACATATTAATCAAATATTAACTGAAAAAGACTCTAGACAAGACTGTAATGCAGTAATACTGTAACACATCCCCACTATATTAACAGCTGATCCAGCATCTACTTCTCCCTGTCACGATACATCTCATTAACGACTTGCTAATTCAAGACTCTGACTCTGAAGCAGTATTTAGATCACTGACAACAAAATAATACCATGCTGAATTATTTCAGAAGGGGAAGTATTGTGTGACTCCTTTATAAAAGCAGCATTCAGTGATTTTTGGCACATTGGTAAGCCTGACCTGTTCACCCTGCTCTAATGAGGTCACTATATCCTAAACCCTAAACTCAACCCTTTCCCCAGGCTAAGGAGTCAAGCTGGGCTGAAACACTTTGATTTTCACTGAGCGTAACTTCCTCATTGCTGTAGATTTGCGGTTTTGAACTACATTTGTATAGAGTGGGACTCAAACAAACCACCCAGTGGTTACTAAGGTGGCAAGCCACAGCTTCTGCTGTATCATTGACATCATTGCTTAAAGTTAGTTCACCCAAAAATGAAAATTATGTCATTAATTACTCATTCTCATATCGTTCCACACCCGTAAGACTTTCGTTCATCTTCGGAACACAAATGAAGATCTTCTTTTTTAAATCTGAGAGCTTTCTGTCCCTCCATTGACAGCTACGCAACTAAAATTTTGACGCTTAAAACTAATCCATATGAATTGAGCGGTTTAGTCCAAATTTTCTGAAGAGACTTGATCGCTTTATATGACGAACAGATTTAATTTAGGTGTTTATTCACATATAAACATTGATCAGTGAACATAGACAGAAGATCGACTGAACCTGCTTGACGCACGAGAACAAACCTCTTGTGGAAGCTCAAATGTTCTGCGTAACACACGAGAATGAGGTTTCATTGGTTCTTGCATGTCATGCGAACATACTTGAGCTTCCGTTGGTTTCCAAAACTGATGTGTGAATTGATTAATTTTTATGTGAATAAAAGCCTAAATTCTATCCGTTCATTATATAAAGCGATTGTGTCTCTTCAGAAAATTTTGGACTAAACCGCTCAATTCATATGAATTAGTTTTACGATCTCTTTATCTCTTCAAAGTTTCAGTTGTGTAGCTGTCTAAGATCAAAAAGATCTTCATTCATGTTCTGAAGATGAACGAAACTCTTACGGGTTTGGAATGACATAAGGGTGAGTGATTAATGACAGAATTTTCATTTTTGAGTTAACTAACCCTTTAAGAATTTTTCAGCTTCTTCTCATTTGCTGAGATTTTTGTTGTTCCAGTGCACTGCTTTACTTATACAGTCAGCTACTGAAGACCAACATCCTCAATCCAGTATGTTATTTATAGGCCACAATCACAAACTGAAAACTGGCCATTAACTAGATAAATTAGATCTCCAGGAGAATCTGCAAAACGAGGCGAGCTCTTCTTTGGTGTAATTACGCCCTGACCCAAGAGAATGTCTTCAACCCAGCGCTCAAGTGACTGATTCTGACATGCCAGTCAAAACAGAGCATTTCACCGCATACAGGCTAGACCACATTTTTGCCCTTCACCCACTGACAAACACTCACATCTCTGCTCTTTCAAATCACTGCTTGTTTGATTCAAAAGAACACTCAGAGTAACAGTTCACCAAATGTGTCCAAATCTCTGCCAAATGTATTTTGATTGCTAAAAATTTACAAGCATCCTATTTAATGAGTTACACTGATTTTCAGTACTGGGACAGAAAAAGGTAACAAAACATGAAAGAATAAAGTTAAGGATCAAGGATAAACACTATCAGGTACATAAATTAATGAGTCAAATATTTATTATAAATATTTACAATTCTAAACAATATTTGAAATATTTTTAATTTTGTTAAAATGCAGTTACATTTTGTACAAGTTTATAAATGTTTTTTTTTTTATGTAAATATCTGATGGTGTATATTTGAAAAAAAAAAAAAACATAGTACATAGCAGTAGGCCTAATTGTTCTTTAAAATATACAAATATACAGTTAATATACATTTTATATATCTTATTTTACATAATATGCATAAGTTATGATCTAATGGGTACAGTAAAGTCATCATTTTGATTTAAGAGAAAACTATTAAAATTATCACTAGAATTTTTAATACAAATTAATCTCAAAGAGGAAATTTTGCTGTTTTGGAAAATAATGTCAGGTGAGGTTTTGTCCCATGTGTGGTTAATCTTTTATAAGCAGCGTGATTAGGAATAAGAGACATAAATTCAAGCACTGTTAAGCAAAAAACACTGCTGCGGTGGATATCAGATTTCCTGCGGGACACAAAGCTTTCCTTTCAGGGTTTAAAAAATCACCCTGGACATATGGACCATTTCCCATACTGCTAAACAAGCAATCAGTGCACTTCTCTAACATTTGAGGCACCAACGACCAGACACAGTGTGACATCAGGCAAACGGACAACGGAAACAAGGACAAAAGACTATTTGTAACATTGTGTAACTTACCATTTAATGCACATAAAAATCATACAACTAATTATCTATATCCAAATTCATAAAAATAAACAAATCTGCGTAAAACCGTATTACGCTCACGAGTATGAAAGAACACTGTGTGGCGCAGAAATAATGTTTATCACTTAAAACCGATGTTCATATGTAATAATAATTGCGAGATAATGTATTGGGATCTGATCCTGGGATCTGAGATCCACTCTTCCACACCAGCATGCTCTAAAGATCACATTCACACCCTGTATCCTTTCCCTAATAAGTCATAATTCCAGAAATATTAATTTTATTACCTTCATATGTGTTTTTATTCGCTCATCAGTCCAAGTGATCACAATTATCCCAGTTTACGGAGTTATTTCTCACTTTCACTGCTGGCCGTGTTACTGTCCCGGCCGAAAATATGGACTACTGTCACTGACAGATCTTTCAGCCAATAGGCGGAGACCACCATCCTGAATGCTCAGTTCGGATTGGATATTGCGCTGGAGGGGGAGGAGCTAAATAAGCGTCGGTTCAGTGTCTTTGTCTACGGTTGTTTGTTTTACATGCAGTTTATTGTAGTGATTTGAGCACGTTACTGTTCAAATGTCAGTTTCTCCTTATTCACGATACACTTGATTTTATTTTAGCATCGATATCTATGAATACATTCCTTATTTGTGAAGGTAATTTAGTCTCAGACAGTCATGAAATATTAATGGAAGGATTTAGATGTCTACAATGAAAAAAATCTTTATAAAAACAAAATATTGATGATATTATTATATGTAAAAACGAATTTTCTCTATCCCTATAGTGTTACTCTAGTATTACTCTAATGTAATCGGGTGTTTCTAATGCTGTGAAGTGCTGTCTGCCATTTGTAGAGGCATGGCAAAGGTGAGCTGCTAAATGCGCCTTTATTTGAATTTCAGTGAGTGTTAATGAGCTCCCCTTTAACCTCATCTCTGCCGCCCCCTCATGGACACAAAGAGAAAATACACATCAAATCAAATTGATTTGAGAAACATATAGATTGAAACTGACTTTTTGAAAAATCACTGACAGGATATTAATGATTAAACTTCTTTTTTTTTTTAATGAAATTAATATATTATAACATAATATACAAAGAAAGCTGGCTTTCCAGATTAACTCTCTAAAACCAGGCAACAGACAGAAAATAAAACAGCAAACCAGGGTCATAATAAAAATGGATCTATGGTACATACTTAGATGTTTGTACACATGCTGTACCAGAAATGTTGCAGAGGACATTATGATTTCTAAATACAAGATTCATTATACACTTTGTAATTAATTTGTACTAAGATTCATGCTAGGAGTCACTGTTTTTTCCGTTTGTTTGATGAGAGATAGGCTATTTATGAAACGTGGGAAAGTATTTTCATAATATATTTAAGTTGGACTGAATGAATGCTTGTGGTTTGTGTGTGAGCTTGTCTGTCTTGTGTGGTCATCATGCTATTCTTCTCATGCATGAAATTGTTTTGAATTGAGGTTCAATTGAGATGCACTGAAATGGATAAAAAGATCCATTTATGTATGCAAATGAGATGTGTTTATGTGCGTAATTCCTCACTGCACCCTGGCCTCTGTATGTGTGCGGTGCAAAAGGAGATTTGAAATAATCTTTCAGTGCTTTTCTAGAAGCTGTTGAATGTCATAATGGTTTTAGTTCGTTTATAATGAGAATATTTGCAAATACTTCCCTCAATAACAGAATTGTGTTTGTGTATGTGTGTGTGTGTGTGTGGGTGGTGCTCCACACTCATATACATGTCTTTTCACTCATATTTCTTTTATTTTTTTCCTTTAAAGCTGTTCTGTTACTATTGTTTGGTTTGTTTTTTCATTTGAGACAGAGATAGTGTGAAAGAGAAAGACAGAGAGATATTCAATAAAACAAATGAGTGGCCATTCTGGTCGTGATCTCAGTTTGAAAAGAAATAAAAACAGACAGGAGACACCGCTGCTGCCAGTATCGACTAACCAGGCCATTTGTCTGTCATCCTCAGAGCTTTTACACTAATAGATTCTGCTCATGATCTTTAGCCCTTTGTTTTCACTCTCACACTGTGTCCCTATTCGTTTCTCTTGCTCTCTCTGCATGAAGCTGTTTTTCTTCTCTTTCTCCCATATTATTTGGCTGTCATGACATCACTATTCCACACCAGCTGAAGCCACACACACACACACACACACACACACACAAACATTGCTGGGTAGATTACTTAGAAATTAGTCAGTTACTGATTCCAAATTACATGACAAAAAAAAAAAAGTTAGAAACATAATCCATTATATTACACATTTAAGGTGATATAGCAGGCATAACAGAATGACCACTGACAAGTGAAGTGAATAACACTGATTATCTCTTCATCACGGCACCTGTTAGTGGGTGGGATATATTAGGCAGCAAGTGAATATTTTGTCCTCAAAGTTGATGTGTTAGAAGCAGGAAAAATGGGCAAGCGTAAGGATTTGAGCGAGTTTGACAAGGGCCAAATTGTGATGGCTAGATGACTGGGTCAGAGCATCTCCAAAACTGCAGCTCTTGTGGAGTGTTCCCGGTCTGCAGTGGTCAGTATCTATCAAAAGCGGTCCAAGGAAGGAACAGTGGTGAATCAGCGACAGTGTCAAGGGCGGACGAGGCTCATTGATGCATGTGAGGAGCGAAGGCTGGCCCGTGTGGTCCGATCCAACAGACGAGCTACTGTAGCTCAAACTGCTCAAGAAGTTAATGCTGGTACTGAAAGGTGTCAGAATACACAGTGCATCGCAGTTTGATGCGTATGGGGCTGCATAGCCGCAGACCAGTTAGGGTGCCCATGCTGACCCCTGTCCACCGCCGCAAGCGGCAACATGAAGTGCATTAAACACTACGTCAGGGTTTCCCAAACTGGGGTTCATGATGTAAAACTGCAGGGGTTTTGAGCTTAATGAAAATCTATTACAGTCTTTTACGATTGCTTACACACTAAAATTAAAAATAACACACAGTTACTGAAACTCTACACTCAAGGAGCAAAACCTTAGCCCAGATCTGCAGAACTATAATGCTCAGTCTCACACTTTTTGCAAAACACTACACGCATTGTTTTGCACAACACTAAACACACATAATGTCACTTCTTTGCCATTTCAAGACACTGCTTTCCAAAATACCACCGCTATAAATCAATTGATCAAACATGGCCATCAGGTCTGCAGACACTTGGGTGCTTAACTGTAAACTCAACAATCAGGTGCAAGTACTATACAAAGGCAAAAGGTGAGTTTATGTGCCTTCAACAAAATGGAAGGCAATGTTGCAGTAAGAGGGAGAGGGAGAAACATCATTGGCCACAGAGCTATTTTGAATGTCCCGGGACAACATGGTGGTAACATCACAATGTATGTTGCAATCATGTAGAATGGGGTCCTCCACCAGCATGCCAACTTAGGCCCTTACAGCACGGCCCACATATTCACATTATGATGTTTTATTAACAAAATTCGGGAGGAGCAGGTGCAGATAATTAGACTAATTATCACAGGTGGAAAGCATTCAGCTAATCAACCAATGGAGGTATATATACTGCAGACTTACCTCCGTTTGACAGTTTATCAGCATCCCTCCACCACCCCATCTTCTCACTTCTAAATTCTATCTCTCGTAACCACATCCGGGGGGAGTGCTCTGGGTTTGGGCCAAAATTCCGAGCTCGGAGCCCTCCCCCTGGACAGCACGCCAAATACGCATTACTTTCTCTATCTAATTATATGTATATGTGAACTCGTGAATGACTACACAAAATCGTCACAGCAGAAGACCACATGGATGCAGAGCAGATGAGATACATTGTCATATGGGACAATGTAAATTTCCATCTATCTGCTCTGGTCCAAAACTGGTTTCATTAGCATCCACAATTTTCACTTCAATACATTCCACCATACTGTCCCTTCCTTAAACCCATTGAGGAGGTTTTTTATTTTGGCATGAAAGGTTTACAATCTCCAGCCCTATGTCAGGATGTGCCTCATTCAAGCCATAGAGAAGGCCTGACCTAATTGATGCAGGGTCTGTGCAAGGATGGATTAGCCATTCAAGAAGATTCTTCCCTCGCTGTCTTGCATGACAGGACATCACCTGTGATGTGGATGAAGTGCTATGGCCAGATCCAGCTAGGCCAAGAGATGATACTTAGGTGTTTTTTCTATTTTTTTTTTTTTTTATTTAAAATCATGCTTTTGTTTTGTCTACACATGTTTTTGTTCATGTAATATATTGTATTTAGAATATGTTCTGATTTTCAGTGCAAAATGTAACCTTTGGAAAGGCATGGATGTATTGAATGCTTTTACAGTGTGGTGAGAAATAAATATTTTCATCAATGTGCAGTACTGATCTTGTGTTTTTTGTTTGTTTTTTTCTTTGTCAATATATTCATGTACTTTACTCTAACAATATCTCTGAAAAAATCAAACCCAGACTATATGATTAGAAAAGTATAAAAGTTACAAGTGTTTAAGACTGAGCACAGCAGTGTGTAAATGAATCAAACCGAATCAGAATATATGAACCATGTGTGTTCCATATGGTGTCAAAGTTGGGTTTTGTTAAATTAATGTAAAGTTTTGAATTAAGTGTTAAGAACTGAGGCGTTCTGCTACTTGTGTGTGTGGATCTGTGAATTGTGTGTAGTGTTTTGACAAAATGAGCCTTGTTTTTAAAATTGTGCTTAAGCAATCGTAAAAATCTGTAAGCAATTGTAAAAAACTGTAATTAAATCATAAAAATATATTAAAATAAATCATTTTAAAATAAAAACAATCAAAATAAAACACTTACTAAAAAAAGATAAAAAATATATATTTTATTTTACCTGCATGTCATATAACCAATAATCAACATCAGAGAACTGTTAATTTAATTTTATTATTATTTATTACTATTATTATTGACTTAATTTTATTATTGGCCTAACTTAGAACTCAAAATCTCAGGAGGTTCAGCTGACAAAAAAGTTTGGGAATCCCTGCATTGCACGTAAATAGGAAATTATGTGAATTTGTACATTTTAATGTGTTTGAAAGACAAAAGCCTTCCAAAGACAGTAATACATGGTTAAATGACTTATCACTGAGTGATAATTAAAATAATAATTAATGTGTTCATCAGGAGTTGATTAGATATGTAACGTTGCAATGTTGAGAAAAAATAATTTCTGCAAATCCAGTCATCAAATGCTGTGTGGGTCTCAGTTTAACATTGTAATCACTCCTATCTAGTGTTGCAGACTGATGTTCAGGCATTTTGTGTGTGTGTGTGTGTGTGTGTCTCTCTCTCTCTCTTCAAAGCTTCATCAGTGCTACTTGACCTCCTTCGGATAGACTGATGATGAATGTTACCTTTCTACAGTGTCTCTGTTTCAGTGGAGGTGAGTCATGATGTGTGAGAGAGAGTGCTCGAGTATATGTGTATGATGTGAGAGATGTCTGTAGGTTTGATTTCCCTTTGATTCACACTTTGTAGCATGAAGTGAAAATAGAAGCTCACAAGCATTTCTCACACACATTCTGACAGACGCAGTCTAAACACATACACTCACTTGCTACTGCAGCATCCCAATTTAAATACTATGCGTCTTAAATAGTATGCATCCCAAATCATACATTGAAAACAGGCTAGTATTGTATAGAATCACAAGCAAATTTATTAGATACACGTAGCTAGAACTGGGTAGGACCCCCTTTTGCCTTCAGAACTGCCTTGATTCTTCATGGCATAGATTCAACAAGGTTCTAGAAACATTCCTCAAAGATTTTGGTCCATATTGACATGATAGCATTATGTAGTTGCACATGCATCCATGATGCGAATCTCCCGTTCCACCACATCCCAAAGGTGTTCTATTGGATTGAGATCTGGTGACTGTGGAGGCTTTTTGAGTATAGTGAACTCACTGTCCTGTTCAAGAAACCAGTTTGAGATGATTTCAGCTTTGTGACATGGTGTGTTATCCTGCTGGAAGCAGCCATCAGAAGATGTGTACACTGTGGTTGTGATGCTCAATTGGTACTAAGGGGCCCAAAGTGTGCCAAGAAAAAATCCTCCACACCATTGCACCACCAGCAGCAGCCTGAACTGTTGATATAAAGCAGGATGGATCCATGTTTTTATGTTGTCTAAGCCAAGTTCTCAATCGAGACTCAGACCAGGCAATGTTTTTCCAATCTTCTATTGTCCAATTTTGGTGAGCCCGTGCGAATTGTAGCCTCAGTTTCTTGTTCTTAGCTGACAGGAGTGGTCCCCCTTGTGGTCTTCTTTTATCAGCTCAAACCAGTCTGGCCATTCTTCTCTGACCTTTGGCATCAACAAGGCATTTTCTCCCACAGAATACCTCTGACTGGATACTTTCTCTTTTTCTGACCATATTCTCTGTAAACCCTAGCGATGGTTGTGCGTGAAAATCCCAGTAGATAAGCAGTTTCTGAAATACTCAGATCAGCCATTCTGGCACCAACAACCATGTCACATTCAAATTCACTTAGGCCGCATTTACATTACATGATTCAACTGACAGAATTCCAATTTTTTCTCATGTGGCACAGATCAGATATGATCCACGAACGTGTAAGCAGCAAAAAAGCAAATGGATTCCGATATTCTCAGATTGGTTTCAGGCCTCAAATAAATCTGCTATGAATCGGATATGTGCATTTGCGTCTGACACGTAAGCGGACAGATCGCATATACCCCTGTCAATGAGAGTTGTATGTCATTGAAAAAGCGACAGTGGTGAATGACCTCCACTCAGGTGGACACCAACTGTGATCACATGACTCTTTTCTCCGCTTTAAGAGGCCAATGTTTTGCTGACCTTTAAAGATGGTGCAAATCGTGCCATTTTTACTTCCTTTTCAGCTTTTCTGGGTCAGTACGTCTATCTTGGGTTGTTTCGCCAAGTGTATAGTGTAAATGCAGAAATCGGTTATGGATCACTTTTAAAAGAAGATGTAAGCAAGTAATCAATCAAAATTTGAATATAGTCAACAGATCGGAATTGGGCATCAAGACCTTTAGTCTAAATGAGGCCTAAAATCACCTTTCTTGCCCATTCTGATGCTCAGTGTCAACTTCAGCAGATCGTCTTGACCATGTCTACATGCCTAAATGCATTGAGTTGCTGCCATGTAAATGGCTGATTACATATTTGCATTAATGAGCAGTTAAACAGGTGCACCTAATAAAGTGGCCAGTGAGTGTTCTGATGAATTTTTATAATGTGTATCTGGGTTTTTGCAGCTGATATTGTTCACACTGCTCACTCACATGCAATAAAAATGGATGGAGACCATATAGGCTTTCAAGCAAAAAAGGTTGTCCAAAAGTGGTTTGTCGATAAGCAATACATTTTTCTGAAGCCATATAATGTTTTGTGTGAAGATCATACTAAAATGTATATTGTTCTTCACAGAAAATTCATATATTTATTAAAATTAATTTAATTTATAGTCACAGAGTAGGCAATATACTTTAGTAAGGGATTTGAGGTACAGCCTAAATAAGCAGGCACACATCACTCAAACATCACATTCAGTAATGACCAGCAGAGGGCGACACAGAACTGCCAGTTATGAGAATCTGAACCTCTTTGAGGGATTCTTTATGGCATCTTCAGAATCCAACTTAGCAACCATGATATAATAACTAATGGATTTCAGTCTTGTAGAACCTAGACTAGAGCTGAATAATACAGAACTGTATTCTTTCTCTTAGAAAAATACAAGCTTTGTTTCCTTATTCATGGTTTCTGTGGTGTTTGTCTGAAAGATCTCCAGCCAGTGAGTGTTTACAAAACAAAAACCTTCAGCCAGCGAGTCTTTGCAGTAAAACACAAAGATCTCCAGCCAGTGAGAATCACAGTACAATTTACAGTGGAGCTCATTCTCTCTCAGTTCTGTCCTGCTTTTCAGCCTTATACATTCATTCCTAAGTGCACAGAATAATTCCAGTGGGAGTGAGGGCATGAGAGCAAGGCTAAGAAAGTGTGTGTGTGTGTGTGTGTGTGTGTGTGTGTGTGTGTGTGTGTGTGTGTGTGTGTGTGTGTGTGTGTGTGTGTGTTATAACATATAATTTGTATGTCCTTTAAATTGGACAAGGTGCTCTACTTGTTCATTGAGGCACTAAATGTCTTGTATTGGGCACAAGGCAGTGGTGAGGAGCGCATGCAGCATCCTCAGCTCATTGTTGGCTCTATTCCCTGTACCCAGGCAGTGTGCTTGTTTGAGTAATTTAGTCGTATTTAATTTAATCCCTGGTGTCTTGGCGTAGAGATCAGTGCAGTAATGGTGAAATGTGGATCAGAGTTAAACTTTCTCTGAAGCCCCGAAATAAATACGAACTCAGGAACCTACTGAAGAGAAGAGAGACTACCAATAGTCTTTGACAGGGTTTCTGCCAGCCTGCCTGCTGGGCTGAGAGTTCAACAAAACTCAGAAAAGTGAGCAAACCATCCGTGCTTTGTTGATGCTCAGCTGTCTCAGGGAGAGACGCCGCTGGCTCTTAATGGGAGCTTAGTGGGCTGCAGTCAGAGATGATGTGAGCTCCAGAAAGTATGCCTATGGACCATCACAGTCTTTCAATCAATTTCTGATTAAAAAAAAATCCCATTGCGAGCCATTAATTTGATTAATAATACAGTAAAAAAAAAAAAAAAAAACAGTAATTTTGTGAAATATTACATTTACCCTTATTATTACAATTACATTACACATTATTTAAAATAACAGTTTTCTATTTTAATATATTTTAAAATGTAATTTATTCCTGTGATGGCAAAGCTTAAAGATGACTGTTCAGAAATCATTCTAATATTCTGATTTGCTGCTCAAGAATAAATTTCTTATTATCAATGTTGAAGACTGATGAGCTACAATGTGAACTAATTTAGACCTATTTAGTCAAACCTCTGGGCCCAGTTGTTCAAAATGTTCAATCTGAATCAGAATTATCTAGATTTGGAAATCCCATGTTTTGCTATCCAGGATCAGGTAATCCATCTTACTTCTGTGCCGTTTTTTTTTAAAGCAAAATAGGATTGGATCACTCTGATCCAGATACACACTTTTTCAGATTATCAAATCTGGATTACCAGCGCACCAAATGGGGTAACATTTCACAATGTAGGCCAATATGTAAAGAACAACATGCAGGTAGAAGAGTAGATGTGGGGTCACTTTAAGGGCACTATCATACACCCAGCGCAGCGTGACGCCAGTTTTTTTGCTAGTTTCAGCCCGACGTAGTTATCATTTTCACGTCCAGTGCCCACATTGTTTAAATAGCAAATGCACTCATGCCCATCTGTTCGCCCATGGGCGTGCTGGTCTGAAAACAAGGTGTGTTCAGTTGCATTGTTGGCGTGTTGCTATTTTGAGGCAACTGAAAATGACTGCGCCATTGACCAATTCAGACACGCCCTAAGTGCACCTGTGCTATGCGCTTCAGACCATGCGCTTAGATCATTAAAATAGGTGTTTTATTTGAAAAGGAAGAAAACAACATAAACTAACAAACATCCCTTTCCATTTTCAATTTCCTTTAAACAATTAGATCCCTACAGAGGCACTAAAGGGACATGGTAATTGGGGAAAAAATATGAAATGGGAGAAAGATTAAAAATTATGTTTTGCTTTCCCCCAAGAAACTTTGCGTTCATTCACAAATAACTCAAGTTTTGACAGTGAATGCAAAGTTTCTTGGGAGAACGCAAAACATTTGTGAGAGAACGAAATAATTAAAAGTCATTTCCTTCTTTTTCATATTTTTCATCACCATGTCCCTTTAGTGTTTCCATAGCCCCTCATGTGACCCACAACAAAAACAAACAAATATATGGGATGCAGTTGTTAGAAACTACTTTCAGCTGTTTCATCTCTGATGATTTTGACAATGTTGTTTATATACAGTGTTTAAAAAAGACTTAAAATGAAATATATTATTTTTGTTTGAAATTGACAGCTGTTTGGGGGATTCTTTTATGGCGCCAATATTTTTTTACTTTACTGTACTGAAAGGTTTAATATAGGTATACTTCTACTTGATTACTTTAATAGTTAAACTAATCAAGAGCAAAATAAAAATATATAATGAGTGTATATATTACATGGTACAAATAACCTGTTTTTTGACCAGTTTTATTACATTTAGGGGCCAGTTGTTCAAAATTAATGTGATCGGATTCCGGCTTTCGGATTGGATCAAATCTTGAAAATGGGTTGTTCAAAAGGAAAAACGGATTCTGAAATAAGATTATATCACAAAATCCAATCCTAGTTTTAATCTGAATCAAACCTTCAGTTTGTGTTGTTCAAAACTTGTCAGTAGGATTTGGATAACTTTGATCCAAAAAAACAGGATTATCCTGATCCCAACAGGGGGTAGGATTTCAAGGTGGATTCCAGGAGGAAAATGTAGTAAAACTTTAAAACTGGTCAAAAAATACAACATTTATATCATGTAATATACATACACATTTTTTTATTTTGCTCTTGATTAGTTTAACTGTTAAATAAATTAGAAGTAGACATTAACCTACATATTTAGCCTTTCGGTAACCTACTGTAAAGTAAAAAAGATTTTGGTGCCATAAAACAATACAACAAAAATATTACATTTAATTCAAAACCCATATTCTTTCTATCATCATGCCTCTTTAGGGGCTCCGTAGAGCACTGGTAATCCAGATTTGGTAATCTGGAAAAGTGTGTATCTGGATTACTTTGGAACAACTGGACACTGGTTATGTAGGACTAAGAAAGGAGAGACTAATGTGATATGGATAAAACAGTGGGTTCTACTGACCAAGTACAGGCATTGAAATTCATTATTATATATAAATATATATATTCACAAAAGAACTCACCTTCAATCATAATGTCACGGCTAAACTGGAACAGTGGCCCATGAAGACCCATTCCACTCTTGAATGGGGACAAGTGGTACCAGCATAATTTCTCTCTAACACAGACACACACACACACACACACACACAGTGAAAATACCAAAAACATTGAGAAAATGGCCTGCGGTGATTAAGTTCACAAAAGAAGTATTGTGGCACTCACAACATCTCAACAATCAGTCAAGGACCATAAATCGTCCCATGTTCATTTATTTTTAATGCATTAATGACACGTTTTAGCTCTGAATGCTTCTGTAACAATGCGAAAAAGGAGATTTATCTTCAGTTCGTACACTATGAGCATGACTCTGCACTGTGAAAAGAACACAATCTAATTTCCATAATTAGTGTTCTTGAATTCTTGAATAGTATTTCATACATTTATGGATAGCCAGAGGTGCTTTTCTCTTGGATGTCAGTTCTGTTGAGGAGAATGAAGCAGTAATCTCAGCACAAATACAAACTCAATTTCTCTTTAATGCTTTGCTTCAAAAATGAACACATACACAATCTAAATGCTCATAAGATGTGCATTCAAACTTGCTATTCGTCAACAACATGAATTCAATAATTATTATCAGAGGGGTTTTGTTGAGCTTAGATGTATTAACTATAAAATAATTAATGCAGAAACAGAGAGATTTATCCTAAACAAAGTATACAACTAGAACTTTGACATAAACATCTGTGCCCGTGAACTCAAAAGCTCTGAAATATTCATAATTCTTTAAAAGTAAGCTACATTAAAGTGCATAGCCTGACATTGTCTTCGGGGCATTATAAAAGCTTTTATTTCTCAACAATAATTTAAGCTTTCTTTAACTGTGCATGGCACTTTGATTATGATCCTGAAAAATGGTTCTATAATGTTGCAGGATGAAGGAGATGCATTACAACAATACAAGAAGTCACGGATATTACTAACATTCAAGTCAGCTGGAATCGGAATTGGTCCTATTTATTTTCTTAATGCATGCTCCAGGTCTCATTGTGCAGGATTAATTGGTGTATGTTATTCCAAACACAAACAAATGTAATCTGTCGAAATCTTTTATCAAAATGAAATACCTTGCTTTGCTTCTGAAATGATTTTTTTCCCATGAATGCCTCTTACTTTTTCCGTTTTATCACCTGCATGCATTGTGGGAAGTAAACAATCCAACCAATTGTGGTTAAAAAGTACCTTTTTTTTCTGAAAATGACTGTTTCGCTAGATAAGACCTTTATTCCTCGGCTGGGACCGTGTAGAACCCTTTGAAGCTACACTGAAACTCCAATTTGGACCTTCAACCCGAGTTATCAAATCTACACGTTGACCTGTTTAAATGGATTCTGGCCTTTGTGTAACTGATGAACTTGAATATGTTGGATGGCAGATTGGGTCTTGCCTGGGCCGAGCTGTTCTCTCATTGCTGAAGCTCTTCTGTTCACTTATTCACAAATCAAGAGAGAAAAATCATAAAATATTAATCAGTCCAAGCACTTCCAGAACCATTGTGCTCATCTCCACCATATTTCATACAGGATAGAAAGACCAATGAGATTTTAGAGCAATTACCGTGCACTATATGTTAAGTGCCATATTCAAAGCATTTAAGCAGAGAAAACAGAGGAAGAAGAGGCGAGAGTACCTCTTTCTTTCTGACTTTTTGGTGCTCTCTTTGGGGCAGAAAAATGTCTCCATTTTGAGAGGGCGTCCTCTATGGACAGTGGTGTGAGGCGGTGAAAGCCTGCATGATAGAGAAAACACAGTTTCTCCATTAGGGACGTCCATTCATCCGGTAGTGAGAGGAAGAATGTGACAGTCTAATCTGTCAGGTGTGAATGAAGGGCAGATCATCGCGGCTGGTCCTGGATCGGACCTGCTAGATTGCTAAAAAGCTTCATAAACAGGTTTTGGGTCAGGTGGAGTGTGGCTGTGAGTTTAAGACATAATGACTGCTGAGGCCCTGAGCTGCTCCAGTGCTGTCAGAGAGAATGAAGACCTGCATGTGACGTGGATGCTAGATCTCATTGACTGAGCTGGCATCTGAATGGTCGAGACCAGATCTCAAGGTCAGGTGAAGGACATGCAGTGTTGATCAAAATTACAGAAGAATATGCTTGTTAAAGGATTTTTTGATTTTGTCAATGATATTGAAGGCAAGATGAAAAATGTGCTTTGGCAGAAGTTTGGCAGAAGAAATCTGATATGAGATTAATTAGATATATACTGTAAGCAGCACAAATGTAATACAAATGCATCTGCAAAAATGATACAAAACTACTAAGTTCACTTGAAAACATTTTTTGTTAAATGTTGATAGATGTTTAAATGAATACATAAAATACCCTAAAATTCTGAAAATGTTTGAAAATGTTATTTTCGCCAACTAAAATAAGATACCCATTTTATTCAGAGTGAAAAAAATTACTAAAATTAATGAACATGACATGACAAAATATTGACTATTTTTGTCAAAAGACAAAAACTATGATTTTTTTTTATGCTGAATAAATACAAAGGGTTTCTAGTCTAATAAAATCACCAAAATTATCTTTCCATCTGGCTTCTGTTTCAGCTGGTTTAGAGTCTGAAGAAAACTGCTACAAAAGCCCAAAAAACAGCTCCAATAAAGAAGGCTGTTGCACCTCGTTGCTGATTACACCAAAGGTTCAAAATCTCACTGCTCCTCAGTTTTTACATGTTCAGAACTGATCTATGAGAATGGTGAAATGTTCTGACATGATCTTGTTTTCAGGCGATAGTTGTTTTTTAATTGAGAATCAATAGAGCATAGGGTGGAAAATTAGAGGCAGAGCCTCGGGGAAACATGATAACTCATAAAACCTCTGACATAACATATCAGCTCATATCGTAAGCTCAGTAAGCCCAGTAAGTGATAAAAATGACTTTAAAACCCCATGTGCTTAAAATATTTTGTCACATAACATGATCATGCCACAACAGCATCTGCCACGTCAGCAAACACCCATTTAGACTAATGACTTTAACATTTACATGCTATTTATGGACACTTGCAAGAAGAAGAATTACAAGAAAGTATATATACTGTGTTTTTGCTGCAATAATTACATTTAATTACACTCCTACGGTGATAATTACAAGCAATCTGTATGAGTGGAGCTGTTTGATGTTTAGTTCACTGATCATTTGAAGCTATTGGTTTTCGTAAGTCTAGTGATCAAATGCCATTTACGTCAATCATGATGCAGCATAAAAAAAAGAGTAAAAAAACAAAAAGGTACTGACAGTTTTCTGACCTAATATTTTCTAAGTTTACAGACATTTTCTTTAACCCTAAAACATAACTCATTACAATGTGTAATTTGAAATACACCTGTGAAAAATCAGTATGGAAATCAATATTAACACAGTACATTGGACCCAATTTTACAAACTTTTTTGAGAAAACAGTGGAAGGGAAGATTTTCAGTGAGTAACAACATGAAGTGATAAGTTCACTCAAAAATGATAAGTATTTAATCACCTTTGTGCAGTTTCAAACCTGTATGACTCTCTTTCTTCTGTGGAAGTTAAAAGATTATATTTTGATGAATGTTGTCCTAACCAGACGCGATGCGATAAGCGACGAGCAATTTGACTGTCCACACTAGACATGACAATGAGAAGCGATAAAATCAATCAAAAACCATAGCCAATCAGAAGAGAGTGTAGGCGGGCTCTCTCGGCAAGAGCACAGACACAATGAAAAGGGCAAGTAGGCTACATAGTAAAATTCATAAATATGACACCAAAACATTATTTAAAGTACATACGGAGTGACTGAAACAATCTTTGTCATGGAATACACTTGTTTGTTCACATTATTTACTTTCAAGATCTGAGGTGAATTAGCCAGTGTTGTTTTCATTACAGCTAAAAAGCTGGGAACACATAATGATATTCAAACTCACATTAGATGCTCTAAACATTAAATAAAGCACATAAACAGTACCTGATATTATCATTGCCATACTTTGTGTTGCTGTTCCAGGCGCGACATCGTGGAGAAATAGAAACCGTTTCTAAAATAGAATCGTCGCGTGTCGTCATCGCGGCTGGTTAGGACAAAACTCCAATGGAAAAGATACCTTTTATCGCTTGTAGCGGCGTCGCGTCGCGTCTGGTTAGGACGGGTGTAACAATTTTGGTTACCATGGACATCAAAAAACATTTCTCAAAATATCTTCCACAGAAGAAAAAAAGTCAGAACACATTACTTAGGCCTACTTTCTTCGGCGGAACACAAGAGAAGATATTCAGAAAAAACGTTATTGTGGTCCATACAATGAATCTCAATAGGGGTCCAAAACAACATTTATATATATATATATATATATATATATATATATATATATATATATATATATATATATATATATATATATATGGCTTCAGAAGAGTTGGAATACAGCACACCACATTTTATATGAACTATTTTTATATTTTAATGGTGTTCATTTTTTTTAAATATGCAGTTTGAGAGCTCCCCAATTTACTTTCACAATATGTAAAAGACTGGAAATAAGAATAAAAAATAAGACATTTCTTTTATATACAAATATTATTTGTGATTCTGCTGTTCTGATGAGACTGGAGAAGTTTCTAAACCCAGAAAGTGAACATCCTTGGCAAGAGAGAGGAGCAAGGTGACTACCTGCAACTGAACGACTGAGGGCCATAAGAGTGCCTAAAGGCAAACAAGATCTGAAGCCAAAAGTTTTACTTACAGAAGGTTAAGTTCTATCCGAGGATCTGTACAGCTTTCTAAAGATGAATATCCAAGGCACTCCTTTTGAGAACAGTTGGAGGAGAAACATTGCCTGATAATCAGATCCACAAGCACTGCATCTGTTTGAGCGACCATTCAAACAACCAGTGTCCTTTCAGAGAGGAGACACGGGTCAATTATATGCAGAGAGAATGAGAGTTTAATGGCATTTGTCTTCCATGCTGTTAGATAAACAGAATGAGGAGTATGTTGTAAATGCCAAATTCAACCACAGCAGCTGCAGAAACACATCGACTGCGTGATAGTTTATGTGTCACTGGAGCCAAAGGAGACAGGTCCTCATTTGGCTTTTAACACAGTTTGCACTGGCTTATTTAAATTAATCGTTTTTGTGCGACGACACACACAAAACAGACACGATCTCTAAGTGTGTGTGTATGTGTGTGTGTTTGTGTGTTTGTGCATTTCAATCACAGAAGAAAACAGGCTCCTGTGTGCCACTCTTCAAGTTTTTACCCCCCGGAATGGCACTTCATCTCAGACTGGTCAAGTGTGCAACACAGCAGGTGTTTGTCTACAACACAGGAAATGAAAAAAATGAGTCATTACCTTCTGAATAGCCATTATGACCTAGATAATGACCTTCTTGACACCTAGAATGACCTAAATAATGGCATGGTCTATCTCAAATAGAGTGGATGGGAGCAACTAACGTACTCACACACACACACACGTTTGTTTCACTGTATTAGTGAGGACATTGTCTAGACTTCAGTTGATTTTATATCAGGTTAATGATATTTTCTATGGCCTAAACCAACCCCTATCCCTAAAAAATACCCATCACAGAAACTTGTGCAAAACACTAGATTTAAATAAAAAACAATTTATATGCCTGAGGACCAGTAAATTGTCCTCACTAGTCAGTTGTCGTAATATTTCACTATATAAATGAGGACATTTGGCCCTCACATAGCCAAACCTGTATGTACACACACACACACACACACACACACACACACACACACACACACACACACACACACACACACACACACACACACACACACACACACACACACACAGCAGTCTATAGGACTGTATATAAGTAAGTAGACAGTGATGGAACCATCCATCTTATACAAGCACTAGCACACGTGTGTAATCCCTGTGTGAACTGTCATAGTTGAGGGCAGGAATATTGGAGTTGACAGGGGATGAATTATTAATGAGGGAGGAATCCCTGAGGAATGTAAGCAGTGGGGAGGGGAAAAGGGAGGGGCAGCTCATTATTAATTCATTAGATACTATAACCTCTAATTCTCACCTCAGTGTAACCAAAATACGTAAATAAGCAACAGGAGGGGGACGATTACTTTGTGGAGTATATTTACCTCAGTTCAGAAGACGTGAAACCTTACTTGAAAGTAGTACACGACAATTGTTTCTCTGTTTGTGCCCTATAAACAGCACTATAAAGAAACATACATGTTAGGTATGAAGATTAAATACAAGCTATAGAGCACAGATACTTGCCCATTAATTCAATCTGTAATTCATTTATCAATGTGAAGGAGGGGAAAAGACAGATACTGGGAAATAAAGACAGAGAGAGATTCATGTCCGTTTAGAATGCTGGAACATGTGTGAGGTTCATTAATATTCATGAACATGTGTTGGTCCCCATGGTCCTATCAGAGTTCTATTTTTAAACAGCCCACTCTCTCTCATACAATCTATCTAGGTTTTGTTTTTGATGTCTGATTTAAATGTGTGATATTTTTCTTTTCTGTAGTACAATTCATTTCAATAAAGTTGTTGACTGCACTGAAAAACTGGGATTCGAAATCTAATTTTAACCCTGTTTTTTATCTTGAAAGCATGAAGTGTCAGGTTGGATATCATGATCATCAGGTTTTGCACAAACTTGTGGTTCGTGCAGCTTGAGTGCTTCTGTCAAACCAAATACTAAGACATAATGAAAATTCCACATTTTATATTGTGTATCCAAAGGGACTTATTGCATTCAAGGTACATTTGATCATGCATTCCCTGGGAATTTAAAACTATCTATCTATCCACTTACCTGTTTTCATGCCCATTAACTGCTGTGATTTTGCCAAGTAAGACGTGTTCCTGGATCAAAATCTCTTGTTGATCCTGGAACAACATTCTCTTTCGAAAACATAGTCCTAACCCTATCCCTACCCCTGAACCTAACCATAGCTTATCCCTAAAATCAGAGGAAAATGATAGTTGAATAAGAATGCTGTCGAAGCCCCTAACCCTTGTAAGACTAAAGTTGACATTAAACCTTTCCATCAAATCTGATTGGTTAATTGTAATGTTGTTCCAGGATTAACAAGGATGTTGATCCAGGAACATGTTCACTTGGCGAATCACCCCAAATTAAAGCGCATACCGTTTATTTGTGATGTTTTTAAAGCCACATGATATCCATCTGCTCTCAAAGCAATGACTGCACACACGTACGCACATTGAGCAACTTACAAATGAAGAAGTATGTTGCTATTCTTGCTAAAACAGCATGTGGGTATATTCGTGCATGTGTGTTTATGGCTGTTGGAATGGTGTGAAACCCTCCGGATCTGTAAACTCTGTTTGGTGAGAATCACTGATATCTTTTTAAATGTTAAGTTGAAGCTGCTTTCTTGGGTGGGTTCTGCGATTACTGGCTATTTTGTTATTATTATTCTGATTTTATCAGGCAAAATACACTAAATTGGGTTCAAATAGTCATCCCAAAAATTGTTGGCTTTCCATTCTGAATACAGCAAACAAATCAGCTTATCACAAAGATGCAGTGACTACACACTGGATTTGAAAACAATCAACTCTGGTCTGTGTGGTTTATACACTGTATGTAAATCTCCAAGGTGATTTGTCACTGTACTCCGTTCTACGTTAAAATCTAATGGTATGACATATGATGTATATGAAAACTTCTCTCAGTGAAATAAGCTCAGTTCTTTGTGGAAAGTATTTTGAGGATCTTGGCAGAGCACAGTAGTGTTAAGGGGGTGTCATTAGACGTCTATTAATGTAACTGTGGCAACATCACGGCCAAGTTTACATTACTGCGCTATTCATCTATTAACGGAAAAAAGCTCAGGGAACAGTTATGTTATATATTTTGCCATTAAACGAATACTTGTATGCTTCAATAACAGATTATCAAGGCCTTGTTCAGCTATAAGGTTCTTTTTTTTTTAAACATGATGGTTAGTAAATGATGACAGAATTTACATTTCTGAATGAACAAACCCTTTCGGAAACCACCGAAATGAGATGATAATGGCACCAGAGTGAAATGTTCTAAATGAGTTAATAACAGAGTTAGAGATGAAACTCAACAGAGTGATGTTTCCAAGAATGTTTCTGTCTGTAATGGGTATGAGGCTTTTAATGGTCATTAAGAGGCACTGTAAAAGAAAGTTGTAACATTTTGAATGTGTTCCGGAACTCATATTTGTTCTCTTGTTCTATAGCACCACTAATCAATCAATAAATAAAAAGCAGAAAGAAAGAGAGTGCGTGAAAGAGAGGTAATTATTTCTAAAGGGCTTTCAAAAGCTCTGGTTGATTGTCATAATCCCCCTTAAAGCCTTAAAGCACTAAAGAGACTCTTCTCCTAATATAAAACCGAGAAAGTGAGAGACAAAGAGAGGAAGAGAGAAAAATCTTTAATAAATGTATTTATTGACTCATCACTGATGCTACTGAGACTCTGAAACTTCATTTAGCTCCATCTTTTTCACTTTTTCTCTCTCCGGATGTCTCTTGCTAACCTATCTATTTTACAGTTTTTTCTCGATTGCTTAAACACATTTCTTGAAACTATGCCTCATATTCTCAAAAACAGTAAACACAAATCCATTACATCTCACCCAATTCCCCAAACATCCTATTTTTTTTGGTCAAAATTAAGCTCTACACTCAAAACCGTTGTACACTCTTGCTGAAAAACCAAACTTTGCCCTCAGACATCACACACAAGCCCTCAAAAACACACACACTACAACATAGTCTTACACACTGGGGAGATAAATTCTAAACAATACAACAAAAACTAAAAGTAATAAGTTGTGTTGCTTGTGTTTCTCTCCCTCAAGGAACTTTTCACATGAACACATGTGTATACATTTGGACTTTTTTTTTTTTTATTCCTTAATGTACTGTACAGTACAATACACCAAACAACAACAAAAAATATTCTGCTCCAGCATCACATCTTTGGTCTGGGACAGGCCAGAGAATCTCATCAACATCACAGGCTGTAACTGGCTCTATCCAGACAGCGGGGGGAAAATCCTCTTGCATGCCTGATCCACCCCTGGCACGCATCAGCTGAAATGTCTAGGCTTCTTCCATTCCAACGTCTCTGTGTCCTACAAAAATAGAAGTACTGATTACTGTAACTGTAACACATCCTTTTTACAAAATGGAAGCAGACAGAAACTTTATCTGTATGTAAGGCAATTTGATGCACGTGTGTTGTAACAGAGTACAGCACTCAAAAGTTACAGTAGAGCACACTGAGGTACACCTACCTGTTTTCCTCCCTGAAGGTTCTTATGATTGAGGCGAGGGTGAAGCAACTTAAGTTTCCCTCATAGTCATACCATGGACAAGGACATGGTCAACTAGTGGTTGTCCCCTTGCCCTCCTCCTCTTTCTCTTCCTCCACTCCTTACTGCTCTTGCTCATCCTCCCTCTCTGGTGTCCCCTACTTTTTCAATCACGTTTCTCTGGATCCATTGTTCCAAAACTGAATGAACTGACTTATCTATCGAAGGTTATTAAGGTGATAAATTTGGACTCTTAGTGTTTCCACGTGGGTAACCGTGTGCCAACTGAGCTCAAGCTATGCTGAATTGAGTGATCAATATTGAACGCTAGTGCTTTCTAAATGACAACATGGTCTAGGCAATGAGAAATTAAGGAATTTGTATGTAGAGTTTTGCAGTGACAGTTCAACAAATCTGATTCATGTGTCAAAACAGGGGAATAGTGTTTATAGTTTAGGAAATGGGTGTGCTTTTTGATAAATGCCGTTATGGTTTTGAAATTTTAGTTGGTTATAGTGTTTATGCAATCGAGAAAAACTGTAATATCTCTGAGCTGATTCAATTACTACCACATATATAATATATAGAATGTATATAATCAAACACTTTTAGCACGGATTTTATATTTACTTAAAAATATAATTACAATATACTTATAATATTTAAGTTTGGTTGCATTACTTATAAAATATAAGTATATTCTACAAATTTGTGGGTGTATTTGAATGTTGTTAATAAATGTAAGTTAAATGCACTTAAATTATGAAGTTTTTCTCCTGACCACGCCTCCTACACACTGGTTTGCGGCAGGTAATGACGCCATTTTGTCGTGGTGTGTGTGAATTCAAGGAGCTGTTGATGAGCAGTTGGAACATTTGTTTTGGCTGTTCTACAGACATTTTTTTCAAACATTTACCTTTTTATAGTTTTTCACCAAAGGAGAAAAATCACAATTTTTAAGTTACCATCATCGAGGTCAGGGTTTGTTTTAGATGAGCTCTTGACCCTTGACTTTTTAATATTAGATTTTGTTTGGGCAGTTTTAACTGCATTAAAACCAACCAGACAAGCAAAGTTAAAATATGATCAGGTGGTGTTGATTATGTTTTCACATAATCATTATTTGATCTGAATCACTGAACTTATTTAGAGCCCAATCTCTGAGTTAGATTTACATTATTGATTACAGCAGCACTGTGATTCTACAGCAGAAGATCAACTTTTACAATACAATTAAAAAAATATATATATTTTAGGCACACACAGACATCAAGAATCAGCGTATGAATCTCAACAACGGTGACAAGCAACATATTCTGATAAACAGATCAACTCTGAACATTAGAAAACAAGCTACTAAAAAGTCACAGAAAAACAGCAAAATTTAAATAGTGAGAATAAAGGAAATTACTAAGACAATTCAGCTCATAATTTTTTCATGCAGCAATGCATGATGGGAGGCATGGATGAATTTTGACTGATGGCAAGTTAATTTGCTTAGTACATTGAACTTAAATATACTAGGTGTAATAACTACAAAGTAATTAATATTACAAAGCATTTTAAGTTAAATGAACTCGAATTATTAAGTTAATATTACTTAATTTTTTTTAGGGCAACCAGTTTCCTCAAATTTTTTAAGTAAATTCAACTTATCCGGGCTGTATATGTACAAACATGTTGGAGAAATTGGCTGCAACCGGGGCTTGTGAATGATTATGTGCCACTGTCGCCCCAGACCGTTTAGGTTAGTGACTGTCTCCTCAGATTGAGAGAGGCTGGGTTTAACTGGGACACTCTGATGTAGGGGAAAGTGGTGTATAATTATCTCAAGTACAATTTTAAATAACATTTTTTGTTTGTTTGTTTGTTTATTTTTTACATGTGGAGAGATATATATTAACATTTACACAAAACCGCTTTTTAAATAGTTATTAATAATATTTTATCCAATGGCTCCATTTAGTTTGCTATTTTTAGCTGCATAAGAAGCAAAATGAGACCAAATATGACAGAGAAATGTATCAAAAGACAAATGTTACAATAAATTGGGTGTCATGGGAAAATCCAAGGCCTGTTTTCCACCACAAGCATAAGCAGTGCATATTTATTTCTGTGCCCAAATTAACAGGTAACAGTGTTCATATTGCAGTGCATTGCAGGAGCGTAGCAGAAGCATGAAGCTTTACTAAACTGACCAGAAAATGCACTATAAACTTCAGTATAATTAATTACAATTATTTGTGCTAAATGAGTTTATATTTGCATTATAGGCTTTTAAGAAGCAACCAGAGGCACACAAAGACTTTCTATTAATGAAGCACCAACATTTCATTTCAGCAACTGAAACAAAAGAAAAAGGAGGGGTAAGATCCTTGACCAAATCAATAACGTTTTGACTGTTAATGTCTATTTCGTGCACACAACGTGCACACAAAGCTACGACAGGTAAACATGTCAGCAGTGTAAACACACTTCACCATGACCAAAAATGATGCTAGCAATATGTAAAATTTATTTAGCTGAAATATCAAGAAAAAAATTAATTGCAGATGAGCTTTGCTATGACCAGTTTATCACCAGGTAACACAATATTCTGAACAGCATAAACAGTTCAATTACCCAGTTTCCTCCAACTTAATTACCAAAACTTTATTTTCGTTTTCTGGAAAAATGAAAACTTCACTTCCGGGGTTTTGGTAAAAAAAAAAAAAAAAAAAAAAAAAAAATATATATATATATATATATATATATATATATATATATATATATATATATATATATATATATATATATATATATATATTATTTTGTGTCTATTTTATTTTTCTACTTTCTATTTAATAAATCTTACTGAATCTTCACACTTTAAACAGGTTTTAGCTACAGTTTGGACATTACCAATGCTTGTAGATTAATTACTTATTGGATGTAAATGAGATGGCCAAATTCCATAAAATTATAAAACTAAAGTGTATTTGCTTATAGACCCAGTTCTCATTGCAGAATCCATCATGCCAAACATTAGTATACTATGGTGAGAAAAAAAATAAAGTCAAATAGTTACCAACAGATACAGTATGTTATATCTGATCTGACCTTTACACTCCCACTTTACAAAACAGCACCTTCAGATCCTATGCGTTTATATGTATTTGACATAAGCCAGATTGCAAGCCCTGGTATGCAGTTATAACAACTTAAACATAGTAATTTAGTGAGACCTGTGGGCTTTGAGTCTCTGGACTCTTTCACAGGTCCACAGATGGATCACCTTGCTGCCAAAATAGAGATAAACAATACTGCTGCGAGAACTGTAACAGCCCAGTTACCATTTAACCTCACTGTTGAAGAAAACGCTGGAGACAAAAACATATCTGAACCAAACACACTCTGTAAAATCATCAAACCGTGCTGTCAACCTGCTATAAATGACACCAAAAGAGATGTTTCTCTCACTCACTGAGATGCTTCAATGACAACTGTATGCTTGAGGCTGTCAAAATTATTAACAATTATATATGAGGGGGGAGAAATAACTTGGGGAGATAAGGGACTGAAAGAGATTAAACCCTGAGCTAGCAAATTATATTATGGTTTACTAAACTCACTTTCCTCCAAACTATAAGGGAAAGACTCACTTCACACAATTCATGATTGACAGAATGTAAAGAGATTGTGGATGGAAACGAGACTGCAGCGTTTGTGTGAAGAAATCTCTGTAGCATTGGAGTGCTTCAGATCTCAATATTCCATCACACACTAAGCAGCACTCTAAATGAATGTATTAGCGTAGATCTAATAATATACTCCTGCGTTTGCATATTTTATGTTTTACTCAGAGATTTCTCCAACCTGATTTACTAGCTCATTTCACTAATACATTTTCATGTCACAATATACCTTTGGAAACTGGCTCCATTTCCTTTCAGGATTAAGACTCATGTTTTATTCAGGACTGATACGTACGTTATGATTTGATCTTGATTTATTATTGATGATGAGAAGAGAAGCAACGTCCAGGAGAAATATTCATTCAAAGTGTTTAGCAAGATAGAGGTCATTTGTGGAGAACTGTAAATACACGTCATAGGTCTCTTTAAGCACAAGAAGAATGAAAGGAGGAGGACATGCTGAATTCAGAGATTATCCGTCTTTAGTAACCAACAAACTTGTTTTATTCACTGTATTTGCGCTGAATTGTTACTTTCCAAACTCGCTGAGTACATTTGCCCTAACATATAAAAATAATAAACAGGAAATTATGATAATCTTTAGTGGCTAACAGTTTAGACACAATATTGCCAGTTACCTTAACTAGTTTTGATACTTTAGAAAATGTTTCTAAACAAAGCCACAGAAGATCTCAGAGCAATACACAGCATTCCTAAACGAATCAGTGTTTTCAACTAATTGGTTGAATGAATGATACAATGACTCATTCATTTGTTTTGTTCCTAAATGAATCAGTGTTTTTGAACAAATTGGTTGAATGAATGACTTAATGGCTGCCTCCGAAATTGTATTCTTTTGAATAAGTAGTTACTTCACAACCTTTAAAAAAGTTTATTCTATATGAATGTGTGTATGAAGGTTATCTTGACATACTACATTTGCCATCCACAAATCTTCTCTCGTGGCCTCATGGGATAGTAAAGTATCCATCAGATGCACACTTCTTGCCTGAAGTCATCGGGTACTTTTGAAACTAGTGGTTTACTGAGAATATACTTCAAAGTGTATTTTCATAAACTAAAAAAAAGTATTTAACAAGTATCAGTATATCTATAAGTTCATTGTAGTATAGTTGCAATACAAACAAAAAATGTAGGCCTAGTTGTAAACTAAACTCAAAGTTTACTACTATTACACTTAAAGTATACTTGAAAATGATACTTAAAAGTAGGCCAATTTAGTCCCGAGTAGCATGGAAACAGTAACACTTTCAAGTATACTACTAGTAAATTGATATTAGCACTTACTACGTAAAGTATACTTAAAATATACTTGAACTTTACTTAAGTATACTTAATAAAACGAACTTGAAGTATACTTATTTTTGTAAGGGTGTCTTTGACGGTTGCGTTGCATCTTGCAGCATTTTTAGTGTCTCGTGCATGCACGTTTTTTAAGACACTGGATAAAAAAAATCGTGTTCTTCAAGACCCTGTTCTTTTTTTATATTGTTGTGCTGCATCACGTATTTTAAGGACTGGTTCTCGGTGAACACCCTTGACAGTCTGCCAGGAACATTCAAACACAGAAAAGCAGAATGATGCAACAGCGAAAAGTCCCAGTGCTGTTGGACTGTATATTAGCCAGCTTCAGCTCCTCTTCCAACCAAATGTCGGCATGATGTATTCTGATCTACGAGCAGAACGAGCTGGATGAAATATTCTGAAGGATATCAATCCACAATCTGACTTGTGATGCAGCCTAGAATCATAATTACACTATGTTTATTCATCTGGCAAGAGAACTGGCCTACCGACTGAGCCTGGTTTCTCCCAAGGCTTTTTTTTTTCTCCATTTCTGTCACTTGATGGAGTCTGGGTTCTTTGCCACTATCGCCTTTAGCTTGCTTAGTTGAGGACTCTTAATATTCAGCAATATTATTTATTTGACTGCACTGACACTATTGGATAAGAACTGAACTAAGCTGAAAGATGACATCACAGTTTCCTGCAGAGCTGCTTTATAGCTGAATTCACCCTTTGACTGGAGTTTGATTGACAGGCAAACTGACCAATCATAATGCTGAATCACCATTTTGTCTGACAAATAAAGCAGACAGAAGAGATAGTAGATTAACATTGGTGGACTTGAACTTGAAAAATGGTATGTGT
Organism: Megalobrama amblycephala; assembly: GCF_018812025.1. NCBI lineage: Eukaryota > Metazoa > Chordata > Actinopteri > Cypriniformes > Xenocyprididae > Megalobrama > Megalobrama amblycephala. The sequence continues at coordinate 23,292,100 of NC_063055.1, read as the reverse complement.
AGGGAACACACCCCAGGAAGTAAAATTAGCTCAAATGAAATAATTAATTTATAGGGAGTTATAAAGAGTTGTTTAGTTTACGACTGATCAACTGAATCGTCCAACGTTCATCTCCTCGATCCGTAATAAGCTCTTGTAGCGGATATAGATATCCAACAATCGTGAAAATACTGATTAGAGCACGGTAACTTTAAGATCGACAGTTTAAGACATTAAATTCTAGAAGCACATAATACAAGACACTTTCTTTTAAAATCTTCAAGAGACTATTTATTCTAACGCAAACTAATCTAACACAAACACACACACAGTTTCATACACAATGCAGTAAGAATGGAAATGAGAGAGAAAGAGTTTTAAGAGAGAGAGTGATATGATGAACAGGGTTCCTAGCAAAGTATGCACTTCAAAGACCTGAACGAACCATGAATCATTCATTTAAATGCACCAGTTCAATTTTTTTTAGAATCTGGAGGTACTTGCTTGAGTCGACTTTAAATGTGAATTTCCCTCATCGGCATGCAGGGAAGGGTTTTCCAAGTCGATGATTTGTCTCAGGGTCTTAAAAGGTCCATGTTGTGTTGGTAAAACCCAATCACGTTTGAGCTTGCTGGAAAAATGAAAGGAAGTCTCTTTGTCGCTGGAGTTAAAGTTTAAGCGGCAAAAGTCGTTGGTTGAACTTTGCAGCAAAACTTAGAACACGAGACTTTCAGTGGAAAAGAAAATTAAGTAAAAGAAAAGAAAAGTGAGTGAAAGTTGGATGGCTTGAATGAGCTGCTTGTCTGTTCTTCTTGTTATGCTACTCCATGGTTACTCATTGTTCTGCTTACTCTGGTCACTGCTGACCGGTTCTTTCTTCTAGTTCTTCTCGTTCTCAGTTTCACTTGTCTAGTTCACTATCTTGCGATATGACTATTTAAACGTAGGTGTTTGTCACACCTCTGAGAGGAGTTTTGGCCAATCAGATATCGTCCTGTTTCACAAGGGCTTTTCTCTGCCCCCAATCATACATAGGTGTTACTTCCCCTCTCTGCTTTAGCAGAGAGTACCATTTTAAACATATTTTCTATTAAATGGAATATGATACATTTTAAACAGATTTCATTCAAGCCAGGATTTTAGAAAAGAGGAAAATAATTAAATCCATTCCAAATAAAGCATACTTTCAGTCAGTCATTCAAGAGTTATCACATTTACATGAATTGTGGGTGTTCTAAAGCAAAACTGGTTACAGGTAGTATTTGTGGACACATGATGTAAAATGTATGCAGTTATGTTTGATAAGTCCATTTAAAATAGTTTGGAACAATTTTGATGCAGTTTTAGTTGTAGAACAGTCTTAGTTGGTTTTTCTGTGAAGTTTGGTCCCTCAGAGAAACAAAAGTGGCCTGCATTGTTTCTCTGTATCTTTTGATCTGGTGATCAAAGACTCTTTATCTACTCGATGACCATTTGGTGTCACAAATGGCTGTCACTTCTCCTTCTCTCAGGAAACATGGATGTCATAAGAAGTAATCAGCATTGGTTTTCTCTGTAGACAAGCTGGAGCCGGAACCTCGATTCTGAATTAGAATTATGTTTTGAAAGAATCATCTGAATGATTCATTTGTCTGATTCGTCCATGGTTCCTACATATGTATATATGTCTTTCGGCTGTTGAAACAACATACCTTCTGATGTTCATTCATGTTTATTTTGTGTTGTAACTAGAACTGATCAGTTCACATGCCACTTGAATTGAGGCACTACAGCCATCTGTCATGACACATTAAAGATCCACAAACAGTATTTCTTGTTTGAATTTCTTGACAACATTTGAAACTTGAGACTTCGTTTCATGCCAAAATAACCTGCTCTGTCTTGTCTGTTGGCATGTTGTCAGTGTCCTCTTTGCTCTGTAATGTATTTTTCACTGTGTGAGAATATGATCTGTGGCATGAGAGCCATTGCAAATGGACAATTCAACTCATTTCCTACCTGTTGGATAAAGCAATTAATCATATTTACTGTGTGCACACCTAAAGGAAATTTCAAAAACTGTAAACATCATTTTCATACGTAGGAAAGAAAATCTGTGTCACATAAGGGTCATCATGGTGATGCACTGACACTTCAGGAATAAAGATCATAAAAAGCAACATTCAAGCATTGCGGTTGAAGGACTGAATGAGATGTAATTTAAAATGAATGAAGGAGTTTAGAGAGGGAGGTTACAGCTCGGGCCAGAAGAGTTACAGCTCGAGCAGATCCAGCATTCGGTTGTTTATTGGCCTCTCTCTCCTCCAAGCCGGCATTAAATATTCACACCAGTAACTCGCAATTCCACGCTTCGCACTAAGAAAAACGGACTGTAGAAAGGGGCAGAGTGAAATACAGTCAGAGAAAGACACAAAGTAGATGTCTTAGGAGTGTAAATGAGGAGGAGAGAGAAGTATGTGTCAGGTTCATTCCTTTACAGTAAATAAATACCCATAAACTTACAGTGAATTATTATCAACAAGCAGCCAGTGATGCATAGTATACTTACCGCTACAAACTATAATGTATGACAGTCAGTTATTATACATTTGCATGCTGAATAGCAGCTCTATCATCCAGCCCTGCTCGGAGCCACAATACTTCAGGAAAGCTGAATCTGCAAAATGTCTCCAAACTCACGATGTGACAGGTTCAAAGACGTGTAGTGCAGTGCTTCTCAAATTTTTTTGTCATGCCTCTCTTTGAACCTAGACAAACTTTTGTGCTCTACCCTTCAACCCACCACCACCATCAACTGATTGATCAGTACCAAACATTTGCACATAATAATGTTGAATAATGAGAAGGAATTCATTCATTTAGCAGATACTTTTGCTACATAAAACTGAGGGAAAACAAGCAATTTAAGATAATGGAGCCAACAATATAAGTTTTGAAAAACTCCTATGTTTCTTTCAGTCTTCTTTTCTGCTGAAAAATAATAAACTGAGATAGATTTCAATGAAAGCGGAATATGTTATTTTAGTTCTCACTGTTATTCTCTGTAAAATTTCAGTGTTGAAAAAATGGCCTACATTTTAGGAAATATCCAAATAATCCAAAAACGAATGAATAAAATGAATAAATAAAAAGCAATACTGCTATGCAAGAGCATTTTTAAAAGATTAGTTCAATGAAAATTATTATTTAAACATTATTATTTTCTCAGGTTATTTCAAACCCAAAGCCATATAAAATATCTTATCTGTGGAACACAAAGGGAAATGGATTAAGGATGAGAGAAGATTATTGTAACTGTCAAGCTTCAAAAATCACACACACAAAAAAAGTGGATGACAGAACTCATGTTATATTCCAAGCCATATGACAGCTGTGTGTGAGGAAAAGGCTAAAATATGTCATTATTCCCTTAATATTTCCCCTCCACAATTGAAATTTGGTACATTAATGGTACATGCAAGAGTTTTTATTAAATAAGCGGTTTTGTACACAGATAGAAAAATAATTGGTTTTTGCTTGCACTATAAAAATGATTTTTCAAAGATATGTTTTACAAGAAAATGTTTCAGTTTTTCTACTTAAATTTCACATATGATTCAATGTATTACTTGCCCTTTCTTTGTAATTGTTTTAGAAATTTACTAACAATTTACTAACAAATACAACAAGAGTGAAAATTGTTTCTGCACCAAATTTTCTTCAGTGTATATTGTCAACATGACAGATTTAAAGAATAGGATTAGGGTTAGATGTAAGAAATTGAATAAGGTCGAGAACTTAGGTTATATATAGGCATCCTATAGGTTATGTATAGGCAGTCGCTCCTGTGATGTGATCCGATCATAACTTCTGATGTGAGGATACTTCTTATCCACACTGAAAGCAAGAAGCATGAATTGGCACCAATAAAATTAGATCAGTCTTGCTTCATTCAACAAATGTGTCAGATCTAATTTCATCACATCACAGTGTGCAGTATGCTTTCAATGTGGGTGAACATGTCCACAATCCTTCCCATGCAAATCAACTTCAACATTTAACACACTGATATGCACAAACCACAATAATGGTGACAAACTAAAAGAAAAACATATTAAGTAAAAGATAAGCTCGAAATAATCACCACATGATAAATAACAGAGTGACAACATATACAACCGCCATAGCATATATAAAAGCAAACAGTACAACAATAAACAGTAATCTGCATAATTTATTCATATAGTGCATTGCAGTGAACCTGAGTAAAGCATCCATCACTACAGATGTCAGTGTATTATTATCAAGTTTCCTCAAAAACACTCACATTCACCAGACAACAAGTCATGAAAGAACTCACTATGAGTCATTACTGTGAATGTTCAGTTTAAAATACTTTTTGCATGATATTGTCAAAAGTAAAGGGGAAGGAGTAAAGGCACTGCCAACGAAATACACAAGTCAAACGCCAAGCAGTGTGAAATGCTTCATCAAAAAATAAAAATGAAATAAAATAGAATAAAAAGGATGACACTCTTTAGTGGGGTTCTGCATAGAACCGTAAGGATCTTGACTTTACCTTGATTTTAAAGAACACTTTATGCCAAAATTTTCTAAATAAGAAGAAATGTCTTAAAGCGGAACTCAGTAAGATTTGCAAAGCTCCCCCTACAGGTTCCTTCAGTGAATCACACTGTCGTAAATACTCCAAGCGCAGCTCTAGACTACAACGACTACAACGCTCACCAGCGCAGTAGTTTTGCAAATACAGTACACTCGATGGAGGTGGGTAATTTTCGAAATTGTCTTATAAAGTCATAATATATACATTGTTTTTTAATTACCATAAGCATTTTGTCACTCTCGCGTGAACGTGAACATGAGGCGAGATTGTGTCGGGTCGGCGAAGCTCAACTTGCAAGTGCTGTATTCTGGCGTAGACGTGCCAGATGGGGTTAGTGCTCGCCTCAAACACACCACTACAAGTCAATTAACCATCGTAAGGACTTAGAAAACTATTCATGAAGGTAAAAAAAGTTACTTAGTTCTGCTTTAAATGATTGCAAAATACTTTCATGTTCAACAGGTTATTTCGATTTTGTTAGTGATAAAGTATGTTTCACAAGTTCGCCTGCCCATTCAGTCTGAATGGTTAATGGTAAAACAAACTTTGAAGGAGGCTCGAACCCGAGGCTCGGCTCGAGCTCCGAGTTAAACCCCCCTATAACAGTACTGCATAGAGGGAGAATATGAGAAATAGAGGAGGAGATGGTGGATGCTGGAAGAATTTTCGCTGGGATGACGCAGTGACTGCTGCTTATATATACGCTTGTAATTATGATTGACAGGACTGAATGTTTAGGCTCCTCCCGAACCTACGTTTGGAACTACATTTAGGAGCGGTTTGGTATATAGGACCTTTTCTTCTGAGTTAGTATAGTTGAATGCAGTGCACCAACATGAACTAACAATGAACACATGTATTTTTATTAACAGTTAGTTAGTAAATTTTAGTTAATGCATTAACCTTTATTAACTAATAGGACTTATAGGATACTATTTCTTGTATAATTATACTTGCAGTTTCCATGACCTCATATTAAAGGTGCTAAAGAGGATCTTTTCGTCGACCAAGAAACCAAAGACTGTTAGTGAGTTTTTGAAATGAGCGCATGCGTAAGAACAGCCCCCCTCCTTCACAGCTCATTTCAAGGGAACGCCTCCCAAAACTCGTGCACGAGTATTGGAACACGAGTGTTTGTTTACCACCGGCATTCGCTATGTCGTGTTAGTGGATTCATTATGTCGGACTCACCGCAGATAACTAATAATCTGCAGTTGTTACTCCTGTCTCCTGACAAAAACATTGCATGCGGCGCCTGTGGAGTGTGGAAAGTTACTGGAGCGCGCAGCTGCACACGTCTCTCACAAGGAACGTCATGGCAGTGATTGACAAGCCAGAGGGCCAATAGTTTACGTGACGATCGCGTAAACAATTGGCTGGTGTTTTTAAGGCCCTACCTCGTGCACAGATGATGTATATTAATATTATTCCTTTCAGTGCACCTAATAAATAGTCTTTTATCAGTTATCTGTTAGTTAGTTATTTTTATTATATAGTTATTTTTATCTGTTATCAGTTAAAGACAGTTTCAAGTAATATTGCAAAAATGTATAAAACAAAACATCCTCTTTAGCACCTTTAACCTCTCAAGTCCTTGTACTTGATTTATTTCAATTTTTAGTAGTTCGTTTGTCACACTGCACGAATATTTAAGTTGAATAAAAGGTGATTAAAAAAGGGTGAAAGTGTAAAACTAAGTGTATACTATAACCTAAAAACTTGTGTTTGAAAGTTGTCATGATCTCACCTAAAGTCTCACTTACCAACACATCGGCCCTGTGTCCCACACAGTCTTCTTTTCAGTAGCAGGTTACACTGTGATTTTGTTTGTAACAGCTGTGTGATAGTCAGCTCTTGATAGCTTGTATGAATAATAAATAACTAATCAATACGTTTAAGGGAGAATTCAGCGAGAAAGTTCAAACTCTCTAAAAGTTTCTTCATTTTAAACAACAGACAGCATTCAGACTCTGAATCAAATTACCCATGTGAATCTCAGGCCTCTTTGAGCCAGATGTCAATGCACCCAAGATGCATTGTGATTGGATCAGACCTCTCATCCACATTGGGAGGTGGTCTGGATGGATTCTGATGAAGGCGTAAATGCTACTGCTTTTCGTTATCCACATACAATTATATACGCAATAGATTCTCTTTTTTCTTGTCAGTCAATAACCATGAGCAATTTTAATTATTATTTTTTTATCTACGCTAATCCACCAGGGATTAGTAGTTAGTTTGAGAATGACTAATAGATCAAGCACATAATACTAATATAGATTAAAACACAGAACAGATCCAGCAGAGGTGAGTTTATACTCGTCTGCCAGGCAGGGTGATATTACACTGAGTCATATCTGAGCCCTGTGTTCAGTTGCTAATCTGTAATTAGCATCTGAAAGAGCAGAGTGTTGGAAATGAGGGTTATTAATATTCCATAACTCATATCTCCTGTTTTTGTATTGTAATTCTAGTGTGGTGAAGAGTGGCAGGGGCTACAATCACAGCGATTCCCAGGGCTACTGCTGAGGGATGAGTGTGTGCATGTGTGTGTTTTGATGGATGGGTTTGTACTACGTACCTTTATGAAGTCAATATATAGGCCTAAATATTATAATTTAATCTACTGTATCTCTGTGAGTTAAGACAACTCTTAAAGGTGCCCTCGAATGAAAAATTGAATTTATCTTGGCATAGTCAAATAACAAGAGTTCAGTACATGGAAAAGACATACAGTGAGTCTCAAACTCCATTGTTTCCTCCTTCTTATATAAATCTCATTTGTTTAAAAGACCTCCGAAGAACTGGCGAATCTCAACATAACACCGACTGTTACGTAACAGTCGGGGTGTACGCCCCCAATAATTGCATATGCCAGCCCATGTTCCCAACATTATGAAAGGCATTAGACAAGGGCAGCCAGTATTAACGTCTGGATCTGCACAGGTGAATCAACAGACTAGGTAAGCAAGCAAGAACAATAGCGAAAAATGGCAGATGGAGCAATAATAACTGACATGATCCATGATAACATGATATTTTTAGTGATATTTGTAAATTGTCTTTCTAAATGTTTCGTTAGCATGTTGCTAATGTACTGTTAAATGTGGTTAAAGTTACCATTGTTTCTTACTGTATTCACGGAGACAAGAGCCGTCGCTATTTTCATTTTTAAACACTTGCAGTCTGTATAATTCATAAACACAACTTCATTCCTTATAAATCTCTCCAACAGTGTAGCATTAGCCGTTAGCCACGGAGCACAGCCTCAAATTCATTCAGAATCAATGTAAACAATATAACAGTATACAATACTCACGTAATCCGACGCATGCATGCCGCATGCATGACGAACACTTTGTAAAGATCCATTTGAGGGTTATATTAGCTGTGTAAGCTTTGTTTATGCACTGTTCAAGGCAAGCGCGAGCTCTGTGGGCATGGAGCACGAGAATTAAAGGGGCAGCACACCCTGAATCGGCTCATTTATAATGATGCCCCAAAATAGGCAGTTAAAAAAATCTATGGGGTATTTTGAGCTGAAACTTCACAGACACATTCAGGGGACACCTTAGACTTATATTACATCTTTTTAAAAAAAGTTCTAGGGCACCTTTAACTAGGCATCTGCTTCAGAAGTTCAGCTGTTCATGTTGAAAATGGATCATGCTAAGATGTGAAGGTGAAGAACCCCACTAACAGTTGACTAGAGAAAAGGAAAACCATCAAAACCATATCTGGGTGATTTATCTTGTAATGGTAACAACAAAAGAAGTACATCTCTTGAGCAGTTCTATAAGTCGACCTCAGAAAGCTAAAATAGTTTATTTATTAATCACTTACTGCTTTCAGAAGTCAATATTTGACTTTTTTTTAAGATATTCTTTTTGGAAAGCCTTTTCCTTCCCTCCTTTTATGCGTGCACTTTTAATTGCAATGGTAATTGATTTAATATGCAATGGCCATATTGGAACACAGCAAGCCATCTTTAATTATAATGGTACCGTTCTCTTGTGCGCGGTCAGTGAGCTCGTGATAAACTGCAGGTCTCATGCAGTTGCGTGAAATTGAGCAGTTGATCCCGTTTTGTGCGCTGCTTTGGTTAGAGAAAGAGATAGAGTTAGCTGTATACGTGGTGCTGCATGTTGTAGCTCACATCTAAAAGAGATAAAACCCTTTAACACTCTTCAGTTTTTGCAGATGAAACCGGATCTGTGAGTGACGCACAACTAAGCAAGCCCTTCTCTACAAGAGGCCTATCAGAGAGGTATAGCTACTGTAAAAGACGTGGGAATTTTACATTACAGAGATGGAACATTATGAGATAGAAGTGGATCAATGCGAGAATAAAAAAAATGTATGATGTACATTCTCTTCTCTTCTCATTTTGATTTTTTGATACTGCTTGGGGGAATGTTAATTAAGAAAAGGACGAATTTCTCCTTTTTAATTAAGAAAATAATGACTTCACTTAAATTGTGTTTCCTGTCTTCTTAAAGTAGATCTAAGGCACAGCATGACTGAAAATCTTATTAGAGGATGTCCTTATCCTTCTTTTATCCAAAGGAAGATTAAGGAAGATTTAGTATTTTGAGAGTTATCTACTGTATTTTTCTACATTAAACCTTATTCTATAAAGTATAGTGGATTTGACTAGAAATATTTCAAGTTTGTCTTGGGTCATTTGTATTTACTGATGATTGCTGTAATCTCTCAAAGGAAATGACAGCATATGTGTTTTCTTTCTAGGAACAAAACATTTTATTTTTTTAAAAAAAGCACATCTTTGTACTGAAGATAGTCATATGGTACAGTGACTAAAACTTTATGAAATGTGGAATACGAATAATCTTAGAAAGTGGTCAGCAAAATGAAGTCGACATGTGAAATAATTGTCATTCAACATAAGCCGTGATCTTAATGGAGCAGTCAGGCCTGAAATAAACCACTGGGGGGAAAAACACTTTACTTTCTCAGTAAAAAAGTAAATGAGAACCAAATTCTTCTGTTTTATAATTATTGTTTTTGTTCAGTATAAATTAGTTTTAAGAGAAGCTGTCCTACACAATAATTAACTGCTGCACTGAGATCCAAAAAGCCATTTGGAAAGCTATTTGGCTCCTATTAAACAGTTCACTTTCTTTCATTACATTCTTTTCTCACTGGCCACTGTTTTTTTTTCTTTCTAGATTACTTGATAATAATATTAAATAATCAAATCTCTTGTATATAATCTCACATAATTATATCACTCTGTCTTCACCATGCAGCTCAAAGAGCTCTTCATCTTCACCTCCTCCTTCACCTCTCTTTTCACATCCTCTTCTCTTCAGCCGTCTTCTCCTCACCTCTCCTGATACAGCTGGGAGTTCAAAAACGTTTTATCAAGTTCCTTTGTGATTCCTTTGGTGCATAACTCAGTGATAGAGTAAGCTGTACATACTAAGAAGGGATGAAGTTCAAAAGACATGACTGTGAAATTTACTTATTCGATTAGGAATACATTAGCAGGACCCCTCCTCTTTTACTCCTCAGGATGAACTAAAAATAAGGAAAGTTTCCCAGGAAGTGAAGGTTGTGATAACAAAAGACTCATTGTGTCTTCAAGGGGAAAAGGAAACGGGAGAATAGACCATTTATTCCAGGCATGAGACCTGACGGCAATCATTTTGGTTGTGGCGTGATGATTTAGCTGCTACCTCTGGCCTCGAAATTGGGTTCATATTACCAGGTGCTGGTGACAAGAATTTATGGCAGCATCGATGAGGAACAATTGGCACCAGGTGCACCAGATCCCAGATTTCCAGCATTGCTCCATCAGTGGAAACCATGGACATAGGTCAATAATGGAGCAGTGAAGAGCAACAATGGCCATGTCTACATGCACGTTATTTTGCAATTAAGGTCCAATTTCTAGTTAAGCCTTTATTCTGAAAAATATACAAATGGAATATTCCTGTATCATCCAAATAAAATAACATATGCGTGTTCAGTAGCATGTCTCTGTCTTACCTGGACATGCACAGATGTAATTGAATGTTTATTTATAGTGGATATTCTGAATATGATATTTACGTGACCCAATATTTATGTCATATTCATATTTGTAGAAACTTGAATACACTTCTGAAAATTATTTTCTTACTTAGTATTTTTGTTCAGTTTTCCAGTACAAATATCTAAACATTCTTAAATTAAAGGTGCCCTCGAATAAAAAATTGAATTTATCTTGGCATAAATGAATAACAAGAGTTCAGTACATGGAAATGACATACAGTGACGTAACAGTCGGGGTATACGCCCCCAATATTTGCATATGCCAGCCCACGTTTCCAACATTATAAAAGGCATTAGACAAGGGCAGCCAGTATTAACGTCTGGATGTGCACAACCAAATCATCAGACTAGATAAGCAAGCAAGAACAATAGCGAAAAATGGCAGATGGAGCAATAATGACTGACATGATCCATGATAACATGATATTTTTAGTGATAATTGTGAATTGTCTTTCTAAATGTTTTGTTATCATGTTGCTAATGTACTGTTAAATGTGGTTAAAGTTACCATCGGTTATTACTGTATTCACGGAGACAAGAGAGCCGTCGCTATTTTCATTTTTAAACACTTGCAGTCTGTATAATGCATAAACACAACTCCATTCTTTATAAATTTCTCCAACAGTGTAGCATTAGCCGTTAGCCACGGAGCACTATCAAACTCATTCAAAATCAGAAGTAAACAATATAACAGTATACAATACTCACATAATCCGACGCATGCATGCCGCATGCATGACGAACACTTTGTAAAGATCCATTTTGAGGGTTATATTAGCTGTGTAAGCTTTAAGGCACTGTTTAAGGCAAGCGCGAGCTCTGTGGGCGTGGACCACGGGATTTAAAGGGGCCGCAGCATAAAATCGGCGCATTTATAATGATGCCCCAAAATAGGCAGTTAATAAAATTAATAAAAAAAAATCTATGGGGTATTTTGAGCTGAAACTTCACAGACACATTCAGGGGACACCTTAGACTTATATTACATCTTTTAAAAAGAAATTTTTGCTTAAAACAAGAAAAATATCAGCCAAATATCTTTTTTACCCTTTGAATTAAGGGAACTGAATCATTTTTTTTTACCCCCATTGGCAGAAATATTTTCATGTTTTAAGCAGGGTTATTATAGTAAACTAAAACAAAATGACAAAAACATAAAATTACTAAAACTTTAAAAATAACAAAATTAAAACAAATTTGGAATATTAATAAAAACGCATTCACTCATTTTGCTTCTCAAGTAAATGATCTTGAATTTTTTTGTATCTTTTTAGTAACCTGATTATTTAACCCTCTACCGCACGGCTTAACTTGAAGTGCTGTAAAAAAAAAAAAAAAAATTGGAAAAAAAATATTATTTTAAGGTACTTTATGACATGTTGCCATATGGCAACAACATACAATAGTGGAAATAACTTAGAATAAGTGTAAGTGTATATAGTTAATATTTTTCCTCAGAAATGTTGTTTGTATTGAATCAATTGGTCCTATTATAAGCTTTAGCAGTAAATATAAAGAACACCTTATACTTATTTTCCAACATCTTGTGCTTTTATTTATTCCATTCTCTTTTGCTGAATAATGCTTTATATTCTTTGAATTTCATTACATTTTTCATGAATATTATTTCAATTGCAAATGTAGACAGTTAAAAACAAATCTAAGACTGTTCATCATGTATCATAAAACATTGACATAAAACCAAAAACATTGCAGTTCATGAAAATTCAACATTACGCAATCTTATGAGAGGAAGGTTATGAACATGAACCCCCCATAATCCTTGAAACTTCACCTCTTTTCTGTACAAAACTTCAAAAAGCATTTTTTTCAGAGGTGAGACACACGTACACATCACATTTGGTGCACTTCACCCAAACAATACACTTACAGCCTTTTTGAGACACCATGGTAGGCCAGTGGTTGGTCTGGGACAGTAGTACTGGCTGTGGTGGCAGGTCTCTGATGTTGATTTAATTCATAATACAAATGTCATGGCAGTCCTTTACATACGACTAATAAACATTATATCACTAGCATTAATGTTGTTATTGTTACAGCTTAACAGACTGCAGCTGGCCTTTGCTAGCTAGCTAACATTATAATAATGTCATTCCATTATTGCGCAGTGTTGCCATATGGCAACACAGACATTTTATCGATTTACCAAAAACTAATTTCACAAAAACTTTTTTGAGTGGTGAATATGTCATCATAACTTACCTGAGATGATGTTAACAATTTTTATTTTTTTGTTTGTTACTGACGTTTTTGCTTTCAGCAACTACATACAAGAGACGGCAGTCTGTCAGAAATATATATATATATATATATATATATATATATATATATATATGACCAAATTAATGTTATAATATTCTTGTGCAACTCCTCCGTGATTAAGAGAAAGATGCTTAACAGTCATTGTCACTTAAACCTTGTTTTTCCCTTTTCCATCCACTTTAAATCATCTTATCTCCCCTCTTGAGGGAAGGGCCCTCGGATCACTCAGTGTCTTCAGCAGAATGATAAATTATTTATGTGATTAACTCTGACAGATTATGTCTTTCCATTCTGACATTGATGCCTCAGTGTCTCAATCCGTCAAATAATCGTACAGCTGCTGAGAGTCGCAGCAGTCATCCAGACTGATTGTTCTCATCTCATTCTCCTCAGTCACTGCATTAAACCCATGTTTCCTTTCAATGAAAACCTTCTTACAAGAACAAGCTGAAATTAAGGCATTAGGAAGATGTCCATCAGGTCTCATCTTCTGTAGAGGTCTCAAAATCACCCCATTGGTTGACGAACAGCATGGAGTAGAAACAAGTCCCCTGTGCTGATTCCAATTACAAAAGTGTAATGGTCAACAGCTCTTAATCTGGATCATGTGCACCCTTTAAATTATATTATGTCATTGAAATGCTTTCAGAGTTGTATGACAGCCAGTAACCACAAAAATGAATGTAGTCCCGTAAATGAATGACTGTCTGTCATAAAATGACCTCCTTTTATAAAAAGAACTTTTTTTCATAGTAAACTCCAAATATAGCTCCCTTCGCAATGAAAATGTCTTCAAGCCAGGCTGTCATTTTAAGTGATGAGCAGTTTATTCAGCGTATCTCCTCCACTCACTGCATTCAAACAAAACAGCCTCTGGTCACCCTATTAGTCGTTGAACCTTTTTAAACTAACCTTGAAGGTTTTCCTTGGGGGAGGAGCTTTGTCTATGGCAGATACCTGTACCATTGATTTTAATGGAGGAAACATCAATTCTTATTGAACAAGAGGCTCTAAACATGCCATTTTTGAGTCCCAACAGATGCCGTTCTTCACTTGTAGTCTATAAAATCAGCATCAACCCTATTTGCTTTGGAAAAAGCGTCTGATTGTTTATTGGACATGGGGCTTTCAATCATTGCATATTGTTCTGTCTGGAAACCCGACATCTCTACAATGTAAAAAAATGATTAATGGAGTACACAAAAAAAAACTGTGGTTACTGTGGTTTTCTACTTCAAAATTTTGTGTTTAATTCAATGTGTTACTTGTCATTTCTTTGTAATTATTGTGAACTTTACTAGCAATTTCGAAGTAAAAATTGTTTCAAGTAAATCCTGAGTATATGTGTCAGTCTCTGCTCTCTTCTTTTTCTGTCAAGGTCCATACTGCCAGAACTTCATATTTCCACAACAAGATCAACAGTGCTTTAGACACACACAAACCCTTCAAAACATTCAATTCTCTCCTCTGCACTGCTTAAAAAACCTACACTAAACACTTCACTTGTAGATAGTTACAGACTTGTCTCTCTTCTCCCATTCATAGTGAAAACACTTGAATGAGTCAACCAGGTATCCAAAGCACATCCAATGGTCACAAGGATTCCTCAAAAATTTTCTTGCCTGTTTTTAGTACAAATACCGAAACATTTTTAAATTAAGATACATTGAGAGAAAGAAATAAGATATTAAATCTTGTTTTCTGGAAAAACAACAACAACAACAACAAAAAAACAAACTTTTTAAAACAAGAAAAGTAACTGCCAATGGAGTAAGAAAATTGATCTTGTTCTCCCTTTGAATTGAGGGAACTGAATCATTTTTCTAACCCCAGATATATTTTCTTGTTTTTTCAAAAGTTTAGGGACAAATCTAGCAACTTCTTGGACAAACCTTATTATGCCCACTGATCTCTATTCATATTTATATAGATCAATGAATTTGCCATTATGATGTCATCTAGTGACATTTAGCTACCAGTTTTAGGTACTTTTAAAGCAGAACTAAGTAACTTTTTTTACCTTCATAAATAGTTTTCTAAGTCCTTACGATGGTTAATTGACTTGTAGTGGTGTGTTTGAGGCAAGCACTAACCCCATCTGGCATGTCTACGCCAGAAAACAGCACTTGCAAGTTGAGCTGCATCGACCCGAAACAATCTCGCCTCATGTTCACGTTCACGCGAGAGTGACAAAATGCTTTACAGTAATTCAAAAACAATGTATATATTATGACTTTATAAGACAATTTCTAAAATTACCCACCTCCATCGAGTGTACTGTATTAGCAAATTACCCACCTCCTCTTTCTTGTACTGTATTTGCAAAACTACTGCGCTGGTGAGCGTTGTAGTCGTTGTAGTCCAGAGCTGCGCTTGGAGTATTTACGACAGTGTGATTCACTGAAGGAAACTGTAGGGGGAGCTTCACAAATCTTACTGAGTTCCGCTTTAAGCAGGGTTATTATAGTTAACTAAAACAAAAAGACAAAAACACATAAAATTACTAAAACTTTAAAAACAAAATAAAAATTATCCAAAGCACATCAACTGGTCATGGGGGTTCCTCAGGGATCAGTTCTTGAACCTCTTCACTTCTCCATTTACACTACATCGCTGGAACCCATCATACAGGCACATAGATTCTGTGCTGTTCTTTATGCTGATGACACACAACTCTACTTTGTGGTAGCCAACCTACCAAAGACGTAGCTTCTCGTCTTCCCTGTCACTCTGACTGTACTGCACAATTTCACCAATCCAGCAAGGTTTATCAACAATAATTCCACCAAGTTTGGTCAGAAATCTTAGGAGCTGACCTAATCTTGGATTAATCTTGACCTAATCATTAACAATAAAATAGAAAAATAATTTAACTTATTTTATTTCAGTTGACAAGGCAACTAAAAATGACTGACAAGTCAAAACTAGTGCATTTTCGTATTAAAACGCGTAACTTTTGCTACGGTTACGCCAGTTGCAGACCCTGTTTTAGTTTGAAAACGCCGGGTTGCATTTCAGTAACAGACCAAAATGGAGACTTTTGAAAATGATGGCATGGCTACCCTCATTACGCTACCAGAACATGATAATAACAGACCAGAGCTGCGTTTCCCAAAAGCATTGTAAGCCTAAATTAATCGTAGAGACAGTTGGTGGCTATACGACCAATTTAGACTTATAGGAAATGCATCCCAGAGCCGTC
Organism: Megalobrama amblycephala; assembly: GCF_018812025.1. Classification (NCBI taxonomy): domain Eukaryota; kingdom Metazoa; phylum Chordata; class Actinopteri; order Cypriniformes; family Xenocyprididae; genus Megalobrama; species Megalobrama amblycephala. Next base: position 23,275,976 of record NC_063055.1, on the reverse strand, counting down.
TCTCTCAACGGCTCTGTACCAGCCTCGACGACCGTGTAAACAATAACATGGAGACGGAACTGCATGCTTGCTGATGCTGTGATCCTTTTTTAGCAGCTATTGTGCAGTTAAACTTTGCATTTTTTTAAATACTGCAGGTGCCTACCAAGCGGCAACCTCCCCCAGTCTCTCGTGAAGCCAATACAGAACTGACTTAAACTGCGATTCATCGACTGGCCGCTAGGGACAGGCTCCAAAAGAGAGCAGAATCTCATTGAGTCCCATGTTAAATTGGCCAAGTTTATAGCAGAAAAAAACATGTTTACAAGTTGGTTCAAATTGTGGTTTTGGTCTATACTGCTAATTTTGCCCTTCATGACAACTGTGAGGGGGGTGAATTTTTTTCTAACTCATTCGTTTAAATTATATTAAGCCTTAAAGTTCTGCATAATTAAGGGCGTGGTCACTTGAGTGACAGATTGCGCTGCTGTCTGTGAGCCGTCACTTCACCTCAGCTGCCGCTGAATTTGGCATCTCAGCCCTATTTGTGCTCGATTATTTTATACAATTATAAAATATGGCTTGCTGCATAATATTCGAGACTGATGTGTGTCTGTGTAGATGTGCTCGCATGCGGAAGAGACACAGAACACACGTTGTTGGATCGTGGCATTGGCTGAAAGTTTTGGTTGTGAGATTTACTACAATGACAGTGGCGGGAGGATATCAAAATCCGACAGCACTGCTTGGATATTATAACTAAGACTGCTGCACTATTTTGAAAAAAAAAAAAAATACTTTGGACACGGGCTCATTTGTTTGTTAGATACGATCGTATACAGTTTTACAACATAAACGCTGCATTGCATCCTTTCTTGAAGAACGATGACAGAGAGCAGATCATTCAGAAGAAATGCGATGCAAACAATGGATAATATATCAATATTTCATGGACAAAAAGTACTGTTTTTTTTTGTTTTGCAATGGACATTCATATTTTACCCAAGTGCCACAAATTGGATTCATCTCGCGATCTCTATTATACAGGTATGAAGTCCCATTTTGATTTTCCATGTTGTTATTTGCACACCCAACACAAATTACTGGTGTTGGAGCATCTATATCTTAAAAAAACAAAACAAAAAAAAAACACCGTAGATTGACAGTAAACCTTTAGAACTTTCTGATGATAAAACTTATCTTCATTAATATTTTAGATAGTATCTAAGATAGATAAATAGCTCCTTTGCTTGCTAACATGGTCATGTCGAGCTAGGCGGGTGTGGTTTAAGCAACCAGTCACATCAGCTCAAAGCACCTCCCGCCTCTTTGCCCATTTTCAGTTATCCGGGAGTGACGTGCGGTGACGCGCAGCTAAGATGGCCGCGCCTCATTTTCGCTTCAAAAATGCTGTTCAGAACTCTATGGGTGACGTCACGGACACTACGTCCATATTTTTTTACAGTCTATGGTGCCTACATGCGGGCAACTGTTTACACTTGTACGCACATTCCCAGTGTTAATGAACGGTCATGTGACATGGGTTTTCGGTCGTGTGTTGTAGACGGAGATTGTTTTTGAAACGCAGTGGAAACGTCAGTATAAACAATAAATATAAATGCCATTTTAAATTGAAAATGTATTAAAAAAAAAACTAAAATAATACTAACACTGATATGATGATTGGATAAGCTTTAGTGGACGAGTTTTACATGGTGATATGCATAATTGATAGCATTTAAATTTATAAAACACCGGGATGTGTGAAGTGCTAAGAGACTGACACACAATTACAGTCCACTGTACTTTTACATTCAGAATTTTTATTGCTGCATATTGCCTTTTGTAGATATACAAAAATATAGTTTTTAGTTTGCTAAAGGATCTAATTATTATTTTGAGAAGCAATATTTGGAGCGACATTGTAGATACAAAAGTAAAAAACAGATCAATGAACTGTGATATCTGTGCTTTCCCACTCTTGAAAAGCACCGCCGGTCCTGATCTATAGCTGCCTGCGGTCTGAGCTATGCTTACAGTCTAGTTATTGCACAGCTAACAGAAAGGACTCATATGACTGCAGGGCACTGTGCCAGTTACTGAGTTTTGACAGATTGAGTTTCATCTTGTCCTTATATATCTCTCTGTCTTTCTCCCTCTCTCTCTCTCAATATACAATAACCTGAGGGTCTTGCTCAGTTGACATCTGTATTACCCCGGTGGGGGGCTGGAAAAAAGAGAGACAAGCTGTTAATGTGAACAGCATTCAGACAGCATCACATTACCGCCTAAGAGAATTACAGACATGGAGACAATGATATGGAGAATGAATGGTGCCACATTCATCCGATGTTCATTTATTCATTTATTAGATTCATTAATCTGATCACAGATCAGTTGTGCGCCTTCATTCAGCGCTGCAGGAAACCGGAGAAATGTCTGGATTCAAATCACTGACCTGAAACATTACATGGATCTAACACAAAGACAAAGTTTTCTCGACCCGTATCTAATGAATGGCTATGATTACTCTGTTGTCTCGTTTTTTAATTTTCCCTTTTCCCCGTACATACTCGCAGTGCCTCTCTCTCTCTCTCTTTCACACACTCTCTCTGATTGGGTAGCTCTTAAATATTTAATAATTGTTGATGGAAACTGGCATCACTGAATCTGTTTTCCTGTAATGGTTGAATTGCTCTGGACAAATTACACAAGAGGCAGCTATCAGCACGTCTCCGCACTTCAGAACATGAGCTTCAGAATCAGAGTTTTCCAACATTGCTTGTTTAAATTTTTGTGAAAATGTGACAGTTTTGAAATGGTTTTGATAGATCAGAGGAGAGTAAGGGGTCGTTTACATAGAAAAACAGACCAGACCAGCACAGTCTCAGAATAATTTGTACAGGATGGCAAAATCCTATGTGTGATATGTACAACTTGCTTCATACAGAAAAGGAGTTTGGGGTCAGGAAGATTTGTTTTGAAAGAAATTAATATTTTTATTCAGCAAGGATGCATCGAATTGATCAAAAGTGGCAATAAAATGTTATAAAAGATTTCCTTTTTTTTTTTTTTTTATTTATTATGTTTATTCATCGTTGGATTTTTGTATTGTTCTAGGGGGTGGTTTGTGGGAAAGAGGGAAAATTGTAAAATCAAGAGGAGCAACTGTTGAAAAAAAATGAAAAAAAAAAAATCAATTTTGAATAAATGCTGTTCTTTTGAAATTTCTGTTCATCAAACCATCCTGAAGAAAAAATGTATCATGGTTTCCACAAAAATATTAAGCAGCACAATATATACCCTATTACAATCATGGCTAGCTAGCTTACAGAAACATATGACCCAGCTCTATGTTTTCGGCATCGTGTACATTTTTAACTGTTTATAAATCAACACAGATGAAGACAGATGTTCATCTAGTGCATGCTTACATTGACTAACTATTAAAAAAAAAAGAAAAACAAGAGTGCAGATGGACAAAAGAAGACGTATAGCCCCTAAAGCTGGTTTCAGCACCCAAAATCATATTGAAAAATGCCTAATCTCCTTATATTGATTGCACTTTAGCAGGCTCATACGACCTAATTTTGGTGAATTTGATGATGCTTTCAACTAACAATCAGGGTTAGCACATTTGACTATTTTTTAAGTCCATCACACAGCAGATTCTCACCCAAAATCAGCATAGAAAATGTAAAAATCTGGATCTACACATTCACTTGCAGAACTTTCTCTGCAGAACACTTCCTTATGCACTACACCGCAGAGAGGAATAGGAACAAAAAAGGCACATTCATATATTCATATTTTTAAAGTTCAGTGTATATTTTCAATTTCTGGATGTTCTCTGCATGATTTGGATGTGGCCAGATACACTAAGTTTTCTAAGGTCACTACATTATTGATATAACCCCTAGATCTCAAAACTATTATATAATTCATACCTGATATTTTTGAGTTTGACTCTGATTGTGTGGGTAGATATAAACAGAATCTAACAGAACGAATTACACAGAGAGAAACGCTTATATGGGGAGTGACGAGTTACGCGTTAATCTAATAAGCCAAATTCGGTTACCCTCATGCTGAAGAAAACCACAACACGGCTGTAAAACTGTGGCTGGAGTGGATTCGATTTATAGTGTGCATATAGGCGCACACCAGCTGTGAACTCAAATGGTACAGTAGCAATAAACCCAATTGTATGCATCCCGTTTAATGTCACAGAACCCCGTCACTTCAGGCCGCCTCTGACTCTCCATAAATCTAAGCATGTGAGAACTCAGAGGGATGGTAATTTCTGTAATTTCAAAGTTGTGTGTGGTAGGAGGCTTTGACCTTTAACAAATGGAATTAGCATAAAAGTCTGTGTGAGTGAGGCCTCTGATCCCAGGTCAGATAGAGGGGAAGTGTGCTGCAGTGGAGGTGGACTACATTATCTGTTTGCTCCCAGAGCATTTATTCAAAAGCCATTTCATAGCATGGAACAGAATGCTGTAAACCAACATGGTGAGATTTTAGAAGCCTCATATTCAAAAAGTGTCAATCAGAGGCCAGAATTTGCATTTCATTGAAAACTGCAGAAAAGAAACCATTAACTATTTTCATCTGGCAACATCGTCTGGAGAATTTCTATGATTTTCCCCCCAAAATGTCATCTAAATGGCAGGAACATTTTCTCAAAATTTTATGTAACAGTAATCTCCCAAATTGGGGAAATATTAAAAAAAATATTTCATAGTACAGCAACACATTTTATTTCATCATGGACACACATACACTCACACACTGTAGAGTAGGTCTTTCCTTGGTGCTTATAAAATATGAATGTGGTCCAGAGTCAAATAACTTCAGGTCTTTCTGCTCAATTTAACTTGCTGGTGATTTAATACCCCAACCATGGTTGTCGAGTCTGTTTTTTTTTTTTTTTTTTTTTTTTTAAACATATGCTAAAAACATCAAATGTGGGTTGAAATAATAATCTAAAGTGACCATAAATATCTATAGTAGCATAAATATTTAAGTACTTATTAACATAAAAATTTCAGTACTTACTGAAAGTGTGTACAAATGTAAACACACAAGTACAAAACACAAACCAGAGAGGAACAAGCTCCACCCCTACATGCCCTACATTCTCCTGACCCCACCCCTAAATGCCTTACCTGTTCCTGGCAAGTAAGGCTCGCTGCAGCTTGCGGTGGACATCCAACTCCACCCACAAGTGTGACTTTAGAAGCCACACCCACACCCAATATGTCACCTCATGACTCCCCATAGATATGTACAGTGCTCAGCGTAAATAAGTGCACCCCTTTGAAAAGTAACATTTTAAACAATATCTCAATGAACAAAAACAATTTCCAAAATGTTGACAAGACTAAGTTTAATATAACATCTGTTTAACTTATAACATGAAAGTAAGGTAAATAATATAACTTAAAGAACAAAATGTTCAGTTTTATTCAAATTAGGGTGATGCAAAAATGAGTACACCCCACTGAAAGTCTCTGGAGCAAAGCTGAATTTTAGACAACAAATGTCTAATTTAACAAGAATTCAACCACAGGTGAGTCTAATTATTCATTACACAGATGTCCAGCAGACAGTTGACTATAAAAGGGGGTGAAAACCCCTTCCCATTTCATGCTGTCAGCAATGGCAATGGAAGAGAAATGTCACAAGACCTGAGAAAGAAAATCATTTCTTTACACCAGAAAGGTGAAAGCTACAAGAAGATCAGCAAAGCTTTACTTATCAGTCAGAATACTGTAGCAAAAGTGGTACAAAAATTTAAAAAAAGATGGAACTGCAACCATCTCACAGAGACATCCAGGTAATCCATGGAAGTTAACACCTCGACAGGGGCGTCTTCTGATGAGAAGGGTTGAAGAAAATCGGCATGCAAGTTCACTGCAGTTATCTAAAGAAATAGAAAGCCAAACTGGTGTGACTATTTCCCGTGACACAATACGGAGTACACTGCAGAGGAATGGCATGCATGGGTGCCGTCCACGAAAAAAAAAAGCCCGCCTAGAGTTTGCCAGGACCCATGCTGACAAAGATGAAGACTACTGGGACTCTGGAGTGATGAGACCAAGATAAATGTTTTTGGAACTGATGGCTTCAAAACTGTAAGGCGTCACAAAAGTGAGGAATATAAAGAAAAATGCATGCTGCCTACAGTGAAACATGGTGGTGGAAGTGTCCTTATGTGGGGCTGCATGAGTGCTGCTGGTGTCAGGGAGCTGCATTTCATTGATGGCATCATGAATTCACAGATGCACTGCTCTATACTGAAAGAGAAGATGCTACCATCACTCCGTGCCCTTGGTCGTCGTGCACTTTTCCAACATGACAATGATCGTAAACACACATCTAAGGCCACTGTTGGATTTCTGAAGAAGAACATGGTGAAAGTGATTCAGTGGCTCCTGATCTGAACCCAATTGAACACCTATGGAGAATTCTGAAGAGACAAGTTGAGCATCACTCTCCATTCAGCATCCAGTCTCTAAAAGATGTCATCCTTGAAGAATGGAAAAAGATAGATGTTGTAAAATGATGCCAACTTGTTCATTCCATGCCTAGAAGACTTGGTGCTGTCATTAAAAATCATGGAGGCCATAAAAAGTATTAGATATAGTAGTTTTTGTTGTGGGGTGTACTCATTTTTGCATCCCCCTAATTTGAGTAAAACAGAAAAATGTGTAATCTTATGTAAGTTATATTATTAACCTTACTTTCATGTTATAAGTTAAACAGATGTTATATTAAACTTAGTCTTGTCAACATTTTGGAAATTGTTTTTGTGTTCATTGAGATATTGTTTAAAATGTTACTTTTCAAAGGGAGTGTACTCATTTACACTGAGCACTGTATACTGTATCTATGGTGACTCCTGTAAGACTTGATTTTCCTGCTAAGACAAAAGCTGAGATCATCTGGAGAGAAGATTTAGAGAAAGAAATAGCACAGGACAATGCCCAAACTCTCCTCACACATCAATGCAACATCCCCACTGGCCTCTCCCCTACATAGCCTACCTGTTCCTGATCACGCCTCTTGATCCTGGCCCCGCCCCTACTTGTTACCTGCTCTTGACAATGAAGTTATTCTATATATAAGTTATTACAGTGAATGCTTAAAACATCAACTGAACATCATAAATATTAAACACAATGGCTGGGTAAACAGATATAACTTCCCATATAAAGTGAAAAGTTTCACAATGTTACTTGGGGAAATGCAGAGTTCAATTCATCTAGAAAAGCTTTTAAATTGTCTGATTATCTTGCGAATGAACACAATCCATTAAGTTGGACTAGATTCTGTAACAAAGTCTCAAATCCATTCTGTGTTCTTAATTTTTACTTTCCGCAGCATTAAATTTCTGTAATAAGAGCAAGGTAGATTAAAACAGTGACAGCAGCATTTTAATGGATATCTCAAACTTCTTCTATTGCAGCTTACAGTATGGCTAAAAATAATATGGTCTCTATGGGGGATCCTGCTGTCCTTAATACAGTTTAACATCCTTAATACAGTTTAATCACTCAAACGTAGTTTTTGGAATTATGCAAATATGTCTTTTTCCCCACAGGAGCAATTTGCCCAGTGTTTTGATTTCCACACTGGTAAACAGATCCTGGCATATTGTATTTGATACTGATACCTAAGCTTATCTGCATGCAAGTGTGTAAATATCTTCAGGAGATAAACTTCTCATTTTTTGTTTATCGCTTTTGTTGGAATGAATCCTTTGTAACTAATTATAACCTTTCTTATCATAGCAAAATCCATCAAGTCTTCTCCTCTCCTCTCCTCTCCTCTCCTCTCCTCTCCTCTCCTCTCCTCTCCTCTCCTCTCCTCTCCTCTCCTCTCCTCTCCTCTCCTCTCCTCTCCTCTCCTCTCGATGAAGACTCTTAAGCGAGCTGTCAGACTTTAGTTGTGACCTACTTCAGCTGTACTGTGCTCCAGACCTACTTAACATGACCGCCATAATTATCTCTCTAACACACACACACACACACACACACACACACACACACACACACACACACACACACTGTCCCCAGCCAAACACATCAAAGAACAGAGCTGCAGCCCGAACAAGATCCTTAGAGAGAGAGAAAGAGACAGAAAGGAAGACGAAGAATATCATGGAAAAAACAATAAATCTAGGTTAGTGGCACACATGTTTGCATTCCTCATTAGGTACTTCTTTGCGGTTTGTCTGTTGGTGTGCGGGCGAGGCTCTCACAGATGTGTTAGGTAAACTCAATGATTTACAGACTGATGGATATAACCACACATGCTGCAGGGGAGTTCAACGAAGGTGCCCTTCATTATCTCATTCATAAAACATCAGATATCTCCCTCGATGAACCTAATCTCATATGCAATAAATATGTCAGTGATGGAGAGACAGGATCATCCGTCCAACACTAAAATTCTCATTCTAAAAGTTAAATCAGAAGAGAATAGCTCATTTTGGCAGACATTGCATCATAAAAAATACATGTACAGTATGCTTACTACAGGGAATCCCATGGGTGAAACCTGTTAAGCGCTTAAAGTTCACCCAAAAATGAAAATTCTGTCATTAATTACTCACCCTCATGTTGTGCCAAACCTGTAAGATTTCATTCATCTGAATGCAAATGAAGATCTTTTTAATGAAACCTGAGAGCTTTCTGTCTACTGATACTTTGACGCTTCAAAAAAGTTCATAAAGAGATTGTAAAAGTAATCCAAATGAATTGAGTGGTTTAGTCCAAATTTTCTGAAGAGACTTGATCGCTTTATATGATGAACAGATTTAATTTAGGCTTTTATTCACATATAAACATTGATCAGCGAACATAAACAGAAGCTCAACCGAACCTGCTTCCAGAAGCTCAAACATGCTGCGTAACACACAAGAACGAACCTCATTGGCTCTTGCAGAACACAAATGAAAGTTACATGAAAGATCTCAAGGTCACCATCAGCTCAAATGATGCAATGAAAATCATCCTGACAACTACATACTATAAAAGCACAGGGGAAACACTCAGCATACTGAACATATCACATGCCTTTCCTACTGTACAGGTCACATGACTTCCTCAGAGACAGTTTTTAAAATACCCTCAGACACTGACCGATCACCTCTGACATGAGACATCCGGTTATTATTGATAGCGTGTCTCGCCCTCTGTGTCTCCAGAGGCTGGAATTTTTTTGCACCGTCGCACTTTCAGCTGAAATTTTGAAAACACATCCATTCAAATCAGCCTGTGCTTGTTTTTCTTGGAGTTTCTGAACCTGAAGGTCAGCTTGTTAAACTTTAGGAAAATGTCAGGATCATTTCTGCCATCTCATGAATTCACATTTCTGAGAACTCCAAAGGTTACCATCCCAACACATGTTCAAGGTTAGCTGATCGCCTCAAACTTTGAACTCTTGTTCTGGATGAAATTAATTAAATTTTTAAGGTCAAGCGTTGTCATCAATATTCATCTTATATATTAATAAAACTGTAATACGGTTCTCAACAGTCAAAGGCACGGATGTCCTCGCTAATGACCTTGCCACATACAGTGTGAATTTCTCATAAAATTGAACAGTGTCCTAACAAGGCCGTTGGAGTAATAAAGCCTGTCCTGCCTGACAGCGGTTTGAGGGACAGGAACTAGTCTGTAGAGATATGTTCAGATCAATGAAGTCACCTTAAATAGACACACACACACACACACACACACACACACACACACACACACACACACACACACACACACACACACACACACTCCACATGCACATGTCATGCAGCCACAGAATGTTCCAGCCTTTTTCTAACTGTCACACAGAAAAACTGGATAAAAAAAAAAAAAAAAAAAACTCTCTTTAGGTCAAAAACACCAATCTGCTTCCTAGTCTGCATATCACTCAAATCATTTTGAAGAATGAAGTAAGAGAAACAACACACCCACCTGATCTATTAATCATAGATCCTCACACACACTCAGACACCACCAGGTTGGGTAAAACAGGGGCCTATGTTTTTCAGTTTCAGTCTCTTGCATCATATTCTGTGTTGCTCTGTTTCTCTTCAGTCAAACAAATTCGGTGGCCATAGTGATTAAAGACTGACCAGACAAATCACTATGAACACACTGCAACACTTGCTATTTGATTAAGTCACTAATTCGTTTTGCTTCCTTCCATCTAAAGGAAGTGACTTTTGGCTGCCTTCATACTGCAACAGAATAAAGTTATACAGATGTCTAAGATGTTTGTAGAGCTAAATATATTGACAACAAGGTCTGTTAGAATTCAAATCAATAGCAGTTTGGCCTACCTTTCGCAGACCTCAAACGCTACATGCCTAATCAAACTGCAAAGTATTTTACAGTAGGCTCAGTTTTTTTTTTTTTTTACCTGTTTGGCCGGCACATTATACTTATGCTGTCATTAACAAAATATTTATATTCAGACAATGTCATGTTGTAGGTGAAGCATTTTTTATTTTAAAATAAATTCTCTTAACCCAGTTTATTGTACATTGACTGCTATTAGTATTCCATTCATAGGTTTATCTCCCTCAAAAGTGTAAACATTGAGCCGCCAGGCACCATCAAAACATTGAGAGCGGTCTCAGATACGTCAATCATTTTCCAGCTCAACCTATTGCAAGAGTTTGGGGCGTGGCCACTGTAGCAGACGGAGCAAGAGGGTGTTTACAAAGCCAGTTGAAGGCAAGCCTGGAACCTTAGCTGAAAAAAGCGTAATGCCTGCTAATGCTGCGGTACGCAGGGAAGAAGACAAAAGGCCTTTTTTTTAATGGATGTCAATGGAGGAGAGGCTTCACTACGCTGAATAAACCCCTTTGTGAGGAAATAGCTTATCATTTGTTGCAGGGGTCTCCAAACTTGGTCCTGGAGGGCCACTGTCCTGCAGAGTTTAGCCAGAGATTGTATATAATAGGGAGATAAGAGGGTCTGTCTTACCATTGGAGAAAGTGTAACGGCTAACTTAATCATGTACGACACCTCTTAGCCTATCGTGTAATGGCAGTGACATTCCCTAGTCTGCCTTCTCTTGAAAAAATAAATTTTTATCAAGCTAAAAATCTACATATAGTTCCCAAAGAAAGTATTGTTTAGTGTAAAACATGCTGAAGATTAGCAAAGAGGCTGATTAATTAAATGATTAGCTGTTTCCCCACAAAAGCTGTTTGATCAGCATATTGAAGCCTCTCATCCATTGACATCCATTCAAAAAACAACCTTTGGTCTCCTTCCCAGCGTACCGCCAGGGGCGCAGCGTTAGCATTAGCCGTTACACTTTTTTGGCTAAAGGTTGCAGGCTTGCCTTCCATTGGCTTTGGTTTAGCTCCAACCACAATTTAACACACCTGAACCAGCTAATCAAGGTCTAAGTAGGCATACTAGAAACGTCCAGGCAGGTATCTTGAGGCAAGTTCTCTAAACTCTGCAGGACAGTGGCCCTCCAGGACCGAGTTTGGAGACCCCTGATTTAATGAATCGACAGCCCATTGGCTAAGCTTCAACATGTTCGCTCTTAAACATTCTTTTGGATTGATCTATTTTTAGAGTTTACATTGAAAAAAATGCTGTTTTATAAGTCATGGACAATTGCGCGACAGGTATGATTCAGTTAACAGCACTTTGCATTAATTTGTATGGTATCCGCAAACAGTGATTGACTGAAATTGAATGACATCACGGCTGTAATGTGACTGGTTATCAAAGCACATGTGATCCAAGTTAGTCGTTATGTTTTTTTAATGGTAGAGCCACTGATCTCTGGTGTTTAGCCACTGTGGGACCATGAAAAGGCATTCAGATTCAGGTACAGAAGTGCAAGCCAAAATTTGCTGCATTTAGACCTTCAAAGATTAAACATGAACACGTCAAATCGAACAGGGTATTGCGATGCAACATGCTACTATGGATGCTTCATTACAATCATCATGCATGCATTTGGAAAGACAAATGTACCCGTTTATAATGTTTAATTTGACGTGTCCAGTGTACATGGCTTTAAAAAAAAACATGTGCCTGGTGCAGATATGTTGGATGGGTTTATTTTAAGTTTAAGTGTTAGCCTAATCCCATTATGTTGGATTGAGTTGGGGAGGCCTGAAAGGGTTGTTTTTGCAAAATATGCTTTAATTTTGTAATTCCACTAGGTGCCATTAATGTCGCAGAAACTACATACTTCACCTTTAATTATGTTCATGGTAATATTAATACCTTTTAAAATTTGATTTTGAGGACAATTTTTGTTCAACATACTAGCTCCACTGATAACAGCAGAATGATGCACTAAAGACAGACTATCTTCCTTTTATTTAGTCACAGGCTATAAAAATGAATCTTCAAACCTATGTGCCCTTGAGAAAAAGAAGTACACTTTAGCATACTGAAAATAGTACTTATTACAGAAATAATATACTTTGAAAGAATACACTTAATTATGAACCAAATGTAATGTTTTTGGACACTTACAGTACCCACTGGGTACTTTATTGTCTTTTAAAAGAGTGTACAGCTGAATGTACCAACAAGCAATTATGTAAATAATTTAAGGTCTCTTATATTGAAATTTGTATGTCAGGTATTTAAATATATTTGTAAATGAAGTTGCAATTTAGTTCATTTAAAATATAGGCTAGGCCTATTAACTTTAAAAGTAATATTAAATAACACACTCACACTACATTTAAAGTTATAATCAAGTACTTTACATGTGCTTTATACAACACATCAATATTAAAACATAATCAATGAAAATGTACTTTAAGGTAAAAAAATATATATATATTACAAAGTGCATTTTTTACAAGTGTACTTAAAGGGATAGTTCACCCAAAAATGAAAATTTGATGTTTATCTGCTTACCCCCAGGGCATCCAAGACGTAGGTGACTTTGTTTCTTCAGTAGAACACAAATGCTGATTTTTAACTCCAACCACTGCCGTCTGTCAGTCAAATAATAAGAGTGATTGGGAACTTGAACAATAAGAGTCGAAAAACTTCCATAGACAAATCCAAATTAAACCCTGCGGCTCGTGACGACGCATTGATGTCCTAAGACACGAAACGATCGGTTTGTGCGAGAAACCGAACCGTATTTATATCATTTTTTACCTCTAAAACACCACTATGTCCAACTTCGTTCAGCATCCGGTTAGTGAGGTCTGATAACGGAAGTGATGTCTCGCACTCATTGAAGTATATGGGCGAGACATCACTTCCGTCATGAGAACGCGTTTTTTGACCTCACTAACAGGATGCTGAACGAAGTTGGACATAGTGGTGTTTTAGAGGTAAAAAATGATATAAATACTGTTCGGTTTCTCGCACAAACCGATCGTTTGTGTTCTACTGAGGAAACAAAGTCACCTACATCTTGGATGCGCTGGGGGTAAGCAGATAAACATCAAATTTTCATTTTTGGGTGAACTATCCCTTTAAGTGTGTAAACAGCCATGAAAGTGTATTCATTTTAAGTACACTTAGGTGGCCTTTTATTTCAGTAACATTATCTGCAAGTACAGTTTTTAAAAAGTAAATTTTTAAGATTTGAAGTACACTACAAATGTACATTCAGTGCAATTAAGCACACTTTTTACAAGAGTGAGTTGGGTTTAGTTGTACTAGGATAAAGACCTGCCTTTTGTCTTCTCTTCAGACAGAAGCATGACTGTTTGTAGATATCACACTCTCTCTGGTGAAATGGTTTGCTCCCTCTCAAATTGAACACTGAAGTGATGTTGACCTCTTTGGGTCATAAAAGCTCATAACAGTCCAGCACCCAGTCTGTACTCCTGCTGAATTATGGGATTTTTTCCATTCTTCTTTGATTGCCTGCTGCAAGATAGAAGGAACTTGTCTAATGTTTCTTATGACAACAAATAAGACAAATCAAAACTCACAGAACTGACATTCTGTCAGACCACTAACATCAAAGATTATTAATGATAAAGAACATTAGCAATAAAACAACGATAGTAATATGCAATAGCAATTTAAGGTTGGCGGTATGGAACTGTTCTGGGCAAAACTCCCCGCTCATTCAAGCAGCCATGCCTGGACAGAGCAGGGAGTGCAGCAATACATTTCCCCTATAACCAGAACAGTTTAGCAAAATAATAGTACAGAGACATCTCAGAGAAAAAAACATGTGACTAGCACCTGAAAGAGAAATAAACAGACATGAGGAATTAATAACAATAATAATAACAACCTGGATTACATGAGTAGACGTGCGGTACTGAGCCACGGGCGCAGTCATATATGGAGGAGTAGGGGATGGAGGCGGGTATAGCGAGTGCAGCGCGGTGATCAAGCCGCATCTGAATGCTGGAAGGGATATTTGAAAGGCGTGGTCTAATTTGAAATGTATTCCTATTGGATGGTATGGATCAGCTGAATGTCAGCTGACGAGAGCTTAACTGACGTGTCTGCCAGAACTGACGCTATACACTTAATTTCTGAGAACTATGGGGCAAAGCCTTATTGGTTCATCCTTTAATTTCTGTATAATTGATTAATACATCACATTTTATCTAATTCTCTTTCTTCACTCATTCATCTATATTATATTTGCACTGTGTACAAAGTACACAGTCTGGTTTGTTACCAACAATCTTCAAAATATATTTTGTCTTCCACAGAAGAAAAACAGCCATACAGGTTTGGAACACAGTAAATGATGACAGAATTTTCATTTTTTGGAAACTATACCTTTAAGACCTGCGAGATAACCAAGAGATTAGGTGGATACAAATGGAAAAAAGACAAAGAAACAAACAAACAAAAAACATTTTGCAGAGATTGGATAGCTTTCTAATTTTCTCTCGCAATGTGTTTGTAGAAAGTTTTTTTTTAAAGTTTCTTGCTCTAATTCCCATTCTTTTTTCCCCTTCAGGCCATCTGAATTAGTCACTTGAATATTTAAAGCAAATTTAATTTAGCCACAAACGCATTTGGTTTTGCCTAATGTCTGTCCTGATATACACCGAGAGATTTTATAGCACCATCTTAGGTTTCCAATGTTCATGAAACAGCCGGTGTTTTCTTTTTTTTTTTTGTCACAGGCCTCTTTCCTCCAGTGCTCATGCTTACCAAGAACCGAGAATAAACCTGCGTGGTCCATCAAACAAACACAGATCAGCCCTGAAGTTTGAATGATGTAAATATGAATGTTTTTAAAGGCATGTCCTTCATAAACATCACCACCACTGCCCTCATTAACATGCTCATCACCTGCATACACCTCCAGCGGCCACTGTTCGCGCCTGGCTCAACAGTTCCTCATTATATCCGTCACTCAAACATTGGCTACACTGATCTCCTCTTGGCTTGCGGCTGTTTTCTCTGCTGGGCCGTGTGCGTGTGTTTGCGAGAATTAGGCTGTACTTCAGAGAGCCCCACTGTTCACCTGCACAGCTAAGGTCATCCTTTATTCATCAAGAAAAAAAAAGAAAAGATGAATAGCAAAGGGAGATATGGGGAAAGACATAGCAGGGTGGGGTGGTTTTGATAGCTTTTGGCTGAGATTCACAGCTTTAAATGAAACCTCTGTGGAGTGTCTGCTGGGGTGGGCAGGGCAGCACACATTTGGGTCAAGCTGAGCTGAAAGCGACTTACTTTTTCTTTGATGTTCTCAGCATGGTCCAGAGCATAGTTCGGTGATGTCCACTTTTAGCTACCATTATGTTTTCTCATACGGTCTTGTGGACACAATAAGTATTTGCAAAGAAATGGAAATATGAGATTTATTTTAGAGATTTATAAATGGGATTTATTACAGAATTAGTTTTATAGTAGCCTATGTATAAGAGATGCATTTATAAGAGATGGATTATGAGACTGCCAACTAGTAGTGTCAGCCTTTCCAAATGTTAGTTTATTAGCATGACTTTGTCTTTGACAAAGATAAAATCATCCGACAGGTTTATGATCTATAGCCCGGAACACACCAAGCTGACGGTCGGCCATCTGGCATTTTATGTTCGTCGGCCGACAAAGTTTTCTCAGTGTGTTCGACACCGTCGGCTGAAGTTGGTCCTCGTCTGCTTTTTCATCTGCTTGGTGTGTTCCGGGCTTTACTGGAGGAAGATTTGAATAAAATTAGAGAAGTATCTTTTTTTTTATGCCGTCCATCGATTTTACCCAATAAAAATTACTTCAAATAAATTTTGAAGAGATATTGATATGAAATGACCTTTTTGCAAGCATAATCCTGATATAATATTGCAAATGTATTCAATAAACCAAGCCAATCCCAAATCCCTTTATATAAATCAATTTATAATTGAAAATTGTTTAAAAGAGTTATACAAACCCGATTACAAAAAAGTTGGGACACTGTACAAATTGTGAATAAAAAAGGAATGCAATAATTTACAAATCTCATAAACTTATATTTTCACAATAGAATATAGATAACATATCAAATGTTGAAAGTGAGACATTTTGAAATGTCATGCCAAATATTGGCTCATTTTGGATTTCATGAGAGCTACACATTCCAAAAAAGTTGGGACAGGTAGCAATAAGAGGCCGGAAAAGTTAAATGTACATATAAGGAACAGCTGGAGGACCAATTTGCAACTTATTAGGTCAATTAGCAACATGATTGGGTATAAAAAGAGCCTCTCAGAGTGGCAGTGTCTCTCAGAAGTCAAGATGGGCAGAGGATCACCAATTCCCCCAATGCTGTGGCGAAAAATAGTGGAGCAATATCAGAAAGGAGTTTCTCAGAGAAAAATTGCAAAGAGTTTGAAGTTATCATCATCTACAGGGCATAATATCATCCAAAGATTCAGAGAATCTGGAACAATCTCTGTGCGTAAGGGTCAAGGCCGGAAAACCATACTGGATGCACGTGATCTTCGGGCCTTTAGACGGCACTGCATCACATACAGGAATGCTACTGTAATGGAAATCACAACATGGGCTCAGGAATACTTCCAGAAAACATTGGTGAACACAATCTGCCGTGCCATTCACCATTGCCGGCTAAAACTCTATAGGTCAAAAAAGAATCCATATCTAAACATCCAGAAGCACAGTCATTTTCTCTGGGCCAAGTCTCATTTAAAATGGACTGTGGCAAAGTGGAAAACTGTTCTGTGGTCAGACGAATCAAAATTTGAAGTTGTTTTTGGAAAACTGGGATGCCATGTCATCCGGACTAAAGAGGACAAGGACAACTCAAGTTGTTATCAGCGCTCAGTTCAGAAGCCTGCATCTCTGATGGTATGGGGTTGCATGAGTGCATGTGGCATGGGCAGCTTACACATCTGGAAAGGCACCATCAATGCTGAAAAGTTTATCCAAGTTCTAGAACAACATATGCTCCCAGCCAGACATCGTCTCTTTCAGGGAAGACCTTGCATTTTCCAACATGACAATGCCAGACCACATACTGCATCAATTACAACATCATGGCTGTGTAGAAGAAGGATCCGGGTACTGAAATGGCCAGCCTGCAGTCCAGATCTTTCACCCATAGAAAACATTTGGCGCATCATAAAGAGGAAGATGCGACAAAGAAGACCTAAGACAGTTGAGCAACTAGAAGCCTGTATTATACAAGAATGGGACAACATTCCTATTCCTAAACTTGAGCAACTTGTCTCCTCAGTCCCCAGACGTTTTCAGATTGTTATAAAATGAAGAGGGGATGCCACACAGTGGTAAACATGGCCTTGTCCCAACTTTTGTGAGATGTGTTGATGTCATGAAATTTAAAATCAACTTATTTTTTTATTCTGTTTTTATTCACATTTTGTACAGTGTCCCAACTTTTTTGGAATCGGGTTTGTATTTATTTTGAAAATTTGTGCTGGTTGGCCTTGGACAAAACTTCAAAAATAACTTGGAGAAAAATGTAATTAATCTTTTTATTTTCATAACAAAAAGTACATAAATCTTTCTAACCATCAGCAATTCATTTTCTCTGTAGTCCTTGTAGGATTACCACACACCTACACACACACACACACACAGAGAAATATCACTGCCTAAATTAGACACCTTAAGTAGTAAGTAGGCTAAATTAGATATGTACAACCATAATCATTTATTTCACATTGTTTTCTAGGGAATAATCAGTACTTCTGGAATGATCTCAAAGCGTACAAAATGTTTTTCATCGTTGTAGTGTCAAATTAAGTAGGCTACTAGTGGCCACTAAATAGTGTTCTTAAACAAAACAGTATTTGATTGCTTTACATATCAGTCTCATCAAAGTGAGAAAAATAATCTGCAATATGTACTAGATCTTTTGCTGAAAGTCATTCAGTCTGGCTTTGTGAGACTAGCTAGCGTGTTCTGAGGTTCACCTTGTACACACCATTAGCGATCTAAGAGAATGTCTGTCTGTGTAATGGCTGGAATCCTTCATCTCTGCTGTGTGGAAAATTTCATTACTGTATATACATAATTAATACAGCAATAATAGTTATTCTTGCTCCTCTGTCTCATTGGATGCCTGTGAGCCCTATCCATGGCCTGTCTGTGTGGAAATAAGAGTAAGACATGACAGCTTTGAATCAATGTCAAATGCCCATTGAGGATTAATAAAGTTATATCACATTGTATGACAAATGCCACTCGCTAATCTTGCTAATCTGCTCCAGAAGCTATCAAGGGAAAAGATGTACTCAAAAGTAACTTCTAGAACTGATTTGTAGCATTTTTCTTTCTGCCGTTTCTTCTTTGTTGTTGTGTGTGTGAGCCTGAGAGGCTGCCAGCCTGAGACATACATCAAAACCTTCAAGTTCAACAGCGTTAGCGCTCGCACTGCTATGCCTACAGAGTAATGAACAGATGACAAGTGTTAGCAAAGAAGCTAAATTATTCTGTTTCTCATATTGAATTTTTAAAAAAGTAATTAGCGTGCAGGCTAATGTAATGAATTGTTAATTAGTAGCGTTGTCAGACACCGAGGCAGTGATGGATGTTTGGCTAGCCGAGGCAGCTAAGGCGATCAAACGGGTCTGAGTACAATATGCTAATCCACCGTCCTCAAAGATTTCCAGACATGAAGCAGGTATTGAAATGCTTGTGCGCTGAATGTCTGGTAATGAGTAGCAGGCTGTCCTATCTGTTTAAATTAAAACTCAAAGACATCCTCAGCCACGCCCCCTCTGCAGCAGATCCATGCTTACCAACAAGGTTGCCTAGCACCAGTTGCTAAGTTACCGCTAAAGCCTGATGTTCCTCTTCAGGCAGTGGTGCAAATGTTATGTTAGTTTCTAAATATAGAAACCGTTCTGATTTACTAGTGTCATTGTAGAAGTGCCTTTTCTGCCTGGCTCAGAATAGAACACAGGGCTTTTTCCTTAAATAACACACAACCCAATCATTTTGTGACTTAAATGAATATAATTATTTCTTAATTATCATGTGGGCACTGTCTGGATTTGTTGACGTGACTAATTGTTCGAGATGAAAATAAAGACTAGACAATCTGTTAGCGTTGTTCTCTTTAGGTCATTGGCTCAGAGCGCAGGGAAATCAATTCGTTTTGTGCACAACAGCGGAAACGGTACATTTCTATGAGCCTGTCACTATTCTCTCGTGCTGTAAATGAGAATCTCTTCCAGATCATCACCTCAAAGAGCCGTCGAAACTCAACGGTGACCACAACCATCCCCCGACCCGGCGAGACACCAAACAAAACCAGCAGGAAAGGACAGAACTGTTGGCAATCAATAAATGTTCTTCAATCAAGATGCATTTCGGCTGTGGACCCTTGGCCTGTGTGTGTGGACATATGCTAACAGGACAAGGACGAAGAAAGGTGCTGCCAGTCTGCTTCAGAGCTGTTTCTCCATCACCCATCCCCCTGGGGCCACCATTGTGCGTCTGGTTTTCTATCAACGAGACTAATTTAAACCACCCTCAAGAGAGTGAAAGAGAAATATTGAGCTATGTTCTTCGAAATGCAGCGATATTCTATCCTCCGTCACCTACAAATAGTAGGTGTAAAAGTAGTGGGGAAGGACTATAAAATGCTACAATGTTTTCTTGAAAATATTTCAGCAGTAAAAATGTGTACAATATTCTCTCTTGACTGTTTTGAATCAGAACAAGCAATGGATAGACTTACCATGTTTTCAATGGCATCCACTGTAAAATATTATATATTTTACTTTTTTGACTACTGAAATATGTATGTGTATGTATGACAGCCTTGCTTTTATTCCTGTCATCAAAGATGGTGCTGCTGTGAATAAGGTCTACAGTAGTCCAAATTAGAATTAGTCTGTCCCAAATGGTATAGAAATTAGTATTCTAAGGTAACCTGGATGGTCTACTTTTTCCAAAGTGCAGATCCATACACAACCCATTGTGTGTTGGACAAGGATTTGATCAGAACTACAAACACAAATAAAAAGTGTCAGAAAACTACAAACATGGCAGATGTGTGAGACTGATGGTTTAGATAAAGGGGTTTGAGTGATTAATAATCAGTATCTAACCTGACAAATATATAATTATTCAATATTATCCACATTATATTTCATATGCAAAAGACTTGTCAACTTTTTGTAAAGATACGTTTGGTCATTAACTTTTAAATGCATCATTATGCAAACACATGAGGAGAGTTCTCTGCATGAAAGACAGCAACGTGATGCTATTTCTCTCGGTTATAGTAGGATATTAAATAAAATTTAATGTGGAGGATTTTAACTGTGGCAAGATGATGGACAGGGCAGTTTAAACAGTGACAGGATGCACATACACTGTCAGAATAAAAGGTACGGCACTTGTCACTGGGGCAGTACCCTAAGGTACAAAAGTGAAAAGGTACTAATAGTACTTTTAAGGTACTAATATGTACCATTTAGGAGTAAGTAAAGTACAAATATGTACCTTTTCACTTTTGTACCTTTGTACCTTAAAGCTGTGGAGACATTGGTATTGTTGTATTTTGTAACTCTTTGTGTGTGGTAGATGCTGTGGGCTGTATATGTTGTCCTATTGTCTTTTTTGTGAGTGTAACTAAGTGACAGAGCAGTCTGTTAAAGACGCAATTATGATGAAGTAGTATGTCCCAAAACTTGCCTTCTATTTTGCTACACATTCAGAAGTATGTATTTTTCTTGACAAAAAACATAACACTAGGGCATAGTATGAGTAAGTGAATTGGGACGCAACATCTGATTTAGGAATGAATCAATCTTTTGAGTATATTCTTGTCAAATAAATCAGTTGAAATGGTCTGAATCATCATGTCAGATTTGGAAATGAATGTTTCTTTTTAGGTCGGTTTGATGTAATATTGGTTTCAGCATAAATGACTCACTCACCTGAAAAAAATGTTTGTTTGTTTTTTTACTTTGTCTCCTCAACAAATATGCATGTACAACAAATGATTTAAACAAATTACAGCTTACTATTTTTAATATATCATACATGGAAAAAAAGAAGTAGCTTCAATTTAAAGGTGCCCTTGAATGAAAAATTGAATTTATCTTGGCATAGTTAAATAACAAGAGTTCAGTACATGAAAATGACATACAGTGAGTCTCAAACTCCATTGTTTCCTCCTTTTTATATAAATCTAATTTGTTTAAAAGACCTCCGAAGAACAGGCGAATCTCAACATAACACTGACTGTTACGTAACAGTCGGGGTGTACGCCCCAATATTTGCATATGCCAGCCCACGTTTCCAACATTATAAAAGGCATTAGACAAGTGCAGCCAGTATTAACGTCTGGATGTGCACAACCAAATCATCAGACTAGGTAAGCAAGCAAGAACAATAGCGAAAAATGGCAGATGGAGCAATAATAACAGACATGATCCATGATAACATGATATTTTTAGTGATATTTGTAAACTGTCTTTCTAAATGTTTCGTTAGCATGTTGCTAATGTACTGTTAAATGTGGTTAAAGTTACCATCGGTTATTACTGTATTCACGGAGACAAGAGAGCCGTCGCTATTTTCATTTTTAAACACTTGCAGTCTGTATAATTCATAAACACAACTTCATTCTTTATAAATCTCTCCAACAGTGTAGCATTACCCGTTAGCCATGGAGCACTATCAAACTCATTCAAAATCAGAAGTAAACAATATAACAGTATACAATACTCGCATAATCCGATGCATGCATGCCGCATGCATGACGAACACGTTGTAAAGATCCATTTTGAGGGTTATATTAGCTGTGTAAACTTTGTTAAGGCACTGTTCAAGGCAAGCGCAAGCTCTGTGGGCGTGGACCATGGGATTTAAAGGGGCCGCAGCATAAAATCAGCGCGTTTATAATGATGCCCCAAAAAATTTATTAAAAAAAATCTATGGGGTATTTTGATCTGAAACTTCACAGACACATTCAGGGGACACCTTAGACTTATATTACATCTTTTAAAAACATAATCTAGGGCACCTTTAAACGTGCAATATGTAATATTTTCTGTCCGCTAGAGGTCACTAGAGGCCTATTCAAAACAAAGGTGTAGCTTGATGACGCCAAGTTTGAGCGCAGAATTTTGGGACATGTGGTCTCCACCTCACAGCTGGTGGAAAACAATTGGGATAGGACTCGGGAAGAAATTATGTTCATGGATGCCATTATTAACGTTATTGTAGTATGAAGCTAGGGTGACCATGATTTTAATGTTGTTTTTTGTGGCAGACTAAAGACTAATGACAGACTGTTGATCTTTGAATAAAAATATATTTGGTTCAGGTTTGAAATTCATTATCTTTTATTATAGGCTACGAAGTCTAATATCATAGAACTCAGCCAATCTCATCTGGTCACCCTATATGAAGCAGAGCAGGATCGAGTGTTGTGGAAGCTGAACGAGGCCGCTGGAGCGATTGCGCAACACACACCTCATGAGCAGCGGGACTTTTATTATGCCACAGTCGCTGGTGCCGCTTCCGTTTTTCCCGGTCATGAGTATGAGGTAATGTAGCTCTGTTTATCATATTAGATACATTTGAGTGTGTTGAAAATGTTATAACGTGCACCTGCCCTTTTTCTTCCTCGAGAGAAACTACCCTTTTTTCTGTGGTGCTTTTTTTTTTTTTTTTTTTTATAAATAAATGAATATATATTCCTGTTTGCGCACAGCTTCCCTGTCAAACAAATATATTTACTTAGTAAAAAAAAATCTATCATTTCAGATGCCCTCCCTCTGCGACATGCCATTCATTCCCGCACGCACGCACACGTGCACGCCACACCTCGTGTTTGCTGCTGCAGACAACTATGCCCGGGAAAAGACAACAGCTGTCTGGCGATGAGAAGCGAAAAAGAAAAAAGCCCAAGATGAACCCTGTGCATCTCTTTCAGGTAGCCTATGTATGTTCACAAACATGTGAAATGTTTGGCTATTTAAGGGTGAGATTATTTATACATGTTTAAAGCTGCATTAATAATTTGACCACCAGCAACACATCTGCCTGATTTGATACTAATGCAATTTATGTCATATTATAACTTCAATTGTTTTAATGTGCTATGCGTTGCGTTTTGAACCATGGTAGCCTAAATATATCTGTAGGGCTGTCAATACCGGAAGTGGAGCATTCCACAGACACAAATTCATGAACCGCATTATTAGACCGTTTTCTAAGAATGCACGATTTATTAAAGCCATTTAAAAATCATAATACAGCATTGCATGATATCATTCTTAATTCTATGCTTACACAGGAGAATACATCAATAAAAGTTTAAACTGTAGCATTTCTGTCATAAAGAAGTGGCCGAATATTATTATTTAATTAATATCATATTTTTAATTATGCTGGTTGGCAAAAAACAAAGATTTGCGGTGCGGCGTAACAACAACAATCACCAGGCTTTTGGCGCCCTCTACAGGCATTTGTTATAATATATATTATGTACTTGCAACATTTCAGGGGGAAAAAAAAACTCTTGATGTGTTTAAATATGCAGATTAGCTTGTTTTGGTTAATTTAGAAGAAATCTACAGATGCAAACAGACGGAGGGTAGTAGACTTAAAACAAACGCCATCTAAAAGTATAAGTTTTCTTTCCATTAGAGTAAAAGACATGGAAGCAAAAATAGACCAAAATCTTAAAATTGTCCACTACATCAAAGTAGTATTCCAATAACACCAATAGAATTAAAACGATTTATTGATTTGTGCAAAATATACAAATTATTAGTGAAACCATGTCCCTCTCCTTGGTGCAGTCATTTATTCTAAATATATAGCTACTTGAAAATAGTAGTGTGGAAAACACGCACATTGTGGCATTGTTTCCTTTGCTGTTGCCTGCTCTTATGATAAACCTAGTGAATACTAAAGAAGACCGTAGTCTCTGTGTGAACTGATTATTTTGTAGAAATCTGTGGGGTATGAAACAATTGCGTGAGTTTGAGGGAATTAAAATAAATGGGTAAGGAAGTCCGAGTTGTGTTAATAAATTGAACATTTTGTTTATTATATTTTTAAATAAATAATTATGAGAAGTGCCCTTTTTTCCATTTGAGTCCCTGCCCCCCAAAATGTCTGTGCACGTCCCTGCACACTGCAGTAAGCTAGATCGATTTTAGAATATCATCTTAAATGCTGGATGGCTTGTGTTGATAAATGGCATGCAATTAATTTTAAAACGTATTGTATGATAATGGAGAAAATGCTTTTTTTCCTCTGAGGCATATAAAGCATGGTACTCGCAAAAAAATCAAGAAAATTAGATTTAAACGATAAGACTAAATGTGTTGAGCTATATAACAATAATTAGTTTTCTGTCTATAAATATATCAAAACAGTTGTTCCCTTGTCTATTAAAACATGTAAATAATAAAGCGTCTTTGGTGTTTCCATGGTTTCTACAAAATAAAACCGTAACCGAGGGTAACGCAGGTATGACGCAATTGACAGGCAACTCCTCACACGTCCCGGAGCCTTGGATAAAATTGCAATTTTCTCACAATTTACAAATACTTGCAAACATTTGGGATATTGTAAGTGTTCAAGTGAACAAAATATATAACAACGGCCTAGTGGTTTTTGGATATTTTACTGCAAAATTCTTACATATTGCACCTTTAACAAGCTACATTTCCCATGTATCTTGTATTGTTACAGGATATTTTAGCAAATGAGCAGATTTCAGCTTAGCTTACTCTAGCTAATTTTTCTAAAATTAGCTTTCTAAATTTCTAAAAAAAATTTAGCTTGTCCAGCACTGCACAAATGTAAGCATTTACACATGCACACATTCTGTTCACCTGCCAGACGTTGAACACGACCTGCCATGCATGCGACCCCACTGCAGTGACATTTGAGTCATTTAAAGGCCTGAGGTGGGAGAGTAATTATAGTGTGAAGGGTAAATGGTGAGTGAGTGGTGGATTCTAATATTATGTGAATAAAATCAGCAGGCATTCGTGAGAGGAACAGGAGAGCTCAAACATATTGAACTATTCTAGAATACAAACAGCCCCCTCCATCTTTAAAGAACAGTCCCACTCTCAGCACTAATGTAGGGCACAAGAAGGGCAGCTCTCTGCCTTCTTTGAGATAAATGATTCATCTGATCCCCTGTATTAGCAGTTATTGCTCCTGAAGGATAATCTCCTCCTTAAAAGGGTGAAGGTTAACATCCGCGGACAGGTAAACACAAATACCATTTCTCCATAAAGTGCATACAGCTATCAGATAGCACAGGCAGCATCCATTCTATCCGCGGCTGTCTGTATGACGACGATCTGCTGCTTTTATGGATCTGGAAGCGTATGCTAAGAGCAGCACGTCTCTGGGGTGCGTTGCAGGTAATTGTATGGATTGCGGTGCTCTTAAACTGTGTTTGTAGAAAATGCTTGGCAGGATAACAGACGGCAGTGATTATCCCGAATCTTATTGATTTTCCTTCACCGGCTCAGTGAGACCATGAGAGATACTTCTGCCTTTAGAAGCAACAACAAAATCATACACAAGTGCAAAAACACAGTATGCCACATGAGGCCTGATAATAGATGCACCACATAATGGTCAAGTTAATGTGTGAGAAAATAATGGCCGTTTTACAGCAGACAAACGATTCCAGAGTCCCTGTTGAAATAAAAACATTTTAAACCAGCCTAAACTGGTTTGCCAATCTTAGCTGTTCATTTAGGCCTGTCTGGTTTGCTGATTTCAGAGGGGTTGATCAGGCTGTGGGTCCAACTTTAGACTGGTTTAAGATGTATTATTAATACTGCCGTATTCAATGATCTGATATTTTGATTTACTGAAACTTTTACAGAAAAACCAAATGAATTTCCTATGTTTTTCCACATGAGATCACGTTTTCACAAGGGAACTGTTCCAAATGTATATTGTGAAATATATTAAAAATATACCTTAAAATACTGCATATATGTATATATTTTTCCCATATGGGGGCCAGGTTGGTTTATACTGGTTTGGTTTTGATCTAGCTGGTTCCATGTTCTTCCCCAAAAAAAATGTTCTGTTGTAATTGTAAGAACGCCAAAAATTACTTACCTATAACATGGATTTTAACACATTTTTTAGTTTATGTTACAATATAGGCTATAAGAAGCCTGATGGCACATATCAACTATACTGGGAATCTGTTATAAAGTCTGATCCGTTTTGTTCTAACTTTTATTGTAAACTGCAGTGACATGCATAATAACAGGTTCAGTGAAGAAATGTCATAAATTTCATTGAAAAATTACAAGAAAATGTGAAATTGAGGCAGACGCAACCTTCAAGTTAACGAGAATTGTATTAGCCCTCCAATCTGTGCGAAGCCCTCAATAACGAGACAACAGCAATTAAAATTCTTAATTGTAAATGTCAGGTTGTTGAAGCAGCGAGTGTTTGTGGGAGGAGACAGATTGGTGGCTGCCAGGGTTTCAGGTTTTTTTTTTTTTGAGAGAGGGAGAGAGAGCGCATTGACAGCTGAGAGCGTGAGTCAGGGTGTTTTTGTCTCTGTTTTAAAGGCCTGTTGTGTAGACAAAGTGAGAGACTGTAAACCATCACCTCTGTCTGTAAGAAACAAAACACAGTGCACTGTGACTGTGTATTTTTACGTAAAAAGGCTTTCAGTTTTACAATTCTGTATCAAGGCAAACTTGGTCTGCTTAAAAACAGCACCAACCTCAGAGAAATTGTAAAAAAAAAAAAAAAAAAAAAAAAAAAAAAAAATACAAGGGCAAATACATTCTCTACAAGCTATGTCTGAAAGAGAAAGAAAGAATGGTAACACTTCAGTATAGGGAACACGCATTCAATATTAACTACAACTTAACTCCTAATTTACTGCTTATTAATAGTTAGTAAGTAGCGTTTAAATTTAGGTATTGCATAGGATATTAAGGGATGTAGAGTAAGGTCAATATCTGCTTTATAAGTACAAATAAACAACCAATAGTAATATGCAAGCTAATAAGCAACTAGTTAAAAATGAGAATTGAACCCCAAAATAAAGTAATTACTTTTACTTAAATTACAAAAGGATTCAAACTCTCAATAGCATAACAGATAAGTTTAGAATGTGTTTCTGTTGAGTGCCGACATTTTCAAAATTCAGTTAAACTGTATGAATAGTTTAGATGAGGTTGGCTGTAGTGTTGGTGCCGTTTGTTATGCATTGCTGGGTAAGTTTGTAAGCCCATTGATTTCTCCTGACAGACATTTTCAGAGCTCTCAGCTCAACTGATTCCCTTTGGGGAAATGATCCGCTAGAAGACACACTTACGTGGTTTTCATCTATCAGCTTCATTCTGGGCAAGAATATGTGATGTTTAAATTTAGAAAAATTGATGAACGTTTCCCTGAGCAGAACCTTCTGATGTTTCCATAAATTGAATTTGTTTTTTAAAGTCTTCACTGAATCATCTGTAGCCAGGGATGATGACATCAGCAGTCGTTTCATGGCGATGGTTCTGAAAGCGGTCTGGATATATTTAGTGTTCCAAAGACCCAGTTGGGCTAGAGAGAGAAGCATTTTATTTATTTATTTATTTATTTATCACTTTTATGCTAGATTTCTTTCTTTCTGTCTCTTTAATCCACATTTTTGGTAGGGATCTGAGAAAGCCTAAGGCCATTTTAATAACTTGAAAAATGTACTAAATATTGAAGTATCATGTTGTTATTTATTTCATGACTTTTCCTAATCTTAAGGCATTTGATTATTTAAAAAAAAAAAAAAAAAAAAAAAAAAATATATATATATATATATATATATATATATATATATATATATATATATATATATATATATATATATATATATATATATATATATATATATATATATATATTCATTTTTTAAACTTTATAAAATGGCACTTGTTTGTGATTCAGACTTGTGTGTATCAGACTTTGTGCAGTATTTTTAATTGACTAAAAGAACCGGTTAACGAGTCATTAACTAAGGAATCAGAAACATGAAGCTAGATTCTACCCGCATCTCTATCCTCCACTCTCTCACACTTACAGAGACAGTGAGGTAAGACACAGAGGAAAATGCATTATATGGCCTTGAGAGAGTGTAAACAGCGTTCACAAACAAAATTGAACTCTGGGTTGCTCTCATGCTCACATTACTGCTCTCTGGCCACCAGACCTGTGACATCTGCTAAACAATTCAGAACCAATCCAGTCTTAAAACATTCAAATGCTCATTTCTGCAGCACAGACCTCTGAACATGTCTGGGTCATGCCTCACATTATAAGTTAAGATCATTCTAATTATTTTCGGCCAGTGATTTCTACCACATTCCCTCCAGTCAACCGTGTCACTGTGCACAGAGCGTAAGGGGCAAACACATTAACAGTTATAAAAATCAACAGCAGCCTTTGATCTTTTGACTGGCATCCAAACAAAAATTAAAGCCTCGACTACAGCCTCAGGATTCGGATCTTCAGAGAGAGAGAGGGAAGAGAGAGAGAAGGATAGATTTCCACTATAGACAAGTGGTCAAGAATAAAAGTTTCTGCCTGGGGGATCATAGTCTAACAGCAGAGTAATTAACACAGCAGAATTATCTATCCGCAACAGTGTGATGATGCAACCACGAGCTGCGATTTGAAACATAATCATGCCTAAAAGCTACGAGGGGGTATTTGGGAAATAAAATTGAAGCAGATGGGTCTTGTATAAGAGTTAAAGCGGTTTATTTTGCGACTGTAGATCATCTGTGTTATATTATTGTTTTATTGTTGTTGTATTTACCACATAAATAAAGGTGAAATATTGTATTAAAATGTTACCATATTTAAAGGTGCTAAAGAGGATGTTTTGCTTTATACATTTTTGCAATATTACTTGAAACTGTCTTTACTAACTGATAAAAGACTATTTATTAGGTGCACTGAAAGGAATAATATTAATATACATCATCTGTGCACAAGGTAGGGCCTTAAAAACATCAGCCAATCGTTTACGCGATCATCGCGTAAACGATTGGCCCTCTGGCTTGTCAATCACTGCCATGACGTTCCTTGTGAGAGACGAGCGCGGCTGCGCACTCCAGTAACTTTCCACACTCCACAGGCGCTGCATGCAATGTTTTTGTCAGGAGACAGGAGTAACAACTGCAGATTATGAGTTACCTGCGGTGAGTCCGACATAATGAATCCACTAACACGACACAGCGAATGCCGGTGGTAAAGTTTTGGGAGGCGTTCCCTCGAAATTCTTACGCATGCACTCATTTAAAAAACTCAGTAACAGTCTCAGTCGACGAAAAGATCCTCTTTAGCACCTTTAAGTAGTACACTTGAGCTAAACGCCAAAATCAGTCGGGACTGAGCATTCATCTACCGTGTTTTCCTCTGGACACAAATTAGCTGAATTTCAGAACATGCCAGATTCATAAAAGATGTATACCTTTATGAGGTCAGTCATTCATACATTGCAATGGTCACAACCCCAGGCACACTTCAATATTCTACAGTCTTATTGAACCTTTAGAGTGAAATATTTCTGAACAGCACTGCCGCATTTAACCGCTCATTTAAAACGAGCAGTTAAATGTGCAGTGTTTAATTATTTCTATGAAACATTCTATAACGTGAAACATTTTATAACGGGGAAAAAGATAAAACAGTAAGTTATATTATTGAGAAGACCCCTGAAGACCCTCGTGACTGTGTCAAGCTCAATAATTATCTTCAAGTCCCCCTTTAGTAAATAATTTTATACCTTAAAACTCTTTGATCACCAAAATGGCGCATTTAAAATGCCTTAAAATAGCCTGAATGTAACTCTAAACACTTAATTAGCATATCTTGCTTTATTTAGCATACACGTACCTATGAATATGCAAATTAGCACCGCCTCCACTCACTTACACCAGCTCAGAGATCCGCTCGGATAACTTTACTGTAGTAAATGCTGCAAAATGGAAATTCTGGTTTAATTCAGTCATGCATGCATGCAAGAAACTGATTCAGAAGAAGTGGAAGAGTGAATTATACATGCTCGTCTACAAATCGATGTATCAGAATGGTAATGCATTTTATGTATCGCTCTCTACAATGTTGGACACATAACGGTAATTAATATGATTATCCTTTTGCTTGACTACGTTACCAAACAGCTAATAATGTGTTTGCTAATGCTACACAAACCATGTTCCTGTTCACCATCTCAGAGTCAGACAGCTGCCTTCAAAAAAATCAGCATCCTTAGGAATGCTTTGAACAACGTAGAACGTCGTAATATACATCATATACATAATTCACCCGCTATATTGCTAAATGTACCTGATTTTTCATATCAACAGGAAGATATAATAGGATAACCTGGCTTCTCTTGAGACTCCCCTGCTTCGCAGCATAGTAATGATATGCCAAAACCAGGCCGCACATTGACGTGATTGGTTACAAGCTTGTTTGCGACGTAAGAAACACCGTGGATTTCAAATCGTGTTTTTGAGACTTTTTTTCAATGCACTTTTAAGGAGAAAATACTCAGCAATGTTGTTGACTTATGAATTTGCACATAGTTTGTCTTAAAGCATATTAAAAACACCACATGTACATATAAACAACATTAAAATCTTGATTTTGAAATGCTGTAAATTCATACCTTTTGGCTAAGTCAATCTTATTTATGGTTGTCTCCGCACATTAAACTGTAATGTGAGAAAGTATTTTACAGTAACATTTAAAAAATTGCACACAGCAGCTTTAATCTCCTGCATCTCCTCACTGATGAAAAAGAGAAATGAGTCTTAGAGAGCACTTTCCACAATAAACAGCTGTTGAAGTCACAAACTCACCTCATTCCCCTATAAACGAGCTCACCTGTGCCTGGCTGACACATTTGAAGATCCGTTTAGACAGCAAGGACAGGAGTTGCCTTCCTGTTCCACATTCTCCTGTCAAACCAGATGCTAAACACTGCGCATGGGCGGCAGTTGCTCGTACTGCCTCAATTTGAAAGGTAAGGCTATCATTTTGCTAGAGGATGTGGAGTTAGTCAAACAACTAAAATATCCAGTCCTCCCACAATTCATCTGAGCAACTGTCCCTTACAGCGACTGCCATGTTAATATAAAATACAGCTGCAAGAAACATAAAACTACAACATCTAGACTGGACTGACCATTCGCATTGGCCGTCTCCCCGGACACTAAGTATAGTAGAATGTAATGACCCCGTCACTGTACTACACAATTAGCCGTGATTTAAAGGTCTTTTAGGACATAGAAACGCTCTCAACATTATGGCCTTAAACTCATCATTGCAGAAGTAAATCAAAATGTAATTTGGTTCTAGGCTTCAGAGTTCAGGGTTGTTCATGGATCATCTGAGCAGAGCTGAACAAATGTGGTAATGTTCTTTGTAACAAGACGTAACACGTAACAGGATGTCACATATAGATAAATGGACGGTTTAAGCACACATATGGGAATTTTTGCCAATTTCTGTATACATGGCAAGTGAGGTACAGTACATGTTGTCAGCATACTGAAAGCTCAGCTTACAGCCGACCGGCTTCTGTGAATTTATATGAGATCTGTGACCTGAGTTTGGATGGGTTTTGAGGAGGTGTAACAAAACAACAACCTCTCCATAATTCATATCGCTCTTATTCCTCTCTTTCTCTCTGTCATTCCCTTCGTCCTTCTCCCTCTATCTCTCCGTCTCTCTCTCACACTAAGGCTGTTCACCTGTATTAATAAATGTTCTGACACCCCTGTGCTGCCTGTCAACATGGCCATGTAGTGGAGAGAGAGAGAGAGAGAGAGAGAGAGAGAGAGAGAGAGAGAGAGAAGAGAACCCGGGAGAGGGAGGTGTCAGAGCGACATGAATAATGGAGAGGGTGTAGACTGTGATCTGTCTCTGTCTGTCCAGCACGCTGCCACTGCCATGTTTTACTGTTGAACCCTGCATCGGCCAATCAGCATCAACTTAATTCACTCGCACCAACACACGTACACTTACCCTAAGACACCCACACTTACCCGTACACGCACACACACTAACAAAACAGTGTGGTTCACAGAGTCAAAATTTAGGATTCAAAATATCATTAAAACTTGTAAATACTCAATGTTTTATGATTTTGATCAAGTTTAAACAAAAAAAAATTGACTGAAAGAAGAAAAAATGTTAGACAGACAGTTAACAGGTATATAGTTTGACAGTCAGATGGACAGTTTGATAGAGAGACAGATATAGTTTGACTGACAGACAGACAGACAGACAGATGAAAGACAGTTAGACAGACAGGTAGACGGAGAGAGAGAGAGAGAGAGAGAGAGAGAGAGAGAGCTAGACAGACAGACAAACAGGGTGTTTTTGTGTTTACTGCAGTAATTACAGCATTAAAACACAAGCACACACTGTATCAGACAACATGTGGTACAACAGTGGCGGTTTCTGTTAATTCACCCTTCATGTTTCTTATTGGCTGCCCCAATTACCCCAACCAGTCGATCAAATTCATCATGTCGACTGCAGTTAATGCTCTTGTTAGCCTATTAGTGCGGTAATCTAATCAGAGAGCAGGACCATCACACAGTGAGATGTCCTAATCAGACATTTTCCCGCCAATTTCCCACTGCTCGTTAAGTTAACGATCTTTTCACAGAGCGACAAATTGTCATAATTGATTTTCTCAAAGTCAAGGCAAAGACTGCAGGACTCCTCAGGAGCTCCACTGTCCATCCCTCCATTCCCCCACCTAAAGACCAGGACCACAAGAAACATCACAAACTCATCTACGGTCTTTCTCTCTCAGATTCTGAGAGATTCTGATTCTGTTGAAGAACAACAACAAAAAAAACTTAAGGTGGTTTGTTGGTCTATAGAGCTTTAAACTGGTCTCCCAATCTGGTTAAACTGGAGTTCAGCTGGTTTAGCTGGTCAGCTGACGGGTGGCCAAAACCGCTCTAAAATCAGCAATCCAGACCAGTCTAACCAAGCTGGGAGACCAGCTAAAACCAGTTTAAAGGTGCCCTAGAATCAAAAATTGAATTTACCTTGGCAAAGTTGAATAACAAGAGTTCAGTACATGGAAATGACATACAGTGAGTCTCAAACACCATTGTTTCCTCCTTTTTATGTAAATCTCATTTGTTTAAAAGGCATTCGAAGAACAGGCGAATCTCAACATAACACCGACTGTTACGTAACAGTCGGGATCATTAATATGTATGACCCCAATATTTGCATATGCCAGCTCATGTTCAAGGCATTACACAAGGGCAGCTAGTATTAACATCTGGATGTGCACAGCTGTATCATCAGACTAGGTAAGCAAGCAAGAACAATAGCGAAAAATGGCAGATGGAGCAATAATTACTGACAATAATAATAACTTTTTAGTGATATTTGTAAATTGTCTTTATAAATGTTTCGTTAACATGTTGCTAATGTACTGTTAAAGGGATAGTTCACCCAAAAATGAAAATTCAATGTTTATCTGCTTACCCCCAGGGCATCCAAGATGTAGGTGACTTTTTTTCTTCAGTCGAATGCAAATTATGATTTTTAACTGCAACCGCTGCCGTCTGTCAGTCAAATAAT
Organism: Megalobrama amblycephala; assembly: GCF_018812025.1. Classification (NCBI taxonomy): domain Eukaryota; kingdom Metazoa; phylum Chordata; class Actinopteri; order Cypriniformes; family Xenocyprididae; genus Megalobrama; species Megalobrama amblycephala. Next base: position 23,241,957 of record NC_063055.1, on the reverse strand, counting down.
AGGAGTGATTGGGAACTTGAACAATAAGAGTCGAAAAAACTTCCATAGACAAATCCAAATTAAACCCTGCGGCTCGTGACGGCACATTGATGTCCTAAGACACGAAACGATCGGTTTGTGCGAGAAACCGAACAGTATTTATATAATTTTTTACCTCTAATACACCACTATGTCCAACTTCGTTCAGCATCCTGTTAGTGAGGTCAAAACGCGTTCTTATGACGGAAGTGATGTCTCGCCCATATACTTCAATGAGCGCGAGACATCACTTCCGTTGTCAGAGTGCGATCAGACCTCACTAACCGGAAGCTGAACGGAGTTGGACATAGTGGTGTATTAGAGGTAAAAAATTATATAAATACTGTTCGGTTTCTCGCACAAACCGATCGTTTCGTGTTGTTTCGTGTAATTTGCGTTCGACTGAAGAAACAAATTCACCTACATCTTGGATGCACTGGGGGTAAGCAGATAAACATTGAATTTTCATTTTTGGGTGAACTATCCCTTTAAATGTGGTTAAAGTTACCATCGTTTCTTACTGTATTCACGGAGACAAGAGCCGTCGCTATTTTCATTTTTAAACACTTGCAGTCTGTATAATGCATAAACACAATTTCATTCTTTATAAATCTCTCCAACAGTGTGTAATGTTAGCTTTAGCCACGGAGCACAGCCTCAAACTCATTCAGAATAAAATGTAAACATCCAAATAAATACTATACTCACGTGATCCGACGCATGCATGCAGTATGCATGACGAACATCTTGTAAAGATCCATTTGAGGGTTAGCTGTGGGAACTTTGTAAATGCACTGTATTATAGTCGAGAGCTCGGGGGGCAGGGAGCGCATGATTTAAAGGGGCCGCAGCCTGAATCGGTGCATAGTTAATGATGCCCCAAAATAGGCATAGTTAAAGGAAGTTAAAAAATATATCATAGTTAAAAAAATTAATTGATGGGGTATTTTGAGCTGAAACTTCACAGACACATTCAGGGGACACCTTAGACTTATATCACGTCTTGTAAAAACTGGTTCTAGGGCACCTTTAAGCTGGTTTAAGTTGAAGAGTTGACAGCCAAGTGGAGTCACTTGCTCTTAAACCATGTCAGTCTCAGTGACAACCAAATCAGTGCATCTCTTAAATAGCATGAGGCGCAAACCAGTGTTAAGAGCTGAGGAGTCATTACTGGATTCTCATATTTTCTGTGAAGAAAAGAACAAAGGAAAAGCATTAAAGCGTAGAAGTGCTATCAAATTAAAATTATTTTAAGCAGGCAGAGACCATAGCGGCCATTTAATTTCACTTCTGTGTGGAGATATGTCAAACAGCAAACACATTCTTCTCAAGAAAATAATGAGATTCTAACTAAATAGTGGAACATTTTCTAACTAAAAAAAATAAAAATTTGGAAGTCTCTGTTGTCTTTCTGTATAACTAATTTACACAAATAATGTTCAGATTAGACTTTCAGACTTGGTACAATTAGAAGGACACCGTCTGGAATGTTTCTTTTTAAAGAGATATGAATTTTTAAAACTTGCACACAAAAGCGAGAGAAAGCATCTCTAAACTGTACAAGGTTTGTTGTCAGACAGCATTCATAAAAAGCCATTATGTTCATTCAAACATTCATTCACAGACATTCTTCATCATACCATCTAAGGGATTGAAAAAAATGATAAAAGTGAGATAGCATGCTGCTAACAACGCCAAGGTCATGGATTCAATTCACTAGGAATACATGAACTGATAAAATACCTTGAATGCACTTTAAGTTGCTTTGGACGTAAATGTGAACTTATGCTGCCTTTAGGTTGATAATAAAAATTGGCTAATAAAAACTGACATACTGTACTTTATTTCTCCCATTTTCCTTCCTTCACTATTCATTCCAGTATCTTTCCTTCTCTTTATGCTTTGGATATTCGATTTCAGGAGGTTTAGAGTCACAGTGCTTATTCAGACTCACAATAGGTGAATTACTGCAAACCACAGCAGATCTGTGACACCTTCCCAATTCAAATATATACTGCATCTCTTCATTAAACAGAACAATACAGTAAGTAGAAAGATGATGTGGTCATACTGCTTTCTGCTGAAAACAACAGCAGACATAATATAGAAACTAGGAGATGAATATAAGCATGGAGGAGAGAGAAGGAGGGGAAGGGAAACATGATGAATAATGGAATGGTTAGGATTGTACAGTACGTGAACGCACAATTCCAGAGTACATGTATCCATGACATGAGTGGGGCAGAGGATAGTTTGGAAGTGGACAAAAAAAGTCTAGGTTGGAATTTCTGGGAAGTTCTGCATTATTTAAAGTTCACGTTTCAGATTGGTTCTTGAATGCCACTCTCATTATTTATGATGACATTTTTCAGTTTCTATAAATAAACAGTATCTGTACTCATCCATGGTAAGCATGTCACCAGTGCAGGACTGAAATGTACATTACTCGCCCAATCTCATATTCTCGTCCATCCTTATCCTTATCATATCCATCTTTCTTTCTGCCTCTGAGAGTTAAACAGAAACATCATCCAGTTATTTCATCCACTTCATGAACATCCTTTTTCCTCTGGACCAGTTTGCAGTTAACCCAAATGCTAATGAGAGTCATGTAAGTTTGAATCTAGACTGTGTCATTTCCTGACTACATTTCCCTCTTTCACATTGAGATTTTTTAACAGAAGAAGAAGAACAACAACAATTATTGAGAATAGCAACAACTGGGATTGTAATATATATTTTTACATATAGTCTGTCTCCTATGTTTCATTGTGTTTTTGGTTCAGTCGTCATCCTATTCACCTGTCGTCCATTTATTATCTCATCAGTTCCCATTTGTTTGTCAGATGTATTAAAGTCCTGAGACTCTAGTTCATCATGTAAGTATTTTCTTCATCGTGCATTTAATGTACACAGCCATTCTGAAACAGTAATATAATAAGTGGTGTTTTTTCCCTTTTGTTTCTTTTTTGATCATTTTTTTTTCTTTCCATTGCCCTTCCCACAGTCCAGATTCTCTGCTTGGAGCAGGGAGACTGTCTGATGGAAGAGCACACGCTGGATTTTATCCACTTGGTTTATCCACTTACTGCTTGCTCTGTGTTTTTTACATTACCAGCTTGAGCGAGTCCAAGGCACATCTTCCAGCGGACGGTCCAATGGAAGATTTCGGCACTTGTGTGGTGTGGGTGCGGGTACATAACAACTCACTGTTCTCCATCGGCCCAGCGGAGGATGACACCAGCCCCACTCCAGCACCCCCAGAGGCCACCCATCCACCACCAGCAAGTAACATGAATGAGACTCTGCTTGAGCCCACCACAGACTAGGGAGATCGGCCTGCTGCAATGCATGATGAGCCTGAACTGGATGAGAGGACAGGAGAGGACATTGCCCCTGAGCCGCTAACAGTGTCTGACCAGGTGAGTGAGCTGGCAATGCTGTGTGTCATTAAGGGAGCATTAGTGGAACTTGAGGGTCTGGAGGATAGCCCCGCCCACACTCCTGCTGCTGTGTGTGAATCAGAGATAGTGTCTGGAGGATATTCAGATGATTTAAAGCAGGGTTTCCCAACCACTAACACTGCATGTTTTCTATGTCTCCTTAATCAAACACACCAGTTTCAGATCATCAGTTCTTTAGTCGAGACTCCAAGACCTGAAATGGGTGTGTCAGACAAAGGAGACATGCTAAATGTGCAGTGTTGGGGGGCTCCAGGAACGTGGTTGGGAACCACTGATTTAAAGGATGTGTTTGTGGAGGCTCTAATAGACTGGTTTGGAAAGGTGTTACCTAATGCCCCTGAATCTTCAGCCCCTTCTGTATCTCCAGGTTGCCCACCCAACCTCCTTCTCCCACCTCCTCAAAAAGTCAATTCCTCTTCCCCACCTCAGCCCCTCTGCATCTCCCAATTACTACAAGAATCTGCCAAGTGTCTTCAGGTCACCTCAGCCTGTCGACAGTTTGGCTCCACCTTGGCTCCTCCTTCCCTCAGCTCCACCAGAAACCATCGACCATACAGCTCCACCAGGCTCCCTCGCCCCTCCGGCTCCACCTCAGACGCTCATTGCTGCAGCTCCACCTCGGTCTTCAGTGCCATCGGTCTCGCATGGGCTCATCGGCCTGTCATCTCAACCAGTGTCTCCATCTTCGGTGGTGGAATCCTCGTTGGTCGTCCCCAGGGTACCAATCATCAAGGCTACACCACAGCTCCTCCTGTCTTCAACTCCGCCCTGGGGCCTCAGCCTCTGCCTCAACATCCGGCTCCTCCTTGTCCTGGATCCTTACTGGCTCCTCCCACCATCCACTTCCCCATGGACTTTTATTTTCCTTGGAATCTTTCTCTTTTGCTCTGCACCCTCCTCCAGAGCCCCCACCCTCCCTCCTCAGTTGGACAATTTACGACATGAGGATGAGCCTTCCCAGGAGGGGGTGAACTGTTACATGTATGGTCAGTCTCCTATGTTTCAATGTGTTTTTGGTTCAGTCCTGTTACCTAGTTTTCCTGAGTTGTAATCAGTAGTCATCCTATTCACCATTTATTATCTCATTAGTGATTGTCAGATGTATTTAAGTCCTGAGTTTTCTCCCAGTCTCTGTCGGTAATGTTTATGCAGGTGTTTGGTTGTGTTTCTCCTGAGAGTTTGTCATTAAAGTTTATTCCAATGTTCTTCTTCGTCATGAGTTTAACGTACACAGCCATTCTGTAACAATATTAAAATGTATTTCATCCTGTGATGGCAAAGCTACATTTTCAGCTCTTCAGTGTCACATGACCCTTCAGAAATCATTCTAATATGTTGATTTGGTGCTCAAGAAACAATTCTTATTATCATCAATGTTGAAAACAGTTGATTAAATTCTGCTTAATATTTTATGGGAACTGTGAAAAAACAACAAATAGAATTTGAAATAGAAATCTTTTGTAACATTATAAATGTATTTACTGTCACTTTTGATCAATTTAATGCATCCTTGCTGAATAAAAGTATTAATTTCTTTAAAAAAATCTGACCCCAAAATTTTGAACTGTAGTGTAAATATGTAAATACAGATTCTACATGCATTTGGCAAAACTTTTATCCAAAACAACTTAGATTCAAGATAAACATTTAAGTAACATATAAATTCTGCAGGAATCGAACCCATGACCTTTGCTGTTGGTAGCACAAAGCTCTGCCATTTGTGCTACTGGAATGCATAATTTTTTCGTAAAGTACAAAAATTCCATGTAGTAAGCTCATAAAAGCTGTATGCATATTAAAATGCATGCTGTTTTAGATGGAGTACAGCATGTCACACCGCAAGACATGTCAACTCCTCAGAAGTATTTCATGTCAACCACCCATTTACAGTGACAAATCATGCTTGATACGAGGTGAAATACACCCCTAGTATATCAAGCGTAAATCAGTCATGATTTAAAACGAGAACAGCCTTGAACTGACTTTGTGTCACCAAACAAAAGACAAACCTTAACAAAGAGCTTCTTACTAAATTATGAGCCTATTCCGGTCTTCCTCTGCAGAACTCACTTACAAAGATAACATTGTTCCATGTTTAACCACAAGGAACAGGAATTACAGAATATGAATGATTTAACACGAACTTGAGTGTGTGAGTGTGAGTGTGAAACTGAAGTGAAGGACAGTGTGCGAAGCTTATTCAAGGTCACATCTGAAACTGTGTAATGGCTTAGTGCTGCGTTTCATTTCCCCAATCAGAGAGAACAACAGACTGATACACACACACACACACACACACACACACACACACACACACACACACACACACACACACACACACTCACAAAAGGCTGACTACAGGAATGCTTAAGTGTATTAATATTGAATGGGTGCCTTTAATTAGAGAACAGAGCTTCACTGCTGTGGTCTAGGCAGAACTTGATTAGACAAGAGCGGAGGTATCAAAGGGGTTTGAATTTGTGTGAGTGTGTGTGTGTGTGTGTGTGTGTGTAAGCGTGATTGTGTTCACGTGTAATTGCTGTGTGAAAATTATGCTGCACATAACCCCTGTTAGCACTCAGCCTATTTTAAAGATCATCGGTGCTTTGCACCTCACAAGACCTCATTGTTCGGCAATAGCAAAGCTAAATCTTATTCTTCTTCCTTGGCGACTCTCGCAACCCCTTGGTTTGTTGTTTACTTTGTCGTCTAGGGCCAGCTGTCACAGTTATCAGGTGCCATTGTCTCTCTCTTGTGATATCTTGTGTTATGTTGTTAAAGTAGAGCTGTGTTTTAATCTTGGCCTGTGATCAGACGAATAACAATAAAGTTGATTTGATTTGGCATCTTTATTCTACATTATTTTGGCATTACATAATTAGACCCTTATGGATCAACAATATGGCCACATTCCAGAAATCCTGTCCAATATTTGTGTTAATAATTTTTCTTTATTCCTTTGAGTGGCAGATTGAGGATTAGATTAGACTGGAATCATGCCAGTTGTGTCCCAACATGAGAGATCAATGAACCCAAAGGAACATTTCCATAGCTCAGGAGACTTAATGGAGTTCTCAGTTTGAAATATTAATTTGGCGTTAAATGTTTCTCCTAAAACTTCATTAGGAGAAATAAAATAGAAACAAATGAGGCATAAAATTATAGCAAAACCCAAATAATTTGAAGTTTTGAAGGACACTGATGTTATTGTTAATTAAACCCTGTTTTAGTTATTTGAAATGAAATAAAAAATATTAGATAAAAAAAAAACTTTAAAAAACTATTAAAATTAAAATGTTGCAACTAACTGAAATATGTAAACAATAAAACAAAACAAAAAACACAATATACAAATAAATGTAAGCTAAATAGAAATTACTAAATATTACCAAATATATATTACTAATACTTAAATATAAAAAATATAAATAAGCTAATTGTTAATACTAATTCATAAACACCATAATAGTATATAAATAATATGAGCAAAATTTGAGATTTTGTTGAGATCTCTAGGAAATTTGTGAATTACTGGGCTCTTCTGCTCAGGAGAAAAATCTGAGAAGCAGGAGACTTCATTCAATCTACAAGCTGGCTAAATAAATTGAAATATTAAAGATCTTTTTTTGTGATTTTTCTTTACTATGCAAAATTACACATGCCAAATAATTTCACTGGTCACTTAAAGGTGGTAAAGAGGATGTTTTGTTTTATACATTTTTGCAATATTACTTGAAACTGTCTTTATTAAGTGATAAAAGACGATTTATTAGGTGTACTGAAAGGAATATTATTAATATACATCATCTGTGCACGAGGTAGGGCCTTAAAAACATCAGCCAATCGTTTACGTGATCATCGTGTAAACGATTGGCCCTCTGGCTTGTCAATCACTGCCATGACGTTCCTTGTGAGAGACACGCGGCTGCGCGCTCCAGTAACTTTCCACACTCCACAGGCGCCGCATGCAATGTTTTTGTCAGGAGACAGGAGTAACAACTGCAGATTAAGAGTTACCTGCGGTGAGTCCGACATAATGAATCCACCAAGTGTGTGCACGGCTTAACGATTGTAAGGCCGATTATGAATGTAAATTGATACTTATGACTGATCGCGCTCAAACGCGTCCAGTCAGAGCCAGTTGCGTTCAGTCTGCGATTACAGTCGGTGTTCAAATTCCATGTGAAAGTATATAAATCTACTTCAGGAGCAGGAAACTATCACTGTATGTTGAGCACAGTCAGAATGTTTTAGCTAGTCGTAAAATGTGTGCCCGGCTTAATAACACAGCGAATGCTGGTGGTAAACAAACACTCGTGCACGAGTTTTGGGAGGCGTTCACTTGAAATGAGCTGTGAAGGAGGGGGATTGTTCTTCCGCATGCGCTCATTTCAAAAACTCAGTCGACGAAAACATCCTCTGTACCACCTTTAAGCAATAAACCAGTATAAATTGAGAGACATACACCTTGCATTCTTACATTGTTCCCTTTTATCCCTCTTCAGGCTTATGCATGTGCAGTCATTGTACTGTGAGCGTTTTCACTGCTCTGTGTTAGTGATGGATGATATATTTGATATATGTTCAGTTGGTGTATAGGACGGAGAAAATGGACAGGTAATTTGGGAATGATTAAACCTTATTAAATCTGCAGAGCCGGCCAAGAAACCAGCACACTGGTGTAGAAGAGCCGTCCTGTTCTCCTTAACAGAATACCAACCAAACCCCCCAGCAGAATAAAGCACTGCACAGGATGAAACACAAATACTGCTGTCAGTTATACATGACAATACATAATGAAACATGACAACGTTTAATATGTGTGGTTTTTTGTATATCTTTGCCTCAAGCAAAGATGTCTCTCTGAACTCTCAGGATACACTAATTAATCCAAGCACATCAGGTGTAAGTAAACACATAGCTTAGAGAGTATGACTGTCTAAACATTAGCCTTACTAAAAAAAAACTCCATGCATTTACTCTATGTCAAGCCACCAAAGCAAGTCTGATCACTTTAAAGGGATAGTTCATCCAAAAATGAAAATTATCACATGATTTACTCACCCTCAAGCCATCCTAGGTGTATATGACTATCTTCTTTCAGAACACAATCAGAGATATATTTAAAAATATCCTTAGTCCTCTAAGGTTTATAATGGTTGTGAATGGGGGCCGCGTTTTCAAGCCAAAAACAATGCATCCATCCATTAAAAAAAAAAAAAAGTATTCCATACGACTCCAGGGGGTTAATAAAGGCCTTCTGAAGCAAAGCGATGCGTTTTTGTAAGAAAAAATATCCATATCTAAATCTTTATAAATTCAAATAACTAGCTTCCTGCAGACGACCGTATGCAGAATGCTAAAGTCGACTTGCGCCAAATGAGTAATCCTCTGACACGATGTATGACGCAGGATGTAGAGTATTGTAAGCTTAGATGCCTCACGCGGTTCAAACAAATAGGGCAACAAACTCAAGCTCCTCTTCTCTTATATCGAAATCCTCTGACATTTCTCTTTAAAAATGATAGTTTTAGACTTTTAGACGCAAGTTGACTTGCGCATCTGTGTACAGTCGTCCGCCGGAAGCTAGTTATTTGAATTTATAGTTTTAAATAAGGATATTTTTCTTACAAAAACGCATCGCTTTGCTTCAGCAGGCCTTTATTAATGGCACAAACTGAAGAATCTCTATCACCATTGTACTGGGAAGGCATTCTGAATGAACAGCCTTCTCTAAATGACAAGTCATCAAGCTCATTGTTTGACACAGACTTCTGCTTATTCACATTTTATAGGTGACAGTAGAAGCTGTCAGCATGAGGGAACAAAAGGGCATTCATCAGCACAGCTCATAACACCACAGGGGTGCATATCAATGCCATCAATCAAACTATTATTAAATCATGAGGCACTACATAGGGTTGCCTTTTTTGTGGTAATAAACATGCATTTGCAACGTCGTGTACTGCCTACCAGAGTACAGTATAGGAGGGATGCTTGAAAGAAAACCTTTATGAATAATTAATGCATGACTTTTTTTAGCATCTAATTAAAATATTAAATGCATGTCCCTCAAGAATAATCTAAAATTGCTTCACAATTTAAATTGCAATAAAATAAAAATGAGTGGGCGATGACTAACACTGTCTGGAATTGAACACGTATCTAATGATATTTTCATTTATTATTAAATTATTATTAAATTGTTTTCTGTGACATCCCTTAGAAGGCTACTCTGTCTTCATATCTGAATGTTGATATTAAAATTTAAAAAATAAAAAGAAAGGGGGAAAACATGGTTTAGTTGATTATGGTTCCAACATGTCACTCAAACTAAATTTCAGTCATTAACGGCTTGGAATGATTCAGTGAGTCCAGTTTCATGTGATTCAGTGAGTTCAGTGATTCCAAATTTTTTTTACGCACTCATTAAAAAGAAGCAGTTCATAAAAGTCATTTGTGAATCATACATCACAGCTCACACTGAGTTATGTGCATGAAACACTGGCACTCACTCTAACAAGATCAAATCTGAAGAAACTCCATATAACACAGACGCACACCCAAACTTTTTCCAACTGTTGCCACTTTTTATGACTTTATCCAAATGCCTTGCCACCTCTGGTAAACTAGTTTCCAAGCAGACAGAATTACCTCCCTGGGATAGTGGATGGGAGATAAAAACTTGAACTGTTTTTTCCTTCCTATCTTCATGCTCACTGGGACTGTTTATTTCTAAGTAGACTGTGTGACTGCAGATGGAATCTGAAGCCAAACAATGACTCAAGATGTGAAGATGTTAAAGATGATGTTTGGAGGACAAATCCCATTAGTTATTGCCCGTAATGTCATTGGTGACATTACACTTTATAGTCTATGTCACAAGGTGTTTCAAATGAATAGGAGTTTGAACCCCAGTACATCTTGCAAAGTACAAAAACCAAAAGAACTACGAAACCACGACTCATTGAACGTGTATGGCATACTAAACATAAGATCTGACAACAAGCTAAAGGAACAAGAGGGTATTTATTTGAACTAGTAAGTAAACAAGACACGTGTGGATACAACCAACACGACAAAGTCCATGAGCAAAAGAACTTCAAAATAAAACATCAAAATGACAGTTCAGAGCTAGCGATCATCATTTATCCCTCCTGGGGGAATCCCAGATGGTTACAATTACGATTCATGATACCATACACTCATAGAAGAGCTTGACTTTTGAAAAAGTTCTAGAGGTTTCTAACCTCTATACTTTTTACATATTCCTTCAGATTATGGAGTTTCTTGGTTCAGTGAAGCTTAAGGTGTTAGTTCACCCAAAAAATTAAAATAATGTCATTTATTACTGACCCTCATGTCGTTCTACACCTGTAAGACCTTTGTTCATCTTCGGAACACAAATTAAGATAGGCTCACTGAGGCCTCTATTGAGAACAAAGCCATTGAAACATTGAAGGTCTATAAAGGTACTAAAAACATATTTAAAACAGTTCATGTGAGTTCAGTGGTTCTATCTTAATATTATAAAGCGACAAGAATATTTTTTGTGCGCCAAAAAAAAAAAAAAAAAAAAAAAAAAACCCCAAAATAACGACTTTTCAACGACTTTCAATATCTAGTGATGGCCAATTTCAAAACACTGCTTCAGAGCTTTACGAATCAAATCAGTGGATCGGAGCGCCAAAGTCACGTGATTTCAGCAGTTTAGCCATTTGATAGGAGATCCAAATCACTAATTCGAAACAAAAGATTCATAAAGCTCAGAAGCTTCATGAAGCAGTGTTCGGCCCATCAGCCCATCACTAGATATTGTTGAAAAGTCGTTATTTTGGTTTTTTGGCTTTGCTCTCAATAGAGGCCTCACGGAGCCATCAGATTTCATCAACAATATCTTAATTTGTGTTCCGAAGATGAACGAAGGTCTTACGGGTGTGGAACAACATGAGGGTGAGTAATAAATGACATTATTTTCATTTTTGGGTGAACTAACCCTTTAATGGCTTTTCCCATAATTTCTATTCTCATAGAATAAGAACGTATCTTTCTGTTTTCACTTTCCCTTCACCTGCTTTTTCTTACATTTTTCTTCTCACATCACATATGCTTTCCCAAACACCCAAGCATGTTATTCCAGCCTGTGTTCTGGTTTTCCAGTCCTTCGCATGCAGTTCCCTTTGTCCACTCTATCTTGGGAATATGGCCAAGGGCAATCATTAATAATTCAAGCAGACTTCAAATGTTTTCAACTCAGCGTAAAGGTTGAGTGCTGGAACCAGGAGAGTCTTTCTGGTTGCTATTTCAATCAGGCCACCGTAGGGATTCGGCACACCTGTGTGAGCCAGCTCTGTTGTCATAAACCTGAAAAGGTTTGGAGTTTTGGTCTAGATTTGGGTTTTGTATAGTTTTTTAATCTGTTTTGTTTTTCCTCAAAATATAATACAGAGTTTTTCACAGAAAAATCCAACAGCCACCAGCAATTTTCTGATGGAGCGATAATTACACAACCAGTTTTACTGCTTAATGAACTGTTAAAATCAACCCCTCGCAGCTGTTCAAATATTTTTAGAAAATGTGGTATATTGACAAAACATGAAAAACTCCACTGCTTCATATCGCTCCTTGTACATTAATTAAAAAAAAAAAAAAAAAAAAAAAAAAAAAAATCACAATTTTGCCAAAACAAGCACTTTGAAAGACCCTGTTTCTTGCTCAACGCCACCATGCCAGCCTTTCTCCCCAGCTCCTGTGGGGACATGTTTTCGGTAATCACTGGTTCTTAACTACTCTGTACGGCGACTAGCACACATCTCTGAACTGAGACTCACAAAGCCCCATGCAGGGTCGACCGCATTAATGAATGGTTGCTTGGATACAGTCAAGTGCACTGATTCTATTCACCGAGCTCGGCAGCCCTGCCGGGGAACACAAGTAGACAACATCCAACCGAAGTGCACTCAGCCCCTGACTCTTCCTGCTTAACCCCTACATGGCCAACATGCACCAGACCTCTGCCAAAACTGCAGGAGACACCATGAGAGTAGAAGAGAGAGAAGGAGGATGTGCATTGTCTGAGCTATGTGAGCTGTGTCTAAATAAGATAAACAACAAAACAAGATATTTTATTTCTCTAACTATAGAGGGTTCAAAGGTCTGAGACCATTCGTGGAAATGCTTATTTTGTATTGTTATAGTTAAATGGAAAATATTTCATAATAAATTATATTACCAGTACAACCCCCTTTTGAATTGCACCTCCCTTTTGAGTAAAAAAATCATGAAATAACATAAATGAACTTGACATAACTGAAATGGTTGTCTTTCTTGAAACTCTTGTAGTATGTCCACAGTATGTCCACGCTTACAGAAGCTAATGTTAATATACTCTAAAAAAAACAAAAAAAAAGGGTACAAAAGCTGTCACTGGGGTGTTACCTTTGTACACCTTTGTACCTTATTTACCCCTAACAGGTGCATATTAGTATCTAAAGTGTACATAATAGCACCTAAATGGTACATATGAGTACCTTTTAAAAGGGTACTGCCCAATGACAGCTTTTATACCATTTTTCATGAAAATGTAGTGTACTTTTTTTTAGTTTCAGTGAAAAAACAACTAAATATTTAAGCAATTGTACTGTAAAATCATGGGCCTCTACAGCATTGCTCTCCTGTTCATACTCCAATCCAGTAGGTGGCAGTAATGCACTTTTTAGACAGAACGTACAGAGCAAAATCCTCAGAGTTAAATCAACTCTGCTCAGAGTACATATGGTCCCTCTCTATATAGTGTTAAAGTAACACTGAAGCAGAGTTAAAGTTAATGAGATAATAAAGTGATTAATTAAGTGATGATTGAGCATTAGTGATGAAAAACTGCTGTTAACAAGCAGAATCACTGAAGAGAAACATAAGACCTTCAACTGACTTCCAGCCACAACCTAAGATGAACTCAACTGAAGATAAAAGACATTAAATCTTCACAACTCCTCTGCGTCAATGTTATTTTAACTCAGAGAGGGACCATACTGTATGTTCTCTAAGCAGAGTTGATTTAACTGGGGATTTTCCTTTGTACCGATACTAAATGGGAGGTCTAAACACTGCAGGTCACTGATTGGTCAGAGAGAATGGTCACTACCAGCGTCATTGGATTTCAAATACGAAACACCATACCCGCTAGATTTAAATAGTCAGTAACAGCCGCCGCAGTATCATTTGTTAGCGCAAATTTTTTAAAACGACTTGCTTTAAACGACCGTCACACGCAGCATGAAAAAAGAAATCATGGTTAGTACACGATCCACCGCAGTAAAGGTGGCGCAACTACAACGATCAGTCTATAATCCCTCCCACTTTGAAGCGGTACTAAACTGCAGTGGAAAAGCAAACCAAAAGTAAGCGAGCCGTGCCAAACCAAACCGAAGCCAAGCCGAGTCGTTCCACACAGTGGAAAAGTGCCATTAAAGGGATAGTTCACCCAAAAATGGAAATTCGATGTTTATCTGCTTACCCCCAGCGCATCCAAGATGTAGGTGACATGTTTCTTCAGTAGAACACAAATGATGATTTTTAACTCCAACCACTGCCGTCTGTCAGTCAAATAATGCGAGTGAATGGGAACTTCTACTATAAGAGTAAATAAAACTTGCATAGACAAATCCAAATTAAACCCTGCGGCTCGTGACGACACATTGATGTCCTAAGACACAAAACGATCGGTTTGTGCGAGAAACCGAACAGTATTTATATGATTTTTTACCTCTAATACACCATGATCGCGCTCTGACAACGGCAGTGATGTCTCGCGCATATACTTCAATGAGAGTGAGACATCACTGCCGTTGTCAGAGCGCGATCAGACCTCACTAACTGAGTGCTGAACGCAGTTGGATATGGTGGTGTATTAGAGGTAAGAAATCATATAAATACTGTTCGTTTTCTCGCACAAACCAATCGTTTCGTGTCTTAGGACATCAATGTGTCGTCACGAGCCGCAGGGTTTAATTTTGACTTGTCTATGCAAGTTTTATTTACTCTTATAGTGGAAGTTCCCATTCACTAGCATTATTTGACTGACAGACGGCAGCGGTTGGAGTTAAAAATCATCATTTGTGTTCTACTGAAGAAACAAAGTCACCTACATCTTGGATGCGCTGGGGGTAAGAAGATAAACATCAAATTTTCATTTTTGGGTGAACTATCCCTTTAATGAATGTTTGGTGAACTGTGCCTTTAAGTACAAATATCAGTACAAAAACAAATCAGTCAATCACTTATCATTCTATCTTTAATATTTAACATTATCAGAGTCTTGTCTCATCTTTCCTAAGTGTCAGCTACCACTGACATCTTCTATTGTAACAGCAAATGATACTTGGTGATCCTGGTGCAGACGGACTAGCTCGGTGCTAATGAACAACCTGTTTGGCACAATCTCTAACACGCTACGACAGCCATGGAGAAATCAGTCCCACAGCAGACAGGAGCCAAAGCCAGTCAAGAAACTCTCATTGATCCTTCCTTGGTAAAAGAAGTGCTTGAAATAAAGGAACCCAATCAATCCTCTCCCTGGGAAACGTGGGCTTGTCCCCTGGGTGACAGAAGGGACCGATGGCCTGTTGACATTCTCAGTCTGACTGATTCATCAGCTGTGGGTTGAAATCAGAGCAGATCTGACAACGGGTCTGAGTCTCTACTAACGACGGCTGTCGAGGTACAGCGTTTCACTGTCAGCCTTCATCTCACTGTTAATGGGCTGTAATGGGGGAGGGAGGAGCTGTGGGTATTGATTTTGTTATTGAGTAAGATGTTGTAACATCTTACTCTATAGGGTGATAAACGCAGATATAAAGTTATATGAATCTGCAGTCAGACACATGTGATCGATAACTCTATTGTGTCGTTACGTCTCTTTCTAGAAGAAAGCACTCGGTGTAGTGACAGTTAATTTGTCTCTGATGACAGAAAGTTCAATTCAGGATGAAAACTCATTCCAGATCATATGTATATATAGTAAAATTTTCAAATTATTCATTAAGTTGAATTCGCTGATAACTTTTCACAATGTCAGAATGTAAAAATTGAACATAATGATGACCTGTTTTTGCTCAGGGTGCTTGTTCCAATTGCATGGCACTGTAACGAACATGTCTACAATATTGATCTTAGTCTGCTTTAACTGATATGCTGCTTCATTAATTATGAATAATGATAAAATTGACAAAATAATTCCACAAACTGTCCTAACATCTCAGAGCAAGATGATATGAGTGAACAGTGGGATTACAGATATCTCTCTCTAGCAGGTTAGTGCTGAGGGGAGTGTTCTTTATGCAGATTAATTGCTGAACTTAATTCCCCTCTTGACTGACCTTGGTGAGGTAGAGACAGTCTCTTTTAATTACCCCTTATTAGCAGCAACACAGGAAAGAAAGAACTAAAAAGATGGTTCATTACAAGAAAGTTTCATTACACTGTAAAAAACAACTTGTTTTATTAATTTTATTTTATGAAGTAATTTAATATGACTAATCAAAAATTGTTAATGCATCATTTTCCAATACCACGCTCTTTTACAGAATCCACAAGATTGGGAATTTTGTGTGAGGGCAAAAGATTTTCACAAGCAAATTTTGCATTGGGTTCAGTTGATCATGTGATTTTGAGAGTGACTTCTGTTTGAGCTCTGCTTCATACATCGCTACACTATTGACAATGGACCTTTTCTGCACATGATATTTTGCTAATTTGACCCTATAGGGATAGTTCACCCAAAGATGAAAATTCTGTCATTATTCACTCACCCTTAAGTTGTTTCCAACCTGTATGAATTTCTTTCTTCTGCTAAACACAAAAGAAGATATTTTGAAGAATATGGTAAACAAAACAGTTGATGGGCCCCAATGACTTCCATAGTATGAAAAAAAAAAAAAAAAAAAGGAACTCAATGGGGACCATCAACTGACATTTTTCAAAATATATTCTTTTGTGTCAGGCAGAAGGAGGAAATTCATACAGGTTTGGAACAACTTGAGAGTAAATGATGACAGAACCTTTATTTTTTGGGTGAACAATCTCTTTAAGAAGCCCACCATAAATAGACCGAGTTATTCAAAACATTTTAGTTTCTATTTAGTTAAAGGATTAGTACACCCAAAATATAAATTCTGTCATCATTTACTCACCTTCATGTTGTTTCAAACCTGCATAATTTTTTCTGTCTTTTGTGGAACACAAAAGATGTTATTTATAGCTGAGAGTCCAAGCAGCTTTGATTTTCAAGGCAAGAATTTCAGTGAATAACTTAAATTGCTATTTTGCTTCAGAAGACTTTCAATTTGCTTTTATGGTGTCTTTCATTCAGTTGAACTGAGAAGCATTAATATAAACATACTTTTGGGTTTCATTGAAGAAAGAAAGTCATACAGGTTTGGAACAACATGAGGGTGAGTAAATGACACAATTTTCATTTTAGGGACAACCGTATCTTTAGCTACAGGAGTTGGACAATGAAACTGAAACACCTGGTTTTAGACCACAATAATTTATTATTATGGTGTTCAGCCAATACAGCACAAATTAGTCTTGGAATGACTGATACAAGTCCTCTACCATGGCCAGAGGGATTTTGAGCCATTCCTCTTTCAGAACAGTGGCCAGGTCATTACGTGATGCTGGTGGAGGAAAACGTTTCACTTTCATGTTCATTAAACCATTCTGTCTTGCTGTGTGTATTGGTACATTATCATGATTTTGAGCCATTCCTCTTTCAGAACAGTGGCCAGGTCATTACGTGATGCTGGTGGAGGAAAACGTTTTCTAACTTGCTCCTCCAAAATACCACAAAGTGGCTCCAAAATAATTAGATCTGGTGAGTTTGCAGGCCATGGGTGATGTTCAACTTCACTTTCATGTTCATTAAACCATTCTGTCTTGCTGTGTGTATTGGTACATTATCATGCTGATACACAGTCCCAACTTCAGGGTACAATGTTTGAACCATTAAGTGCAGATGCTCCTCCAGAATGGTTTGGTATAGTTCTTGGCAGTGACGCACCCATCAAGCACATTAGGGAATGCCATGATATTTCAGCCCAAACCATCACTGATCCACCCCTGTGCTTCACTCTGGGCAGCAGCAGTCCCGGTGTTAAGCCTCTTTGGGGCTTCTAAACACCGTAACTCCCACGGATGTGGAAAAGACAGTGAAGGTGGACTCAGCAGAGAACAATACATGTTTCACATTGACCAAACCCCAAGATTTGCAATGTTGGCACCGACAAAACTAACATTTGGCATTGGCACAAGTGACCAAAGGTTTGGCTATAGCAGCCCAACCATCACAATATTGAATTTTGTGGAGCTACCAGGTTTTCTGCAGGTTTCATCAAATCTAATTTAATGCTTTTTAATGCCATTTTTTTTTATTTTTAATGCCATATATTTTATATATATGTCACTAAATGTCGATAGATGATGTCATGAGCCAATTTGTTTGCTTCTCTGCTGCTACCCTTTTTGCTCACATAATATATTTTAATACAGCCAAATTCCCAATAAAATTGTTTCATCTAAATATTTTTCTGTTTTTATTGTCAGACTATATGAAATGGTGACTGAAACGCGGTAGAACAGTTGTTTGTCTGGGAAAAAAAAAATACAATTCATGTAAAATGTATGATTCATCTTTCATTTTAAATTCTTAAATCCGATCAATAAATTTAATTGGAATATTAAATTAAATAATGTTATGGGATTGTAAGAAATGTTGGGGGGAAATGATACTTTTAAAAATTAAACTAAACTACCAGTAGGTGGCGTCAAGTAAACGTCTTAAGTGAGTCATTCATTCAAACGATTCATTCAAATAGCTGATTCATTAAAGGGGTGGTTCAATGCGATTTCACTTTTTTAACTTTAGTTAGTGTGTAATGTTGCTGCTTGAGCATAAACAGTATCTGCAAAGTTACAGCGCTGAAAGTTCAATGCAAACGGAGATATTGTGTTTTAAAGTTATGGCAGTTTATTGCCTACAAAAATGACTGGTTTGGACTTCAACAAGCTTCTTCCCGGGTTGGTGACATCATAAACCCTGCAAAACAAGCCCCCGGGAACACACAACAAAGTGGGTGAGGCCATGTCGCTCAGCATAATGAAAGCGGAAGAGTTGTGTACACCAGACGCGAGCGGTGCATCAAAACATAATAGAACCCATTATAATCAGTGATATTTTCTACACTGGATGTGGCGCTGAAGACAGCTTCCAGAATCTACACGAGTTCAATGCTGGATTTGCACAAAGGCTTTTACTGAAAGATGGAGCAGTTCCCACTTTAAAAGCAGAAGCTGCTGTTTATTGGCTTCAAACTGTAAGTACGTTTTATTGTTTGTACATGTCTTTTAAACGTATAGTTCTGTTGCTATTTTTGGTTGCATCAAGGACGTAAACAAAGAGCAACTCGTTTTTGCTTTGCTAACCAGTTAGCTGTATTATAGTGCATACTTCTCCAACAAACTTCTATGTTTATATACAAACAGTTGTTCATGCTATAAATTAAACACTACCTTTACAAAAATGCGACTACTCAGTCATGTATTCAGCTACAGTAAAGCTTTAATCAGGATAAAACTGTATATTGAAAGCTATCAAACAGCAGTGACAGCATATCTAAACACTTTGACACAAATACTAAATGAAATACCATTCTTAAACGTCCTTTAAAAGCCACGATTGCTGTTCATCTGGGTCTGTTTGATTCGGGCTCAATTTGATACAGCAATACAATCAAATTGAGCATACAATATAACAGAAGCCCACGTAACCGGTAACAAATGGTAGGGGGCATGGCGTTTCCGGAGCGAATCACGATGGCTCTGGATTACACTGGGCCCGCTAACCAATCTGAGCACATTGCGTATTTCGGAGAGAGTGGCTTCATAGAAGCAGGAAGTCAAACGAGCCGTTCGAATGATAATGGAAACAGAAGTGTAGAATAAAGCTAAAATATATGAAAAATACAGTGTTTTCAAAAAAACGAAGCATTAAGACATGTTAAACTGCACCCCAAAACACAATCAAGCCTAGAAAAAAAACACTGAACCACCCCTTTAAAGAATGAGGCAGTTGTTTATGAATGGGTCATTGAATCTTTGACTCAAAATGCTTCAAATTGCTGAATCATTCAGTAACGAAAACGAGGCTGAGCCTGCATCTCAATGAACATTCTGTCCATCCTAAATAGTATGTAACATTATTATTATTCAATACTATTTAGGGCAGATAGGGTGGATAGTATGCACATTGGGATGCAGGGTGAGTGTTGCTACGCTATGGTTCTACTGTGATCTTTGTATGAAACTATTTTTGCTGCTAAAATAGAACAGAAACAGTCAATGTTCCTTCTAAAATGTAAGTGACTTAATATTAACTATTTGTTAACTGAACAGTTGTATGAAATCAGTGTCACGTTTTAATCGTGATGGTAGCCTGTTTAGGAAAACAGCATTCTTCGTCGTGTGATATTGCTTAACTGTATCAAGTTATAAAAACTCCAAATTTAGAATTTTTACCACAGTATGTTTAACTGAGATTCTTTTTGTGTGTCCTTCGCTCATGTTTCCATTTCTCCTCGAGATGGTGCGCGAGCCTCAACAGCGCAACCTTGTACATTATACAGCCTATTATCATCCACTATCGATTGCCACTTACACTAAATGTAATAAAATCATTCTCGCGTTTTTTTTTTTTTGTTTGTTTTTTTTAAATCTTGATTTATAAATCAAGACGCTGTCTGACAAAATCACAATACACATAAGATAAATACAGTTTCTGTCATTTTTGGCTAACGTTATACGTATAAGTAAAATGATCACTCAGGTTAGAAGCAATAGTATCTATTTTATGTGTTCTCTGGCAGAGCACACATCCTCAACTGAATGCGCTGCTCCTCTCAGCCACTCACTGAACAGCAGATACGGAGAGGTGCGCCTGCGGCAGCGGCATGGAAAGCAAGACCTTGCGCTCGTGTGGCAGTACCGGTAGAACCTAGATCAGGTTAACAAGTATATTAGTCACAACGCACTTTCTTGGAAAAAAGTCGCAAAAGGGGTCTGAAAAGTCACTAAGTTGGCAACACTGTTGCAGCCTTCCATCTCCAGGTCACAGCCCACCACTGTCCAAAACGTCGTTACGACAATTTTGCACCGGATGGAGGCAATTACCATACTGGTTCCATGTGTTTATCACACCAATGTACGTATTTTACAACAGCAAATCAAAGTTATTAATTATGAAGGCTATATTCAATATAAACTGGTAATATTATTTTTCTTCAAAACTATCTAAAAAAATTTAATGCCTATAGGAATAAATTTAATGCTTTTTAATGCCATTTAAAGCCTTAATTTTCGCAAAATCCATTTAATGACTTTTAATGCTTTTTAATGCCCCGCGGATACCCTGAGCTACTGATGAACAGTTTTGGTGGAAACAGGAAAGCTGTGGTTTTATGTTTATAAGTTTATAATAATAATAGTATTCAGGACAAGATATGATTTTAACAAGTCTCACTTGCTTTGTCAGGTTGCCATGGTGAAGTCTCTGACTTGGCTGCTCTATGGAAAAGAATTGTCCCACGGATCCATCAATCAACGGTCAGAGTGACCGTCCATTGGTCCTGCAGTGCTAGAGAACTATCATTGACAGAGAGCAGCTGTTCCCTCAAGCCCTATTATGACACCATCAGTGAAATGCAGCGGAATGGCGTGACATAAAAATAATGAGGCAGGGATGAACAGGACAAACATCAATGTGAGGAGACTCTTGTTACACTTCACTTTACCTCTATTACACCAGCATGTGTTATGAATGTCCATCATTAGGAAAGAGTTTGTTTGACCCTTTAAGATTTCACACCTTTCCTGAGTTTGGATCAAATACATTGCTGACATTTTTTTTTTTTTTTTTGCAATGAAATGCAACAAATGTGCAACCAGCAAAAAAAAAAAAAAAAAAAACTCAATATAATGTCTGCTGCTGTTCATTATGCTTGGGGAGCAGTCATTGGATACTGTTTTCAAATAGTTAATTAAGTAGCTCTGTGCAAGGTGTGGGAGCTGTTTGGGAATATTAATAGTATGTTATTTAGAGTTAATAAGTTGTAGTTCTATTTTGTTTTGTATAGTGGTTTTATGTAAAAATACAGGGTTTCATTTGAAATTACCCTAGTGGAGATTAATGATCCTTTGAAATTCCTGTGAGTCTGTTTGGGGCAACTGAGTTAATTCATATTAGTGCCACATTTAAAAAATAAATAAATAAATAAATCATATAATGTATGTGCCAAAAGCTGCTGGCTCCTAATGAATCTGGAATTCAAAATTATGATAAAGCAATTTACATTTTCATATAACACTTCTCTCTTTTTCACATACTAAGACTAGAAACTAGAAAGGCAATATAATCAATTCACTAATTCACATTAGGTGTGTTATTGACATTTTATCTATGCATTTTGCCACAGAGAATTATGGGAAATGTAGTTTTGTTGTCCATTTCCTCATAAACAGTATTTTCTGTCAAGATTCTTCATCAAATGTAGCCTACATAGAAAGCACACAAACTAAACTGTACTGTTAATAATCATATATGAAATCATATACACTACTCCCTTGGGTTGGGGATCAGTAAAAATTGTTGTTTTAAGGAATTAGTACTTTTATTAAGGATGCCTTAAATTAATCAAAAGTGACAGTTAATGTACACAATTAATGTAATCAAAACAATTAATCATTCAAAGGTGCAATTACACACAAACAAATGTCCACTTACATTACTTAAATGTTTTTTTCTTTCTATAGGATATCTTAAGGGTTTCCATTGTTTTAATTTTAGTTTTAGTATAACATTATAACACCATGCATATTTTTACTTTGTTTATTTAAAGAAATCAAGTTAATGTATAGTTGACATTTGAGGCTTAACGCTACAGAAAAACAATAAAAGTTTTTCAGGAAGAGTGTTTTCAGCTTGTTTATTTTTGTATAAAAATATGGCATGCAGTTGATTCAAACAATGGTATAAAGCTATTAAAAACATCATTCAATGTAAATTGTGATAATCATAATTAATAATCGCAATTACAATTTCAAGGGAATGATCGACAATTCCTGTATGATTTTTGAAGCCCGACAGAAAAAGTGACAGAAAAGAATTTTACATTTTATTTCGATAAATGCTTTAAAATATATGTTCTTTTAAAAGGTAGTTTATGCCAAAATCAGCAAAAATTACATGTAAACATATAAATACACATTAGATTGTAAAATATATTACATTTAAAATATATTTAAATAGAAAATAGCATATTAAAATACTAAAACAGTATATTAAAAAAAAAACAATATATTTAATGTTAAAATAGAAAATGGATATTTTAAACTAATAATATTTTAAAAATATTACTGTTTTTACTGCATTTTGATGAAACAAAAGGTAGCCTTGGTGAGCATAAGATTAATGATTCTTAAGATTAATGATTTCTTTAAAAAAAAACATTTAAAAGGCTTCAATGTTCTGAACAGCAGAATTAGTCTCGCTCATTTTTATCGGAATTATCCACACATACACACACACACACACACACACATAGTATTTTGCCCAGGTTTTGCCCTACCTGACGCAATCCAGCACTGACATTCACACACTCCTGCGGCCAATTTGGCATATCAAATCCACCTAGCCTGCATGTCTTTGGACTGTGTGGGGGAAACCAGAGCACCTGGAGGAAACCCACGTTGACACGGGGAGAATATGCAAACTCCACACAGAAAGGACTCCTGGCTCACCCGAGGCTCGAACCGTGAGGTGAGCCAGGCGCCCCTTCTGAACAGTAGAGAATATTATAGTAGAACTCTTGCAGTCTATCTGCTTTTGATAAACTTGAGAAACTTTCAATGAGCCACTGCTCCAGTGCCAGCTGTAGAGACCAGGCCTCACCTCCCAGTGCACTGACAAACACGTAACAGCCCCTATGCTCTCCACACCACACTCTCACACCCCATCTTTCAGAGAGAAAGATGCAGACAGACACACACACTTTCCTCTCCTCTAGAGAGTACGTAACTAGGTCACTCTATCCCATATGCGAGCACATCCTGAACTCTGTCAGGTAGCACAACACTCTCTCTCTCAAAGCTGAAACAAAAGTCAAATCTAATCAGTCCAACCACAATTCAGTCAACTATAACACCGCTATTTATTCACTGTACATTGTTTAGACAGCAAATCCTACTGGGAATACATTTTTAACAAAAGATAAACACACTTGACACAAACTAAACATCCATTACACAAAAAAAGTGTACTGTGATGGATTCAGTTTGATTTATGGACGAGAGCAGCTTCTGACTAAAAACGTTCAAAATGATAGATTTTGTTAAAACAACAAGACCCCTCTGTGAGCATGAGATGGTTTGGGATCCATTTATCACCATTTATCACAGTGGTGTTGCTTTAATTTAGCTGAAAATATGAGCTGATTGTCTAAATCATAGAGTGGATGAGTGGATGTTCAAATATTTTCAACAAAAATAATCTTTTTGCTTTTCACGAACATACTAATCTTGTTGAAAAATGTGAACCTTTTTAATAGGTAGGCCTACTTCAGATGTTCAAATATGTTTCATAGACTATACTCTTATGATGAATGGCTTACAATTTATTTTGAACACTCTATATTTTTATTCTTTTATTCTTTTTATCTTGAAGTTATAGCCATTAGCATACAAAGTAAAGAATTCACCACTGTTGCTACCCTTTCAAAAATTTCAGAAGGTCACACAAAACCGCAGAGTAACAGCTAAACGTCTGTCTTGAATTGCTTGATGTTGGTGGTCATTATTTCAGTGAGTAAGAGGAATGCTTTGAATACCAAAAAGAAAATTACTGCACATTGAAACCCTGCCGCATATCCAAAGTTATCAAATACCACCTGGATCATTCAGACAGTCGTTAGAATAATAATGAGACAAAACAAACTCATCACAAAATGTAATGCATCGTGCTGAGTATCCTAGTTTGAGGATGTCTGGGTTTATCAGTCATTGATGGGAAGTTAATTCAGGATGGAGAAATCAGTCCATTCATTACCTCTGACTTTATCCTACTGATCTTAAGCTTCACCTGACATATAAAATAAGTCAGAAAAATCTTAAAAAAAAAAAAAATAGATAAATGGAAGAGTTTATTGAGCCTTTAAAAAAAATCTTTTAAAAAGTTTGCATTCATGTTTTTAGTATACTACTATATTTGGTACATCAGGCTTTTATGGCTCAAATAGTACGAGAAGGGGGAAAAAAATACATTTTATTCAGAGGCCCAAACAGAGCAAAAATATGCAGTTTGGTGCAGATGTTGTTATTTATATGGCAGGCATTTTAAAAAGTATGAAATTCTAATAGCTTTTAGGTAAAGCTAAGTTGTTTCAGTCTGGTAAGTGTTCAATTTGAAATATTTTGAAAAATATAGAAGTTTATAAAATCATTATACATTTCACAGCAAAAAGACGTGTAACGTGACATGAAGGGGGACATTTTTAGAATTATAAGATACTAAAGGTGATGATACACGGGGCAACTTTTTGAGCAATGTTGCTGGGCAATGTTGCTTGGGCACTTTCCCATTGAGAATTAGAAGCAAATTTCTATCTGGATACTTTAGATCGGTCGTGGGCAATTTTTTGACATCCTCCAATCAGAATGCTATCAGCCGATCACATGACCGGCTTGGCTATATCAGGAAAAAAAAATCAAACAAGATGGCGGCCTCTCAGTGGCAGTGGAACGAAGAAAATGGCACATCAAAGTAGCTTTTGACGTGATCGACGCAGGTTCAAATACGCCTTTTGCTTCTCCCTTTTCCTATCACAAATCAGATGAGAAAGGCATTTATATTTAATAAAAACAAAGAACATATTTGTGTTATATAAGTGTTTTTAATAAAGTATTTACTGGCAATAGATTTGTTCCACTCTGATTGGTTGCTGCCAACTGTCCATTGCTCTAATTAGTTGCCCTGTATCTCACCAGGTTGCCCGTTGACGGCAACATTGCCCAGCAACGTTGCTCAAAAAACTGACCCGTGTATAATCCCCTTTAAATGCCTTTTACTTGCTAAAAAATTAATATAGGCATGCAGTAGATTGTTTTTTATCATGTTGATAATTTAGAGGCCTTCGAACTTTGCATATCAAACATGATAAAGTATTCTTTATAGGGTTAATGAACAACCAAATTAAGCATAAGATCTAGTCTTAAACCAACTGAGTTGTTGCTGCAAGACCTGAACCTGAAGTAGTTCATGCAAAACAGTCCAAATATATCACTGACCTGAAGAACTGCTGTAAAAAATGGGCCAAAATATCTTTATGTGAACATGAAGGACTTAAAATTGAAATATCCCAAATGGGGCTTTGTGAATGATCATGTTTTATAAAGTTCTCTGTGTGCTGCCAAATGTGTATTAGTATCCCAGCTCGGTAGAGCATTTTTTTTTATTGTTTACTTAGATGCCATAAATAAATCATCATGAGTGAGTCATGATTATTAACAGCAGCAGGTCAGTGATGACATATGAATTAATGGGCATTTAAACATGCTGTAAATGCTCTCCAGGGTCAATAGCAGCACCTGCTCGTTGCAACATGTTTTACGTGCGCTCCTTGTGTCAGTGAATGTTTAATACTCAATTATGTTCCTCTGGCTCTGCCAACGGAGGCTGGTTTACGATCAATGACAAAGCTCTGTGCAAGCTTCATTTGAATATTCCCTGTAAAGTTCATCATGAACGTGTGAAGTTACATTATAATGATGCAGAATGCAGCTCCTCTTCACCCAGAAAGCAGTGATACTTTCAATACAAAGAGCCCTTCTCACACTGCTCTACACCAACATCTAGAACCACGACCCACCCACTTTGACCAACCAAAATGATGAAGCACTTTGCTGTCCTCAAACCCCAATGATGGAATCAACTTTCTGTACGTGTCATCAGCAAAAATCACCAGTAAATATAGTGAATCATCCTTCAAACCAGATCAACTGACTTGTTTTCAGAAAATATATCTTGCAGTCTTGCTTATATCTTGCAAAGTTTATTCTTTTTACCCCATTGATAAATCAATGTTTTTTTGTTTCAAATATCAATCCAACAAAATTTGTTTGAGAGATTATTTGAGAGATTGTTTTAACAAACATAATATAAAAGATATTGTTAGCAAGGTTGCAGACAGATGGATGAAGATTAGGATAAATTTCAAATACAGAGTTTAATAATAATCCAACAGACAAATAACAAACGCTAACCCAAACGAGACCAGACAAACACGGAGTGAAGTTGAGGAACTAAAATACACATGGTGATTAACTAAATGACGAACAGCTGTGATGATGGATTAGTGTCCATGGCAACTGATGAGTGGCAGGAAACTCAAACAAAGGAACACATGTGACTAAAGAATACAAACTAAAAGTCCATGAAAACAAAACTAAGAACAAACAGATATTTTGTATGATAACACCCCCTTCCTGAAGACACATCCTCACGGCATGGAAAGAATAAGGTGGAGGCTTAGGAGGCGGACAAGGAGATGGTAAAGGGAGGACGACGAAACCCCAGCGGCATTGATGGTTAAGGCATGTTGCTGCAGACCCAGAGCATGGCATTGAAGACAGCACACGGCCAAGTTGAGTGAGTGAGGAGCCAAGGTGTAGCTGTGCCTGACGACATCCTGGTGACGACCGACAGAGATGGCCGATGGATCCCAGGATGCAGACGGAGAGTCAATGGTACAGAGTGACATTGCTGGAGACCTAGGCAAAGCCACAGCAGCGAGTGTCTGAGGCAGAGCCAGAGTGCCCGAGGACTGAGGCGGAGCCGGTGTGATGGAGGACAGAGAGGCAGAGCCGGAGGGAAGGAGGAACCCGCTGTAGCCGTAGGGGTGGAGGGACTGAGTGCAGCAGATGGCTTGCAAGTCCGTAGTGGAAGTATGGACCAAGGGGGAGCCGGTGGGATGAGGGAACATGATGGAGCCGTAAATCAAGGGTCTCTGATGGAGCACAAGGTGGGATGAGCCAATGCAGAGCCAACAGGTCAACAGGCCAAGGTGGAGCAAATGGATCAGAGGCAGAGCCACAGGATCCTCTCGCTCGGGTGAGGCTAGTAGTTGTACAAGCTGAGGCTTCACGTCGCAGCAAGGCATTGCCGGGAAAAACAAAGGGCTGCAGGCTTTCGGCAGAGGTGGGGTTGGAGGACTGACTGAGCTTTGCGGTGATGGTGACAGAGGTAAGCTTGACAAGATTCAATGACAGTAATTCTAATTCCCAACAGGTCACCGAAACTCAGTGCTGTCTTGAAACAGCGAGGATTCAGAACAGACAGATAATACTGGGTGGGAGGCAGTACCTCCGTGCCCAAATCCATCATCCAGTCTTGTGTCCAGATCTACCAGTATTCCCTCTGTTGCTGCCATCTCTGGCTCACACCCATGGTCAGACAAACTCTAGGGCACTGGCTCCAGGGCGATTGTCAGCACAGTCCCTTCCTCTTCGTGCTCTGGCTCACTCATTGAGGCGGATGGTTGCTCTCCATCTGCGGGGCTCTCTAGCAAATTCTTCATAGTCGAGGGTGGTAGTGGACTAGGCTCTGGGTCTGGCTGTGTCCTGGATCGGGGACAGACACTCTCCAGACACCTGATGATGGCCTGCCTCTAGTCAAGTCCTGAGGTGCCTGGGAGGTCTACAGGGTGGTGGTAGTTGGCCCCGATACAGAACAGCAATTTAAGGGTCTCGTAGTCGTAGGGGCAGGTGACGGCAAGACGGCAGAATTGTTCTGTATAACTGAAAAAAAACATCAATGCCCTTTTCACAGCTAATTTTGCTGCATAATCCATTTCTTGGTCCGGTCTTCTGTTAGCAAGGTTGCAGACAGACATATGAAGATTAGGATAAAGTTTGAATGCAGTATGAGTTGAATAATAATCCAACAGGCAAATAACAAACGCTAACTCAAACAAGACCGGACAAACACTAAAGCCGTTTCTCAATATGCGTTCTTGTCTGTACTTGTGTTCTTGTGGACTTGTGAAACGTCATCAGTCGCTGTCCAAGTACTGTTCCAATTCAAAGTTCACATCTAGCTAAGTACAGTTTAAATCCCCGGATGTGTTCTTGATGCCGCCCCTTTTATCGAGGATGCATCGAGAGGTGACTTGTGCAGACTTGAGACAGCCAGGTATCCCAGAATGCATCTCACACTAACCAGCAAGTAGTAAACTTGCTAACCGTCAATACTAACCGTCAATAGTAAAGGAGATAACCCGTATAATTTAAACATATTACTGTTGTCATGATATGTAGTTTTAAGAGTTTTTCAGGTGAGAATGTGCTGATTTAAAGCTCAAATTTGTGGTTTATTGATAAAGATAGCACCTTTCTGAAAATTTAATCTGACGTTGTGAGATCCAGGCGATCACCGGACACAACTGATATTTTGAAACAGTTATATTCTCTGAAAACAAGTTTACATTTTTTTATTTTTGTTTCTTAGGTAAATTTATTTTGTTTTAAGGATTAGATATTTTTGTCTTATTCACAAAGCATTTAACCAGGCTCTAAATGCACTGAAATAGTCACTGTAATTCTTTTCTGTGCAAACACACCTCCTTTTTATGCAAATTAGGCTTTTTTTTTTTGCCATATTCACAAAACTCAGTGCAGAAAGCAAACAGTATTTAAACATATTTAAACATATGCTGATTATTTTTTATTTTTAAAAATGTTGTTCAAAAAGTATTGTTTTAAGAATTGCTGCATCTAAATTGCGTTCAACACTGATATTTTGGGTCTGTTTGTACCATTACCTGATTTGCATAATTCCTTGAGTGAATCGTGTACTAAAACAACACAGACAGCGTGAGCAAATAAACATTAGCGAATCCCCCCCAGTGTCTGGTTTGTTGTCATAGATACTACATAAGCTTGTGATTTATGTCATGCGGGGTTTTGCTGAATTGCACTGAAGTTTCACTTTGGGTCCTGTGCTGAATTCATCTTGCGTGGTCAGCAGCAGTTGTGAGTAGTTTACATGTCTAATATTTTAGGAGAGGAAGTCTGTGTGGTGCTGGCAGTGCTGCACTGTTTATGGAGCTTTGAGGCTCATGAAGGCAAGGTAATGTCGGGTCAGCTTATTGCCAGTGTGACAGTACAAAATTTTCCATTTCACATGACAAGAGTGATATGTGTGTTTACAGAAGGCCAGTCCTGCCTCTGCTCTCTCCCCTTATAGAGTAAGACAGCCAGCAAAGGGTCCTCAGCATACTGTTATGCTGTTCAAGAGGTTAACGCACCGTATATGTGTATACATGCACGTGTGTGGTCTAGAAAGAGAGGGTGCAGCGTACGACATGCACCTGGGTGCCATTAAAGCTCTTTTGCGCTGACGTACAGTAACACGTGTATGCAGAAAAACACACACACCCTCAATTGCACACTAATATACACACTCTCGCAGTGCCTTTGGGCCTTGAATACAGTAACCTTTAACAGACTTACGACAGCTGCGGCTCCTATAGTCTCCCTACAGCTTATTTATTCAGCCTCACAGCGGGGAACATCACTGTACTTCACTCATCAGAAAGATGCACAGCACATACAAACCTATTAATACAACTGCATATGATCAAAGGTTTATGTTCCCAGATTTCTGCGGAGAAACATGGATTAGAGCCTGGAGGTCACACATAGGTTATTCTGATTTACGCAATGTAGGGACAAGGCTTGCATAAAAAAGATACAACGATGTCAAAGCTAACATGACAATTTATATGAATCGGATATATTTTATTGCCACCAATGGTGTCCATACAAGCAAGTAAGTTTATATGTATATATGGACTGATAGATAAGCAAAAGTTGGCTGTTTTTTAAAGTTTTGATAGTTTTTTCTATGCAAGAACAGTCAAAACTTGGACAAACAAGCACAGGTGTCTTATTTAACAGAGAGGAACGTACTTGATGAGCTTGTTTTTGACCCACAGTATCGACTGTTTTAGTGAATCATTGTAATAATGGCCACTTTAGTAATATTAATAATAATGCTGAAGGATATCCAGTATGATATCACTTAGGAGGAACATATTTCTGGTTTGCTGTCGATGAAGGCCTACTTGAGCCTTACAGATGGGGCTATGGGGGTACATAAGTCCAAAAAAAAAAAAAAAGATTAAGAAACAGTGCCGTAGATCTGAGAGAGGGAAATACGTTATAAAACTGAAATGTTTTTATTCAACTGAACTCAGCAACCTTTATGGAAATTTCCAAATAAAATTAAGGTCTATTTCTGTGAAAGTTGGCATATACTGTAAAAGGCATGGCATTTCAGAACAGATATAACCATTTTGATGGATATCTGGTCCACTCATTGCTTAAAGAACACACACAGACACATTTGTTTTTCTACCAGACTTTCCATTGCCTTCTAATGTTCTAATCTGAAGTAATGATATTTTTTTATCCTTTTAACCCTATACCTAAACCTCATATATTTCAAAATTAAAACATTATTTACCAAATTTAATTAAGCCATCTGGCTGGCCAAATTGTAGCAGATTTCATATTTTTTTATCTTTGTAGAGACATTTTGACAATATAAGCAACCTGATGCACACATGCACTTTTAAGGGTACTATTTGTGTCTCACTTTAGCCACTGTGATGTAAAAATCAGAATTTATCCATTTCTGACTCCGAGCTAAATGCACATCGGCATGAATCACAACTGAACTGCACTCCACTGCTCTGATGTGTCACTCTCAGCAGAGCACTAAAAGTGACCAATCTGTCTGCAAATAGGCCCCTGGTGTGTTCACAGCGAGGTTAAAGGAGACACCTGAGAGATGTTTACTCACCTTACTTCCTTAAAGTCACCATGAAATCAAAATGAACAATTCCTGTTTTTCAATGGGTTAGTTCACCCAAAAATTAATTTCTGTCATTAATTACTCACCCTCATGTCGTTCCAAACCCACAAGACCTTCTTTCGTCTTCAGAACACAAATTAAGATATTTTTGATTAAATCTGAGAGGTTTTTTTAATCTCCCATAGAAAGCAACGAAATTACCTCATTCAAGTTCCAGAAAAGTACATCGTTAAAATAGTCAATGTGACTACAGTGGTTCAACCTTAATATTATGAAGTGATGAGAATAATTTTGTGTGCAAAAACAAAACAAAAATAACGACTTTATTCAACAATTTTTCCTCTTCCCTGTCAGTCTCCTACACAGTTGACGCAGTGAATGCAGTCCAGAGCTTCTGTGTTTACGTCCGAAGAGCGCCGGCTCAGTATTGGCCGACGTTGTTCACGTGAGCAGCACGACGCACGCGTGTGATGGTGACGCAGGAGCTGGCCAATAATGACTTGCCATCCTGACGTAGAACACGGAAGCTCTGCCTTGAATCAACTGCGTAGAAAATAGTTGAATAAAGTCATTATTTTTGTTTTGTTTTGTTTCACACAAAAAGTATTCTCGTCGCTTTATAAAATTAAGGTTGAACCACTGTAGTCACGTGGATTATTTTAACAATGTCTTTACTACTTCTCTGGACCTTGAATGTAGTCATTTCATTGCTTTCTATGGTAGATAAAAAACCTCTCGGATGTCATCAAAAATATTTTAATTTTGTTCTGAAGATGAACGTTAGGGTGAGTAACGGGTGAACTAACACTTTAAGGAATATTGCAGTATTTATTTATTATAAACATTTTGTTTTTTTATTCATGTGCCTTTGTAATCTTCAATCAGAATGACTTCCACTCCCTCTTGCAATGATTCCCTTCTCTGGTGATGCGTTTACTGGCATGATGGCGGCACAACCCGTCACTCACATGAGATCACAGCAATAGCAGACCACAATTCATCCAACAATCCAATCAATTCCAAATGGACAAAATCAAGTCCCGTCCTACATTTTTTTTTTTTTTTTTGGCTTGGTCAAGAAGCTGTTTCACTTGGATATACATCACAATTTCAAGACAATTGCAACTTCAGTTTCGTGCCAATTTTAAAACCTTCTGCTGGAGATCTTAGAAAGAGCCTGTCTGACCATACATCTTCAGAGAAAGCTAAAACATCAGTCACACCCAAACAGCACCCATCACCTAACCTTGCATTTACTGTTTACATTAAAACGTTAAATTATATTACTGCGGTCATTTACACAGCCTGTAATTATGTGAATTACTGCAGTCTGGTTTTGCTCCCCGTCACATCACTGAAATGGCTGTAGTTAAATTGATTAATGGTTTCCTTCTAACCACAGACAGTGGACGTGTTTCCGTGCCCAAGCTCGTAAATTTAAGCACATTGTTGGATGCTATTGATCAGTCTGTTCTCTTTGACAGGATATTTTAGGGAGTCTTCAAACAAAACTCTTTCATGACACTGATCTGAAAAGAGTTACACTAGACTACAGGCCTTCCCACGTAATTCTACATTGAGTTGAATTACATGAATTAATTTAGTGGAGTTCAGCTGTATATTTCTTTGCTTGTGTTAAAGGTAGGTAAGTGGTTTTAGAAAAAGCAAAGTTGTTCGCTCAACTGTAAAAGTATGCTGTTAGGGTGCATTTTTACACTGTCGCCACTGATCTGAGTTTATTGGTATTCTCAGAACCTTCAGGCCCACTTTGAGAGCTGAGAGTCCCAGCAGAGTTAATTAGGCTTTATATTGCTTACTGAAGCAGCGAATCTGTGGTTACACATATCAGAACCCGCTCCACACTCAACAACACGCTTCCATCACAAGGCACGCCAGCACACTAAATCCATCAAGGATTTCCAAAGCTGATAACTGCTGAGGATTCATCCACTGAGCCACGTTTGAAGGACGTTACAGGAGAAAAAAAAAGAGGGATATAAATAATTCACATATACACAATATGAAGAGAACAGAAATGAAATTCAAGTGGCCTGATTTTGGACCTGGAGAACAGCAGTGCATATGGCTTTGTGTTTGCTCATTAATTTGCTGGACTGGTTAAGATTTTGATCCAAAAACACAAATGAATTGCTATTAAATGACAGCAGAAGGATAATTATGCATGCATGAATGCCCACAGCATTCTTCTTTTCTTCTCTTTCAGGTTACAAGAAAAATAATCACTGGATTTGCCAAAGATTGCCAAGTAAGTGAAATCAAATCTTCAAAAGATTTTTGTTTGAGGCACTGAATTGCAATTAAACTATTGAACTGCTTTGAATTATGGATTTTCTGTATTGTACATCGTCTTTCTACATATGTTTTCTGTTTGAGGAGATCATTGTCGTTTTTGTTTTTTTTTGCGTGGTAGTCCATTACTGCTTTACAATACAGTTCACATAGCCCTGCCCTAAAAGGCAGAATATAAGCAAAGCAAACTGTGATTGATTGCTTTACATATCAATCAAATGGCTCTTTCTGTCTAAGTGGGCGGTTCTTGATAAACTATCGACCTGATCTTCTGCATTCTAGTGAAAGGTCTGGCTGTCAGACTACCCTATCTACCTACCCCATACCAACATAAACACTGTCATTACATTTAGTAGCTATAACATGATGTGGCCAATTTATGAGCCTTTCAAATACTACTGAGCACTGGGTTTCACAGACAAGGCTCAGATTAAGCCAGGATTAGGACATAGCTTTTATAAACCTGCCATAGAATGAAAACTTTAATGGTGCACCTTGTGACAAAACAATGGCACTGAGATATTTTATGATATATATCATTTTATGTTTTTGCAAGAAGTCTCATCAAGCCTGCATTTATTTTATCAAAAACACAGAAAAAACAGTAATATTGTGAAATATTCTTACAGTTAAAATAATGGTTTTCTATTATAATATACTTCAAAATATAATTTATTTCTTTTTAGCAAAACTGAATTTTTTTTAGCATCATTTTTTAGCATTTACTCCAGTCTTCAGTGTCACATGATCCTTCAGAAATCATTCTAATACATTCTAGTACAACTCCATATCAGCTGAGCTACCGAGCAAACTTGTTACGTCAGAAAAGCGAAACATATGGAGCTGCTTAAGCGATCCAAAGTCCAAAATATATTCGTTTACAAATCGTGCACTATGGTTAAAAAAAGCGTTTTGAAGTCATAACATAATATTGTGCAAGGAGACGTGAAAACGAGTCTTTATTAATCCATATTCTGACCCAGTAATCGTAACTGTGTATGAAAACGATTAAAAGCGCTTGCAGTTTAACTGCCTCTAGAGTTCATTTCTGTTGGAAACTGCAGTGATATGTAGGCCTACGGTACGTATTTTGGCGACTCGCGAAAACGTTCCAACAGGTACGTCTTTCAATGAGACCAGGTTGGTTTCATCACATAGTAAACGGTGTATCAATATACAAATACACTAAATGAACTGAACACTACTTACCATTAATGCGACTTTTGGTGCTGCATGGTGCAGTGCGTTGTAGTCCGTTTACATCCATTTTGTCAGCGATGCGATAAAATGACACAAACCGCAGAAATCGCTCCACAAATGTAAGTTCGTCTATCCATGTCATTTTCTACCGATTAATGAATTAGAACGGAAAATTTCCGCTCTACTTAACATTGTCCAATGAAATTTGAACTTCTTGTGCCATATCACGATTGATTGGTGTATTATACATATGACAAACGGGCATTGATGAAATGTGTAATATTTTAAAATGTTATAGATTTTTTATTAAATCGACACCCTAGCTTTGATTATTGATAAAAAAGAGTTTAAATTTTTTTTTTCTTCCTATGTAGCCCCGCCCCTTTTCAGCGCCGCGCTCGTTGTCTTTTGACTTCCGGTTTGTATTTCCACAGTGATCTTACGTATTTATGAATTAACTGCTCATTTTAAAATCTTCCTTAGTCTACTGACATTTGTTAAGACATCTGCTTTAAACATAACAATGCTCATGATAACTTTCACTAACTCTACAACAGGTAAATCCACTTCACCAGCTAATTATTCTTCAACAGCAATGCCATCGAAATAGGGCAAAAAGCAAAAACGGAAGTTCAAAGACAATATTCTAAAGATGGCGGCGCGCTTGTTTCTCGTAAATAATTTTTTTTTCGAATACTATTTAGGACGGATAGTATGCGAATTGGGACGCAGGTCTGCATCGACGTCACTTTCCCGCCGGAACGCGCTCCCTCAGCTGGACTGAGTGGCAAAAGAACCTGCTGCATGACTGAATTTAATAGGGGAAACTGCGAAAACTCGAGTAAAACAAACAATTACACTAAAGGTTGGGCTCGAAAGTGCTCCTTATGACATGTCAAAGAAACCTAATCCATGGATATTGACCTTTTTTACAGTCTATGATATTGACATGCAGCCAGGAGTCGTGTTTCCTGACATGTTTGTGCCGGACGCCGAGGAAATACATAAAGCAAATCTGCCTGTGAATATTTATAACTAACGTTACAATATAGGTAGGCTTAAATCAGAGTGATTACTTATATCAATGTTATATCGTCATATTGTCCAGCCCTAAAATTTGTATTGTTTTTGTCATTGTTTATTTAAAAACACCCAATTATGCAGAATATAAGATGGTAAATATTTAATTGATAAGTTGACAATATATACGGTATGATTTTACCTCAAAATCCAACATTTGACAGAAAATGATAACTGCAAATCCATGTTTCTCTGCTGGAGTCCAGTTTCTGTGAATTGCAGCAACCTATTTGCTTCTTTTTTCTGTAGCTTTCGGCACTCTTTGAATATATACCTCAGGTTTTGTGTCAAAGCTATTTGTACAGTCAATCACAAAGCTCTTTCCCGTTTTGGATGTTTTTTGTGTGTTTTTCGCGGCATTCACACTGAAAACCAATGCTGCCACTCAGTGGGCGTAACCGCAGTCGTAACGGTGGACGGTGATGTAATTAGTCAGCCAATTAAAACGCACGCAACCCATAGCAACGCCTCAGCCTAATGGATATGTAAAAAATAAACAGGAATTTTCCGGCTTTTGAGCGATTCGTTACTATTGTTCACATTGTCATATTAACTATAATTTAAATGCATTTTGTTTTATTGACCACAATATTATCATTCCTATTTGTCTGAGGGGCACTTTTGATAAATTTCAAAAAAGGGCAGGGGCTCAAGCCCCCAAAGCCCTCCCCTCTGTACGTGCCTGCAAGATGCTTAGGTAAAACAGCTCAAACATGCATTTTAGTCTAGGACTAGCTTAAGCCTTGTCTGTGAAACCAGAGCCCGGACAGGGTTTAGATTAAGATCGGTTTAGGCCTGTATCTTTTATAAATGTACCTTAGAAAAAAAACATTATTGGTGTGCATCTTGAGACAAAACAATGACAGTGACATATATATTTTAAGATATATCAGTGCAAGTTGCTTTCAGTTAAAGCAGCTCAAACATGCATTTTAGTCAAGGACTAGTTCAAGCCTTGTCTGTGAAACCGGGGGCAGGGTTAAATGTTTTTACAAGCCCCTTTTTTAAATTGGGTTTAATTATATTTAAGAAGAAATTTGAACTCAAATAGTCAAACCTACACACACACACACACACACACACACACATACACACACATACACATTTGTTTCACTATATATTAGTGAGGACATTGCATAGACGTCCATTGATTTTATATCAGGTTAATGATATAATCTATGGCCTAACCCAAACTACCCCTAAACCCACCCATCATAGAAACGTGCAACGAACACTAGATTCAAATAAAAACATGTTTTGGCCAATTTAAAAGCCTTTTTAACTAGTGAGAAGGACCAGAAAAATGTCCTCACTAGTTGTCATAATATTTCACTATAAGTGAGGACATTCGGCCCTCACAAGTATAGCCAGACCTGTACACACACACACACACACACACACACAGCATTTTAGGAATTGTTGCATCAGTGTCTTGCATCACACAAAATATTAAAACAGATAAACTTTATGATCTATGAAAAAACAAAACACTTTTTAATCCTGGTGTGCCATAGTTTAACTTCTGATAGGCTACTACATTTGCGTGAATACTTTTTGGTTTAAGCCTTACTTAAATTTAGCATTACGAATCAATGTGAGACTGAGATGACGTGCAGGACGTTTTGAAAGTCATCTTTAAATGCGTATGGCTACTGCGTTCGCGAATGACTTTGCAAATCAATTACCTTGTCCCCATTTCTATATCGGTTCAGGTAACAAAGCTGCGGCAACCAGGATAAGCCCACTATAAAGTAAGGTGAAATCACCCCGCTGTCAAACAGTGTGACTGGCGCGAAAGCGAGCATATACTGCCTCTGTGCGTCTCGCGCTCTCTCTGCTCCACGAACACCGATCGCGCGCGCAGAGCCAAACTAGAAGAGCGCGAGACCTGGCAGCGGAGAGACCTCGGGGAGGGAGAAAGGGAGTGTGCTGGTCTATGTAGAGGAGAGAGAGAGAGAGAGAGAACGTGAGAGAGAGAGGTTGGGAAAAGACTACCACCTCTATCCATCAGCCGAGCATCCTGCGGGAGTCACTTCGTGCGCGCGAGCTGTCGGTGCGGCATTTCTGTCCGTCCGAGCAAATGGATCATAAAGCAGCGCAGGATATGACAGAGGGACGCGAATAAAAACTAAAGTATTATTTTTGCGACTCCAAACACGCCGGTTATTCATTTATTATTTTATTCTTTCAGTTGGGTTCTTGTTTTGCGTTTTTCCTCATTAATGTGCGGATATTTCGGCGAACACTTTCTAAGTGATGTCAGGAGAAAATGTCATAAATGTAGCTGAATGAATGAAAAGTTTAAATATTTTTAATGGGTAAGTAACAAAAAACTCAACTGTTGAAAATGAGTTTGCTGTGTTTTGAACCATTAATTATCGTTGTTGTTGTTGTTATTATTATTATCATCAATGATATTAATCAGTCTTGTTCATATTTAACGAATTTTATTTGGGCGCAGCTGTGGATAACCGCGGTTGAAGTGTTAACAGTGCAAATCTTGATGCTCATAAAGTAAGAACTACTGCACTGTCAGTGTTTAGCGACCGATATTTCGTGGCGTTTTATTGTTTTGCATTAAGCTCAACAGGTTCGCATCTGTTTCAAACTGCATTTGCTGAAGGGTTCTGTGTCTCGAGCACAAATCGTGCCTTACCCTTTGGAGTCTGTCTTACTGAGAATGAATAGTTTTGCAATCAGCTTTCTTTACGAGTTGTCATGATGTATGTGCTGTATAACGTTATATATTTGCTGTCACTGTAAAGGCAATCTGGTAAAACATGTTAGTAATTTTCTTAAACTATAATATAAGAGCATTGGTATAGTAAGAATACATTTGTGCAAAGCATTGCCTATAAATAATGCCTGGTAAAAAATGGACAACTATTTTCTTTGATTTGGTGGAGAAATTGTGATTCTAACTAATAGGCTTAATGTCTGAGGTCTAATACAGTCTACCATTTGTGTTTTTTCCTTCTTTTCCATTGCAACTGTCTTCTCTATCTCTCCTTGTGTTTATTTTCCCCTTTTTTACATGCTCCTTTTTACTGTACTCTACGTGATTGCTTCCCTTTTACCTCTCAATTCTGCTGGCATCCTGTTCGCTCTTGCCGTCTTTTCACTCCCATTTCACATCTGTCTCACTCTCTCCCACTGGAACTCTCTCCACTTCCTGTCCTCCCACATTTGCCAACCTCTCACTCTCTTCTATCTTCTCATCTCCCTGTCTCTCTCTATGTAGATGGGGTCTAATCTAATGTCAAGCTGGTTGTGAAGGTGTTTGATCTGGTCCCCTCGACCCCAGCCGGAGTCCCCATGGCTGCTGGAGTGGCAGCCTGGCTCCCCTTCGCTCGGGCGGCGGCCATAGGATGGATGCCCGTGGCCAACCTGCCCATGCCTGTCGCACCAACCAATAAGAACAAGCGACAAGATGAGCTTATTATCCTCAATGTCAGCGGCCGACGCTTCCAAACCTGGCGGAACACGCTAGACCGTTACCCTGATACGCTGCTAGGGAGCTCAGAAAAAGAGTTCTTCTTCAATGAGGAGACTAGGGAGTATTTCTTTGACAGAGATCCAGATTCGTTCAGAAGTATTCTTAACTTTTACCGCACAGGGAAGCTGCACTACCCACGCTACGAGTGCATCACTGCCTACGATGAGGAGCTGGCGTTCTTTGGAATCATTCCCGAGATCATCAGCGACTGCTGTTACGAAGAGTACAAGGACCGCAAGAGGGAGAACACGGAGCGTCTTATGGATGACCTTGAGGACAACAAAGACAGTAAACTTCCCAACATGACTTTCCGGGAGACCATGTGGAGGGCTTTCGAGAACCCGCACACTAGCACCATGGCCCTGGTTTTCTACTATGTTACCGGATTCTTCATCGCCATATCCGTCATCACCAATGTGGTTGAGACGGTTCCTTGTGGCTCCACACCGAATCAGAGAGACATCCCTTGTGGGGAGCGCTACACAGAGGCGTTTTTCTGCATGGACACGGCTTGCGTAATGATCTTCACGGTGGAGTATCTGATGCGACTGTTTGCGGCACCGAGCAGGTACCGCTTCATGAGAAGCGTGATGAGCATTATCGATGTAGTGGCCATCTTACCGTATTACATTGGGCTCGTCATGACCAACAACGAGGACGTGAGCGGAGCCTTCGTCACGCTACGGGTGTTCCGTGTCTTCCGGATCTTTAAATTCTCCCGCCACTCCCAGGGTCTTCGAATCCTTGGCTACACGCTGAAGAGCTGCGCGTCCGAACTTGGCTTCCTCCTCTTCTCCCTCACTATGGCCATCATCATCTTTGCCACAGTCATGTTCTACGCTGAGAAAGGCTCCTCGTCCAGCAAGTTCACCAGCATCCCGGCCTCCTTCTGGTACACCATTGTAACCATGACAACGCTGGGGTGAGTCATATTGTCTCGGAATGACTTTCTCTCTGTATATTTTTACACTTTTTAACCCTGAACACACATCAAGCCACACCCCAATGCATATCAGAGGGTAAGTCTTAAACGGGTAGTTCACCTAATGCTATAAGAAAAAAAATATGTAGAAATTGTACCTATAGGGGTACAGGAGCTTGTCACTGGGGAGGTACCCTTAAAGTTGCAATATTGTACTTTATTTACCCCTAAAACATTCAAAGTAGTACTTTAAAGGGACATACTCTACTCTAAGGTACTATTATGCACCATTTATGGGTAGAGAAGGTTCAAAGCTATCCCTTTAAGAGCTGTTGTATCCCTAAAGGTAAAAATCTTTCTGACAGAAGAAAATAAAAATCCAAATCTGTACAAGTGCGTAACACAAAAGAAGATATTTTGAATGCTTTTTTTTTTTTTTTTTTGGGACCCTGCTGACTTTCATTATATGAACAAAAACAGTTCTACACAATATCTTCTTTTGTGTTTCACAGAATAACGTGAATCATACAGATTTGGAACAACATGAGGTTTAGTAAATGAGACCAGAATTTCATTTTTGGGTGAACTATCCCTTTAAGTAGGCCTATGTACAAGGTCTTATAAACCAACTAGAAACTTAAATGAACACAACTGTTTACAATATAACATTTCACCTCATCAAAAGAGAATCTGTTTCCCTGCAGCTTGTGGATTTTCCTTCTTTTCTGAGTTAACTGCTATTAGCATCTAACCCTAATGACCATGGTTGCTGACTGCAGTCATGCCTGCCCGAAGCAGCGGTAGGTTTGGATTTAACTCATTGCCCCAGGCTAGACTTTATTCATCCCTATTATGCACCAATTAATATTTAAGCTTGTGTGAAGCAAGCGGAGGAGCATCCTTCAGCGTTTCTCCAACACATTAAAAGCAGACAGCAGCTGCAGAGCTGTATAGCCCCATTCATTTCAACCCTACTCCTCATAAATCACAGGCCATTTATTTGTGTGTTCATGACTGATACATGTGACACATTTGACACAGTGGTGTGTAGGATTAATTTAGGCAATTAGTTTGAGTGATTATATGGTGTATAGCTTGAGTAATCGGCTATACATCGGCTGATACAGCTACTACTGTATGTAGCTGTTGTGTCACTGTGGCTTTGAAACTAGAGCTGAAGTCAAAACGGTCTTTGACTTCCTGTTTAGATGGCGGATCATTGGCTGAAGCACCTTCCCTAGAGCCCTGTGACCCCAAAACAACAAGATTAAGGACTTAATTTATTGTGAACAGTAACTCATGAATGTTACATTGCCAAATGGTTTGGTCCTTGATGAATACGGTTGTGTCGGTGTTCAGGTTATTCTGAGGTAGAATTACAAAGAGTTAGACTTGGACTTACTTATTTATGCTTTCCTTTGAGAGTAATCTGTGTATATGTGGATGGCCAAACCTCTTAACAGGTCATTGTGGGTATTATGTTGAACTATAACCTTATATATCATCCTTATTGTTGTCTCAATGTTGTAGTCTAGTTTTACATGGATTTCAGAGTAGCCCAGATCTCATTACTCATTACTACATTCGCACCAGAGATCCAGTCTCCACCCGCATCTGAGACTTGACCCGAGATGAGAGCGAGAGAGACTCTTCTCATCAATAAAACACACGGTAGAAGTGTGTGTCACTGTGACTAATGTTCTCAGGTACATGTGCTGAACAATGTAAACCACAAAGACATTTCCAACCCTGCTGACATCATGTGACCTCACTGCATGTGTATGGGAGTGTTTCCCATTCAGTTCAAACCAAGTGTAAGGGATAATTTTTATGTCCCAAAGTTGATTGTGACAGTAGGTTCAGGTTTGTATCACATCACGACACACCTGTTGATTCTAAGGCTTCCTATCTGTGCTTGTCTTGACCAATGCAGTGGTTTGTTTTACACACCTGGTGCTTCTTTTATTCATCGATTCGTTCAGACTGAAGTGCATGTTAACGGGGTCTCCACCTCACTCCGCCAGAGTGAAACGCAGCACTGCAGTTCAGCTTCTCTGGTGAGACTAACACATCATGTTACCGTGTAAAACACAGACCCATTGCCCTACGAACACATGCGTGATACTCAGTATGTGAGCCAGGAGAACTAGTTAAACAGAAATATCAAGCATATATTGTGTGCGAATGGTTAACTGTTCTTCTGTACCTTGTCATCTGTCTGAAGTGTTTTCCTCCTCCTCTGTATTGTTTACATCAGTAACATTTAATTTAGCTGCTCTACTGTTGAATTTCATGGCTCTGTGTTTTGTCTTGGCAAGACAGCAGGCTAAGAGTTGAAAATAAAGCAAAAGAGTGCAAAAGGAAAGAGAGAGTGAAAGAATGTTGTATTCTTTGGATGTTTCTCTTTCTTAGTTTAGGAGACTTCAAGTTATGTTTTATGTAAACATCAAGTTTGTCTTTGATGTTTCTCCTAAACTTTCTACAGATGCACTGATACTAACGGTGTGTTCCAAACAGCACATATCGCACTTCGGAGTGAAAACAATCATGGCCGCCATATTGAAGGGTCGTTCCAAACCGAAGTGCTCAAAACTGGCCACTTCAAAGGGCCCTTCGTTACCATACAACTGATG
Source organism: Megalobrama amblycephala (assembly GCF_018812025.1). Classification (NCBI taxonomy): domain Eukaryota; kingdom Metazoa; phylum Chordata; class Actinopteri; order Cypriniformes; family Xenocyprididae; genus Megalobrama; species Megalobrama amblycephala. The sequence goes on along the minus strand of NC_063055.1, from coordinate 23,198,855 downwards.
GACACTTCGGGCCCCCACGTTCCTTTGCACAGAGAAGTTGTTTGACGTCACAGAATAGGTACAGGAGGTTAGGAGTTCGATTTTGTATATAAGTATTTTTCTATACTACTGTAATATTTATACGAGTTAGATTTGGTAGATTATTATGGTCAAAATGACATTGTACTTCAAAAAATTCTTTACAGGTCCCTTTATCAGTCCATTCAAATGTTTCAAATACATAGACACAATATATTTAACGTAAAAGACTGGCAGTAGCTTATAATGTTACTAAAGTAAATGAATGCGTATTAATACAAAGAGTAAACCAGGGGGAAAAGACGAAGGCGCCTCCTTGATTGTCTCGTTAAGATGACCTTGAAGTGCGTTCCAAAAAAAGAGTTTTTTGACCCCTACACCCTTCATCCCTTCGAAGCTCTCACTTCGAGGGTAAACAATTTGAAGGGATTAGGGCATGAGGGATGATTATTTAGATGTTATGGCTGATAACCATAAATGGCATATATAAAAATGCTCATATAAAATTTGGTCTAAATAAATAAATAATAAACATGAATTTAGCCATGACAACATTTAAAGTATGAACATAGATATTCATTTTGGTATTTGCTAAAGATTACATTTAAAGGCACAATATTAAAATTTTCGCCGATAGAGGCGTAGCTTGATGACGTCGAGATTGAGCGTGGAATCTTGGGAGTTGTCATCTTCACCTCACAGCCGGTGGAAAAGAATCGGGACGGGACTCAGGCAGAAATCATGTTCATGAATGAGATTATTAACGTTACTGTACTATGAAGCAGAGCAGGGCCGAGTGCTGTGGGAGCTGAACGAGGCCGCTGGAGCGTTTGCTAATGAGAGACAAACGCGACACACCTCGAGAGCAGCAGAACTTTTATTATGCCAAAGTCGCCACTTCCACTTTTTCCGGTCAGGCGTATGTGGGGTAACGCAATGCTGTTTTGTCATATTAGATACATTTGAGTGTATTGAAAATTATGTTATAACTTTACTCTGAGTGTACGCTCTGTGGCTGCTGTGAGACACTTGTTGCACACTGCAGTAAACTAGATCGATATTAGAATATCATATTAATAAATGCTGGATGGCTTGTGTTGATAAATGGTATCCAATTAATTTTAAAACATAAAAATTAAGCTGCATCTGATTATGTTATTTGACAATAGTGTTTTTCTCTGACTAAATGTGTTGAGCTATATAACAATAATTGGTTTTCTGTCTATAAATGTATCCAAACAGTTGTTCCCTTGTTTAATAAAACGTAATATATTAAAGCTTTGGTTTTTCCATGGTTTCTACAAAATAAAACCGAAAATCAATGTCACTGATAGGTCCGTGTCCTGGTTAAAATGGCGTATTTCTCTGGATTTAAACATTCTGGGAAACATCTGGGATAATTTAAGTACACAAGTCAACAAAATATATAACACTGTTTTAGTGTTTTTTTTTTATATATTTTAATCCAAAAATCTTACATATTGTGCCTTTAACAGTGTTATTACATTTTTAAAGATTACCTTTGCTGTCATCTAATGTTCACATAAAGTTAATGTAAATGTTAAAATAGGGGAAATTAACTTCACAATTAAATATCAAATATGCAGATACCAACTAATAAATAAAATAAATATCTAATATTGGCCAATGACCAATATGGTATAGATATGCATCCCTAAAATTCCTTAGAAGAAATAAAAGCTTTCTTCTGAAACTCTTGAGTTTCTCAGAAAGCAAGATCTCCATTTGCTCTCCATCTAATCTTATTGCTATCTAGGAGAAAACAACTGAGATATTAATGCTATCTCTTTTGTGATTTTTCTTTTCTTATGGGATTAACCTTTGGCTTATGAGAGAATGAGACCAAATGAATGTGAACCCTATGTTGCGTGTTCTGCAGCGTAACATCAGATTTTGTGTTGCATAAATTATCCAAGCGACGATTTAGTTGCATCATGGTCCATTTGTTAATCTGGCCTTGAACACTGTACTGGAACAACCAGACCAGATCCATGCAGGGTTTTATCTGCATTTTAAAGCTGTTAGAGAGAGAGAGATTTTGACCGTATGAGGGCGGAGTCTGTTTTGAAATTACTTTGAGCTTTTACACTTGTGTTTCTGCTGTAAAACAGGAGGCTGCTGAGGGATTGCGGATTTACCAAAGGGAGATGGGAAGCAAATGGATGTTTGTTTATTGATTTATTTATTTATTTGTTGTAATAAGATGGTGTTGACCTTTAGGTGGAGTAGCATATTCTAAATAACCTTTAAAGAAAAACACACATCTCTAGTGTGCTTTACAGCACAGTGGCTTGCGAGAGATACACCTGAAATATCATTTTCATTCTCTTTCTCTCTATATATAATTCTCTATATTGGTACCTTATTAGCCTCTAGCCCTGCAGTAGTAGTTTTATTGGTTAAGATATGCTCCCTATGTTACAGACCTATGCATTTTGCACGCTAATGTTGCCATGAAGAAAATCACCCTGCTAATGAGGGCTTTCAGTTGTTACCACAAGCATTAATTAACATGACACTCAGAATTCACGCCCCTGTTGCAAGCACTGAATAGATCCAGACTTGCCATTCGGCCCCAACACAAGGCTGACTGTCTCTCGGCTTCAACTCTGCTTCTATTGCTCTGTTGGTAGGTGAACATGCATGGTCGATACTGATCAGAAGCATTGATTAAAGGGAACAAAGGATGAGGTAGAAGAGGATAAGGGACAGAAAGAGGAATGAGGTTGAATCCATTAGCAAGGGTGAATGATGATAATCACCCACAGCTGCAGGGTGTCAAACCGAAGCGTTTTGGATCGGTAAGGCAACATATGTCTGTGTGTGCGTGGGGGGTCACTGAGTTCAGAATAGCCGTTTCTCTCATGACGTTTGCTGTCAGGGGTTGTGTAGGAGCAGCACAGTACAAAAATCGGTAAAAATCGACTTCCAGTTGAACCAAGGAGATTTTTGTGTTTCTAATGCACTTGATCTGCTTTGCTGTACATGGAGATATGAAGTAGATATGGTGAATGTGTGTTGAAATGGATATATAGCCAACCTTTGGTGTCTAAAGGTGAAAACATGACAGTTTTATTTTAAACTGAAATAATCTTTCACAATTACTGTTTTATGTATTTTTGATGAAATAGGTGAGCATAATAGACTTATTTCAGAAAAATGGCTCCAAAACTTGTGAACGGTAGTACAGTATAGTGGTTCTTTTTAAACACAATATTAATTTAATAATCAAATACTCATTACCTAAATAAAATCATTACTTCAGGTCCTTTAGGTATCAGTATTTTTATTTATCCATGTATTTATCATGCAATTTCCTGCAGTTTAGTTAACCCTAAAATGCATGAACCAAAAAAAAAACCTACACAAATGCATAAAGAGAGTTAAAATGGCGCATAGTGAAATGAATGGTTTTCTTCCAAAAAACAAAACAAAAATAGGTCCTATTAATGAAATAACTAAAATAATTGATGAGAAACAAATGTTTTAATATATGAAATGTATATGTGCATAACAAAAGTTTAAATTTATTATTTTCAGTTGTACTTTTTCTTAAATTCTAATTAGATCTACTGTAGAGTACATTCAAGTCAGAGCCTTCACTCCCCACATTTCTCATAGAGCATGTGAAAATTACCTTTTCAGTCAGAGACAGAACATTTCACATATATTTTCACCTTTCTAAGCTTAACTTTTGAGCAGAGTTTGCACCTCTTCCTTTGTTTGTGCCTTCGCTGTCACCTTTCTCTACTCATCCACTGCATCTGAAATTACTGTCTGAGTAGGTTCTACATTTGATAAAGAACTACAAAAGTATGCATGTGTATAGTATGAATATCATCAAGCATTAATGTGTGTAGTATGAATGCAGTCTGAATGTACTACATCCGCTGCCATGTTAGCATTGTCATGAGGGCTACTGTGTGACTCGTGTAATTTCCCTGCCATTCACGACCCCTTTTTCATGGTCTGTGAATAGTAAAGTGTCCATTGGATGTGAACTTCAGAATCATGGAAAAAGTAATAGGTCATCTGAGATACCTTTTTTTTTGCCTACTGTTTTATGAATGCTGTAAATTCAAACGTACTACTCATTTCACATACTGCTTTTCACCTACTATATAGTAGGGAGATATGTGTATTTAGACACAGGATTGGATCAGAGCAAATAAAGTCACAACAGGTTTTTAAGCAAGCCATAGAGTTTTAAGAAAATAAATATTATTGGACAAAAATGTATCCCAAAATACTGTGTTGAGTCAAAATTCAATAGGAAACGAATGCCGGTCAATTTGACCTCCTTCATGCATTCTTTGGGTAGTGATACAAAAATTACTTTTTTCCCCATCATATGACCAAGAAATTACATTGATGAGGGTCAGAAAGTAGTTTTTTGAAGAATTCATTAATTATTGAAAAAATAAATGTTTTCATTGAAAAAATATTTTTTTTTAAATCACAGCATGCCAGGTCAGTTTGAACCCCTATATGCATTCTAGGGTTAATGAAGAAGCAGCTCACCACTTCTATGAGATGTGGTACTGAACAGAATGGTATGAATCATACAGCATGGCTTCAGAAGACTTCCAACAGAGCGCACAGACTACTTTTGTGCTGTTTTGTGTCCTTGTTGAAGCTTCAGAGTTCCAGTGCCCATTCATTGTAACTGCATGGGGGGAAAAATCAATCTGTACAATTCTTCTTAATTCAGTTCTATAGAAGAAAGAAACTTGTATGGGTTTGATTGAATAATGACAGAAGTTTCATTTTTGGGAGAACTAATCCTTTAATGCAAATCACAAAAGTATAAATTTAAGTATTCAATTCAATAATTTCTTTCTCTCTCTCTCACACTTTGTCTATCTCTCTCGCTCTTTTTTCCCCCACCCACAGTGAACTTCTAACCTTGAGCTGTCTAGATGATATCCCCAGATCCATCTTTAAAATAAATAAATAAACAGCAGCCTGTCTTTATCGGTACAATTTTGTTGTGGTGCATTTCATCAAATGGCACAGAGAGAATTTTACGAAATTCAAATGAGTAAAGAGAGGGATAAAAAAATCACTTGTTTGTTTGGGTTTTTGTCTGTCTTCATTCAAGGGGCTTTGTGTTCTGGGAGGTTTAGAGTTTCTATGATGGTCAAATTGCTGCCGTTTCATCCCATCAGCCCTCCATAAACACACACTTCCACCATTAGCGATCAGATCTGATGACATATAATGGGAGCATCAATGAAGGAAGGTATTGTTACTCTGCAGCCAGTAAAAAGAGCATTAAATCCATTACCCTTACAGTTATTTCAACAAGCTTTCAACCCAATGCCGGCTTCAGTTGATCCAGTGGTCACTGGTCATAGATGTCTAAATTTCTAAGGGTTTTATACTGATTTGCCATGCCTTTGTTTGTGTTTGTCTTCTGGTTTAAAGCTGTCGACAGAAGGTATGGGAAAGATTACAGGTGTTAGGTCAAGCTCTCCACTTTAATGAAAGGTCATGGGAGGAGAGTGACAGTCAGAAGAATGTCTGACCTTTGAAACCTCAGAAAATACCACTCCAAAAAGTGAGTATGCTATCTACTTTGATGATCAACTCTGAGTTCAGAGCTGTGAAACTATACATTTTATATACCGTGCTGTAAATTGTATGCAGAGTTGGCGCTTAAAGGAACGGTTTAACCCATCATTAACTCACCCTCTTGTAATTACAAACACCTACTGTATGACTTTCTTTCTTCTGTGGAAGAAGACATTTTGAAGCTGAACTTTGAAGTTTAAATAAACCCTGACTGACTTTCACTATATGGACAAAAATGTACTGTTTCAAAAAACAAACAAACCACTGATTTTTTTCCAACCCTAAAATCATAATCTTTACAAAATAATATATACATTTATTTTATTTCCCTATTTTATTATTTTATTTTATTTGTTCATGAACTCTAACTACAAATTTAGTCTCAATGGCGAAATATGAATAAGATTAATAAAAAAAATAGGAATGAGAAATTAAGAATCAAAGATACAGAAAAAATGTTAAATTAAACTAAATACAAAGGATTACCAATGAAGTCACACGGCTGCTCGCTGATACAGTGGTGAAAATGTTACAGTGGTTGGGAGTGATAAAGGTTTCAAGTTCAATTCCCTTTTTGTCAGGGGACAATTTTGTGATAACCTTGACCTGTACTATATGCCGCTTTTATCATCTCTATTCCATTTTTGGCTTCTAGCAGGTAAAGAGGCTTTTTTTCCATGAGCACTTATCCTATTTCTATGGTACAGACATAGCAGCCAAAGTGAGGGGGCAGTGAAGTAAAGCCCAGGGAGTTGCTGCAGAGAAAGATACCCACTAGGTCACAATTCATTTTCAGTCCTGTCAAACTGCCCCGAATATTTATCTGAAAGATGTGTATGCGCACCCCTTGTCACCCCAGAGAACGCTTCTGGGGAACGATCATTGAGAGGAGGCAGTGCCTCCATCGCGCTATTGGCTATTGTGCTGTTTACACACAAAAAAAACCCTGCCTCTTATTTTTGTGCATGTTCTAATTCACAAATTAAGTATAAACCGCAAGACTGAATGAAAAATTATGGTGTTATGGAAAGACTAATTAAAAAGTAAGAAAACAACTCACCCACTTGATATCGTCGTTTTATGTCACATCACATTCAAACTTGAAATGACTGGTGAACGTGATCTGTGAGGGATTTCAGTGAGCAATCTGGTGAAAATAAAGGTACATCTCCGTGTCTGTGACCATCATGACACCTGCAGTGTTTACCGAGCTGTGATGACTGATGATCTGAAAATAAGTTAAAAATAACTCCTGAACATCTGTTCACAAATAAAATACACATGGAATATTAAATGTTACTGTGGTCTTATAGTTAGTATTTTGGAATAAATGTAAAAATATTGAGAAATATACATTTAAAAAAAAAACAGTCAGGACTTTGCCTCCTCTTTTCAGAACACCACTTGTATATATGCCAGGATTTGCCATTGCTCAAAGCAAATACTTATTACTAAAATAATTTACTGATGTATTCATTTTATAGAGTCGTTGCACATTGTGGCTATTATATCTTTCTCATGAGTAAAACGCATGAGAAAGATATAATAGTTTGGTCAAATATGACATTTTGGCTAGTATGGCAGAGGGAGCAATGCCTCTGGATGCCCTCCTGTAGCGCCGACCCTGATTGTATGCTGTATATAGAGTGCTTATGACAGGTGTACAAATTGCCATCCCTCTTCTCAGCATGGCAAATGATCATTGTTTCCTGCTGAAATTCCCATAAGCTGATATATCGAGGCTCTTGGAAATCATATATGAGAGTATTCATTAACGAATAATGTTTGTATGGAGAGAATCTGTGTGTTCATTGTCATAAAAAGCTCATTAAAACTGCATAGAGAAAGAATGAATGAATGATGATGATGGTGTTTTTTTGTGCTGCTGTGTGCAAATGACCGTGCTAAAGTTACGCAGCTGTGTGATCATCTTAAATATGATATTTGCAGTATTGTCCCTCTTTCATACAGACACTCACATTTTCCCCTGAGACCGCTTATGTGCGTGTGCTGTAAACGTATAATTTTGCTCTCCCCTGTGCTCTTTTCAGCTGTAATTGTTTCAATTCTGGGTTTTTGTCTCTCTGAGTCTAGCTGATCCACACACTGAATTGTGAAGGTTTCAGAAGGTGATTTGTCACTCAAACACATGGAGTAGTTAAGAGCAGACGTCTGACAGATTAGTCTCATGACATGGAAAGATTGCATAATGAATACATTTCAAGACTTCATTCATTGCCGCCAAAGCTCTCTCTCTCTATTGCAGGTTGCAGGTTCAGTTTCTTACTGTATGCAAGTAAAATAGAAAGTAAATAAAATATGAATATAGCACCTCTTAAAATAGTGTTTAAAAAGTGTTTTAAAGAAGACTTACATGAGCTATGGTTTATGTTTAAAACCAGGTTGTTTAAATTAAAATACGAGAATCCTCCTTCCTAAAATGTGACCCTGGACCACAAAAGCAGTCATAAGTCGCACAGGTATATTTGTAGCAATAGCCAACAATACAATGTATGGGTCAAAATTATCGATTTTTCTTTTATGCCAAAAATCATTAGGATATTTAATAAAGATCATGTTCCATGAAGATATTTTGCAAATTTCCTACCATAAATATATCAAAAATTTGTTTTGAGGAGTGGATATGCATTGCTAAGGACTTCATTTGGACAACTTTGAAGGCGATTTTTCTCAAAATTGTGATGTTTTTTTTTTTTGCACCCTCTGATTCCAGATTTTCAAATAGTGGTATCTTGGCCAAATATTGTGGTCCCTTATGACTGGTTTTGTGGTCCAGGGTTACAAATATAAAGGAAGCAATATAAGTTAATGTATAAAGACACATAATTTTTCTTCAATAAAGTTAACACTGAGTAGTTAAAGTATATGTAAAAACTATAAAATAGAATAAAATAACTGTATTAGTCTCATGATTTCTAACCATTATTTAGAGTACAAATTTGGTAAACACTTATTTAATAAGTGTTAATAATATAAATAAGTGATAATATAAATAAGTGATAATAATCATATTTTAATAATAATAATTAAGAAGAAGACTACATTTATAAATAAATATATTCAAAAAAAAAATTAAAACAGAGTAAGGATGACAAACAAAAAGTAGCTAGGATTGTCAGTCATGTGCCAATATATTCTATTCTATTCAAATATAAAAAAGAGAGTGAGACAAAATGCAGTAAGGAGGAAGAAGAGTGTGTGACTGACAGAAATGAACGTCTCTCCCACTCAGTGTTTCTGTTTAATGCATTTGGTCATTGACCACTGTCATCTTAACTGCTGGTAATGAATCTGCTACTGTCACACTGAATAATGATTTCACTCCACACCACCACCAGCTGCTGCTGCTCGGGGCTGTGCATATGTTTCTGCATGTGTGTGTGTGTGTTTTGTGTATGTGCATGTGTGTGTATGTGTGTGTGTGACAGGATCAGAAACTTTGCTTGTGCTGCATTGAATAAAGTGGGATAAATGTCTGTTGTTTTTGTCTTTGGGCTTCAATTTAATCATCATTAGTGACTCATTCAGAGACATGAAATGGATGGTTTGACAGTCACATGACTGCAGCAGCAACACTTCATACATACTGATGCATACGCAAAGACACACATAAGCACACACCCGCAGCTACCCTTCTGTCTCCCGCGGATCCTTTTCGGCCCCAGCTGGTTGGTGCTGGTGCTAATGTCACTAAACAATCATCACTTCTGCGTGGTGTTTATGTTTACTCCTGATATTAGTTGCTCATGGCAACAAATTAATTAATGACTCTGCAGTGATAGCTCCTGCTGCTTTGAACTAGTGCTCATAAAAACAAATATGCAGCTTTAAACAGATGGACTCTGGAGTGAAAATGTGGCTTGTTGTGCCAACCAGCCTCTGAGATCCAACTCTCTTTGAAAAGAAAGGACGTGTGACCGAACGCTGACTGAATACTGCAGAAATCATATTCTTTATCTGTATTTTTCTTGTTTTCCAGTTAAAATTATGCATCTCTGTATCCTTGGTAAACAAAATTTAGTAAGAAAGTCAGACTTGTTTTCAGAGAATACATTTTGAATTTGAAGTTTATTTTTCTTGTCCCACTGGCAAGTATTTTCTCCCTTATTTTTCAAGCATAAACTTGACTGACGTTTATGCTTACAATTAAAGTTTGCATGCTGGAACATGTAGGTTGCTGCGAGTGTAAGCTAGAGGACATATCTAAACTTATCATCACCTTCATCTAAATGTGTAAACAGAGAGAAAGAGAGAGAAAGTGTGTGTCAGAATGTATGGAATGAAATAGTAGCTGACTGCTTTGTGAATCTTGACACTGCAGAATTTTTTGAATGTGAAACAGAATGCAGTATAAAGCTGCAAACATTTCAGTATATATATATATATATATATATATATATATATATATATATATATATATATATATATATATATATACTGTATATATACTCATACAGCAAATCCCCGAAGCACTGGCCGAGATGAAGCTGTTCTCGGCGGGTACATGAGGACTGAACGGCCGCTGACGGCCTGGAGCTTGCATCTCCGAGAACGTCGAAACAAATTGTAAAATAGGCGCTATGATTAAATATGAGTCACAAGTCATATCTTGCATTTGAATATGTCCTTTGGCAGTCCGATCAAATAGTCAACAAGAAAAACAGGGTAATTATTAAGGTTGTTAATAATGTTTTATTTTGTCAAGCTTGAAATGGAAAGTGCTGCATTGTGGGATGCCGCAATCTGCTAAGTGTGTTTTGTGTACTGCAAATTTGCAAATGTAGTAGGTAATCCAGATCTATGCATGCAAAATTCAGATATATGTGTATTACTTTGCTTCATACTATAGTATATACAGCAGAAATTGTAAGGTCTGTGTTTGTGAGATTGTAAGCGTGTGTGTGGTTTTATTACTACAAATAAGAGCAGTAAACCCTAGTGTCCTTCTCTCTCACCTGTGTTATTTTCCACAGCTTTTATCTTTATTTAAGCATTACGCAATCACACCACAGGACATCTGCACCCAACCCCCTGTTCTTTTTAACTGCATCTGTACCCCTTGACCATTTTTTCACCTTTATATTCCTCCTCTATTATCATCCTGTTCTTTTTCTCCATCAGTAAAGTATCAGTAGCTGGACTGCGGTGAGTCAAGGTGAATCTGGTCAAACAAACTGAACAGCATCCCGGTGGGACCTCATCTCACTGCGGTCACACTATTGTCCTCTCAGGTTTTCCTGCTTCACACAAATGTGGTTAAACAGCTCGAGGCAAACAGACCGGTCAGAACGCAGCCAATTCCACTGACACCTTCTGCAGAACCGCAACATCACCTCTGATGCACACAGAGTTCGATCCAATCAAATGTACTCAGTCGCATGATGCTTTTAGATGCGTCCCATTTTGCGTACTTGGTCACTATGCCATTTTGTAGTATAAATAGTGTGAGTAGTGCATTCACACTGAAAATTCCAAAAGTAAAAAGTGCACTTTAAATACCCAGATAATGCACTTAAAAGATTAGTTCACTTTCAAATGAAAATTACCCCAAGCTTTACTCACCCTCAAGCCATCCTAAGTGTATATGACGTTCTTCTTTCTAAAGAAACAAAATCGGAGATATATTAATGAATATCCTGACGCATCCAAGCTTTAAAATGGCAGTGAACAAGACCAATGAGCATAAGCTGAAGAAACTGCATCCATCCATCATAAACATACTCCGGGAGGTTAATAAAGGCCTTCCGAAGTGAAGCGATGCATTTGTGTTAAAAAATATCCATATTTAACAAGTTATGAAGTAAAATATCTAGCTTCCACCAGATTCAATTTAGGAAGAAAGCGCAATGCCTCTCGCAGTTCAAAGAGCTTACGCTACGTCCTGCGCCTTCCCTATTCAACTTAACTGACGCGATGCCAGTTCCATTTTTTTTTTTTTTTTTTTTTTTTTTTTTTTTTGTAATTTGAATATGGAAGGCGGTCTGGCGGAAGCTAGATATTTTACTTCATAACTCTTTTTTTTTTTTTTTTTTTCCCAAATGCATCGATTCGCTTCAGAAGGCCTTTATTAACCCCCAGAGCTGTGTGGAGTACACGTTTATGATGGATGGATGCAGTTTCTTCAGCTTCATACTCGTTGGTATTGCTCACTGCCATTATAAAGCTCGGATGCGTCAGGATATTTATTAATATAACTCCGATTGCATTCATCAGGAAGAAGAAAGTCATTTACACCGAGGATGGTTTGAGGGTGAGCAAAGCTTGGGGTAATTTTCATTTTAAAGTGAACTAATCCTTTAATCAAAAAAATGTTAGTGGAACGTTGGACACTTCATGCATTCAACTGTCACAGCTTTAATTACGTACTGGAGGGGGAGGGGCTGACAAACTGATGTTGAATGACAAAATAACCTTATAAAATTCATATACTACACGGTTGAGTACATAGTTTAAGACACAACTTTTGTTTTAACCTGTAGTTAAATGCTGGTTAATAAACATTTAGGAAGTTTTAAGCACCCTGTCTTTTATCTCAGCCCCCCTTAAAATCTGCGATTAAGTTTTGTGATTCAGGTTTGCTGAAAACAGCTGCTACAGTCATTGAAACAAACTTACGTTGGTTACATTAAGTATTATTCTCAACTCTAGTCAATGACAGGCCTTATCAAAGCCACCATCTCTCATACGAATGCTCTCTGATCCAGTGTCGTTATTGGTAACTAAAACTTTTTACAAATAATTTCAGTAAATGAAATAAAGCTGAAATATTGCCTAATAAAAATAAGGCTGAAATATTATATTATTAAAGCTTTATAGAAATACATAAAAAAGCTAATAAAAATGACAAAAGCACAAAACAAAACTAAAACTTAAATTAAAATAAAAAATGAAACCTGAAAATATTAAAATAAAACCTAATTCAAAATATTAATAAATACTTTAATAATAAATAATATTAAAATAATACTTCTCTGCTCCACAGTGAAATCACAAATTAAATTGCAACCAAATTTGCTATCATTACGGATACATCTACTCACATACAGATGCGAGATTCAGTCCCTGCATTTTAACCCACTGCAAAACAGCACATACACAAGTCCACAGAATGCACAATATAAACACACTCTTGCCAAACTACAGATATTCAAATCACTCTCTCAGCCAAGCTGCTGCTATTTTAGCAGCCAAACTCGTTCACAAACATGCACGTTCACTTACATAAACTTACAAACACACACACTCCAGGGCACCAAATGCGTTTGTAAACAGGCAGATGGGCCCCTTCTGCTCCTGATCTCGTGTCCGTCTCCACAGCCAAAAACTGCTGATCCAGGTCACACACTTAAGGATAAACACTGAACAATCAGAGCAGACGCAGCACATCTGTTCTCAGAACAGATTATTCAATAAGCATGTTTACATGCGCTGTTATAATCTATCTGTACAAGTATACATGACCAGTGTTGGGGAAAGTTACTTTTGAAAAGTAATGCATTACAATATTGTGTTACTCCCTAAAAAAGTAACTAATTGTGTTACTTAGTTACTTTATTTTTTTGGTTTGGTTGAATTGGATCACCACAGTTGAGCATTATATACAGATTAAATACAAAGTATATTTTTGTTATTTAACATATTTAATTATTGCAGGTTTGCATAATATTCAGAGTTTGCATTTCACGGTTTTGAGGAATACTGAATCTGTTTTTGTGCAAGTGAGATGAGTAAATGCATGCTCACATTTAGTCTAGAACTACAATAACCATCATGTTTACACTGCACACACAACACCTCTACACCGATTTCTCTCAACATGGGGATAGGAGAGTAAGTCAATAAATGGGAAAACAAAGTAGCTTGTGTTGCTTATTTGAAAAATTCACTCAGATATCTTGTTGAACATTTAAAAGTAACGAGTTACTTTACTAGTTACTTGAAAAAGTAATCTGATTACACAACTTGCATCACTTGTAATGTGTTACATGTGTTATGTACAGTATTGGGAGTAATTTAATATTTCAAAGATTTAAATGCACACTGCTTGTCTTTTAGAGCACTCAGCTGAGGCCATTTGTTGTGTGCTTATTATCATTCACAACTTCACAAAACCCAGACTGGTAAGATTTCAGTCGGACAAACCATTTATAAAGACAAATTATTGCTTTAAACTTCTAAAGTGCATGCAAAAGTACTTAATGTCCATCTGTTCACATTTTGAGCAGGATGTTTATTGGTGTAATGAAAATCTGATTTTAAAATGGTTAGGCTGTTGCTACACATCCTCTGAATGGACTTACATGCTTCAGCTTCCTCTTATTTCAGTCACTTGACTGTGGAAACATCTCTGACACCACTGGTTAACCTTTGATTGATTTTTCCATATTTATCTCTGCTTTAATCTCCGTAAATTGTTTTCCATTGACTCTCAAACTGATTAGATTTGACTGCCAGAATCAAATGTTGTCTGCAGGATCATGGTGAGATGTTGAACATATTTTTTTTTTTATTGAGATCAGTGGAAAATATAACAAATAACTTTTTCAAGGTATTATACAGACCTTGTTTAGCAACATGCAGCAACATGTCCTACTAGTGTAAATCATGTTTTGCAGATTGCAAACGTGTTGAAACATTGCAAATGTACAATGAATTGAGTAAGAAACAGATGAATAATGGATTCTAGCCTCGTTAAATCCACATACTATAGATTCTGAGTGCAGGTGCGCAAACCACAGACTGCTCTTACTAATTGAGTTCGACTTCTGCTGGATAGTTCAGTAGCTGCAAGGTCAGATTTATTGACAAAACTTCAGTTATTTGGCATAGGTGAAACTAATCAAGAAGATTTGAGATCTATGAACTTCAGAAAGACCATGCTGCTGTTTGAAATTTTGCAAGCGATCAGCACAATCCATTATTCAAAACCATGTAAAATTCATGTTAGGATGTTATGTCATCTTATGCTATTTTTCGTTGGCAATTATATCTAGTTTTAAGGATGTTTAAATATTTTGACAAGAAATCAAGACAGAAATACTAAGAATAATGATGTTTGGCAGTGTGCAGAATCTGCATACAAAAATTAACATACTGTGCACTTGAACATACAATATAATAAGCTAAACTGAACATAAACTAGGAAATCTGATAACCCCTGGCCAGTGTTGTTACTGTTAACTAAAACCATTAAAAGTTGTTTTTGTTAATTGTAATAAAGTTGAAATAAAATAAAATATGAATATTAAAAAATATATATATAAATTGAAGCTAAATAGAAAGATTAGAAAAACAAAACAAAGCACTTAACATTACTAACACTTAAACCAAAATTAAAAAGAAAATTGAAAATATAAAAATAAAAGTTTATCGTTGCTGTCATGCATAAGCTTTGTATCTCCAAAACACTACTTTTGGGAAAAAATGGAAAAATGTAAAAACTGTATTTTTTAAATAAATAAACAACGCATTGTCAAAGTTGATATTGTGGCTTTTTATATGGTCAGACACTTGCATGTGTCGTTATATTATTAACATTTTACCAAAGTAAAACACATACACACATAGTGTTTCTTAAAGGTGCAATATGTAATATTTTTGCAGTAAAATATCCAAAAACCACTAGGCCAGTGTTACATATTTTGTTCACTTCAGTACTTACAATATCCCAAATGTTTCCAACTATTTGTAAATCGTGAGAAAATTTTAACCAAGGCTCCAGGACGTGTGAGGAGTCAAACAAGTGTCTCACAGCAGCCGCTGAGCGAACGCATAGAGTAATGTTATAACATCATTTTAAACACACTCAAATGTATCTAATATGATAAACAGAGCTGCGTTACCTCATACTCATGACTGGAATAGCAGAAGCGGCGCCGGCGACTGTGGCATAATAAAAGTCCCATTGCTTGCGGCGTGTATTACGCAATCGCTCCAGCGGCACCAGCCGTCGCTCCCACAACACTCGGTCCTGCTCTGCTTCATACTACAGTAATGTTAATAATCGCATCCATGAACATTTCAATTCTTCCCGAGTCCTATCCCTATTCTTTTACACCATCCGTTGAGGTGGAGACCACATGTCTCAAGATTCCGCTCTCAAACTTGCCGTCATCAAGCTACGCTGCGCCTTTATTTTGAATAGGCTTCTAGCGACCTCTAGCGGACAAAATTATTACATACTGCAACCTTGAAAATTAAAATGCTGTATTTATTCAAAGAACCAGTTCTTTAGTTACCTTTGCAAACAAGCAGAGACAGTCCAAACTGCGTGCAGCACTATATTCATGATAGATGCTGATGGAGTTATGAGGTTTTACTAACAGTTTGAGGATCCAGTGGAGTTACGAGATTTATTCACACGATGGAGATAAGAGGTTTCTGCCCGACTGTGACATTAATCAAAATATGAATAAATTCTATAATAGTAAATAACACTGACCCCAACACAACAGCTAATAAAGGCAAGAGGCTCAATGAGAGTTATTAGTATATGATGACAGAACAGAGTACAGAGTTAGAGTGACATTACCTTATGTAAGTGTGCGCTTTAAAGAGACAGTTCACCCAAAATGTAAAATTCTGTCATCAATTACTCATGTTTTTCCACATGAATAAAAAGAACACAAAAGAAGATACTTTGTTTTCCATTCAATGAAATTCAATTGGGAAAAACTCAAAGTTTAGAATGGCATGAGGGTGAGTAAATGATGACAGAATTTTCATTTTTGGATGAGCTTTCCCTATTAAACCCGTCATGTACAGGTCTCTCACACACATTCACAATAGATAATGTAAAGACTGAACACACATTCACAACACTTTAACACCATAGAATTATTTCTTAACTCACAATCGTCTACACAGTCATGCATCACTCTTACACATTTACTATGAACTAACTGTCTGTGTGTGAGAGAGAGAATGAAAGGTGCTGCAACACAGAGAAGCAAAGAATAAACTCAATGCACCCAACCCCACTCATCTTTCTGTTTGTCCCTCGCTTTATCTCTCCCTCTCTTTTTTTTCATCTCTTCCTGCCTGTGTGTATCTAAGAGAGAGAGAGAGAAAGAAAATGTGGGTAATCCAAACCTGGCTGTCAGTATTTAATTAGAAGGGGTCTGTGATAACATTGCAGCAGTCACAGCAAAGAGGACCATGCGTGTGTCTTTGTGTGTGTGTGTGTACTGACAGATACTTTCGCTAAGAGGATGGCTGTTTTATACAATCATCTCACTGCTCTCTATTAAACATGGCAAAGTGAGGGCAGCACTGACAGGACCTGGGACTAAAATACACACACACACTTGCTTGTATAAACACATACATAAACTTGTTTTTGTGTGTGTGTATCCCTAATAGAAGACGGTATATATCTAGATGTTATAAATAATTATTATTTCGGCCTAATATTTTTGATTTAAAAAATTATCTGTCCATGTTTGGTCAAAGTTAAGTGATAAGTTACAATTAAGTGCAGTTGTAATAAATGGGGCTTTTAACTGAGGCTTTTAAGTCTCAAAACTGATGCAAAAGCACCATAAAAGTATCTAGTCCACATGACTTGTGCACTATATTTGTGTCTTTTAAAGTACACTGACAACTAATGTGTAAATCTGTAAAGACAAAACACTTTGTTCAAGACACATTTATACATTTACATTATAGGGTACAATAATGGTGCAGTAATGACCAGAGTCTCTGTTGGGAAAAGGATATAGTGTTTTTTGTTCACTATTCCTTGCTTTATATTAAAGAAATAACTGATAAAAAGGCCTTGATGGTGAACAATCTCCTGGTTGTTCTGTGTGGCCCTAATTTCAATATCAATATCATAGAGAGATAAAATTCACCTGCAGCATAAAAATGATCATCAAATCAACTTTTCAATCCATTTTATGGTGAGTCTCTAGTGCACGCTTACCATTGGACCAAGTCTTATTAGACTAATTTCATTATCTTCAATGTAGCATTTTGTCTTTTTTAAGTCTTTTATGAACTACTCACTGCATCAGATGAGAACATTCACATTTTTTCTCTTACCCTAGTCTCTGTTTCTCTCTCTCACACACACATACATCGGATGAGATCCAAGTAGGTTGGAGGTCCGTTTTTTGTCTCTATTTCCATCTCTCTGTTTCTCTATCTGTCTTTTACACACATGCTCGCATGCTATCTCTCAGAATGATTTTTCTTCAGATGCCAAAAATAGCACGGCACCCTCAGGCTTCACACGCAGCCGAGGTTAAAGGTCACATGCTTCTTTCATCAGTTCTGAAGATTCTATCTATTCAACCTTCTGTCCAGCACCTTCTCACCCAGTCACCACACACAGACGGCACACAAAATCACCGCAAATATATTCAGACTATGAGGGAATATGAGGGAAATTCGATTTTTGAGGATTTAGCACCTGGTGAAGCTGTATTGCAGTTGCTAAATAAAATAATACCACACGGCATACCAATATCAATATATAATGTTTAATTATTCATGCTCATTTTCCACTATTTCCACATTTCGATTACTTTTGCCATCATCCAGGCTCACTTAATTTAATAAAACTGTTAAAATGCAATTTTATCAAATCTCAAAATTAATATCTATGTTTTTTATATACTGTACAGTATAGTGATGACTAAATGCACTTGTAGTGTTTAAAATGATTGATTTTAGTATTTAGTTTTATGTTTAATTGTCTACCAATTGCTATAGATATTTAATGTCAGCCATTTATCAGTCATTGGCCATAACATGAAAATTGGCCAAAATATGGGCTTATCCGTCAATTTTTTTAATATTGAATGTTGCGATGAATAAATATTAACTTTCAAATGATTAGCATTTCAAATGATTTAAATTTTTAGTGTTTAGTTTTTAATTAGGAATTGTAATATTGGCCACAAAATCTGTCATATTTCTTTAATATCTGTGCATCCCTAGTTTATTTTCCCCTATGAAGTATGCCCTGATACTGAATATAATAGTAGATTTTTATATTAAAGCCATCTGTCCGAGGACTGGCTTGCCCTGCACTCTGAGCTAAAACTTCATTGACTCTTTCCCAGTATTGATTTGTCTTGACCCATTTCTCTTTTCCTTATTTAGACACCTGTATTGTCCTGTTCTCTCTCTCTCGCTCTCCCTCACAGTGTCTCTCTCTTTGTCTCTTGATTGTCTTAATTAATGTGTGTTAAAGACTCAGCGCAGACGCAGTTAAAGTTCACTGCTGTCGGTGCGTGTGCGTAACCTCTCATTCATATTCAATTAGAAACATTTTTAATATGAATACTAAATATCACAGTCAGCAGCGGAATTTGTGGTGCTGGAAGTTTCATAGTAATTTTTTTTTTAGGCAGGATTTCTTTTTAATTACATCAGCTGTACAAATGTCCTGCAAATACAGTGTGAATGTTATATCGCTACATAATCCTCTGCATATTTCATCAGACAGGAGAAACATCCTTACATTCATGGCTTTGTCATTCTGTCACCAGCACAATAATAATGATGGATTATCCTGTCGTTCACTCTCGTTTTTCTCTCCCCCTCGCTGAGAAAACGGACCGAGGGGACTAGTTTTTCTGCCTTTGCTTCTTTCATTGAAATGGGCAGGGTTTGCATTATTCAGTGCCTGATATACGGTTCACAGAGTGATGTAATACTCCTATCAAGCTCTGGCGAATTGGTCGGGTACCCTCAGGCTCCTGCGCTCTGATTGGCCAAACGACTTCCTTTCCCAGTGCTCCGACTGGCTGAACACCCTTGGGCTTTGTGATCTGATTCGATGCCGCACTGCCTTCTGCTTTTATATGCAGTGATTCAAACATTTGTAAAGTTTGGAGCATGCACACACTTGTGCGTACAGTCAGCCATAACAGAGCGGAGCGATCAGCTCAACTGCAGCTGTCTGAGAGTTACTGCTCCACTTTTGCAAGTCATCTCCAGTTAAAGGAGGAACAAGCAAGTGGCAAAGATGACTAGTCGTCACTCTACAACACACACGCTGTTCCTGTCAACTCAGATCATGACACATTATTCAGCACTGATTGAAAATACAAAAACGGAAGTATTTTTCCTCTGTAATTCTTAGTTTTCATTCTTGTGCAGATAGTTTTATTTTTATTTTAGTTATAAACCATTCAGTTTTGCTAAAGATGAAATCATGATACAGACTTTTGTTTTAGATATTTAAGGGCATGATTCAGCCAAAATTAAATGTGTGTCATTATTTTCACACCCTCATGTCATTCCAAACCCATCTGACTTTCTTCTGTGAAACACAAATGGAGATGTTCAGCAGGATGCTCTCTGCCACATAATGAAAGTTAATGGTGACCATGGTCATCAAGCTCTAAGAAAAAATGAAAAAACAACAAAGTTTCAGAAAAGTAGTCCATACTATTGTTGTAAAAATACTGACTTCGATACCATGTTGGTACTGAAATTTAAAAAATGTGACGCTTTGAGTGCTGTTGAGCGGATTCGTAAACACCTCTGATTGACCATTGTGTCTGTGATTGGCTACAATGATCAACGCTTCAAAAACATGTTGTAAATAGACATTAATGACGCTCTTCACCGAGCACTTACACAAATACACATGGGAGCATGTGAAAGCAGGTATCTATTAGTGGACCAGCTTTCAAAACGCTTTTAAATTCAAACACTTCCGTGTGCTTTAAAACAATGATCATTGTAGCCAATCACAAAAATATACTGTATATTGAGCATGTGAACACAATGGCCAATCAGAGGTGTTTATGAATCCGCTCAACAGTGCTCAAAGTGTCACATTTTTAAAATTTCAGTACCAACTTGGTATCGAAGTCAGTACTTTTGACAACACTAGTCCACACCACTCGTGAACACTGTAAACCCTAATGCTCAAAATACTAAATGGTTTGAGTAGGGCAAACTTAAATTGAACAAATTAGTTCAGTTAAATTATTACTCATTAAACATGAATATTTAGAACTTTCTTTTTCTTTTGAGTTCACAGCACTGAAATATTTCAAGTAAACTGAACTGTTTCATTGTTTTGAGTTATATGAACTAATTTCTTTTAATTTAGATTAACTTAAGTTTAACTGAAACTGAGCTGGGATTTCTATTTCCCAACATGCTTTGCCCTGTGGCACTTGAAAGGGAGAGTAAATGCTAAATTTAAGTGTTATATAATATTTTTTTTGTGCAAGATTAATGGTAAGGGAGATTTAGTACTGATTAATGTTTTGTTATGCTAATTTAGAAGAGTTTCTGTTAATGTGGGTTTTTGGAGAGTTACCATCATGGTGACAAGTGGTGCATGCGGATTGGTTTGAGAGCAGGTAAGTTACATGTTTTAAGTTCCTGTACTCGTTCAGTAAGTGCTATACCATTCTGTTGTTAACATGATAGAAAAATGGCATTTTCTTAATTTTCTTATTAGGGTTTATGGTGAAGTAACTTATTTGATTTGAAAGAACTCAAAAAAGTTAATTAACTAAATATCTGGTTCTCATACATCAAAATGTATGAGAACCAGATTCAACCGGCTCAAAAGAACGATGCGTTCAAGAACCGAACATCACTAATGAGTACAATAAACTCAAAACTTGATAGTTCTGCTTACTTAAAATTGGGATCATAACTCAAAAAATTTATGTAACTGATTACCTCAAATTTTTTTGAGTTAGCCCAGCTTATTCAGGTTTACAGTGCATTAAGGCTTTAAAGGGGTGGTTCAGTTTTTTTTTTTTTCTATGCTTGATTGTGTTTTTGGGGCGCAGTTTAACATGTCTTAATGCTTTGTTTTTTTAGAAATTTTATTTTTTTATTTACGTATTTTTCATATATTTTACCTTTATTCTACACCTCTGTATCCATTGTCATATAAACGGCTCATTTGACTTTCTGCTTCTATGATACCACTCCCTCCAAAATACGCAAAGTGCTCAGATTGGTTAGCTGGCCCAGCGTATCCAGAGCCATCGTGATTCGCTGAAGCGTCCGGAAACGCCACGCCCCTTACCATTTTAGTTGTTACTGGTTACGTGGGCTTCGGTGAAAATGTAAATAAGGCCGTCTATATTGCTGTATCAAATTGAGCCCGAATCAGACCCAGATGAAGAGGGTAAAGCAGAACCTCAGCAATCGCGGCTTTTAAAGGATGTTTATGAATGGTATTTCATTTAGTATTCCTGTCAAAGTGTTTAGATATGCTGTCATTGCTGTTTGTTAGCTTTCAGTATACATTTTTCTGATTAAAGCTTTACTGTAGCCGAATACATGACTGAGTAGTAGCATTTTTGTAAAGGTATCGTTTAATTTATAGCATGAACAACTGTTTGTCTATGAACATAGAAGTTTGTTGGTGTTTGTAGAATTTAGCTAACTGACTAGCGAAGCAAAAACGCGTTGGTCTTTGTTTACATCCTTGATGCAACCAAAAAATAGCAACAGGTATAACTAACATTATACATTTAAAAGACATGTACAAACAATAAAACGTACTTATAGTTTGAAGCCAATAAACAGCAGCTTCTGCTTTTAAAGTGGGAACTGCTCCATCTTTCAGTAAAAGCCTTTGTGCAAATCCAGCATTGGTGTAGATTCTGGAAGCTGTCTTCAGCATCACATCCAGTGTAGAAAAATATCACTGATTATAATGGGTTATATTATCTTTTGATGCGCCGCTCATGTCCGGTGTACACAACTCTTCCGCTTCCATTATGCTGAACTTATGCTCACCCACTTTGTTGCGTATTCCCGGGAGCGTGTTTTGCAGGGTTTATGATGTCACCAACCCGGGAAGAAGCTCGTTGTAGTCCAAACCGGTCGTTTTTGTAGGCATTAAACTGCCATAACTTTAAAAGACAATAACTGTTTGCATTGAACTTTCAGCACTGAAACTTTGCAGATACTGTTTATGCTCAAGCAGCAACATTACACACTAACTAAAGTTAAAAAAGTGAAATCACATTGAACCACCCCTTTAATAATCATACAATAGCAATTTTGTGAGAAACAGATCATAATATTAATACTGATACACTGACCACATCGTCTTTGTGGTTTACCAAAAGAAAAGAAAGTCATAAACTACTAAAGTAAAGTATAAACCAAGGTAAACTAATCACAACAATAAAACGGTGTCAAAATATTTTTAAGTAAAATAAAGCTGTACGCAAAGTAGCACAAAGGATAATTTATAAATAATCAAAGCAGAAATCCAGGCAACAAAATATTTCCAGCTAATATAAGAAAATATTAAAATTCTGCCATATATCTATCACATGAAAATTAGGCCTGAACATTATTCGTCTCATCAGAATCATTCAGTGTCTTTGATTGTCAAGCTGAGTGAATGATGTAGGAAAGATGTTGAAACCGCACCTCATTGCTGCATTTTGCCCTCTGATAGTCTTGTTCCTTTGTGTTCCTTCACAGCCAAATAATAGAGCCTAATTTTTATACACTAAAGTCTTTTATTTTATGCACTAGACTTTTCAATTTCCCTAAGCATGCATCTTTAATGGGTTCCCATCTACTACAACCTGACAAAAAGAGAGAGAGAATCAGTACAGTGAGAATCAGACTAGTAAAGTCAGCTACCCTCCTCCAACAATGAAGCACCTGGCAGAGCTGTTTATCAGTTTATGAAGCAAAATCTTTTAAAAACTGCATCAGAAAATGCTGTATGCACTAGATTTATCTAGCATACATTAAGTTGTTCTCAACCAAGGTTCAAATGAAATTTTGCAAAATTATATTACATTGCTTCTTGCACGTTTCAAAACCCTCTAAAAGTAAAATGTCCAGTGAGTGGTGTTAAAAATGCATTCAGTTTTATTCGAAAAGATAAATGTGAATCTGGCAACATTTATTACATTGTTTGTGGTATGTATTGCGGCACTAAAAGGTTAATACTCTATTGCATTCGAAAATAATGTACCTTTTTACTAAACTGTACCCTAAACCTAACCGATAATTTTAACAAAAGCAATTTTTAGCCATATTAGCTTGCTTCTACAAGTCTTTGAGCTCTTTAATGGTTGTCATGACTCGTGTTTCATAGGATTCATACCAGAGTGGTCCAAATCGCAAGTGCAATACTGTACCAGGTGATCTACCAAGCAATGGAGCTGATTATGTGATGCAAACACACAATGTATTATTTTACAAACCATGCACTATGGTAAAAGTGTTTTGAGGTCATAATATAGTATAGGGTATTTGTCGAACGTCACATGACCAAACCGGAAAACTGGGCTCATTGCATCCGCTTGTCAGAGAAAGTATTGGGAGGGTCTAGCTGGCCTCTGTTTTGTTTGACAACACTTCGAACGTCAACAGGAAGTTACTCCACCCAGGATCGCTTAGAGCACCTTTAAAGTTATCTTGAATAAAACAGCTAATTTTTTCAGGAAGCACATACAACAGACCTAAACCAGAAGCGATCTGATCTGTTTTACAGAATACAGAAGTTAGATTGTGCATAACCCCTAATGTGCAAAAAACTACACATAAATAAGTCTTCATTAATCAATAATCTGCCCCTGTAAGCATTTGTGAAAACAATTAAATGTTGTTGGTGTTTTACTGCCTTTAGTGTTCATTTCAGCTGGAAACTACAGTGAACTGTATGTCTAGGTATGTTTTTGGAGTTTTGCAGACATATAGGTGGAGGCACATTTTTCCAATGAGCCTATATTGGTTATTCTATAAAATAAAATGAGACCCCACCACTATTCCTCCTAGTAAAACTGGTCTGAGAGTTAGACAAAAAGACGTAGAGAGGATGATAGAGGTCAGTCCACCATTTTACCAGCGCTGAACATTGTGCTGGGCATCACCTCTGAGCAAACGCCAGATCTTTCTTCCCTAATCCTAACCTGTGGTCAGGGAAACAGCACAATTAGTCTAATATCATTGGTAAAAGCACTCATCAAGCTACAAGCTACAGGCAAAAAATGTCTCTAGAGCAGTCTTGAGGAGGTTTAGTTGCAAAATGCAGCTTGCCAAGCTTGCCTTCAGCCTCTATGTCTTGGTCAGCTAGCTTCCTCTTCACTGGTTGTTTCAGGGCATAATTATGTCTGACTTAAATCTGATGGAACACCCACTTCTCACAGTTTCATCAATTCACACTCGATAAAATCAAATCCAACAATTTTCCCTCTATTTAATATCCTGTTTCACTTGGAAATACATCATATTACAGAAGTAAAATAGGAAGAGAATGCTGTTTTAATGCTGACTTTAAAGAGATATAAGGATCTAGAGTAAATTAGGGTGACATCAAACCTGAACTAATAAAACTGAAAAATACCCAATTTATATAAACAAACTGAAGACATAATGGAACAAGCAAAACACTTGTAGTCTGTAAAATGAGAATTTTGAGAATGCTTTTGAGAAATGACTCTGTGAATGCAGCCTATCTCACTATTTATAGGTATTCGTACGATACATTCACAGGTTTAAAAAAAAAAATACTTTGTTGTATGTTTTGGTAGATAATGAAACATACAATACAGACATACTGACAGCATCAAAAATGCAAGCGGTATTATGTAATTATGTATTTACAACTATAGAAATGTAAAATATTTGCAAATCCTTTATATAAAGTTACATTTTTACCGTTTTATACATATATTTTAGATCCCTTAAAGGTGCCCTAGAATGCTTTTTCAAAAGATGTAATATACGTCTAAGGTGTCCACTGAATGTGTCTGTAAAGTTTCAGCTCAAAATACCCCATAGATTTTTTTTAAATTAATTTTTGTAACTGCCTATTTTGGGACATCATTAAATATGCGCCAATTCGGGCTGCTTCCCCTTTAAATCTTCACGCTCTCTGCCCCCGAGCTCGCAACTCTATGATACCTTGCATTCACACAGCTAATATAACCCTCAAAATGGATCTTTACAAAATGTTCAGCATGCATGGTGCATGCATGCATCAGATCATGTGAGTATAGTATTTATTTGGATGTTTACATTTGATTCTGAATGAGTTTGAGGCTATGCTCCTTGGCTAACGTTAACATTACACAATGTTGGAGAGATTTATAAAGAATGAAGTTGTGTTTATGCATTATACAGATTGCAAGTGTTTAAAAATGTAAATAGCGACGACTCTTGTCTCTGTGAATACAGTAATAAACAATGGTAACTTTAACCACATTTAACAGTACATTAGCAACATGCTAACGAAACATTTAGAAAGACAATTTACAAATATCACTAAAAATATCATGATATCATGGATCATGTCAGTTATTATTGCTCCATCTGCCATTTTTCGCTATTGTCCTTGCTTGCTAACCTAGTCTGATGTTTCGGCTGTGCACAGATCCAGACGTTTATACTGCCTGCCCTTGTCTAATGCCTTGAACATGAGCTGGCATATGCAAATATTGGGGGCGTACATATTAATGATCCCGACTGTTACGTAATAGTCAGTGTTATGTTGAGATTCGCCTGTTCTTCGGAGGTCTTTTAAACAAATGAGATTTACATAAGAAGGAGGAAACAATGGTGTTTGAGACTCACTGTATGTCATTTCCATGTACTGAACTCTTGTTATTCAACTATGCCAAGGTAAATTCACTTTTCAATTCTATGGCACCTTTAACCTATCATTAAACCTAAACACAACCACAATATATAAAAACTAAATGGGCAGGAAAAATTTATAGTGACAGTTTGTTACCATGTACAATTATATACAATATATACAATATATATATATAATATACTATATATATATATATATATATATATATATATATATATATATATATATATATACACACACACACACATTACTGGAAAGGCACTATTTTATTTCTAAAAAAGCTATGCCTTTTTTCTGAAAAGTATCTCTAGTTAATTAATCATCAAAACTGTTTCACTCTATTGTTCATGAAGTCCAATTAATTTCCAATCAAATCCAAGCTTCTTCTCTTGAAAATTACACTCTAAGCCTGACCTTCCGACGATTACTAAATATAGAATCAGTACTTAAGAATCTGGCTACTGTGAGTGCAGGCTGAGTCCAAGGGCCCTAAAGGTTAATACTGACCTAAATGACTGTGTGCAGGTTCATACAGCACAGTGAGCGTTTGGCAGGAAAGACTAAGACAGATGGTTCACAGACTTGATCAGAAAAAGAGATAGAGAGGGAAATGGAGAGAAATAGTCAAAGAGAGTGAGGTCAACTGCTGTGTGAAACAGCATGAATAGATTTGAATCCCACTGATTGTAATAACGGGTTTGGGCTGATCACAGAGTGTTACACACGGAACAACACACTCAAACAGGGAGGAGTCGGGGGTCAGAGAGGAACAGATGGAAGGAAACGAGGTTCCGGGGGGCTGATGTCACGTAGTTGATATGTTTGAGCCTGTGTCGTGTCGCCGGCAGAGGAAACACGGCTGTGATGGAATGTTTAGGTCACATATGTATGTAGCAGCAGTCCATGATGCCCTCTAGGCATGAGACATACCACTTATTTTCCTTTTGAGCCAATTTAAAAATTTTAGGGATAAAATGAGAAATAATTTTACATTATATTGCATTAAAAAGTCATAATTTTAACATTCATTAGCTCTAAATTGTAAATTATAATTTATAAAAAACAATTACAGAATGTGAACAAAGTTTAAATGATGAACATTCTATTTAAATAAGCACTGTCTGCAACAGTCTTTTCTGCATTTCTGCTTGTGTTCAGATGAGTGGAAGGTAAAGCTCCTATCCTATACACAGCTATAGTTATTTAAAAGAACTTTATAATAATGTTCTGTACATTAATATATAGTTGTTGTTTTTTTTTTACATGTACTACTACATTTTTAACATTTCAAGTTGTATACATTAACATAAGTAAATGCAATATGAATATGAATGGAAGAACAAATCTGAATTAACCAACACACTCTCATGGCAATTCATAACTATTTTACGTTTTGACAAATTGGTGGCTAATTTATATGATCTAATTTGTATGTTCTCATTTCATTGTTTGCATATGCTCTGCTTAATCACCAATACTAAATAAATCACTAGTTTTTGAAAAAAAAAAAATATCATGTGAGGATATCAGCATCAATACTTCAAGTTCAACTTCAATCTGCTCATTCCTAGTACTTATTTGCTGTTTGTTAGTGGCTGGGGCTCCTCAGTGGGAATCCTGAACTCGTTTTAAAGCTATGGGCAGCGATTACTTCTCTGCTTTTGTCACTTCATCCCAGTTTTGCTCTTTGGGACTAGAACATGACCCACTTCCCCAGAGAACTGCCTTGAGACAGAGCAGAGACTGTAGGTACTCTCTCTCTCTCTCTCTCTCTCTCTCCCTCTCTCTCTCTCTCTCTCTCTCTCTCTATGTGTATGTGTGTGTTTCCCCTGTTGAAATTAGGTACAGTTACCAGTAATTGCTTGATAAACAATCTCACTCCTAGGTTCAAATAACACTGAACCCCACTGACTTTCATTGTAACACTTAAAACAAAATGTTTGTGCCATAGAAGGAAGGAAAAACATATTTAAAATCATTTCAAAAGTTTGGGGTCAGTAAGACTTTTTTTTTTCTTGGCAAGAATATATTAAATTAATCAAATATTACAGTAAAGACTTTTAAAGTATTTTTCAAATAAACTTTTCTTTTGAACTAAAAACAAAAAAAATAGGGTTTCCACTAAAATATTAAGCGGCACAACTGTTTTCATTGATAGTAATAATTAGAAATGTTTCTTGTTTCTCTGCTGCTGGAAATTCAGCTTTGTCATCTCAGGAATAAATTACATTTTAAACTATATTTATATAGTTTATATATTTTTAATGTATAATTATTTATATATATTTTAATGTACATATTTAAACTCTACATTTGAATGAGTTTTGATCAAATAAATGCAGCCTTGCTGAGCATAAGAAACTTTTGTTAAAAATATTTTTTTAAATCTTACCAACCCCAAACTTTCGAATAGCAGTGTGCATGTATCAGTGAATAATCAGAGTTTTTCTTTTCATCTTTTACTCTTTTAAAAATTAAAGCACACATTATGCTTGTGTAAACACAGTAAACAAACAACACAGTCAAGTCCTCTCCTTCCTTCATTCTATTCTGGTAATGGTGTAGCAGGTTCCAGAAGACTACAGATTGTGTTCCTAATTCGCAGACTCCCTTCAGAGTAGCTACTTGGAATGATGTATCGCTTTGTAGGAACTGCACCCATACATATTCTGCCATGATGCCATTTGTTATAACGGCGTGAGTTCTCAAGACGTCTGGAGCTGAAGTTCTGTGATAAGAGACCAAAGATCTTGCTGAGCTTTAGAGAGATTTAGTGTTATGAGATGCTGCCGAGTAAAAAGCTGAACTACTGGTCCACCATTATGAGAAGATAAAGACATGTATTTCAGGCATGACTATTACTTTTCATTAAGCCCGCCGGGTCTTTCACAAAGAAAATCTAGGTTTCCCGTCTTCAGTGCATCTCTGCAAGTCACAGTCATTCAGTCCATAGTCATTAAACACATGAAGGAGGAGGGTGCAGCTTCAAGCAGTTCTGCAGCACAGCCGTTTCATGTGTTGGACTGATCATCTTTAATTCTCTATTAACAGAGACAAGCTTGCCTCGGCCTTCATTAAAAATAGATAGAGACAAGCTCTCCACTCGGCTAATGACACCTACCCTCCTGCACACACACACACACACACACACACACACTACCGCAGAGGACCACTGTACTCTTGCAATCTGTTTCTCCCTAAAAGAATAAAAACTGATTCATCTTCAGCACAGTTCTCTGCTCTTACTGTACAAGCATTGTGGTTACAATAGTTCAGGACACATTTGCAGAAATGCATCAGAAACAAAGGAAAATAGATACATGTCCCTTTAGGGCTCCAAAAGCTCAAGCTGACGTCACTCATCAGTGGACGCTCTGATTAATTATCAAACAATGCAGGTAATTACTCAGAATCTCTGCCTGGGGAAACTGAGGACATGCCGAGAGGACAGACAGAACTATGATCAGATTGTGTGTGTGTGTGTGAAGTGTGAAGTGAATATTTGTAACTAATCTCTAGGTACAAATAAACAAAGCAAATATGATTGCATACTTAATTCTTATGTAAAGATTCATTGGTGGCATTTATAGTTCCACGACGAAGAACTTATATAGAACCTTTCCATTGCACAAACAGTTCTTTATAGTGGAAAAGGATTCTTTAGGATTCTACACACTCATGAAAAATAGTTTAGTTTAAGAACTGTTCACTGAAAGGTTCTTTGGAGAACCCAGAATAGTTCTTATATGGAATCAAAAAAAAAACCCTATTTGGAATTCTAGACCTTATTTAGGGGCTTCAGTCTCTTAAGCCCCCTACAAATCCAATCTTTCTGCACCTTTAATCCCCCTTAAATGGATAGTTCCTCCAAAATTTAATATTCTGTCATCATTTTTTTCACCCTCATTTTTTTCTTTCTTTCAAGAAGGTAGAAGAATAATTTAAATTTCAGTCTGTTTTGCACCATGTTCCTCTACACCAAATCTTAAAGACGTAAGTGGGGCTTAGTCCCCCTAAGGCTGAATTCCTGAAAGTTCCTCAGGTATACTGTGATTCATAAAGCAAATGCCATGAGTCTCTCTCTCTCTCTTGCTCACTATAAATATGTACGATGAGTTTAATGTCTTTGAGATTAGCAATAAGTTAATCCATTTAAGTCCAATGAGCTGTTAAGGATATCTATTTATAATATCAAGCACTTATCCTGTCAACTAAGATCAGCTGGGGGTCTAGGAAATGTGACTTATAGATACAAAAATACATCTGTTCAATTGAAGAGTGCTCATTCCAGTACATCTATTTAGGTTACCTAATTTTCTACATCTAAACGGTGTTGCCAAATGCTTTCAATTGAAAGTAGCTAAAACTGGTAGCTAAATGTCATTGGACATCATAATGGCAAATTCATTGATCTATATATATATATATATTAATAGAGATGTGGGCAAAATAAGAATCTAGATAAGGTTTGCCCAAGATGTTGCTAGATTTGTCCCTAAACCTTTGAAGTCTCAAAATCTAGTGACAGAATCCCTAAATTGGCAACGCTGCATCTAAATTGTCACATTATGTGGTAATGGAAGCTCATGAAGATGAGGACAAACAGGATCTTTAATAACGACACTCAGGAAACTCTTTACAATCACCATAACATAGACACATACATTGATGAGGTCGGACCAAGACTGAGGGAGAACACAAGGTATAATAAATACACAGGAGCTAACTAGATAACTAATGAGACGACAGGTGAACTAAATGACTAATCAGACAGATGGGAGGAGAAAACTAGGTCATGGGGATGAACCAAAAACACAATGAAGGAGGGAGACACCGACTAGACATGTAACATAAATGTTCTGTTTGTTTTTGCAGCAGCAGTAGTTGATCAATGTAACCAATCATAAGGATGTTGGCTTGTGTGCAAGAATGTAAAGAACAATCAGAGGCTTTTGAATTAATTTTAGGTCTATAAGTAGAGACAACTGGGTGAGACTGATCCACAGATGCTTTATATTTCACATCATTTCTCAGGTGGCACACAAACATCAGTGCTGAAGAAATGAAACTTGTGGATTCGCCAGATGCCGTAATACTCGTTTACAGTATAGACATGACATGCGATGTGACAAAACTAAAATGCTCTCATTATCAACCAGGTGAAGAAACTGTCATAACTATGACATATACTGTGAGTGTGAATTATAGACATGAATATAATGGGAGCATTTGAAAGATTGCTGAACTGAGACATAAACTGCAGGGCTCAGGCAGTCACATAAAACTGCTTCATTCATTATAATGGGATGGGATCATCAAAGCACCAGATTCAATATATAATTCAGTGTATTTTTACATTATATTTATGTTATAAATGAGCAGTCATTTCAACATGTCCTCCAACCAATACGCCCATATAGGTCCCATAGGAGCATTTACTAAAATTGTGCCCCTATGTAGCTCAATTGGTAGAGCATTGCAATATGCAACAATATGCAATCATGCGATCATTAGTTTGATCCCAGGGAATGCATGTGGTCATAAATACTGTATTTGCATTATTGTAAGGGTAGGTTTAGGTTTGGGCTAGGTGTAGTCCTTAATTAAAAAAAAAAAAAAAAAAAAAAGAGTTTTGCTAAATGGAAATAGGACAAATGGTGGGTAAGGGACCATGTAAAAAGTCCACACTTAAATGCATTTAATTGAACATGCATTTTGATTGGTAATGACGGTCATATGTAATTTCATAACGACAGACATAACACGACACTCATTTTTTTACACTGGCTAGAGGGCACATGACTTTAAAACGTAAAAATAGGTTGCAATAAGATGCTTGAAAAAGAACAGTCTCTGTCATTTTATTTCATTAAAAATAATAATAATAATAATTGTGCAGTTCTATTCAAAATAAAAGTAAATATGATGGCATTTATGATTGTATTCTTTATTCTAGTGATTCTAGACCGTATTTAGGGGGCTTCAGTCTCTTCAGTACAAATCTGATTAACTTGTCTGCACTTTTAAGCCCCCTTAAATGGAAAGTTCATCCAAAAATGAATATTTTGTCATCATTTTCTCACCCTTGTTTTGTTTCAAACCTGTATGACCTTGTTTCAAACCTGTAAAATATGAAATTCAGTGTATTTTTACATTATTTTTCATGTTATAATTGAGCAGCCATTTTATTTGGTTACTAATTTATTTCAATGTATTTGTAACGTATTCACCTTTTTAAAAATTATTTGTAGTTAACTGAGCAGCTATTTTATTTTATTTATTTTTTTTATTTATTAATAATAAAACTTGTGCAT
Source organism: Megalobrama amblycephala (assembly GCF_018812025.1). NCBI lineage: Eukaryota > Metazoa > Chordata > Actinopteri > Cypriniformes > Xenocyprididae > Megalobrama > Megalobrama amblycephala. The sequence goes on along the minus strand of NC_063055.1, from coordinate 23,166,344 downwards.
TCCTACTCAGAGTATGAAAGAATATCTGAATGCACTAAATATCATAACCATACCACACAAATATAGGGGTAAAATCTGTTGTTTGTTCATGTCTATTTATCTGTTTGGGGCATGTAAATGAGGTCATAAACTGACAGGGTTCCAGAAGAGAACCGTCATCTTTACCTGTGTGTTGTTGTCTCTTGTTGTTGTCTTGTGGTCACCACCACAGGACCTGCAGGGAAGAGCGCTCTGCCGCTCAGCAGCATGTGTTTGCACAATCTGGACCCTTATGTTCAGACTGACATGTACAACAGCGCAGAAATGCTCTCACACTGAGAAGCTTCCGCTGGTGACTGTAAACCACCATCACAGTCTGATGCCACAGTGTCTGGCGCCATGCCCAACCACCCGGCAGCCATCCCGGACTGGACACGACTAATTTATTACTGGATCACTGAGTCCCACCCCCTGCATTAGGGAGTAATGAGAAATCAAGAGTGGACTGGAGCACATCCAGCTAATGTGCCATTGGGGTAACGCTTACACGCTAATGCAAGGCCTTCTACTCGCTTTAACTACTGAAGTAACGTGACGACAGGCTTTAGTTCTGCTTTAGTTTAGTTCCTTTCTGTCTTTTTGATAATGTCAGTGTCGGATCTTCAGGTATTTTTAGCAGATGTTTGCTATTAATTAGCACCCAATTAGCACCTAAATGTTTACAGACGCTGAGCTAACACCGATCAAGGTTCACAGTCCTAGTTTACACTTTGAATCAAGCTGTTGAAGCTTTGTAGAGCAGAACACTGTGTGAATGATGGGCCCAGGTTAGGAGAGGGTTGTGTTTATCTGGTCTGAGCTGCCAATGTGGGAAAAAAAGGTTAAAGACACTTCAGAAGAACTCCCACACAACCCATATTGCCTCACAACTCGTCAGAGGTTAATGAGGGAGAGCTGACTTTTAACCTCAATCTCGCCTCCACACAACAAACACGTTCAGGCTATTAGATCACACACGCATGGAGTTTGGGGTAAGCTGTGCCACTTTTTACAAGTTTCACAAGTTAAGTTGTCCTCTTTTTATTTATTCTTTATTTTACCGGATAGTCCCATTGAGATATAAAATATCTTCTGCTAGAGAATCCTGGCCAAAATGGCAACAAAATAAAAAATAATCCCCCTGTAGTCAATCATTTTATCCCTCAAAACTCATCTTTGATCACCAAAATTAAACATTTTAACATTTTTCCTGTGAATGCCTTAAAATAACTTGAATTTAACTCTACACCCTTGCTTCATTTATTATACGTGAATCTATGATTATGCTAATTAGCCCTGCCTCCACTCTCTCACACAAGCTCAGAGAGCCACTCACTCAACTTACTGAGGTAAACGGTGCACATTGGTATTGCTTTTTACGTCAGACACATGATAGTAATTAATATGATTAGCCTTTTGCTTGACTATATTATCAAACAGCTGCTAATAATGTGTTGCTAATGTTATACAAACTATGTTCCCATTTGTGAGTCAGACAGCTGCCTTCTAACAGTCCGTATCCTTAGAAACACAATTTGAACAACTCAGTCAGTGGAGAAAGACATATAGTTCATCGTAATCGGAATTTATATCATACGTTTTTCTATGTTGGTAAATCTAAATTATTTTTTTTATATCAACAGAAAAATATACCGGGATGGCTTCTTGAGACTCTCCTGCTTCAAAGCGGTCATAGATAATGATATACTAAAGCCCGCCGGAATGTTGACGTGATTGGTTACAAGGTAGTTTGTGATGTCACAAACACCAGCAATTTCAAACCTCAAGTTTGAGGCTGTCTTTTTTTTCACTGCAGTTTTAAATAGAAAATACTCAGCAATGGTGTTGACTTATGAATTTGCACATGGTTTGTCTTAAGTGTATTAAAAACACCACATAGATATATAAACAACATTAAAAACTTGATTTTCACCAAAGGGGGACTTTAACAAATACATAAAATACAACACCTAAAACCAAAAACACATATCTATCACACATATTTTATTTAGCACTCATATGATAATGATCGACAACTCATATGTCAAACATGCACATGTTTTCTTCAGGTTGATCTTTAAAAAAATGTTTTAAATATTTAATGATGGTAGTGTTTCCAGCATTATAATCCTCTGCACCTCATTCCATAACCAGGGAGCATAAAAAAGAAGGCAGTTTTACCAAGCTCTGAATGTACCCTAGGAGCATTTAAAATAATTCTAGTAGTAGATCTAGTGCTATAGCTACAGGTGCAATAAGATAAAAGTCTGCAGATATAAGTGGGTAATTTACCTAACAGTGCCTTAGCAATAAACATCAGCCAACAGATTCATACAAGGTACAATGATGAGTGCATAAAGACGCACTCTTTAAACAAACAAAAAAAAAAAGTCTAATTTAGGTCTAACCTTTTTTAAAAAGATTTTCAATATGTACGCTAAAACCCAACTTTTCATCAAGCCATATGCTCAAGGATTTTTAACAGTTCACTCTTTCTATACAAACGCATTCTAAAGTTGAAACAGGTGGAACTTTAGTGCGACAACGAGTAAAGAGCATAAATGTTTGGTATTTTTAGAGTTCAAAAACAATTTTAAATTTGACAATGTATGTTGCAATATCCAAAAGGAATCTTGCAGAAGCGCAATGGCTTGATTCAAAGGTTCCACTGTGTAAACAATTGTATCATCAGTGTATACAGTAAGTATATTCTAGCCTAGGTCATTTATATACACTGAAAATAAGATAGGTCCCAAAATAGATCCCTGTGGAATACCTTTTCTTTAACAGTTAGTTCTATTGAAATGGAAATATATATATATATATATATATATATATATATAAAATTTAAATAGTTTATATTTATAGCTAATATTTTTGTAGTGATTTAGTTTTACATTAGAAACATAATAAAAATGTTAACAAAAAATTATTAAACAAACGTTCTTCTTGATAGAAAAACAGGAGAATGTTTACAAAACATGGACTATACAAAATAAGTCATTATTATTCCATATTCCAACCATTAAACTTGAAGAAAAATATGAAATAATGCTCCCTTCTTACAGTTTCCCCAACTTTGAGTCTGCAGTAGTTTCAGACAACTTCATAGGAAAAGTCCTTGATCATTTTCTTTGAAAGTCGTGCTTCTCTTTGCCATCACTCCCTCTGATTCTTCAAAGAAATTTGGCCCCCAAAATTATATATATAATTTTTTTTAAAAGATTAAAAAATGATTGCTACTTTTCATGTGTATCCCATGGTCACAAATCTCTCTACTCTCTGAGGCACACACATGATGCGGCTCTGCGTGCACACACATGCACACAGAGCCACATTCTGTTTTATGCATGAGCTTTTGTGCTAAAAGGCCGCCCAGGCATGTCCTGTGGTTTGTGTGGTCAGCGTACTAAAGCTTGACCCCCGTGTTCAGACCCTTCACGGCAGGGTGGCATGAGCTTTTTGTGCCCTCAGTCAAACCACTTCACCTCCGTTTCATGCTGTGAGCATAAACGAGTGAACTGCCTTTCATTTTAGTTTATGTAGATCCAACATGACAGACAGAAACATGGCATTTTATCCTCTACTGCACATTAGCTCAGACATCGACTGCAGTACCATATGGCTCAAGTCAGAGGTTACAGTTGTTTGTGTTGGTTTTCTCTCTGATTATGGCATCATTCACTGAGTGGAGCTATTAGTTACAAGAGTCACATAATGATTTCTTTGTTTGGACACAAATGGCTGGTGTTATTTCCTGATGCCAGATTGCGCTTATCTCAAGGGATTATATGCATGTGTGCTAAATTAATACGACTCAGCCACTGCCACGCACTTAGAAATGTTATAAATATATCTATATATGCAGCCAATGATCATACAGTTGTACCAAACACGGAATCATATCACGACTAAAACTAGTCTTAGACTCTGCACCTACAGACTACCTATAGTCTGATGCATATTGCTTACAAAACTGGAAAGCACTTTCTCGGTCTGATTGGATGACTTTGCAGAAATTTTTAAGAGTAGGGAGACACAGGTTTAGATTTTAAGGATGAAATAATTCTGAGCTTTGTATGAGTAGAATTATAATATAATATAATATAATAGTTATATTTGGGCATTTTTAGTGATTCTTTCTGCTTTCTTCTATCTTACATCATTACACCAGTAGGTGGCAACAGTTGATTTTTATTGAGAAAATGAGGTAGTGATTTATTCATTAATGATACCGATTTGTTCAAAAACACAGATTTATTCAGGAACAAAACAAGTGGCTATCTTTATGAGAAAATCATTGAATCCTTCACTCAACTGATTTCAGATTCAGATTCAGAATCAGATTCAAAAATGCTGATTCAAGAGTAGTATGTCTGAATTCACAGTATTCATAAAACAGTATGTGAAAAGTACCTGGATGTTTTAATACTTCCAGCGAAATTCTGAAGTGTGCATTAAATGGATGCTTTACTATCCCATGAGGCCATTGGAAAGGATTGGTAAAATGACAACATGACAGATGTATTACATCCGAATTATATTCATACTACACTCATTCATACTGTATAGAACATACTTTTTTAACAATCGCAAAGTAATTACTTATTCAAAAGAAGTACAGGGAGTCTACGATTTCCAAAACACAGCATTCGTGTTACTCAGAGCAGTTAATTCTACTGTAGAACTATTTTCATTGGGAAACAGAATGTGTTAGACCCAGTAAACACACAAAGTATTGAGATTCATTGCATTTCTGCACCATTTGCAGTCCGGTGCAGTCATGTCCTCTTATCGTGATTATGAACTCCACAGATTATAGGGCCCAGAAAGATCATGATGAGTGCCTGCATACACACACACACACTTCTTTATCTGTCCCTCTTTTTCCATCAGGTCTCTGATAATTTTGATGTACCCTTCAGATTTAAAGGGCACAGCAAGCTTAGTGCCATCTCTTCATCTCTCTGCTCCCGCCCATCATCTCACATCTTTCGCTGTTTATTTTGTCCCTCTCTGTCTACAATTGCGTCGGTTTACTCCACATGAACTTTAGAGCCTGTATATGTGCGTGTACATGTGTGTACACTTGTTTTGTGCTCCCTTTTGTGTTTAAACTGCTTTCTGATTATTTATCTCCCCCTCATTTTGTATATTGCATGCTCTGGCTTTTGGTTGCCAAGCAACCGATTCAATGTTTTATCTGACGAGATGCAGTAGGTGTTAAAGCAGGGTGTTGTATTCTACTGTTTTAACACAAACACACTAGAGAAACACTATATTTGTATTGTGTATATTTGTAAACTGGGATTTTATTCAGCATTTTTGTCCCAAAAACTAAAGCTAAATAAATGCACGCACAGCTCGGTTAATTGCAAAATGGCTAAAATAAAAATTCTTATCTTCAATATAACATGCTATCATGAAAATGTGCATGAGACATTCTGTTGTACTTGACTAAACACTTAGAGTTGATCATCTTGAAAGAAGTTCATTAGGTTTATGACTGTATGAGCTCCACAATTTCTGTCTGAATGTATTAAATACATATCACAACCCATACTTGGACATGTTTACAGTACAATCCACTATAGCACATTGAGTCAGATGCTTTTAGTTCAGTGAAGTTCAGTATTTCTTTTTTCATGTTGTATGACTAACGAGTAAATTTCCTCTGTGATTTAGTGATTTGGAAGACGGCCATTTGTAGTCAGGCCATAGCACTTCTTCTAGTCTGATGATTTAAAATGCTGTTAAATATCACCCCCAGACAGGCACTCTCACAAACGCCTGTTTCTCAAGATTTAACTTTCCTCATATGATTTAGAGTAATGAGCTTTTAGCTTCAGATGAGAGGAAACCAGCCAGAGCCTAGAATGCTTTCAGGGCAACAATCTTTTTGACATTTATATGATTTTAGGTCTCATGAAGGTGCTTGAGTGAGTGCCAAGTTTGATCTTTTGATCTTTTAAATAATTAAAAAAAAAATGTTATACATGTAACACACCATTTGCAGTGTTTTGTATGATTTTCTTGTTGATTTGATTTATTTCACTACCACTTTATTTTGATGGAATTTTTAGAACAAGTCTTATATTTTGAATTTTGCGGAAATACAGTTGTAAATTTTAAAGGGATAGTTCACCCAAAAATCAAAACCATACCATCATTACTCACCAACTCGCAAGCGGTCCATGCAACTCTTGTTATATTCCAAGTCTTCTGAAGTCAGACCATAGTTTTGTGTGAAGATGAAGAACAAACTAAAACTTAATATAAGTAAATGAATTCAGTAAAAATATTTTTTTCACTGATAATTTTAACATTATGTCTAATTATGCCTCATTATGTCTTAATTATGCCTTATTTAGTCTCAGTAGGGTACATTTCAACTTATTAGACATGTTTCTGAAAACTACACTTTAAAAAATGCTGGATTAAAAACAACAACAAAAAATGAACTCAAGGTTGGAAATTAAAAATCTGACACATAATTACCAGAGGCAACAATAACCAAATAGGTGAACATTTAAGCAATTGAATACATGTTTATTGTTTAATTGTTATTCAATAAACTTATTAATAAATGTTCATTTATTAAACATATTAATAAATGTTCATTTCCAACATACTTTGGGTTCATTTTAAGCAAGCAATACTGTAATTTAACAATAGTTGAGTTCAATAAAACTACCCAGCAGGTTGGGCAAACATTTAACCCAACCGCTGGGTTTGTCCATTTTTAACCCAACTGGTTGTTTTTAACCCAGCATTTTTTAGAGTGTAACTTTAATACGGTCAAAACAGATTTTAGTTGTTATGCAGTAACAAAACTCAACTGTTTAATTCTTGGGGAGTTGAAAATGAGCCCGTTTTCAAAAAAAAGTGGAGTGTTCCTTTAAATCATTATTTTGACATAAGTTGTTATTTTGAGATATTAAGTCGTTATTTCAAGATATTAAGTCGTTATTTCGACGTAAGATATTATATCGTAATAACGACTTATGTCGTAATAACGACTTATTTCAAGATATTAAGCAGTTAAGTCCAAATGGGCTTCTGTACAAAATAACTTCAACTCCCTCTTGAAACAACATTTCTTCTCTAATGATGTGTTTACTGGCACAAGAGAGGGACAACCTGTCACTCACATGACATCACAGAAATAGCAAACCACAATGATCCATTCAGTTCCCGACAGACAAAATCAAGCCCCGCCCTTCATTTTTTTTTCCTGTTCGAGAAGCTATTTCACTCTGATATACATCACAATATGGAAGAAAAGACTATCGCAAACATCCGTTACACTTTGAAAGGTTCTGAGTCATTCAGAAGAACTGGGAGAGAAAATGAATTTTCATTTTTGAATGAACCATCTCTTTAATATATTCTTGTCTGGCTTCTGAAACTGTCTGATAGTTCCAGCCAAGTTACTTATTTTTGATAGTTAAAGCTGATTTATTTGTCACTTCCTTATCTTTACTTCCTAAAGGCTGCTTACGGAGCTTGCATTGTCACTCCTGTGTTGGTGTATGTGTGGCGCTGTCCAGCTATCTGGGTTCAGTCAGACTGTTTGTGCATTAGGGATTATATCATCTGATCCCAAGAAATGAGTAAGAAGTGAAACTCTCTAAAGGGCCTCCGCTGATCCTTTAGTAATCGCGTGGAGGCCTAGAGCTGCGCAGAGGTGCCTAAACTCATGGCGCTGAAGAGGATGTGTGAGGTATGATTGTCATCCTGTGGGTTTACAAGCTCTGACGGAGATCCATCTCATGCATTACATCTCCTCATAATAGCACATCTCCCTCAAGACAGACAAATTGTCGGTTTTTCCTCTCCCTCTCCCCGCTCTCTCCGTCTCCTTTAATGTTTTTTTTTCTGCCATAAAGCTATTATGTCATTTTGTAAATCTGATTGCTTGGTAATCTCTCATGTCCTAGCAACAGGCGTTCCCAGAGGAGCTTTGGTCGTTTACCGTGCTCTCCGAGAGGTGAGGAGAGCGTGTGTGTGCGGATTGCGAGCGTGTACCTGTCTTTGTGGCGCGTCTGTCTGTGGTCTCGTAATGACTGGAGCCCTGCCGAGATCACATGCCTCTGAGAGAAGATGTTGATCAAATGCCAAACGCTGCTTATTTATAGAGCGCACATTAACCCTGACCGCCAGACAGCTGCAGGGATCATACAGCTGGAATACATCTTGAAGCACTGATCAAGGGTCAGCCGCTGCTTTTCTGGCTTTGTGCTGCAGCATTATGAAGAGACATGTCAAACCACCCGCAGATCCGGAGCAATAACGCTGTCTTTTTCTATCCGTCTGTTTGCTGGATTCTCTTCCTTCATCCCTTTCTCATCTCTTCTTCTTATTGCCCTGACTGCGAACTCTTTATCCCTCATTTCGCCGTGCATCTGTCCTACTGTTTTCTCATTACATCTCACTGTCTCTCAAATATCATCGGACATACATAAACACAAAGGGTACACGCATAATGCACCCAAACAATCTGAGAACTAGACGACACTCGTGAGATGGTTACCATGGAAACCTCAGTAACACCTGAAGTGCTCTCTTACTTTCTTTTATGCATCTCACAGCCGGATATACATATACAATGTATAATATGATCTTCTGGCTGGCTGAGATCTATGAAAAGAAGAAGGTTTGGGCAAATTCAGAGGATAAGAACTGTGTCCCTTTCAGTTTTTAAAGTTTGAATTCAGTTCATGAGAATTTGAATTGAATTGGTCACACCCCACAGAATGATGACTTGGAATTTGAATTGATGACAAAGATATTCAAGATATTCAACACACCAGAGAGGAATGTCATTATTAATAATGCATTACATTGTGACTTATGCCTATTTTTCTCAACTTATTATTAGACGTTTTTGTAAACTAAGCACAATACTGTCGAAATAATCATTTTGATGTTTTTTGATGATTATGTGATTGTAATTGTGCCATACAGTACCACAAAATGTTGTTTTCAGACAAACTTTATAAAACCTATTGACTTTAAATTGATAAATATTGTATAAACATATTTATTGATATCCAAATTTGTGTAGTGGTTTATATATAAAAACAATTTTAACATTATTAATAGTGTTAAATAATAATAACATTATTAGAAACATTATTATTATTTTATTAATAATAATAATAATAAAATACAAATAAAATAAATCATGATATAAATATACAAAATTTTTATGGGTGGTATTTTAAAACAAAATAAATAATGTTTCTGGAAATTTAAGTAAAATTAGTAAAAAATTGAGTAAAAATGCATTTTCAGAATTTATTATATGTATTACTTTCATTTAGAATTACAATTCTGAATCCTTTTTGCTATCTGAATTCAATTCAAATTCACTGATTGAACTTAAATTGAAATAAGACATTCTTAAAGTCACGGTTCATCTAAAAATGAATATTGTGTCATTTACTCACCCTCGTGTCATTCCAGACCTGTATGACTTTCTTCTGTGGAACATAGAAGTTATTTTGAAAAATGTTTGTAACCAAACAGTTTTGATTACCATTGACTTCCATTGTATAGACAGAAAAAAAAAAAAACACTGAATATCTTAATTTATGTTCCACAGAAGAAAAAAAGTCATAAAGGTTTGGAACAACCTGAGGGTGATTAACCCTTTCACGTGTAAGTTTATAATATTCTAGAGTAGCTGACCCCCCAGAGTGAGTTTTTTTAAGACAACCTTTATTTTCGAACATTTGCCCTTATTGTTTCCATGGCGACACATCATGCTTGTCACGTAACACACCGCAGCCACAATAACACTGTATGACAGATGTATCGCTATTTTGTTTTTCTTTTTTATTCAAAATATTCACAAACTTGCTTACCATATTCCGATTCCGAAATATGTGTAAGTCAGTATGTTTTGTCATTTAAAAACCTTTATAAATTATCTTTATCTTGATCTATAATGCAAGATGGGTGCCGCCATCTTAGTTTACGCTGCAGTTCAGAGAGTCCTGTCAGTCGGATTTAGAACACTTGCCGGTGAACTAGGAGGATGATAGAGTAAACTTAATTGTTACGTAGGCCCACTACACTGCGTTCCAAATTATTATGCAAGTGACATATCAGTAAGGTTTCAGTACAATAAACATTCAGATTTTAGTTTTTCTAAGAAAATGTTTGTTTGTTTATTTATCCATGTCTTTTTAAATAACTGGTATCAATCTCAGACAAAATATTTGCCAGATCTATGGAAACCCTACTTAGAGGTTGTTCCACATTATTAAGCAAGTCACAGTTCTCATGCAATATGGGGAGGAAGAAAGATCTTTCTGAAGATGAAAAGCATGAAATGGTGAAATGTTGTGCAAAAGGCATGAAAACAACTAATATTGTGTGAAAACTGAATGAAAATTAGGGTTAGGGTTAGCACAGCAGAACTCGGTCAGATAAAGGCTTATTAATGAAAGTTCCTGTCAAAAAAATGAATTGTATTAAAAGGGCAGCTATAAAAAAAAAACAGTGTTGAGCAGCAAACAGGTATTTGAAGCTGCTGGTGTCTCTGGAGTCTCAAGAAGCTCTCCATGCAGGCTGGCAGTTGTGCGTAAAGATGCATTTTAGCCACCACCAACCAAACCTCACAAAGAGAAACATTTACAGTGGGTGTAGAAATACATTTTCAAACAGTTTTATTGCTGTGGTGTGTTTTTGCAGCATGGGATAGTGCATAGTGCATTGTATTTCAGAAGGCACTATCCTCCTTTTTATATCATAGCTGAAAATGGCCAGTTATGAACTCCACATATCTTGCAAAAGTCATTTTAATACCCTCGGAGACCCTAAAGGGACCTTCCATCTCACTTCCCAATATTCCAGCCCAAATCATCACCCGCTAGCTCCTTGCTGACGTCGCAGTCTTGTTGGAATGTGGTGGCCATTCACCAACCATCCAGAAATCCATCCGTTTAGACCATCTATTGTAGTACGGCATTAGTCAGTGAATAAAACTATTTAAAAAATATAGCTGCAAGCAGCAATTACGGGGCCAAGCACAAAAACGGCACAAGAAGCCAGCCAACATGGCTGGGAGCATCAGACCAACAGCAGCAGTGAGCAATTAGAAAAAAAAGTTATTAGCATTTTTGTCAATTTTGTTATAACTTTTGACCACAAGGTGGCGCTGGTCTGGAACCTCTCAGGCTCCTTCAGGGCATTGTCCTGATGACCCATATCAAATTTATGAATTTTGGTCAAACCCTTCAGAAGTTATAAGCAAAAAAAGCCATTTTTCATATCTCCACTCCAGTAGGTGGCGCTGCGCCGAAACACTGTATGGTGCCTCAGGTCATGATTGTGATTACACGTACCAAGTTTGGTCTGAATATGATAAAGCATTGCAGAGATACAGCTTCAAGAGTCGTTTTTGCATCATGCCTCAAATTCGTTGCGCTGGTATACGAAAACGGTTTGACTTATCGACTTGAAATCCATAACTTTTTGTTGACATGGTCTGAAGATGATACGGTTCGATTTTGGTGAAAATCGGAGCAACGGTCTAGGAGGAGTTCGAAAAAGTAGGTTTTTAAAGAAAAACAATACAGCGGACAGGAAGTTCAGCTAACTATGGCAAACTTGATATCTATTTTCTCAGCATGACCCACAGAATCTACTGAGACCAGATTCATTCCAATCGGTTAACATAGTCAAAAGTTATTAGCATTTTTGTAAATTTTGTTATAACTTTTGACCACAAGGTGGCGCTGGTCCGAAACTTCTCAGGCTCCTTCAGGGCATTGTGCTGATGACCCATACCAAGTTTCGTAACGATACGCTAATGCGTTCGTAAAATACAGCATTTTAGCACAAAATTCAAAATGGCCGACGGCCAAAATGTCCGATATGGGAAAATTGGTTAGCATTCGACTCAGCATGATGCCCCCAATCCAACGAGACCAAATTTATGATTTTTGGCCAAACCCATCAGAAGTTATAAGCAAAAACATAAATTTTTCATATCTCCGCACCAGTAGGTGGCGCTGCGCCGAAACGCTGCATGTTGCCTCAGGTCATGCTTGTGATGACAGGTACCAAGTTTGGTCTGAATACGATAAAGCGTTGCGGAGATACAGTCTTATGTCTATTTTCACAAGCACTACGTACAATTTGTTCGCGTGTTTTTCGAAAACGGTTTGAGGAATCAACTTGAATTCCATAACTTTTTGTCGGCATGGTCTGAAGATGATCTGGTTCAATTTTCGTGAAAATCGGAGTAACGGCCTAGGAGGAGTTCGAAAAAGTACGTTTTTCAGAAAATTCAAAATGGCGGAAAAATTTTCATGACGGAAAATGACGTCATATGGTGCAATCGATTCGTCTTGACCTAAGGAATCAGAGGAAAAAAGAATTTTGTTTCTAGCACTTACGGTTCAAAAGTTATTAGCATAAACATAAGTGCAACTTTGGACAGCTGGTGGCGCTAAAGGGATTGAGATAGAGACTCCAAATTTGCTATGGACATAGCTCAGACTGTCCTCTAACTGTGTGCCAAATTTCATAACTTTCCCGCAAGCGGTTCTATGGGCTGTCATAGACTTCAAGAGCGGAAGAAGAAGAAGAAGAAGAAGAAGAAGAATAAAAAAATAAAAAAAAAGAACGCCAACAATAACAATAGGTGCCTCCGCACCTTCGGTGCTTGGCCCCTAATTAGTCTTCATATATTTCTAAACCCACTGTAAATGTTTCTCTTTGTGAGCTTTGGTTTGGAGTGGCTGAAATGCATCTTTACGCACAACTGCCAGCCTGCATGGAGAGCATCTTGAGACTCCAGAGACACCAGAAGCTTCAAATACTTGTTTGCTGCTCAACACTGGCTTTTTTATAGCTGCCCTTTTAATACAATAAATTTTTTTGACAAGAACTTTCATTAATAATCCTTTATCTGACTGGGTTCTGCTGTGCTAACCCTAACCCTAATCTCCATTCAGTTTTCACAATATTAGTTGTTTTCATGCCTTTTGCACAACATTGAACCATTTCATGCTTTTCATCTTCAGAAAGATCTTTCTTCCTCCCCATATTGCATGAGAACTGTGACTTACTTAATAATGTGGAACAACCTCTAAGTAGGGTTTCCATAAACCTGGCAAATTATTTTGTATGAGATTGATACCAGTTATCTAAAAAGACATGGATAAATAAACAAACAAACATTTTCTTAGAAAAACTAAAATCTGAATGTTTATTGTACTGAAACCTTACAGATATGTCACTTGCATAATAATTTGGAACACAGTGTATGTGTGTCTCATATGAATAAATGTTGGCAAATTAAATTTGAATGGATTGTTATTGCTGCTTCCACTGATGTCTGACATCAGTGTGTATTTTACAAACTCTAAATGTGTTGTTTTACTAGTGCTTATGTGTATGTAAATGTCTGAAACCTAAAAAAACAACAACAACAAAAAAAACCTTATGTGGCTGAAAACACTGCATAGTTGTGATATAATATGACAAGCGCTGAGTGCGTCCGTCTCGCAGCCAAAGCGCGAAAGCACAGTTTGAATATGGCAGTTATGTGACGTCACTGAACGTTCTAAATCTCGTATGTGGGACCGTACCGCTCAAAAGGTTAAATGATGACTTTTGAAGAATTTTCAGTTTTGGGGTGAACTATCCCCTTAATTATGTTCAAGATGGTGCACAACCCTGGAAAAGAAGCTAGGTCATATTGAAAAAGGTATGTCCTCGGCTCTCCTTCTGGAGAAGCACGTGTCCCACCCCAGAGCCCATTTAACAGTGTGTCCTGCTCCCCATAAGAAAGAAATATTGATGGATCTCTCTTCTAAGAGCTCAGGAAGGATCTCCTCCTCATATCAGTTAATACTGTTATTAGAAATGAAATCTCATTTATTCTTACTCTGTTGATGTTCCTCAGCCAGCGCATGTTTGCAGAGTTGTAACATCTTGCTGTTTCTTTCTCATTTGTTCAGCAGAGATTCACAGAGGGGTTCACGTTTTCTCCATAGATGATTTCCTCTGCCTGTGTGTGTGTTTGCGGGGATGTTGATACTGCTGTTGCTAACAGTGATTTATGTTGTAAGGAAATGTAATAACTTTCTTATTAGATTATGGTAAATTCATTCTGCTCAAGGCAACTCTGGCTCAACTCCGGCTGTTTCAATGTCAGACGCTGTGCTGTCTGATGGTGAACTTGACAGATTAGAGCAAATCACGTGTCTTTACTGCAGGAGGGTTGTTTTTGACATTAACATAGATATCAAGGCCAAACTGCGCTCATGCCAGACACCCCAGAGAAAGACTTTTATATAAATATGTTTTCATTACTGTTTTTATACGTATATCTATAATTAAATAACACAATTCAGAATTAGCCAGTGGCATTTAGTCATTTTTGAGAGTGTTGACATACTATCAAGCTATACATTTTGACCTTTGGCACAACAAAACAGGTACAATGGGAAAAGGCTAGTAACATAAACAAGAGTCAATATTAATAGAAAAATGGACATTTCAAACTGACTCTAAAAAATAGCACTGCCAGAGGGGAAAATAAATCTGCTAAAAAAAAAAGGTGTATTATTTTCAGTCAATGTGTTATTCTGTTCTACTAAGGTGTGCAGCTCACGTATGAGACATGAAAGATGGATTGTGCTGCAAACAAATTTCTGAATTTTGTCAGATTTAGGGGAACAAATGTTAAAAAGATTCGATTTTGAAATGTCATATTTTATGCGCTAAGAGAATTACCTACACCTTTAAATAAAGTTAGGTTACAAGAACATAATCTAAAAGTTTCATGTAAACTGCAAATCTTGAATATAAAGTTGGATGCAGCTCAGATCGTCAAATTATTCTTGTGACCTGTAGCATCTGAAAGCAAACAGGAGATTGGTTGATGCCAGGTTATATTATGAATATAAGTAAAGAGCATTTTTCCCTCTGGAAAGTGCAGTGGACTACATCATAAAATGATTAAGAAAGCTAACTTTCATTGAAGGGAAATTATCTTTTTCAAACTCATTAAGTCTCCACTGACATATAAACCAGTGATTAATTTTTTACTTTTATAAGTAATTTTACATTATAAAATGTAAAATAAAAAATACATTTTTATTTTATATACTCTACTGTACCATTCAGCATCAGCATATTATAATGATTTCTGAAGGATCATGTGAGACTGAAGACTGGAGTAATGATGCTGAAAAGTTCACCGTAAGATGAAAATTAAGTCATAATTTATTCACCTTGGTGTTGTTTGCAGTTCTTTCTTTTTCGAATAACAAAAGGAGAATTTAAAAAAAAAAATGTCCTGCTCGCACTCATCCATATAATGCCAGTGAATAGCGACCAGCATCAAGCTTTATAAAAAGACGCAAAAGTATCACAGAGTGGGCCGATGCAACACGTGTTGTATATTCCACGTAATCTGGGGGGTGTATGATAGGGTTTGGTAAACAAACCGAAATTTAACAAATTATTTAAGGAAAATCCTGACCTTGGCCGTTGGTCTTCTGTGCTCTACTGCACATTCATGTGACTCTATTCGCCCAGAATTTTTATTATTATTATTTTTTTTTTTTAAATATCTCCTTTTGTGGTCTGAAAAAGAATGAAGGACATACAACATTAGCACAACACTAGGGTGAGTTGGCTAAACAATGACTTCATTCCCATTTTAGGGTGAACTAACCCTTTAAATACTATTAAGAACTCTAAATTTAAAAAACATTATTATCTATTCACCCCTAAAGTATAAAAATGGTGATATCTGAAAATTGAAATAAACTGCAATTGCAGCAAGAATTTTACATTTCTTTTCCTGTGTAGCACTGCAGATTACATGCCATCAGCTCAAAAATTCAACACATGAATTCCTCTAAAGCACTCATCCCTTCATCACTCTCTGGGTTTGTTTGGTGTTTGGCCCATTAAACAGCTCAGAGCAAACATAGAGTATCTCTGTTCTCAGTGTTGCAATAATCACCAGGCTCCTCTGAACTTCCAAACTTCAAACCTCTCACTGTCACACTCAGTCTTTATTCATAATAAAGCTCTTGATCTGCAACAGAACCTGTCTGACTTCATCACTGCAGAAGAACTGATATAGTTTCATCGTTAATGAAAAGCATAATGCACATTCAAATGATTTTATGGATCGATAGGAGCTGATCCAGGTGAACATTTAATTACACAGTCTGCACAAAAACAGAAACAGACACATTCAGGTAAAAAAAAAAAAAAAAACATTTTCTACTAGCTCGCCAATATCCGACATGCACCATAAATTGCATTCACATAATGATCATACTATCAAAATGACCTTGGGTTCAGTCCACAAACGTCCTTTCACTCAGACACTCTTTTTTAGTTTTCTATTTCAAGCAAAACATTAGCGCAAGGGCTTGCTTGGATTCGCATGGTACCATTTCAATTTCATGTGTAAATGAGGCTGTCTGAACGTGACACAATTGATCGCCCAGCCGACGGTGTCAATCGTGACCGAGGCCCTGAGATGTGTATCGTACAGTCTGACACAAAAGAGCAGTGATGTGCAATAGTCTGCTTTGGCTTTTACCCGCAATCTCACTGAGGTCATATCGTACAATCTGACAAGCGACAATCAAAAAAAGAAGGGAAAAACACAGTGTGCAGCAGGCTTTAACCGAGATCTTTTTTCTTTTTCTGTGAAGTATATGATCTCCAGAGGGAGCTGGTAGGGTTTTGAGGATGTTTATTTCAGACTCATGCTCTTTGAGAGTTAAGAACATGCTAATGATAGGGTAAGCTAAAAATAGCACAAATCTAGCCTGCTTTCCTTTTATATGTCCCTCTCTTTCTTCTTGGGGAAAAAAGGGAGGAGTGCCAATACCTCTGACCTATTGTATATTTACCTCTGAGCATCTTTACTAGATATTCATCTTTAAAATGAGGCTTGGGCACAGACAAAAGCTGAAAATGAAATGCGTCCTGATAGACGGACTGATACATGTGACTATTATCACAGCCTGACAGAGCCCCGCACATACAACTCTTCATATTCACTAGCAGCAGGCCCATTGGAGAAGATGGGTTCAGGAAATGGCACAGGCTGGAATTGTATTGCCCTCATGCTGAATACAAAGATAACTGTGTCTCATCCTATTTCCACTTCAAATATAGTTTTGTCTGGCAACGGTGTTAACGTTAACATGGGTGGGATCGGACACGTTCAGTCGCTGCATTCTATTTCAGACCCAACGTTTCGTGCTGTGCTGCATGTACACATACAGAGATGCACTGAGTTCTAGTTTGTGTTATAACTAGTGATGCAGCAAAATTCCGGCTACCAAAAATTTTCGTCTGAAGCACCAAAAAAAGTGATGTTTAATTAGAACATCTCCATCGCTGCATATTACATTTTTACATAACCTGTTAGTGATTGACCTAAAAGAAAACTTATTTTCAGTAAAATGCATCACTAGTCATGTCAAAACAGCACATTAATACAAATTCTAATTGATGAATGCTGTGTAAACATCTGCTGAATGCCATTTTAAAGGATTAGTTCACTTTCAAATAAAATTTCCTGATAATTTACTCACCCCCATGTCATTCAAGATGTTCATGTCTTTCTTTCTTCAGTCGAAAAGAAATTAAGGTTTTTGATGAAAACATTCCAGGATTATTCTCCTTATAGTGGACTTCAATAGCCTCCAAACAGTTGAAGGTCAAAATTACAGTTTCAGTGCAGCTTCAAAGGGCTTTAAATGATACCAGACGAGGAATAAGGGAATCTTATCTAGAGAAACGATCTGTCATTTTCAAAAAAAAAATACAACTATATATGCTTTATAAACACAAATTATCGCCTTGCACGTACTTCTGCTTTCCGTATTCTTCAAAAAGCTTACGCTGTATGTCCTACGCCTTCCCTATTCTACTTACGGGGAAAAAAATGAAACTGGCGCTGCATTTGTTCCGTTGAATAGTTGAATAGGGAAGGTGTAGGACATACAGCGTAAGCTTTTTGAAGAATACGGAAAGCGGAAGCACGTGCAAAGTGATCATTTGTGTTTATAAAGCATATACACTTGTATTTTTTCTGAAAATGACTGATCATTTCGCTAGATAAGGCCCTTATTCCTTGTCTGGTATCATTTAAAGCCCTTTGAAGCTGCACTGAAACTGTAATTTTGACCTTCAACCATCTGAAAGCCATTGAAGTCCACTATAAGGAGAAAAATGTTTTCATCAAAAATCTTAATTTCTTTTCCACTGACAAAAGAAAGACATGAACATCTTGGATGACATGGGCGTGAGTAAATTATCAGGAAAATTTTATTTGAAAGTGGACTAATCCTTTAACATCAACTGGGGTGTCATAGTGACGTATTGCACATGAGCACATGCTCTAAAAATAACATCTTCCAGATGAAAACAAATATCAGATAGACATCTCAGTGATGTATGAGTGCTATCAGTGCTGTTGACGTTCTTAACAGAGGTCTTTCGAGACACCGGGTGTGTCTCAATCAGCTCCGTAGTTCAGTGGTAAGTGTGCTGCCTGGGGAGTCATCCATTTCTAGGGTCAAAATGCTCTCTAGAAATTCCCAGAATGCACCATAAAAGCCAGTGAGTATCAGCTGCACCCTGTGTTCACTAACTGGAAATGTCGTCATACCCTCTTAAGTCTCTCAAGTGCCCCAGAGGACGAGCTCAAGTGTGAATGGATAAAGACTAAGCCTTACTTTCTTTCATTAAAAGTTATTCTGTTTTTAATGATCCTTCCTAATGTGCATAAAAGGGAAACAGTCCTGCAAGCTTTTAATTATAAAGAGGAACATGAGATTTATTATTTCATCTACATAAATATATGATATTATATTAAATTATATTATAATAATTAAATTGTAGACAGCTTGTGCATTGCCTAATTATATTTGTCTACTGTCTGTATCCCATTATCCCATTATGTATGCAAACACAATCCTGCAAGTTTATAATTTAAACAGGAATTTTCAAGTGGAAACATATTTATGTTTATAATATAATATAATATAATAATAATATATTGTAGGAAGTTTGTGCCTCGCTTAATTATATTTGTCATCAGTGTCCCAAAAATGAGACCAAATTCCAATAAATGGAGAGTTGTATTGAAATTTTAGCACTAGTTCTGTCTGTAGCATTCTCTGTTTTGAGTGGGTCTGACAATCTCTGTATGACAAGGCTGAATATTTTTGTTTTATTACTGAAATGGACAGCTTATGGTTTGAGTAATCTGCAAGTTAGCATACACTGCTCGCAACTGAGGCAAACGGTTTCCCAGATTTGATTTTGGTACAAAAGACATGGATTTTAGATGGGTCAAATGAGGTAAAACTCTTAGGTCTTACGCAAATTCCACTCTAGCGTGTTACAGGCTTTCCAGTTCTGGTAAAAGCTTAGAAGTGAAATTTAGCTGAATTTTATCTTTTACTTAATGCCAGGCTATTACGAATATTCACAGAACTGTTGATATAATGTGTACGCAGAACCAGAGAAAAAGTTTTGTTCATCTTTCATCAGAAAAATTCAAATCAGTTATGCTGAAGTGATTTCTCTGGAGTTTAGTCAGAGGCAAACTGTCATAATCACATACTCAGTCCTTGTGAACCTCTTCTTTTTGCCCCAGGATGTATTTGAAATCAGCTTGTGCTTGCACTTCTGTTACAAACTCTTGTGAGTGTGTTTATGTATGCAGTACTGTAATGTGGGATAAGTCCAGTTTAAGTTATGTAACAGTGGGGATCAGTGGTATGTGTGGGATGAACACATACTTTCTGGATTTAAAGGAATATTGCAGGCTAAATACAAGTTAAGCTCTATAATTCAATCTATAAAATCATTTTGACTATCTCTAAGAAAAAGCACAAATTCTTCTTTACCCTAATTGCACTTAAAACAAAAGTCTATGGGCCCTTTCCTACACCCTTTCATGGGTTGAAATTAACAAAACTAAAGACCATCTAAAAAAGACCTGTCTTGACAAAGTTTCATAAGATATACAAGGTCAAAAGTTTGAATAATTACATTTTTAATCTCTTTTATTATAGAAGTCTCTTATTCTCACCAAGGCTATACTTTTATTTGATCAAAAATACACTAAAAGTTATATTATGAAATTTGAATACAATGTAAAGTACCAAATCAGCATATTAGAATGATTTCTGAAGGATCATTTGAGACTGAAGCTCAGCTCAGCTTTGCCATCAAAGGAATAAATTATATTTTAAAATATATTAAAATAGAAAACAGTTGTTTAAATGTAATAATACATCAATAAATGGAACCTTCTTTAAAAACATTAAAATATATATATTTAAAAAAAAATAAAATAAAAAGGTCTTTTGACAGGTAGTGTACACATTTCGTTATACACACTTTACAATTTAAAGTGTACAGATTTTATTGTAAATAATGGATTAAAATAGCGATGACTCATCCTGCACGACTATCCAATCAAATGCTCTTTAAAATGATAATGTCCCTCATATCACCTGCAACTGACTAGAAATTGATGGTTAATGGCTGTGATGTAACTAAAGCCTAAAAAAGGCCCTGCGTCCCAATTCACATGCTATCCGCCCTAAATAGTATCCGAGAATAGAATTACTGTGTCCCAAATGATATGTTGAAATGAGTATCCCAAAGATACTCAGATGGTCTTCTATTTCTGGTGGAGTTTCGAAGTGCAAATCCATGCACACTCTAACGGCTAATATTGCTTTGATGGAGGATTTGGTTCAGAACTACAAACATTCCATGGGTTGTGGAGTGTATAAATGAGGACGTTAACCGTGACAAGATGATTGACAGGCCAGTTTAAGGTAACATGATGCATGTAACTACAGCATGCAAGAAAGTGGTATGTGGTTTCAAGATGCAATTATGACATGCCTACTCTTTTGCTACACAAACAAAAGTAAGTACATTATCTTTACATATTTCTACTGTTAGAGCAAAGTTAATTGGAAAGCAGCATAGGACAAGCCCTTTAAGATGTCCCAGCCAAACTACCTGTTTTAATAGAAAACTGTCAAAAATGATGACTATAAATATTAGACATGGTTGCATAACTGGTGTGATAGACCTATAAACCTGACCTATAAACAAAAACTAGTAAACCAAAAACTAGTAAAGCAATTTTAACAGAACAAAACTCTTTTGGAAACGCATAGATGCTTATCGACCTAAAAAAGTAGCTCATCGACCACCTCAAAAGAATAAGTTCTAAAACTTTACAGAGTGCTCATTTTCATTCACAGGATAAAACCTCACTGTCTCAGGTTTTTTTTTTCTATATTGTTTCAGCTCTATCCAAGTAAGTGCCACTCTCACATTGTGCTTACAGCAGTGGTTTCATTCAGGACAGGAAGCAAACCCTTCTCTCTAAACAGAGAAAGAAGGTTTGAACCCATCATTTCATGCGGTTTTCCAGAGCTCAACCTGAGATCAGAAAGATCCTTGACAGTGTGGGTTTTGTTCACATAATCTTCTGTGCTGAATCATCCTCTGGCCAGAGACTCATACTTGAGGCCTGAACTGAACAGATGCCTGTAAAATGAATCCATCAGCCATTTACTGCCATCAGAAGAGTCATCATCATCTCCACTCTGTTCCTTTCCCAGAGCCATTTTAATATTTTCAGGGAACTTCTCATGGGTGCTGTTTTGTTATAACTCGATTTTGAAGTCTGGGATATTAACCAAAGGTTCAACAGGTTATTGCAGTGCACAGCCTCTCGGTTGGAGAGTACGAACTGTCATACCGCAGGGACAATAATGTGATTTACAGTGGCCCCAAAAAGTACTTGGACACTTTTGAAAGTCAAATTTAAAATGTATGAATTTCATTACATTGCATAACAAAACATCAAGTGGCATCTGAAAACAAATGATTCTAGACCTTGCTATTTGATATTACATTTTCATTTAATATACATTAAATGTACTAAATTACAACTGAATCCATAAAAATGTGTAATTACAAATACATTTAAAGTGTATCTCCAGGGCTTTCGTAAAAAAACTAAGAGAATGGCAGTTTATTTCAATTTTCTCCCTCTGTTTTGGCCTAATCTTCGTGGTCATCCAATTTGAAATACTGGCTACAGATTTCCCATCAGATTTTACTTCATGGCGTTCTCTCCATATTTACAAGCCTTTGCAGCCTTTAGCCACTGCCTACAATGCGCTGGATACTTCACTGGAAGCTGAAAGTAACTCACTCCCGCTAAATGATTGATCTTTGAATTCTTGCACCCAGGAACAATACAAGTCGACTCCATTAAGAGTAAAAATTTGCTAAAAAAGTATTTCCTACTAAAGCAAGATGGTATCTGACTCTGATAGCCGTATCCATAGCAGACTGGTGAGACCACAGATATACATAAACACCTCATTAGCGGCTGTTTCCATGGACTGTTATACGTATAAGCCATCCGCCATATTGGAACGGTCCGTGAACATTAGAGAGCAAGTTGACATCTTCTGCATTTATGAATATCTTTATCTGCAATAGAGTGCAACGGTCGGGTTCCGGAAGTAAAAACTCCATTCATTTTCTCCATAGGAAGTTGAATTTTGAACGGTAACTTATAAACCTTTAAAGACAGACGTACTGTGAGCTACGAGGTTGTTAATTGATGGTATTTGCTTCTGCTGAAGACATCAGTCCACATAACTTCATCTTATTTTTAAAATAATCATGTTTAACAGTGGAATTCCTGGTGAAAAGCTACATTACCCATGATGCTGTACAGAAAATTACACCAATCAGAGAAGTGTTGGGATTCACCTCGTAGCTGATTGTCTTGGTTCATGGCTTATAACTTTAATGAAGACTTTTTTTAAAATCACTAAAAATACTTCACTAAAAAGGGGGCAGGTACTAATGCACTCTAGACGTCAACAAATGATTTTGCTAGACTAACACAAGATGAAGCCGTCAGCTAACATTACATTAAAAAGTTACCATAGTAAAAGTAAAAACATTAAAAAGTACCATAGTAAAAATCTGAAATATTGAGTTAATACATGTAAAAACACAAACCAACACATTCTCACCTGTGAAAGTTTTGGGGAATTTAAATCTTGGCAGTTTCACAAACAGAAGCTGCACAATGTTGTGGCATAATTGATTCTTACTGTGAGTAACAACACGCTGACCGTTCCAAGATAGTCGGTGTGCCAACGTGTCTGTAGCAATCATATGCGGAATATACATATACACACTGCATTCACACCATGTCGTAATTACCATGGTCTCAAGATGACAGCACATGATGTTATATTAGGAGCTGTTCATTTCGGACAGGGAATGCATTTCTATGGCACCGCTATCAATGCCTAAATGAATCTGCAGTGGTCAGGTGGTACAGCTATCACATGGTACAAGTAGGAGCTCTCAAAGAGTTCCCATCTTACAAGCAGTAATTACAAGCTCTGTGAGAACGTTTTTTACAAGTTGAAATAACGTAATTGCAGTAATTATGACATGACGTGAACGTACCTATAGGTGAGATGGCAACATGTCAAGTGCATTATGGGTGTTGAAGTTTTCCTACCTATTTGGCAAAAGGGACGTTTTTTTTTTCTCTAATCAGGTAGCACAGATTAAGTTTAACTATGTTCTTATTTCTGTAATAAGTACTCTTCAAAAGTGTACTACTTTTTCCACAAGGGATGCAGTGATATTTATACATTTTTTAATATGCCTTAAGTGTCCAATTATGTTTTATGACTCTTTGTGTTCTTGGCAGCTATTTCCATCTGTGTGTTGGTATGCGAGCCATCTAATACAAGGCTAACAACAATCACTAGTGAATAATAAAATTCTTGAACTAGCACATATAAATATAACAAGTGCTAAGAAAATTATGACGGTAAACCTTCGAGAACAGTAAAGCAGCAAGTGAGATTGAAAAGTGAATCTATGCATCCTCAATAATGCATGCGGTATAAGAACAAAAGATTGTCAGGGACTCTTTTTTTCCATGTCTGAACACACAGACACATTCATATCTTTCAAAACTGCGAACAATGATGTCATCTGTGCCAAAACAGAGCTTGCTGATATTTCAAGCTGATCTCACACCCCTCAAAGCTCAGAATACACACAGTACACACCTGTTTTACACCTGTATACTCTCACGTCTCTTACGAAGGTGTTCTTCATTACACAGTTCTCACACGTACACAGCTCTCTCATGCTCCACGCACCTCTAATTTGAGTAATGTCTTGAGGAAAGGCGTGTTTTACTGCAATCTTCTGATCTGATAGAAAGTAAAAACCTCTTGGTACTGCAAATGAGAATAAAAATTCAACTGAGACACACTAACAGACTAGAGACCGAATCTGTGAAATTCTCTCTCCCGTAGTGATTATCCTGACTTAAACCCTCCACCATTTGGTGCACTGTTTTTTGTGAGAGCGTGTGTGCGCGTGTGCATGTAAGCTCACGTTCACGATCGTGTGTTTTTGGCAGCTGTAAGCGGTGTGTGATTTATTTCAGTTCAGATTCTGTGCTCTGGTCCTCCCACACACACACACACACACACACACACACTCCATTCATACAGCTAAAACAGGAAAATGCACGGCTGCTCGAATGTTTTCATCTATTGGATTAATATTGAGCCATAGGCCATGATTTCCTACACAGCCACACACATTACTGGAGTGGTACAGCACTAAAAATAAAAAATAATCATACACGCCAGAGAACAGCTCAGAGTTAAAGCCAAATTGAGAGAGAGAGAAATATGGATGAATAAAAAGGGTCAAAGAAGAAAAGTCAGTGCAGTCTAATCGAGATGAAAGAGCTGAGTGCTCAATTTGAAACTCAAACAGGGGTTACTTTACTTTCATGTAAAATGCATGGCAGAAACAGTCAGAAAGAAGGAAACAGAAAGACAGTCGTCTGAAGGTTAGAGAGAGCAGAGGTAGTGGCGATGCTATTTAAAAGAAACTGGAGACAGTTCAGAATCTCTATTAGCCTTATATTGCTCTCTATTACCCTACTTACTTGTCTGTCAGAACAATGTGATCTCATTTGTACGCATAGGTATTTGCAGCTAAAGTGTATTATTAGCACACATACATTTTTAGATAAACACTGAAGCGTACAATATCAAGGGATTTGAAGCATTTCAAACAAATAGAAATGTAAATCATTTGAGGATAGAATATTGAACCCATTTTGTTATATTATAATAAGTTACATTAAATGTGTTTGAAGGTATTACAGTTATTATTGAACATAGTTGACACATTTGTCTAATTTGACATATAACTGTTTTATTCTGTTCTGTGTGATTACTAAATGAAAGTTGAAACCACTGTGACAAAACACACACCAATCAGTAAATGAGTGAAACATGCAAAATTCTGCCATGCAACATTGGTCCCATTTGGATTTCATTTATAAATTAATTTGGTCGTTAAAACGATCTATTTCTCGGGCAAGGTTTCTCAGTTGTTGATAGATGAGAGTCCTATGGGATTGTGTGTGAGTACTCTTTCACCTGCAGCGTAACATGCCGTCAATTTCATTTCTGAGTATTCATAAAAAATTACATACAAATAGCCATAAATGTGCTCATTCCTGGTCTGGAAGCAACTTTTCTAAACCTGACTTTCACCAGTTAAACTATGCAAAATCCCTTTGTGAAGATTTATGCTACACCCACACTGCATACATAATCTCAAAGAGTGCATACACAATTTCTTCTCTAAACATATTAGTCTTTTTCTCCTTTTAATGTTATTTTTTTTCCATGCTTGTGAATACATTTATATGTACTTTATTTATTAAATTATTTCTGCTGTTTAATTCATAGATTACGCTACAGTGCTTTGCAGTGCTGTGTTTTGACAGTCAAGCAAATAAAGCAGCATTGGACTTGAAAAAGACTTGACCTTAGAGCTAGAAAGAGAAAAAAAGCGTTCTTTGAATGTGTTTGTGTGTGTCTATGTGTATCATCAGAGGAACATTTCTTGAAAACAGAGTTGCAGATAAACCACACAGAATGTGTGCCAACAGAATGCACATCACTCATAAAATTACAGGTTTGTTTATCAGTGTTTTCGCTTGACAATAAATGTGCATTTTCAAAAAAATCTGCAGATTCACCTGGGCCTAAACTGACATTAAGATGAACTAAAATCATTCTTTACAAAAAATAAATAATAAAAAAAAAGATTAAATAAAACAAAAATATATATATATATCATCATATCATTATAAATTATATGAACTTGTTCAGGTTCTATATCAACTATATTAATTAAGTGCTTTATTTTTGTTGCCATACACAGATTATGTCTGTATATTTCAAATCAGAAGCAAATAACTAAAATACAGGAGCAGATCATGAAGAATAAAACAGCAAAATAACAAACAGCAAGATTGATGAATGGTTCAGAGTCTGCTCAGAGAGAGTGAGAGAGAGACTGGGAACTGAAAGGTCATGGCTTCCCACAGAGAGAGATAGAGACTAACCTGTGGGTCTCGGTCTCAGTGCTGTGCTGTGCTGTCTTACGTTCTGCAGACAGACAGTTGTTCTGTTTAGGTTTTGTGTTTCATTCTGAGCTTATTCATTTGGACTCTGGGCATGTGTCGGATCTGTCATCTCTTCCTGTTAGGATTCTTGTCTAGGTCCAAGTCTGGTTAGCCAAGCCTCTTTCCTTCTCCCTTTGTCTCTCTCTCACACATTCTCTTTCATTTTGTAATGCAAATGTAGGTTTTCTTTTTGTTTTTGTTGGTCATTTTGTATATAATACCTGATTGCCTGTCTGGTACACAGTAATACATAATAATGAATGCAACTGACTACACAAATCTGAAATAATATCATTAGCCACCATTAGACATAATGACTTATGTCTAATGATGAAAATGACAGTTTTGCACAGTAAACTGTAACCCATGAAGAAACATGAAGAAGATGATTGAACTTAAACTGTGTACCTTTAAAAAGAAAACTTTTTAACTGTTGATGTCCTATACAGATAAACTCCTACTGCTAAACCACTCCAGCACCGGTCAGATTTATCAAAGCGAATCTGCTCTAAGACTGTTAATCTCCAGTGTAATCAGACGATCACTGTGAAAGCTTTTACCCATAATTCATTGGTGGCCAGCAAGAAGATTTTTTTTTTTTTTTCTTGAAAATCCTGGAAAACTGCTTCCATTGCTCCCTTTCAGCTGCTAGGTTAATAAGGACGGGTTCTATCAGATTCTCTTAATGTCCCGACGCACCGGAGCTCTGCGGTCCTGTGCGAATCTGGTCCGCTGCCAGGCCCGTCTGGGCTTTCTAAACCCCTTGACTGAATTAGCCAACACATTTCGGTTAAATGTCACCAGTAATCTATTCTGAGCCAAATGAAATCGCTTCATAGAAATATCACCTGGATGCAGCTGCTCACAAAATATAAAAAAGGATTAAAACAGATTAAAAACCTGAGCGAGAGTAAAATTGTTTGTTTTTTGAAGACAATAGAGATGGCTAGTACTTAAGAGTTTCCAGCTGACAATAATGTGCTTTGCTTTCAGACTTTTTTCCTCTTGAATGTTCAAGTAGGAAACATTACACTTCCTCTGCTCCCAACACATCAGTAAAAAAAACAGCAAAACGTGGAGTTTTGACATACGTTTGTCTCGTTTCTCTAAGAGTCGAATCCGAACAGTGTTTTAGTTCCCACCTGGGCCTCATGGACCTTAAGAGCTGCTAGTTTTGGCTTCAGTCTCTCACTTCAATGTCATTACATTCCACAGGAACATTCTGCTCTTTGTCCTGCATGTTAATGGATCTCTCAAAAGAAGGTTGAGGGGAGAGAGAGTGCGAGAGATGGAGGAAGAAAGAGATAGATAGAAAGAGGAAATGGCAAAGTTATTTACAGCTGCTGGTATTGACTCCCTGTCACTGGATTTCCAACCTCTTGACATAAAGCGAACGTGCTGGAAGTGTTGCCGGACTCTTCTTTTTCCCCTTCCTCTCACCTTTCACCATAAAACAAGCTTTGTTTTTCCAGGATTGCTCTCTAGGAGGACATTAAGGGGGAATTTACTATGAATGAACTGCGCCCACTGATAGTGTTTTTCGTTTTCACATGCTGTGTGTGATACTTTAGCACATTTAAAGGAATTATATGACAGTGACTTAATTTGGAATACCAGCGCAGATACTAGATTAAACTGGATTTCTGGGTTATGATTAGTTAGATAAGAACAAGATGCTGGGCCATAAAGTCACAACTGAAGAAAAAACATCATTAAAACAATTGATTTTATTAAATATTTAATTTTAGACATTGCTTTATTATTATTTCTTAGAAAAAAAGGCAGTAAATCTGTTTAAATACAAATATAATTCATAATATTTGTATATATAAAGAAAGAAATACATTGGCAGTTCATCACTAAATGACTAAAAAGTTTCGATTGATAATTATTAATTATTAAAAAATAGTCAGTGAGTTAGTTCAGTGTTAATATAATTCTTATTATTTATAATAAAATAATTTAAATTCACCCCTAATATGTGACACTAATTATGTAATTAATATTTACATTGTTCACTCAGTAACTGCTAGTAAATTTCACAAATAATTACGGCAAGTAACACATTGTAATAGTTACGGCAAGTAATAGTTACGGCAAGTAACACATTGAAATGTGAAATTTTGAAGTAGAAAGACTGATTTTCTTGTAAAATGTACTTCAATAACTTTTCTTTTTTAACAGTGATAAGTTTCATAGATGAACAATGTAACAGGAAAAAAATGAGTTATAGAACTTTTCAAAAGAAAACTTGTCTCACTCGTCTCATATCGTTTGATGTTTCCTGTGTTTGCCCCGATTCTCAAAGAAGACAGTGGCTAAATTATTTACTGCTCGCTGGACTTTCCATAGACGGTCAATATCCAGGCAGAAAGAAAGTGAGAAAGAGAGGACACACTGACACCTGTCTGAATGCACCACACCAGGACAGACAGGACATACACACTCACACATTCACTCTGTTGGGTTTCAAGCCGTGACGCTGAAATGTTTTGACAGGAAGCTGCTGTTTAATTACAGACTTGTCCTCTCACTACCTCTCTACAGTCAGGTTGTGTGTATTTTTGAGTTTTCCAAGTATATAGTTTACTGTTTGTTAAATTCTCAGGCTGTAACTTATTACAATGTGTTATTGACTACATTATAGGTGTATGGGTCAGATTTGTGGTCTTTGTGGGAGCCACTTGCCCTCACAATGATAGTAAAACCTGAAATTATCTACATTGGGGAGACCTCCCTATCAAAATGTAACAACTGTCTCCACTTCTACGAGTATAAAGTTTACTCTTTGGTATAAATCACAAAACCAATTTTTTTTTTAAAATCCTCCCTTCCAAAAACCATAATATAGAGACTTTACAAGACCAAATTAAGTCCTGTCTTACATTTATACTCACTGAATTCCAATCTTGTTGTTATTCTCACATTACAAAAACAATCTTTTGTGAATGGCATTTCTTGTCTTAATTAAAATCTTAATGTCATGTCTTAATTAAAATCTAAAAATGCCCAAATGTTTCTGTAGGGCCACTGTAGTTGAAATGTTTAGACAAAATAATTAGCTTAATATAAAACCAAAATAAATCAATGGGAAGTCCCTACCATCACAAAAAAACAAATGTGTGTGTGTGGCTATACTTGTGAAGGCCAAATGTCCTCACTTATATAGAGAAATATTATGACAACTGACTGGTGAGGACATTTTACTGGTCCTCACAAGTTAAAAGGGCTTATAAATCGGCCAAAACATGTTTTTATTTAAATCTAGTGTTTTGCACATGTTTCTGTGATGGGTGGGTTTAGGGGTAAGGGTTGGTTTAGGCCATAGAAGATATCATTAACTTGATATAAAATCAGTGGAAGTCTATGCAATGTCCTGAATAATACAGTGAAACAAACGTGTGTGTGTGTGTGTGTTGGCTTGATTTAATCACACTCACATTGTCATACTAGAACACTGCAGATGAGATCAACTGTGCTGAACTAGTACAGTGTGACGAGCTGAGGTCAATGATCGAGGACTGATAGGAACGTTAATGGCGCTAGACATTTTACATTTTGTCAAAACCCAAACACACAGCTGTCTGGGTCATGATTCAGTCATCAGAATCTACAATTTCATTGCAAATTGTGCAAAATTATTTCTGGGCCACTAGTGTCACCAAAGGAAAATTCTGAGCAAAGCTGCTTGAAATCGGTCATTATTTTTGCAGTGCTATAATATCATAAAATATGTATAAAATATATTTAATTAATAAAATATATTTTTTTTTGAAATGCTCACCAATGCTGCATTTATTTTTATCAAAAATTGAGTAAGAACAGTAATAATGTGAATTAGTATTACAATTTAAAATAACAGTTTTAATATATTTAAAAATGTAATTTATTTATGCGATGCTGATTTGGTGCTCAAGAAACATTTCTTATTATTAGCAATGTTGTGCTGTTTAATATTTTTATGGAAACCCACATACTCTTTTTTTTTTTCAGGATGAAAAGAAAGTTATAAAAAAAATTATTTATTTGAAATAGAAATCTTTTGTAAAATGTGATGGATTATGGCAGTCAAAAGAGAGTTAGTCAAATTTACCATCACTCCCTCATCAGCTGTATTAGAAAACCCCAAACACCAACTGCAGGGTTTTTTTTTTTTTTTTTTGTAGTTTAATGCCAGTGAAATATAACACAGTGTATAGTCTTATAAATTAAGCTTTTCAAAGAAGAAAATATTACAAATATATATTTAATGTGGATTTAAGACAGTTAATTCTAATTAAGCGCTGCTTTCAAACGCTTTCGTTTGTGTTTGTTTGAGCGTCAAATGTTTCTACAGCATGTTTTTACAAGCGCTGAGCTTTGAAGCCAATCAGAATCATATCTGTTGAGAGTGTGAATGCAATGGCCTATCAGAGGTGCTAGTCAGAAAGGTAGTCTGAATCTGCTTAACGCCACTAAAAACGTGGAAGGTTTTGTTTTGTTCAATGCAAGCTGCATGCTTGTGAATCCTTTCATTATAACCAACGAAGTGTAAACACCATGTAAATAAGGGATTCATTGTACAATCAAGACAACTTTTTATTTTTTTATTATAATGGAAGTTTTCATGACAGTGCAGAATTCAGTGAGCTTGCGCTTTTGAGATTGACAGCCTTAGTGATTATAAAGGGAGGGCTCTTCTATTGCTTTCTGTTTATTACCCATTCACAATCTGAATACAAGTTTAGTTTTTTTTGTTGTTGTTGTTGTTGTTGTTGAGTACACTGAAAAGTTTCTGGATTGACAATCGTATTTAAATGTGAAATTGAATTGGAAATGGCGATGACTGACAGACAAAACCGGACAATTTTTTTAAAAAATTGGTACTGAGAACTGCAAAATATTGGTACTGTGACAACCCTGTGATGTGTTGCTTATGTTTGTATATATATATATTCATAAATAAGTTACTTTAGCTTCAGCAGACTGTGTTTGCTTCTGAAGGTCAGTATGAGGGAGGAGATTTTTAGGAGAGTGGCTCCTCAGCGGGCTCTGATCCTGCTGTGGCCTCTACACCACAGGTGTGGCTGCTCTTTGTTGCATTATTAAAAGCCACATTCATGCTCTCTCTTTCTCTTTCTTTCTTCCTGTCTCTCTCTATCAATGGAGATCACAGACAGGGACATCAATGAACAGTGGGCAGAGAGGGGAAAAAGTGGAGGTGTTTGTGTGTCGAGGAGACTCCTTGTCCCATTGATTAGCTTTCAGTCACTCACAAGCCGAGAAGAGGAAAAGGAAAAGAAACAAATAACATCATGAATGATCTTTAAAATGGTGAACACAGACAGACTTTCTCTCCCTTCATCACAGACTCACAGGGCCTCGTACATGAAACATTTGGTTATTGACGATTAGTGTGAGAAACCAGGTTTTAATTGGTTCCCACTGACACTTCACACATCATAAAGATGTCAAACATAAGTACTTTGGTAAAAATAAATAAATAAATCTAATCTGCTAAATGCGACTAATCTGCTAATCTGCTTTGAAACAATGTGTACTCTGAAAAGCTCAAATTTGACTTGAAAAACAAATAATCATCATCATCAGATACTGGAAAAATATTTAAATATACAATTTTATATAATCAACTTATTATTTACAGATATACTTATTACCACTTACTTATTACCAAAAATTTAAATTGCGTCATTAATTACTCGCCCTCATGTCGTTCCACACCCGTAAAACCTTCGTTCTTCTTCAGAACACAAATTAAGATATTTTTGATGAAATCTGATGGTTCAGTGCAGCCTGCATTGCCAGCAAGACAATTAACACTTTCAAATGCCCAGAAAGAAACTAAAGACATCTTTAAAACAGTTCATGTGACTACAGTGGTTCAACCTTATTGTTATGAAGTGAAAAGAATACGTTTTGTGTGCCAAAAAACTAAATAACAACTTTATTCAACAATATATAGTGATTGGCAATTTCAAAACACTGCTTCATGAAGCTTCGAAACTTTACAAATTTGAGCGCGTATCAAAATGCCAAAAGTCACGTGATTTCAGTAAACAAGGCTTCATTACGTCATAAATGTTTTGAAATTTCAATAGTTCCCCTGACTTTGGCAGTACGTACTCCGAACCACTGATTTGTAAAGCTTCGAAGCTTCATGAAGCAATGTTTTGAAATCGGCCATCACTAGATATTGTTGAATAAAGTCGTTATTTCGGGGGTTTTTTTGTGCACAAAACATATTCTCGTCACTTCATAACATTAAGGTTGAAGTTTTAATTGTTTTGCTGGCAATGCATGCCTCACTGAGCCATCGGATTTTATGAGAAATATCTATTTGCGAAGATGAACAAAGGTGTTACGGGTGTGGAACGACAGGAGGGTGAGTAATAAATGACAGAATTTTCATTTTTGGGTGAACTAACCCTTTAAAGGTGCCCTAGAATTTAAAATTGAATTTACCTCGGCATAGTTAAATAATTAGAGTTCTGTACATGGAAATGACATACAGTGAGTCTCAAACACCACTGTTTCCCCCTTCTTATGTAAATATTGTTTGTTTAAAAGACGACTAAAGAACAGGCAAATCTCAACATAACACCGACTGTGACGCAACAGTCGGGATCATTAATATGTACGCCCCTAAATTTTGCGTACCAGCCCATGTTCAAGGCATTAGACAAGGCAGTATTAATCAGTCACACTTGACCTTGTGTTTGTGCTTTACAAACCCTATGCTTTCAAAGCTAGCTTGCAATTGCTAGCCCCTCTGAAACTGCCTACCCTACCTTTAATGGAATGAGAAGCTTTCTGATCACGAATGTAAATTCATTTTCACTAAGTATCTTTTTAGCAGCATACATCAATTGCACCATTAAATATGCAAAACTGTTATTAGCAGCAAATAGCCCTTTGATTCTGACTTAAAAGTGCATTTTTGAAGCATTCTTGTCACTAAAATGCAGACACCACGACAAGTCAGCTGCATGGACATTCTCAAGTTGAGTTTGTTTTATATAAATCCTAATGTACGTTGGAAATGTGTATACACCCTTCACAGCCTTTTTTTTTTAAAGTGTCCTTAATGTTATTTCATGACGACCCATGATTCACCTAGATCAACACCTTCCGCTTAATGTAATCAATATAGAAGCAGAGACACAAAAAACACACAGGTACAGAGACAGACACACTCAGACATATTCTTTCTGAGTGAGGGAATCCAGCAAGTAGGATGATTAGAGGTGAGCTGAAAGAGAGGGAGACAGACTTGGTTGAGAATGAGGAGAAAGAAAGACACAGATAAAGGACATCAGGTGCCAGCGTGTGGTGTAGCTGGAACGTTTTCCGTTTCGATCGATGAGAATCCATTAAGGGGGCATCTGCTGTACCTTTGACTATTTAAACATACCACACACACGTGCAGACAAACGCCTGTGGACACAGACACATCAAAATGAGAATGAGTGAATGATACACGCCATCATTGATTACTGATGATGGCCAGCATAATAAGACAAATGAGAAGGTTTCAGCTGAGGTCCCTGCTGTTTAAATCACCATGGAGACATGTATTGACTAACCCTGGTGTTTGAGACCCTGGGTATCGGAGTCATGGTAATGATTCCACACTTCAAGAGAAATTGTCTTTAAGGAAAACGGGAGACAGAGAGCATTCCTCTGCCCCCGTTTCCTTCACGGTTAATGTCTCAAGCAGAGGTAGAAGATCAAAGAGAGAGACAAATGTTTCTAATATACTGCCGCTTCTGAGAGCACAACACAGCAGTCTTCCTTCAGTCTTATTCTGTCACCTTGGCAACTAATTGCATTGTTAAAAATTAGCATATTCAAATTCGCCAAATGTATCATGCCACATTGAGAGGCTGTGACACTATGTTAGTGGGATATGTTTCTTGCAGTACACCACAAAAAGGCACCTCTCCTCTCCAAACTCCTTTTATGCAGTGCTTAAAAGGCAATTCCTCAAACATTCTGGTTTGAGGTTTGAAGTTAAAGGTGCACTAAGTATGTTCTACCTCATTAAAACAGTCTGACGCATAAATAAATGAATAGTACTTTTGAAAACTTTAAAATAATGCAAACTCCCTCACAATGACATAAAACTTTCAAGTGAAATCTACCATGAGCACCAAGGTTTAGTGATAAGATATAAATGCTTAAAGTAGAAAGTAAGTATGTGCTTCTGTAGAAACAGGGTTATTATCCTTAACCAAAACTATAATACTGTATAAATACTAAGATAACAGTGCAGAAATATATACATTAGTGCTGTCAAGTCGATTAATCAGGAGTAATCGCATCCAACATAAAAGTTTGTTTACATAATATATGTGTGCATATATTATTATACTTATGTACGTATATACTTATGCATATTGTAGCATCTGGAGCAATCAAACACATAATTGTAAAAACATGCAGACTCCATACTGTCCCCCGATTCTGATCTGCTTGTAAACCCAATGTCACTGACAACAATTATGATCACAGCTACATGCTAAGAAAATTATTTTTCTGTGGCCATGGAAAATATCCTTTCTGAAGAATTGATAGGCGATCAATACTGGGTGTTCGCTGGCGGAACAGATTAATTGATTGTAATATTAATTCAGCTTCATCAAGTAAATTTGATTAACTGATTCAAATATTTATAATTAATTATAATGAGTTATGATTAATTATTCATATTTCCCTTTTGAGCTAATTTGATACAATATATATTATATATAAACGTATATAAGAATAATATAATAATATATACACACATATATTATGTAAACAACCTTTTATATTAAATGTGATTAATTGATTTGACAGCACTCATACATACATAAACACACTCACATGAAATATATAGAAACATTTAATATACATAAGTACTAGTAAAACAATGCATTTAGAGTTTGTAAAGTACATACTGATCTGTCTATGGAAGCAGCAGTAACAATCAATTCAAATATAATTTGCCGACGTTTTTTTTTCATATCAGACACGCATAGTATAAGTAACCTGGGGCGGCGCCAGCCGATTTTGCCGGGGCTTCAGCCCCGAATGTTTTGAGTCAAACCCCGAATCTTTCAGGTTTGAGGTTTCTTAACAGTGCTGTCAAAATATCATTTTTCTAAACATATCTCTCTATTAAAATATGTTAAACAGTTCAATACCGCTTTTCTACAGTACTATCCATACATACAGCGTTACCGGTAGCGCTTTCTCTCTCTTCTCTCCGACAGCGCGTTCACGCACACCGCAGATGTACAGAGCCATGCCTCCTGTCACTCACTCAGAGCAGCGGCAGGCCTCGAGACTCTCTTTCGGTCCGGTTGAAGGGTTTTTGTTATGATATAACAGCTGATAATACAACTTTGGCACATTTGTCAGCTAAACGTTCATTCAGTGTTTCCCTTAATGACCCGGTGCCACCGTTTCATAATGAACCGAAAATTTAAAACATGTAAATGGTCTCTAACGTTGTATTTTGCCAACGAACTAAAATCGAAACCGTGATATGGCTTTGTGCCTTTATAAAACAGCAAAATACAGTGATTAAGTATATATACAATCTGTCTGCGCTGCAAGTGCACATATTTGCTCACGCGATCAGCTGGTGATCTGGTGATCAAAATAAAAGCTCAAGGATTTAGGCCTATCTTAGAAATTAGTACAAAAGTCTTATAATTTCTAATAAAAAGTGTCATTTATTTAGAGAGCTTTTTTTTTTTTTTTTTTTTTTTTTACAATATATGGATATTAGTCATATGAATAATTATATAGGCCTAAAACATTATTATATTATTATTTCATTGTAATAATTGTTTGGCATTCTAAAACACCTAAAACGATGTAGACACTATATCACAACTAAAAAGATGATACTACAGACTAAAAAGAACTAAACCCTCTTTCATGTCGAGGTACAATGCTGTTTCTTTGGTCAATGCGCACACTGTACATGGGTTGAAGCTCTTAATTTTGAGCTTCCAAAGTGCCCCAGATGCATTTAACCTTAAAATGTACAAAATTTTCTTCTGGGAGGGCATGCCCCCGGACCCCCCTAGAGAAGGTACACCTCACAAACTTTTACAAATTAAAGTGCCAAATCATGTACATTTTATGAACTTTACTCAAGAATACTATAAAAAAAGCTTCTTTCATGTCAGTAAACCTGTTAACAGAAAATTAAAATGTCATTGGAAAAATATAGATTTGGGCTAAGCCCCGAATGTTAACAATGTCTGGCTCCGCCCCTGTAAGTAACTATAAAGTTTATTCAATTTTTTTCCCAGATCACCGGCCACTTACTTGCATGGATTTCGGAAGAAATTGATGAATTCACGTGCTATAAATCCAACTGACAGGAGTCTCTGAACAGCTGCGCAAACAGACATGGCGGCGCCCATCTCGCGTTATAGATCAAGATCATGTATTAACGTATTTAAACGACAAAACAATATACATATTTAAGAATCGGAATATCAGATAGTTGATGACATGGTAAGCAAGTCTGTGAATATTTTGAATAAAAAAGGAGAAACTAAATAAAAGCGTTACATCTGTCATACAGTGTTATTGTGGCTGCGGCGTGACTTTACAAGCATGATGCGTCGCCATGGAAACAATAAGGGGAAACGTTCTAAAATAATGGACACGTAAAAAAAAACTCAATTTTTAATTTATAATTTTTATATAAAAAAAAAAAATGCAAAGTGATAATATAATT
The DNA here is from genome assembly GCF_018812025.1 of Megalobrama amblycephala. Classification (NCBI taxonomy): domain Eukaryota; kingdom Metazoa; phylum Chordata; class Actinopteri; order Cypriniformes; family Xenocyprididae; genus Megalobrama; species Megalobrama amblycephala. The sequence continues at coordinate 23,128,989 of NC_063055.1, read as the reverse complement.
GCACTTTTTTTCTCTAATTGAAAGTTTTTAATGCTGTTATTTGATGTAATGTTTTAAAATGTGATGTTAATAGAATAAATTAATACATTTTAACAGTTAAACTTAAAGCCTAGTTTATTAACATTTTGTTGGGGCGATTGGGGACAGGTGGGGCTCGGAACCCTTCCCTACCTCCAAAGTGGGGAATGGCAGAAAAAGTTTGAGAAACACTGCCATAAAGCATTGTGAATGATGTCAGAGTCAGCTTTTCTATTCTGCAATAAACTTCTAATATACTGCATTTTATACTATAACTGAATAGATACCATTGGTTGTATTGTATCAACTGATTCAAGTGCATCTTTTGCAATGCTCCATTGAATACATTGCCTCATAAAAGACATAGTACAAAGTACTGTACCTTTCTCAGATTATCAAATACTTTTTTGCTTCAAATCAAAGTTTGCAATGTAGTGATTCATCCCAGAGCTGGTTGATTTGGTTCACAGCTCAGAACTCTTCACTGAATGATCTGCTGAAACCCCCTGTAGAGAAAAGAATACTTCCTGGACCAAGTATCAGTCTGTGTTTTGTCTCAGCCTTAGTATTTTCTTTAGAAAATACAAATTTATAAATCCTATTAATGTTCTCGGAGCATTTTGATTACTGATGTTCTCAGGACAACTGCAGGACTAAACCGTTCCAACATGACATCATCAGGCTCGAACACGTTTAATTCTGTGGACCGATTTTGGATTGTGTCATTGAGACCTGGTGTTAGTTCCATTGAGCCTGCCAGTTTTTCAAATATGCATGAAGGTGCACAATGTCGTAAAATGGTGAACCCTGCTGTGAATAAGTGCAATCTGACTGACTGCTGATAAGACACTGGCAGATGACAGGTGGCTGTCATCACCAATTACATGCTAGTTTAAGAGTGCTGAAATCTGCCGCGGAACAAAGAGAAGCATCAGGTGTGTGCCGGTGCGCTAACTGCATATCTGTAGCAGTAACTGAAGCTGCTTTGATTAGGATCGATGACCGTCTGTGGTTTCATTAAAAGCCAATCAGTAAATTCGATCACTGTCTTAGGGCCGGGTGATGCTGCGCTCCTGCCTGGGTCAAAGATCAATTAGCACTGCACATCACATTGGTGATTCCTGCGTTAACCCACATCTCCATTCTGACTGGCCTAAAAATGCGTGTCCTCGGATATTAGCTTCCTCCCCAACGTTAGCTGGACTGTGTATCACTTTACCAAGTCCTGTATGCGTAACCGATCCCTCGTCAGAAAGAAACGCTGTGGGTTCAGAGGCCAGCGTTATTTAGCTGAGTGAAAGAAGATGGATGAATTAGTCATGATACTGCAGATCGGGACTGTGACGCCACTGCATTTGATAAGACACAGGTGCTGCTTTCAGGAGAGGGTGTGGTAGCCTTGATTGGATTGATCATTCGAGATGAGTAATTGATGTTACCGGTGAGGTTCTCACCTTGGATCTGGAATGGGAGGAAAGATGATAAAAACAAGGAGAAAATGTCCGTTATCAGGAAATGCTAAATTTCTACACTGCAAAAAATAAAGTGTCTTGTTTTCCATTAAAAATATCTAAAAATACGTATTTTATCCTTGTTTCAAGCATAAATCTACGTTGATTAAATAGAATCTTACTTTTATAGAATGTTACTTTTGATTGGATGGAACAAAACCTAAACTAAATTGAGCTGGATAATGATGTAGAGCTTATTGAACTGAGTTGAATTAACATTGACTAACGTCACTATTGCCTTCTATAGAGTTGCTTATTGCTAAATTAAGCTTGTTTTATAATGTGATGAACTTTGCACTTTTATTGAACTAAACTAAGTCAACATTGACCTGACTTGAGATGAATAATGTCACTATTTTCTTCTGTAGAGCTGCTTGAACTGAGTTCGTTTCTAATGAACTTTGCAACATTCGCAGTTATTGAACTAAATTGAATCAACATTGAACTAAATTGAGTTGAATTATGACACTTTTTGAGCTGCTTTCCATTCATTTCATAACTGAAGAACTTTGTAAAATACTGTTATTTTCTTGTTTATTACTGTAAAGCTGCTTTGAAACAATCTGTATTGTATAAAGTGCCATATAAATAAATGCGACTTGACTTAACATGAGAAAAAAAACATGAAAATTAATATTTTACTAGGAAATAAGACAAAAATACTAATAAAGAAGATACAGGATTGAGTGACATGTCAAGGTTTCATGTGGAACGCGTATTCAGCTGTGATCTTTTTTGTCATTCTGTATTGCAGACGTTTTTCATCTTCCAGAATGTCACATCTTTAGTAGATTGAGATTGTTTATGTGTGTATTTGTGTAATGGGGTGAATAAAAACTGGGGTGGTAGGTCTCCTCGACTGAGGACGGAGAAGGAAGAAAAATCGCGTCTGGATCAGAGTGGTGGTGGAGGAGGAGTGGCCTAGTTTCTTCAGCAACCTACTTACAAACTTCAAAACTTAAACGGGCGGTGGAATTCAGATGAGCTGATGAATCCTTTAGGAATGTTTGTGGCTGAATCTATGCCAAATGTTAGAGTGTGTGTATATGTGTGAACATCTGAAATTAAGCCAATCGCCCCAGAAACTGACACTTTCCTGGATCCGAGCAGGTGGCGAGTGTAATTCAGTGTGTGTGAGCTACCTTAGGGTTTAGCTCCCTTCAGCCAGAGTACCTACATGATGGAGTCTGTCAGGCCTGAACCCACAGTACAAACTAGGAATGTCAAAAGCGGTACTTCACTTCCAGTTTCAGTAGTTCAGTTCCAGTTTCTTTCTGTAGCTTCGTTAATACTGAGTACTGACAGAATTCAGTACCTGCACAGGTTTTTTTTTTTAACTCTTTGATGCCAAGGATCCCCAAATATGACCCCCTTGTGAGGGACTTCATGAATAAACAATTTATATATGTGACCCTGCACCACAAAACCAGTCATAAGGGTCAATTTTTTGAAATTGAGATTTATTCATCATCTGAAATCTTTCCATTGATGTATGGTTTGTTAGGATAGGACAACATTTGGTCGAGATACAACTATCTGAAAATCTGGAATCTGAGGGTGCAAAAAAAAATCAAAATATTGAGAAAATCACCTTTAAAGTTGTCCAAATGAAATCCTTAGCAATGCATATCCACTCACAAAGATACATTTTTGACATATTTATGGTACAAAATTTACAAAGTATCTTCATGGAACATGATCTTTACTTAATATCCCAATGACTTTTTGGCATAAAAGAAAAATCAACAATTTTGACCCATTGCTACGAATATACCGTGTGACTTATGACTGGTTTTGTGGTCTAGGGTCACATATATTATATCAAAAATATATTAATCATAACATAATATATAACAAGATTATCAATAGAATACAATTTATTTCTGTAACACTTTTCACAAAAAAATATTCCATAGCAGTTTTATGAAGAATATTGCCCTAAAAAAGTAAACATTACATTTTTTACAGAATTATATGTAAAAATTATTTACAAATTCTTGCATTCAGCACATGTAATTAATATTTTAATTATTAGTTAACTTTTTTTTTTTTATAGACCCTCAGCGTTTCTGGACTCCAGTTTGAAAACCCCTAGTCTAACTGACAGGCTTTTAATTGCCTACAAGCGCATTGGTAATGTGTCTGAAGTGAATGCAAACAGGCGAAACACAAAAATTCAATATGTGTCAAAATATTGAATCTGTGCAATGAGCCTTGCGGTGTAAATGCAGCTTAATGACCTGCTACAGTCTGTTATGTTGTTTATATTAATCAAGAACAATATTGATGAGAAAAAAGAAAACCACCCACGCATGAGTCTTGAACACAAAATTAAGGCCTAAAGACAAAAAGCAACTGATGAAAATCATGAAATTTCACTGGTTTTAGTATCAACTACTGAAATATTGGTATCGTGACAACAACCCTACTACAGGCTCTTGATCAAAAGCTCAATAATGCATGTGAAGCCCCACAGTTGGTCCAGTTCCTCACAGAAGCGGAGGCTGTTTACGTAGAGGAGATTGGTGGTATGAATTCTGTTTATTCAGTGGAATCCTTCTGTGCACATAACAGCAGATTTGCTGGTGAATGAACTGAGCTAATCTGCCGTCGAATTGTTGTTTCAGACATCACTGGGGCTCGTGAAATTCGGAGGGAATCGTGGCTCCAAGCGGGTCACACCGACTCACCGTGGGAGGTGGATCTGAAAGCATGAGGGGGTGGGAAGAGGGAAAGAAAGGATTGAGGAGGATGGGACAGATGCAGAGCTTGAGATGTGAGTGGGATGAGAGTTTGGGTTTGGGAGTTTGCGTGTTGTGTAACAGCAGTCGGGCTGTAACGTACAGCGCGCTAACTGTGAGTCTGTGGCCCACAGCGCTAAAAGCTAATGACACGCTCTCCATGCTAACGACATCCCTCTTCTCATTACTATGCCAGTGGAGTCGCAGTGGCAATAAAAACAGTCGAATCAAGCGGTCGTCAAGCATGACAGAAACTGTATGTGACTGCTTGTGTTAAAGAGACTCTAACGCCATGTGACTTTCAGATTTTTCCCTTTATGACAGCTGCAACAGATCCTGGGAGGTTTTGTAAAGATTACAGACTCATGAGACTTTGAAACAGAGAGTTCGGCATCACATCACATCGCAAGGAACAAAACTATTGATTTGAAAAGGTTTGACTCATCCTGCACATGTATAAGTGTTTCTGCACTACTACTTCTCTCATTTGTTCCAAATATGTCCTTTTTGTGATGCTATCAACTTTGGTTTCAGTTCCAATTTATAATTAATGTGGATGCTGTTTTTGTTGTTGTTGTATTGTTTTTTTAGCCAATCGTCTGAGCTGTAATGTGACTAATCACCCTGGAGCTGCAATATATTTACTTCATGACAGTGCTGATGTACAGAGCCCCAGACATGACATGCAGGAAAATAATAGTAGGCTAAAGCGTGCGCACGATTTACTAATTTGTTCCCTCGATTTACTAAAACGTGCGCACGATTTACTATTTCGTTCCCTCAGAATAGAGGGAACCAAAAAATATCAAATCCAGTATCACTACTAGGCCAGTGTTCTATATTTTGTTCACTTGAGTACTTACAATAGCCCAAATTTTTCCAACTATTTGTAAATCGTGAGAAAATTGCAATTTTACCAAGGCTCCGGGACATGTGAGGAGTCGCCTGTCAATTGCATCATACCCGCGTTACCCTCGATTTCCGGTTTTATTTTGTAGAAACCATGGAAACACCAAAGACGCTTTAATATATTACATGTTTTAATAGACAAGGGAACAACTGTTTTGATATATTTATAGACGGAAAATAATTATTGTTATATAGCTCAACACGTTTAGTCTTATTGTTTAAATCAAATTCTCTTGATTTTTTGCGAGTACCATGCTTTACCATGCCTCAGAGAAAAACACCATTTTGTCAAGTAGCTAACATAGCATAATCAGATGCAGCTTTATTTTTACTAACAGTAATAAAGAATTTTCTCCATCATACAATACGTTTTAAAAATGAATTGCATGCCATTTATCAACACAAGCCATCCAGCATTTAATATGGTGTTCTAAAATCTTACTGCAGTCTCAAACAAGTGTCTCACAGCAGCCACTGAGCGAACGCACAGAGTAATGTTATGACATCATTTTCAACACTCTCAAATGTATTTAATATGATAAACAGAGCTGCGTTACCTCATACTCATGATCGGAAAAGCAATGAAGCAATGTCGGCAACTGTGGCATAATAAAAGTCCCGCTGCTCATGAGGCGTGTGTTGCGCAATCGCTCCAGCGGCCTCGTTCAGCTCCCACATCACTCGGTCCTGCTCTGCTTCATACTACAGTAATGTTAATAATCGCATCCATGAACATAATTTCTTCCCGAGTCCTATCCCTATTCTTTTGTCTGTTGAGGTGGAGACCACATGTCCCAAGATTCTGCTCTCAAACCTGGTGTCATCAAGCTACGTCTTTGTTTTGAATAGGCTTCTAGCGACCTCTAGCGGACAGAATTATTACATACTGCACCTTTAAATTGTAAAGATATTCCAAAATATTACTGTTTTGATCAAATAAATGCAGCCATGATAAGCATTAGAGACAAAAAAAAATGCTTACTGACTGAAGCTTTTAACGTTTTTAACCTCTACTAAAATATAATATTTACAATTTATTTATTGCCTGCAAATAATTATTCCATTAGTATACACAGTTAACATTGTGCCCCCAAAATGGTGTACTTATAACATCTACCAGCTTGAGTCTGGACCAAGCACCATTATTGTGCTTACACAGACACAATAAATGATAATGCGAGCAACTTCTCTGTGATCCAGAGAGTTAGGCTGAATCAGTCCCTTGATGTCAAGAAGAGCAGAGCTCCTCATTAGCTCTATAAATGAAAGACTTCAGTGAAATCTCTAAACAAACACCTAGCTCTAGCTTCAGTGTACTAGCGTGTGGATACCTTTGCTTTGACAGTCAAAACAACCAACACTCATTTGTTTCTCTCTTTTGTTTTCACTCTTCCATTTCAGTCAGATCCAAAGCCGATATGAAGCTGTGGAATAAATAGATAAGCAGACATGCAGATGTGGTATAAACCTCAGTAGGCTGACACATTTCAAGATCAGAGAGGAATGTAGAGAAAGCAGAAAAAAAGATTGTGTGTGCAGTGTTTTAAGAGTTTTTACTGTCTGATGCAAGTTATTTTATGTGTGTGAGCTGGCATTTTGCATACTGCGAATGATTTTAATTACAATCAATAAACGGTAGTGGATCTCATTGTTTAATGTGAGATTCAGCAGAATGAATAAAGGTCAAAGCCTTGATTACAAATACTATTAAATCTCTTACAGCAGGCCTAATCAGAAACCTCAAATACTTGAAGTGTCTGTGTGTATTAAGTGAGACATTAGATAAAACAACCTACTCGCACCAGCCGCAAGAGCCTGCACGTCTATTATTCACATCAAAGAGCATTTTCTTTGAGCATATGCACACATACACAAAAGTAAAAAATCCTTAACCAATTTTCTCATTTAGCTGAATTACAAATGCCTCTTTGAAATGCAGTTCTCTGTGATATTATTTCTGAGCAATGAAATTCAAAATTAACTACTTTAATATGACATTTATTTATGTTAGAAAATATGCTACTGAAACAAAAACTGAATTATGTTGTTTGTGTTAACATATCCAATCCCGGCATTTGAATATTTCATACAGACACCAATTACAGCTTTTGTCTTTTGGGGTAAACACACTGTTCAGGTGCGATTCTTCTCACGAACAGTGATTCGCTTCAGGTTGTTGAGGTTAGATGGTCCAAAATACACTTCCTAATAATTTGCAAAAGTACTAGACACAGACACACACATTTGTCTTCACAGATCAAAGCAGAATGAGAATAAAGAATTTACTCATGAATACACACAGCCATTTAGAAGTAAGCCGTAATCCTTAACACAGTCCACAGGGAGCTTTTGTTCGGCCTGTAGTTTGTGTAGTCAGAGCTGTTAAGCCCTCTATCCTGCTGGGTGTTTAGTTGTGTCTTTTTTTTGTGTGTATCATCTCTCTGTGTCCCAGATTGTATTGTGTGTACTTCTATACAGTGTATATTGCATTTGTAAAAGTGTAAATTAGTTTAGATTATATAACAGGCTGTGAGATATCTTGCTCAGAAATATTCCCACGTGGGCACGATCCAGTCCTCTTCGAATGACACTCTAATCGACTCTTGAAATGAGTTTCGGAAAGTGTTAAATACGCCTCCAAAAATAAGACAAATATTAGCTTTGACACAGATTCCTGAATAAGCCCTTTCTTTCTCCTAGTGTTGACAAAGAGTTATTTGAATCATCCCTCATCGACCTACAGCGATTAAACTCTTCAGCTGTCAGACTGCAGGGCTTTTCTGTGAATCAAAATTAACTATTTTATTTGATCGCACTGGTGCTCCCAACTTCAAAAAGTTAGGAACACTAGCAAACATTTAGGAGCACCCACCGAAATTAAGGAGCATGCACCACAACTAAAATTTATATATAATAAACAGATTTCTTTTTTCTTTTTTTTTTTAAATGCCTTTTTTTTTTTTTAGAGAAATTAAAAAAGTAGTGATGCACCAATCACGATTTGGGCCAATTCTGATACCGGTTACCTTTTTCCCCTTTGTTCAAGCAAATTTATTTGTTTACTTGCTCTACAACAGGCCAAACTGGTCTTTAACAACAAAAAAAATCTGTAGCCATTTGAAATTTGATCCAAACAAAGATGGTACATACATGTAGCTTGAGCGGTTGTTTTTTATTTAGATTTAATTATAGGATTTAACCCTTTAAAGGGGTTCACCCAAAAATGAAATTTCTGTCATTAAGTACTCACCCTCGTTACAAACCCGCAAGACCTTCGTTCATCTTCAGAACATAAATTAAGATATTTTTGGTCTTTAAAAAACCTCTCGGATTTCATCAAAAATATCTTAATTTGTGTTCCGAAGATGAACGAAGGTCTTGCAGGTTTGGAAAGACATGAGGGTGAGTACTTAAAGGATTAGTTCACTTTCAAATGATTTTTTTCTCACCCCCATGTCATCCAAGATGTCCATGTCCTTCTTTCTTCAGTCGAAAAGAAATTGGGTTTTATTTTTCAAAAAGCTTACGCTGTATGTCCATTTTTTCCTTAAGTAGAATAGGGAAGGCGTAGGAAGTACAGCGTAAGCTTTTTGAAGAATACAAAAGTGTGGTTTTGGCAGAACCACTTGGAAGGTGATCATTTGATTATATAAAGCATATACATTTAATTTTTTTTCGAAAATGACCGTTTCGCTAGATAAAGACCCTTATTCCTCGTCTGGTATCATTTAAAGCCCTTTGAAGCTGCACTGAAACTGTAATTTTGACCTTCAACAGTGGAGGCCATTGAAGTCCACTATAAGGAGAATAATCCTGGAATGTTTTCCTCAAAAACCTTAATTTCTTTTCGACTGAAGAAAGAAGGACATGGACATCTTGGATGACATGGGGGTTAGTAAATTATTAGGAAAATTATATTTGAAAGTGGACTAATCCTTTAATGACAGAAATTTCATTTTTAAGGTAAAGTAAAGCAAAAACAGAATGGTCTGTCTTTAGATTTGTTAAATTATGCTACATAAGACACCTGCACTAAACAAAAACATCAGACAGCAGAGTGAATGCAAATTCACTCTCTAACAGTAGGTGGCGCTTATGGAACATCAGTGGTTTCTTTGGGTACCGTTGTACACAAAATTAGCACTGCACTTATAAACACTACTTTATAAAGAGATAAGGAGAAAAGAAAATGTCATCGAAACATTTCTGAAGACAATCAGTTCCCTTCAGAGATATACATTCATATAAACCCCCTTGACTTCCGGAAAACAGGCGGATCTCAACATAACACCGACTGTTACGTAACAGTCGGGGTTTACGCCCCAATATTTGCATATGCCAGCCCATGTTCCCAACATTATGAAAGGCATTAGACAAGGGCAGCCAGTAATGTCTAAATCTGCACAGGTGAATCAACAGACTAGGTAAGCAAGCAAGGACAATAGCGAAAATGGCAGATGGAGCAATAATAACTGACATGATCCATGATAGCATGATATTTTTAGTGATATTTGTAAATTGTCTTTCTAAATATTTCGTTAGCATGTTGCAAATGTACTGTTAAATGAGGTTAAAGTTACCATCGTTTGTTACTGAATTCGCTATTTTCATTTTTAAACACTTGCAGTCTGTATAATTCATAAACACAACTTCATTCTTTATAAATCTCTCCAACAGTGTAGCATTAGCCGTTAGCCACGGAGCATAGCCTCAAACTCATAGAGAATCAAATATAAACATCAAAATAAATACTTTACTCACATAATTCGAAGCATGCATACAGCAGGCATGACGAACATCTTGTAAAGATCCATTTGAGGGTTATATTAGCTGTGTGAAGTTTGTAAATGTGCTGTAATATAATCGAGAGCTCGTGTGGCAGGGAGCACGCAAATTAAAGGGGCGGCACGCTGAAAAAATCAGTGCATAGTTAATGATGCCCCAAAATAGGCAGTTAAAAAAATTAATTAAAAAAAATCTATGGGGTATTTTGAGCTGAAACTTCACAGACACATTCAGGGGACACCTTAGACTTATATTACATCTTGTGAAAAAGCATTCTTGGGCACCTTTAAGAATGCAATTAGCAAATAATGTAATAATTTAGGCAATTAATTTACAATCACTGTTAGCAGTTTAACTGAAGGTAGAAGTAATGAATGTAAATGAATTACATATTAACAATAATTAGGATATGTAAAAATTTGGGAATGTGCATGTTGATCCAGATGAATGCATCTTCTAAAGTCCTTGCAGGAGTTGGCACCGTCTCTTCGAAGGTGTTGGTCAATTATATTCTTCTTCTTATAATTTCACGCATTGTGAACCGTGAGCTTGCTGTGCCTGGTACAGTATTTTCTCTGTTGGCACAACTGTGTTCTCCTCTTTGCGTCTGTCTTCGTTGTGTTCCCTCTCTGGTCTGTTAATGTCCTGTTTACAGACTTCATAATATTTTCACACAAATGACATTTTGGGAAATGATTGCAGTGCAGATTGTGTGCAAGTCCGATTGCCGATCGTGTTTGGAGCAAAAACTGGGCTGGTTCTGGTTTATGGCCGTAGACCGGTGCATGTCTAGAAAACAGGTTGCACCACAAAGGATAATTTGCACTCGCACAAATACTCCCAAATATATTTTGAGGCCGCTTAGACTAAATATCAGGAGCATATGTGACCAAAATGGAATTTGGAAAATCCAAATGCAGTTTTGAGCCTTGGAATGTGTATAGCATTTACTTCGCCTTTTCCCCCTTTTTGGGGTAGAGCCCATCAGCCAGGGCTCAACAGGCATCTCTGTCTTGGGCTTTCCTCTCGACCTTGTTCCAGGTGTAACCCATATTTTTGCAATCTGCCTCAAGATCTCAGCGGCAAGTGTTTCTTGGTCTTCCTCTTTTACTTTTTCCTTAAGTATACCAGGTCAGGGCTTGCCTGGTGATGTTTGATGGAGGCTTCCAGAGGGTGTGCTCTATCCAGCGCCTCTTTTGTGATCTTGGGCTGGGAGCTGTGATGTTTTGTGCCACAGGTTGCTGATTGCTGATGGTGTTTGGCCTGCGGATTGGAAGGATTTTTCTTAGACAGGTGTTGATGAAGGTCTGGACTTTGTTGATAATTTTCGCATTCATCCTCCAGGTGTCAGCTCCATACAAAAGGATTGACTTGACATTGGTACTGACAAGTTTGATTCTGGTTTCCAGTGTCAGGTCCTTGGAGTTCCAGATTTTCTTAAGCTGGATGAAAGCAGCTCTGGCTTTAGCACCCTTATTTAACCCTCTATGGTACGGTGTTGCCTCCAGGCAACATGGTCTATTTTAGTTTGTTTTTAATAAAATAAAGCACAAATTGATTGATCAAGCATATCTCAGGATAGAATAACTCAAATACTAATCAATAAAAGTGCAAAAAAGACCAAAACATGACCAACAGGGGTCCATTTTGTGTCCTGTTTCAGCACATGTGCACATATCACATGACTCCATATTTTCTCCATTGAAAAGTGTTTTTTCACTTGTTTGTAACCATTTAATCACCCACAAAAAATATGAGTCACCTTCACTGTCAAGTAAAGAAGTATTTTTAAGTAATTTACATTATATATCATCAAATGTTTTGGAATCGCATAAGGCCATACAGCCATAATAGGTTTGAATACAAATGTATCATATTTGTAAGGAAAAGAGTTAGAATTATCTAAATATGTTGCCATTTTCACATGATTTTGTAATGTACTTATAAGAATACTAATTCACATACTATATCTGCATATATTATGATCTGCACATTTTCTATAGCACTTCAGAAACGTATAAAACACAGGTAGCACTGGCGGTTGATGAGGATGAGTATGAGGAGTTAATGAGGGGTCATACTGTAATGAGGAAGATGAAATCATAGTGACAATCCGTCAGGGAGATACTGAGGGTGAGAGAGAAGATGGAGATGAGGATGAAGATTGATATGATAATTTAATATAATAACATAAAAATATGATGGTTTGGAAATACTTGCGTTCCACTATGGTACAATGTTGCCTGAGGGCAACAGCTGGATATAAAATGTTACTTTTTATTAAATATGAAACTTTTAGTACATTAAAAACTAGATAAATTTGTTTGTTTAAGTCTCTAGTTAAAGAAATGAATGTTTTCAATAAATATATTTCTTTTTTCTACATGAAAATGCCAAATGTTTACATTTTTCCATTGTGGTACAATGTTGCCTCGAGGCAACAAACTTATAAAAATTAAATAAATTAAAAAATTATGAAAATGTTTATTGATATTGTTAAAGTGTCCAATTTTAAGCAGGAAAAACAACACAAATAATTTTTTCCTATTTGATATCATATTGCGTACCATAGAGGGTTAAAGGGATAGTTCACCTAAAAATGAAAATTCTGTCATCATTTACTCACCTTCAAGTTGTTCCAAACCTATATGAATTTCTTTGTTCTGCTGAACAAAAAGGAAGATATTTTGAAGAATGTGGGAAACTGAATAGTTCTGGGGCACCATTGACTTCCATAGTATTTTTTTTTTCCTACTATGGAAGTCAATGGTGCCCCAAAGCGAGCGGCCTGGTTACAAACATTCTTCAAATTCTTCCTTTGTGTTTAGCAGAACAAAGAAATTTATACAGGTTTAGAACAACTTGAGGGTGAGTAAATGATGATATAATTTTCATTTTTGGGTGAACTATCCCTTTAAGGGAATGTTCCAGGTTCAATACAACTAAATTCAATTGGCAGCACTTGTGGCATAATGTTGATTATCACAAAAATTTATTTAGACTTGTCCCTCCTTTTCTTTAAAAAAGCAAAAATCTGGGTTCCAGTGAGGCAATTACAATGAAAGTGAATGGGGCCAATCTATAAATATTAAAATACTGTTTCAAAAGTAAATCCACAAGATGCAAGCAATATGGTTTGATTTTAATGTTCAAAAGAGTTACAGTGTAAATGTGCAACTTTGTTGCCATGACAACATTACTCTTAAAACCCTAAAATGACCATAAAAATGTCAAGAATGTCTTTACAGCTCAAAAAATACACCGATTTTAACATGAGAATTAATGTAATTTGTTTCATAAAATTATAAGCTTTACATTTCCTTAGGGATGTACCGATACCATTTTTTAAGGACCGCTACTTTTTTTCTGGTACTCGCCGATACCGATGCCTATACATTTATTAATTTCTCTCTCTCTCTCTCTCTCTCTCTCTCTCTCTTTTTTTGGTTATGTTGCAGTTTTCCAAGCACAACACAGTGAGACTAGCTTCTTTATTATTACTCTAATGAAAAAAGTAACAATTTTTATGTGCTTGTCACAAACTTAAAGAACAAAAATTTCACAGTGTCCAATAACCTTCAAAGGGCATAATTACCATATAATTGTTTTTATATAAAAAGAAATTTACAAACAATACAACAAATACTATAGATATACAAATCAAATAAACTTGTTTTTCAGATACAGTAGGTTTATTTACCATGTATACATTTATTTAACATCTTTTGTTGTTTTATTAACATTAATGACAAATATAGGCTACGGTCCCTTTAAGACCGAATCCATGGATACTGACACATATGCATGCAGTTCGCAATGTGTGGGTTGTCATCATTAATTTTGAAGTATTTCCACACCTCTGAGGCTGACATTGTTTCTGCTGCTGCCGTCGGTGTGTCTGTGCACAAAAAATTCTGTCAGTTACGTCACGTGAGGTATCGGTCTTTGGTATCGGGGGTATTTTTACGAGTAGGCCTACGAGTACAAGTACACAAGCTTGATATCGGGGCGATACCGATACTGGTATCGGTATCGGTGCATCCCTACTTTTCCTTCGGTTCCCTTCTATTAAGCACTTAACCTTAATTTTGTCTGTCAATTGAGCTTAACTTGTATTGAACCATGAATACTTTAACTGCTTTCATGACCCACAACAGCACTGCATTCTAATGCATTCTCATTTTGATTATTTGAGACACTTAAATTACAACTTCAGTGTCTCTTTACAAATCCTAGGCTGGCTGCATGTTTTCTGATTGTGTTTGATTGAATTGTGCCTCACTCACACAAAACTAATTTAATGAAAGAACAGGATTATCCACTGTTAATTAAATCCTCACTGGCAGTGACTTCATGAATTAGCTAAAAAGAAAAACTCTTGTAGCTATGAACATCTGCACATATGAATTTAATTTTCAATGCATACATGTCTATAAGATACGGTTATGCTTACATCATTTCCATTCCACCAGGTGCACCGGTCTTATTTTCTCGCTTGCTTTGTGGCTGTATTCCATCAGAATCCAATTACTTTAGTCTGCATCTTTTTAAACTAATGTCTTCCTTTTTCCTAAAACCACCTTGAACCATCCAATTTGTTTGAATAGTTATTTGGTCAGCAACCTTATCTTAAAAAAAAAAGTTTTTTCACTCCTCACTGCCTGAATTCAGATGGCAGGCCATCACGCAAACTGAGGAAGATCTACAGTGGTGCGTGTAATTGTATTTCCATTTTAAATGACTGTATCGAATTGTATTTGATGTCCTTGAAATAGCCAGGGCATTGGATCGAGGGATTTAAATGCTCTAATTTAAACATCTTAAATGACTTTCTCATTCTCTGCTGGCTTTGGCTCCTGTTTTGTACAGTTAATCTCTTTTTTAAAAAGATGATATTCACAACATGCTAATAATATTGGCCTCATTTTGAGGGACATTATCCATTTATACCATTTATTCTCATTTATACAAAGACTTTTGTATCCAAATAAATGGCACTGGGACAGACTTTATAAACAAATCAACTGACAAACAAATGGCTCTGCAAACAAACAGCTTTCTAAATAAAAGACTTTCCAAACAAACAGCTTTTGAAATGAAACACTTCCCAAAAACACAGCTCTCTAAATAAAAGACTTTCCAAACAAAGCTTACTAAATAATAAAAAAAAACTCTCAAAACAAACTTCTTCATGCATAAGTTACTCAAAACAAAACATTTTCTGAAAAAAAAGTAAATAAAAGACTTTCTAAGCTGTTTTCAAAATAAAAGACTTTCCAAACAAACAGCTTTGCAGACAAATGGCTCTTTATACAATTGGATGTAAAAGTCTCGTCCCACTCACGCCTCTGTACCCTCCTGCTTCAATAATCATTTATTGCATTTACAATCTGGCATCTCTAATGTCAGCATCACAATAATTTTCCTGCTTTGTCTACAGGGTACTATTAGGTGGCATGTGGAAGTGCCAATATGCAGTAAAAGCATACAAATATTTTTAGTAAGAGTTTGCGATTATTCATTATTTGGAACGTAATAATAAAAACCAGATGGAATATAATTATTACTAGGAGCTTGAGATGTGTAGGTGTAATATCATGTATCTGTCTGCTTTTTTTAATGCTGCTGGTCTGTTAAACAAGAAAGAACATGTGTAGAAGCAGGTTGTGCATATTTCAATGACGAATGTCTCTATTTCTTGCTCTTTCTCTACAGGTATGGAGACATGGTCCCAAAGACCATAGCAGGGAAGATCTTTGGCTCCATCTGTTCCCTCAGTGGGGTGCTGGTCATCGCTTTGCCTGTTCCCGTCATCGTTTCCAACTTCAGTCGCATTTACCATCAGAACCAGAGAGCTGACAAGCGTCGGGCTCAGAAAGTTCAGGTCTGTTGAGCTTAAAACTCCCCGAGGGGCATCGCCTCCTCTAACCAGAGCAGCTTTGGCGGAGAAGCAGGTCACTAGTGTTTACCTCTGAGTAATGCTCCTGTTAAATTACATCATTTTCTTTTCCATCTTATGCTTAAATAAGGAGAAGTGATTGTTTTTGTTGTCCCAAGGGCAGTTTTGAAGGCTATTAGTCAAGGGTGGAGAAAGGCCACAGGGTTTGTGAGTAAAATCAGGTGACAAGACATCTTTCCCCTGTGGTGGTACCATGGTACAATGATGGTATTAGATGGTAACACTATGGTACTCTGATAAACACCACTGCTCAAAAGTTTGAAATGTTCAAAAGATTTCTATTTCAAATAAATGCTGTTTATTTTGAACTATTCATCAAAGAACTTTGAAAAAAAAAATGTTTTCCATAAAAATATCAAGTAGTTGTTTTCAACATTTATTATAATAAGCAGAAGAAGAAGAAATGTTTTTGAGCACCAAATCAGCATATTAGAAAGATTTCTGAAGGATCATGTGACTGAAGACTGGAGTAATGGCTGCCCTAAATTCATCTTTGCATCACAGTATTAGGCCTAAATCGCATATACAGGTGCTGGTCATATAATTAGAATATCATCAAAAAGTTGATTTATTTCACTAATTCCATTCAAAAAGTGAAACTTTTATATATTTATTAATTACACACAGACTGATATATTTCAAATGTTTATTTCTTTTAATTTTGATGATTATAACTGACAACTAAGGAAAATTCCAAATTCAGTATCTCAGAAAATTAGAATATTGTGAAAAGGTTCAATATTGAAGACACCTGGTGCCACACTCTAATCAGCTAATTAACTCAAAACACCTGCAAAGGCCTTTAAATGGTCTCTTAGTCTAGTTCTGTAGGCTACACAATCATGGGGAAGACTGCTGACTTGTCCAAAAGACGACCATTGACACCTTGCACAAGGAGGGCAAGACACAAAAGGTAATTGCAAAAGAGGCTGGCTGTTCACAGAGCTCTGTGTCCAAGCACATTAATAGAGAGGCGAAGGGAAGGAAAAGATGTGGTAGAAAAAAAGTATACAAACAATAGGGATAACCGCACCCTGGAGAGGATTGTGAAAAAAAACCCATTCAAAAATGTGGGGGAGATTCACAAAGAGTGGACTGCAGCTGGAGTCAGTGCTTCAAGAACCACTACGCACAGACGTATGCAAGACATGGGTTTCAGCTGTCGCATTCCTTGTGTCAAGCCACTCTTGAACAACAGACAGCATCAGAAGCGTCTCGCCTGGGCTAAAGACAAAAAGGACTGGACTGCTGCTGAGTGGTCCAAAGTTATGTTCTCTGATAAAAGTAAATTTTGCATTTCCTTTGGAAATCAGGGTCCCAGAGTCTGGAGGAAGAGAGGAGAGGCACACAATCAACGTTTTTTGAAGTCCAGTGTAAAGTTTCCACAGTCAGTGATGGTTTGGGGTGCCATGTCATCTGCTGGTGTTGGTCCACTGTGTTTTCTGAGGTCCAAGGTCAACACAGCCGTATACCAGGAAGTTTTAGAGCACTTCATGCTTCCTGCTGCTGACCAACTTTATGGAGATGCAGATTTCATTTTCCAACAGGACTTGGCACCTGCACACAATGCCAAAGCTACCAGTACCTGGTTTAAGGACCATGGTATCCCTGTTCTTAATTGGCCAGCAAACTCGCCTGACCTTAACCCTATAGAAAATCTATGGGGTATTGTGAAGAGGAAGATGCGATATGCCAGACCCAACAATGCAGAAGAGCTGAAGGCCACTATCAGAGCAACCTGGGCTCTCATAACACCTGAGCAGTGCCACAGACTGATCGACTCCGTGCCACGCTGCATTGCTGCAGTAATTCAGGCAAAAGGAGCCCCAACTAAGTATTGAGTGCTGTACATGCTCATGCTTTTCATGTTCATACTTTTCAGTTGGCCAAGATTTCTAAAAATCCTTTCTTTGTATTGGTCTTAAGTAATATTCTAATTTTCTGAGATACTGAATTTGGGATTTTCCTTAGTTGTCAGTTATAATCATCAAAATTAAAAGAAATAAACATTTGAAATATATCAGTCTGTGTGTAATGAATGAATATAATATACAAGTTTCACTTTTTGAATGGAATTAGTGAAATAAATCAACTTTTTGATGATATTCTAATTATATGACCAGCACCTGTATTAAAATAGAAAACAGTTATTTAAAAAAAAAAAAAAAGTAATGACAAATTTATAATATAACTGTTTTAACTGAATTTTGCAATCAAATAAACATTGTTGGTGAGCATAAAAAAAACAAAAAAACAAACCAACCCCAAACTTTTGAACGGTAGTGTATATAGCATGGTACTGAATGATTACCACATACATTTACAACGGTAGCTCAAAGAATATCATGGTATATGTATTTTTTGGTCATTTTTTGTTACTGTCAGGGCATTGATGTTCCTGTCCCAGCTTCACAATAAAAGACATAATCCTTCACAGTAAATCCCAAATCTACTTTTATATTTGAAGCTTTGATATTCTCCTACAACCCGCCTCAGCTGCTCAGACTGTCTTCTCTTGCAATCGCCTGTTGTCTTACCATTGGTATTTTATGGTTCTTTATGTCTTTTCTCAGTTGATATCCACTCAGCCATATTGCTGTTCTTTTTCCTTGTCTGATGAATAAGGTTATTAAACTTGTTTGTTTCCGGGTGCATGAAGGATAATAGTACTACTTCACCATCCTTTTTCGTCCTCGTACGAAATAACACCTCTAACAAACAGCCTTAATGTTAAATTAAGCCTTTCTCTTCTCCCTAGGGGAATGAAGGGATGACCTGTCACTCGTTTAATGGCAGCATGGCGTCAAAAGATTGAGTCTAGACTAGAATGAGATCCCAGCAGGGTTACATGCCCTGCGTCTATCCATCTATCACTCCATCCCTCCCCATCCTCCTCCGAAACGTCTCTATATCTCTCTCTGAAGGTTATTTAGTTTAGGCATAATTATCTGTTAAATCACCACAGGCCTCTCAGCTTGCTTTTGCTATGCTAATAATTGCGAATGTTACTGGAGATTAGCTTGATCGCAGAAAAACAACACCAAGGCCACTCCTATGACATCCTGTGTGTGGCGAGAGACGTCACCTCCTGCACTCAGTGTTATGTTATGCTCGCAGTCATGGATTTAATGTATGCTAATGAGGAATTAATGTAAGCTTGGGTTTTGGGTGGGCTTACGGGGCCACATTGTCTCCGCAGGCAAGATTTCCACTGGCTTTAGCATTTTACTTAGTGTTAAATTAAAGTTTATCCAGAATGGCAGATTATTCCCCTGAATTCTTTGCGTTCACACTGCAGCAGTGCCCAGTCTCCACATTATCTCAGGTCGGATCAGCCTAAAAAGATACTAATGTGAATTTTCCGTCGCCAACCATTTTCTGTTCTTTCTCAGCACAGCCGCAGGGGATGCGAGTTCAGTTTCAAGTCCAAACTAAAGCTGCCAGATGCGACCGAACCTCACAGGACCATCTTAAAAAAATGTGTTCTGAGTGTGTGGGTGTGTGTTTAAACGCATCCTACAGTTAACTAATAACAGAGTGGCATAAGTGCACAAACCTGCCTCAAGCCCCGAGTTAACCTCTACCATAGGAACAGCTGTGCTTACTGTCCAAAGGACATGAGAGAAAAAGAGTAAGACATAGTGAGGGAAAGAGAGCCAGGAGGGATGTTCATCCTAATGACAGTCCTTCCACAAATAGCTTGCCCAGACGAGACCTGTGGGGAGGGGTTTGTTTATCCCAGCAGTCACTTTTGGGAGGTGACCTTCCCCTGTCTCACCTGTTGTCCAGTAGCCAAAATACAGCACTGGTACTGCACCAAAACTGTGTTATACGTATTAATAGACTAGACATTATTACTGAAAAAAGCTTTCAAGTTTAATATTACAGCTCTAATATTAGTGTATGCATTATAGACTGATGTCAAATCCTTATGTGATGAACTGATAAAACTGAATTAGTGCTCAATTAAACAAGTACAGTTAAACAAAATGGCTGTGTGGGTGTTAGAAGTGCATTTATGTGGGTGTGTTTACTATTACCAACTACTAATTGTTGTTATGGCAGCATTATGAGGTCTTTATAAATATTTACTTATAATATCATAATCATATTCATAATAATAACAACATCAACATTTACATTTTTGAGTCACAGTGTGGGCCAGATTTAAAGCTATGAGCTACATGAGTACTGTAAAGCAAGTTCATGTTGTTCCAAACTGGTTCTGAGATTTTATACCAGATTAAAGGGGTACTTAACTGACGACAGCAGTTCCTATATCAATATAGCCTACTAACAAATAGAATAACATTCTTGTGCTCTTGTCATCTCTCATGTATACAGGCACAGGTGCTCTACAAACAAAATGATACATGCAAGTAAAAAAATCTCTGCATCTGAGGCTATAAATATTGAGTATAAATTGAGGAAAATCAGCAACAGCGCATATTATATTTTTTCTACATGTTGTTTTAGATCATGCATGCTTGCTTTGGTGAAGGACCCAAGTAGTCGACATATTCCTCAATCTTGCCACACAGGTTCTTTATTCTGACACACAGTGCATGTTTCCTTCATTTTCAGTTGAACTAATCTTTGAACCGTATTTAATTTCCTTTATTTCCTTTATTTTTTTTTATTTTTTTTTTTTATTTTTTATTTTTTTTTAGGTAAAATAGTTTTTTAAAAAAATCAAAGTGTTAACTCATACTGCCTTGTTTGAGTTAACACTTTGAATTTTATTTTTAAAAAACACATAGCACCACCTACCAGTATAACCGTTCTGGACATTAATACCGTACCGTGAAAGTTATGATATCGTAAGTCTATTCCAAACCTGTTATGTCATTCTTGAGTGGATCAAAAAGGAAACTGTCCTGGTCACTCTTTTTCATCCAGTTACACTGAATAGGAACTGAAGCTTTCATGTTTCCAAAAGGACCAAAAAAAAAGCACCAATAAATGACGTACACAAAGGCTAGGCTACATTATCTGGCAACATAAAACATAGCTAACATAAGTGTTACGAGGAAGGATCGGAGAATATATTTAATCCACAAATAAGATACACTGTAAAAATAATTTTTTTTTCTTTTGTCAAATCAACTTAATTAATGTGGTTCAAATAACATAATATTTTGAGTTTCTGATGATTAAATCAATTGCATTCATTGTATTAACTCAAATTTTTAATTTCAATGAACTCAAAATTTTAAGGCAATCAGGTAACTTACTTTTTTAAGTTAAACCAAAAATCTACACCTGCTGTGGTGTTTCTTAGGCTATTTGTCTCTGATTTTGGTCTGTGTCATATCCTGTTGAAAAAGTCCCCGTTCGCCACTGGCATGCAGGGCTGCAGACTGTTACTTTTTACTTTCATGTCCAGTCGGATTAGAAAATAACTTTATTTTTTGGGGTTTGTCTCGAGTCGAGTTTAGGGTAAGAAGTAATTTGGGTTAATTCAGCTCAGACCCAGAGAAGACCTCTAGTCTGTACTACCCTGATGAGATTTGTTTATCTCAAGGGCTTTGGCTCACTTTTAGAGCACTACAGGGATTTCTAGAAGACTCTGCATTAAGAACATGACATGACAGCTGGGTTTGATGCAGAACCATCGAAGTGAACGTCAGCTTAATGAAACTTTGATCAAAGTGTGGAAAGCTTCAGATTTTGTACGTTAATTTCATCTTCCAGTGGCTCATTGTGTCTCACCTCACGAACATGCTGCAGTTTTTTTTTTTTTTTTTTTTTAGTGACTACAGAAAGCTGCATACACCTTATTAATAACTAATGCAAATATGCATAGCCAGAGGGCTAAAGAGAACAGACCATTTCCTAGACATCACACAATTCATTCGTAACTGATCACTCCATCTCATTATGCTCAGACTCTCATAATTGATCCAGAGGTCTGAGTTTTGTTCAAAGTTAGTTCAAGAATCAGAGTTTTGATCAAAGTTGGTCCAGTAATTGGGCTGGTTCATTAGTTCTGAGAACAGAACTTGGCTGTGCTACTTCAGTGAATGTTAATGACTTATTAATTCAGCACTTGCTTCACACACACAAACACACACACACATAATGCAATTATGAACATGATCTGTGATTCGTTTTGGCATCTTTACTTAGTGGTGCACGCTAAGGCAAGGTTTTGTACAAAGACAAGTATTTCCACTCTAAATATTAAGCTTTAATTGACATGTAACTCGTCCGTTTATGCTACAGAAAAATCATGCAGCTTTTTAAGGAGAAGTGCTCTTACTTCTGATAGACAAATCCCATAGACTTTTATTTAAAAAAAAAAAAAAAAATCCCAATGCATATTTGGAGCTAACAACCTAGCAACAGCTTAAAGTACACATGAAATCAAAATTGACCTTATTTATTTTGTTAGCTCAAATTGCTAGTTTTGTGGTGAACAATTCATCCGTGCAAGTCAATTCACACAAAAAAATTGTTTGGCTTCGTAATATTTAATCAAAATCTGAAAAGAGAGACGGAGAGGAGGAGCGCTAAAGTAAAACTCTGCCCTCTATTCAATATTCCGTTTCACTTGGAAATACGTCACAGCACTGGAGAAAAGTCGTTTGCAACTTCCGGTTCACTCGGACTTTAACAAAAGTCTACAAAATAACCCCTTAGCAACCACATAACAACCCTCTCACAACACTCTAGCATTGTAATTTTTTCTTTCTTTTCAAAATTGTATTCACAGCACTGACATACAACTTGTATCTGCTCTTTGTTGTGGACTGAACAACAGCAAACACTGAAAGTAGAGAGATTTTGTTGAATTGACATATATAATCCACTTAAGCTTCCTGAGCTTCCATTTCTATGAATGTTCTAGTTTCACAGCTGTAGAAACTACAGTAAAGCAAAAGGATATAGGTATGTACGTCACTGAACTGACTCACAGATTAACAGATCTGTTCAGGCCGTGCAGCTCTTTATATTATAGATCCAGGTATCATTCTCTACGTCACACACACAACGTAGGCTCATTTTAAAATTAAACTAAACAGATGTAGCATGTTTTCACAGGCACTGTGAAATTACATTTTACAGCTCATGAGTTGTCCTTGTTTATAAAAAGCAGTGGTTCTCAACCGCAGGCCTAGTACGCCTTAGCGAACTTCCAATGGGGCCTTAAGATTACTTAAAATCATTAAAAATAGCAAATATTAAAATGAATCATTTTTAAAATTCATAAAAATCAAGATTTTTTTAATTTTCTAAGAAATAGGGTTCCTACAGCATTCTGCATATATGAGGCCTAATTTTAAAAGTGTGATTTCAAGACCTGGAAAAATCATGAAAATTAATACAAATCATGAAAATTAGAAATTAAGAATAATCCTTATCTAGAACAGTCATGTTCATACTTGCCTAGAAATGTCAAGGTCACTGGTTAAAAAGAACATCTGGAAACCTGAAATTGAATTTACAGAAGTTAGTTGTGTTGGGCCATCAGATATTGGGTCTCAGAGTCAAGAAAGTTTGAGAACCATTGCCGCACAGAGACCTTGCACACTGAGTCCGAGGCGTATTAATGAATCCGTTGCGAAAAAATTCGCAAAACAATACAAAATGGAGTTTTCAAGCAGTAAGCACGATTTAGTTGTACTCCCTTTTCGTAAAAAGAGTAAAAGAAAGAGGAAATATTGGGTCCAACCAATCCCGAGATTCCGTAGAGAGGAAGGAGAGTTCCACCTCATCAATGAGTTGCATGATTATCCCGAGTGATTCAGAGTGTACTTCAGGATGTCAGTGGCTCAGTTTGATGCTTTGCTAGTGATACTGGCACAATCTGTCTTTATATTCTGTCTCTTTGTAATCCACACTTTGTCATACAGTGCTACTGCTTTGTGCTGTAGACGACGTGGATCAACTTGTCAGATGGCATTCGGGATTTTGGCATTCGCTTGTACGGTGGCTCTGAATTGTCAAAACGTCTCTCAAAATGTGTACCACCGATGCGAAAAATGCTTGAAATCGAACCTGATCCGAATTTTTTTTATGGCAGTCGAAAGTTTCAGAGGCAGTGTGTAATCGTGATTGACACAACATGAGGTCATATATATTTTTTAAAGTGCAAAAATTTTGGACGTGAATTTCGAACTCAGTGTGCAAAGACCTAAAGGGTACATACTGTATTAAGGCAGGCGAGTTCGGACACTGGGAGGTCGTGAGGTTATGAGTCAGTTGATAATCAACCTGATAATCGTTTCAAAGCAGCTGGTACACGGCACGACTGTACTGCATGGCAGCAATCGCATGAGCTTTTGCACTAAACATGCAGACTGGAGCTTTCAATATTGTTGCTATAGCTTTGGATAGAAAAAAGAAAGAAAACAAAAAGAAAAGTGTGCAAATGATTTGGTAAAAAGAAGAGAAAAAAAGAAGGACGACACACTTCCACTGTAGAAAAGTGAAGCCAATGTCCAAATATGATGTGCTGACATCTTGCGCTGATTATGTAGACTCTGAGTCTAAGTGTAATTTGATTGTTTAGTTTGTCTCACGTCCCATTAGATTACATGGAAAGGGTGGGGTTTATGACCTATACTGCATCCAGCCACCTGGGGGGCGATCAAAGCATTTTGGCTTCACCTGTGCGGCACACTTGGTTTCAACAAAAACAATTAAGGTGCATCCAAAATTACATACTATCAAAAGGTTGAATGTAAATGTAGTACCTACTTAGACCTTCGTGAAAAAGTATGTTCTATATAGTATGAGTGTGTAGTATGAATGTAATCCGGACGTACTACATCTGCCATGTTGTCATTATCATGTGACCTACCAGCGTCAGTTGCGTCGCTTCACCTCCATTCACAAATCCTCTCCCATGGCCTCATGGGATAGTAAAGTGTCCATCAAATGCGCACTTCAGAATCTCACCGGAAGTAGTAGGTTATCCGGGTATTTTTTGCATACTGTGAACTCAGACATACTACTCTGCTGGCGTACTGTTTTTCGCATACTATATAGTAGGAAAGTATTCGATTTCGGACGCAGCGCTAGAGTGTGTGTGCATGTGTCAGTGTATTCGCACACTGTAGGGTTGCGAATATTCATAATATTCATAGATCTATCCTATGTGACATGGTTGTGTATGATTTTGGTGGACAGCCTATGCACTGGTCAAAATTGGGCCGACTCCTCAACATTTAAAAATTAGCTAGAGGTCATCAAACATCAAAAATCGTACTGTGTACTACCTAAAGGGGTAGATAAGATATAGTACAAATGTATACTATTTAGGTTGTAAAGGTAAATGTTTTGGCCAGTTTCTCTGACTTTTATTGTAAGTATTTGTTAACTACTTTTTCTATACTGAATAGAATTGTCCAAACTTTATTAAAATAAAATCTAGGTTCTTATACAGTTATTTTATTGTATTCCCTGTAAAAAATAAAACAAATAAAATCAGTTTAATTTTCAATGTTTTGATCTTGAGGATGCATGCTGTGCAAAATAAAATGTAAGTGCTTGATTAAATGCTTGGCCCAGTGGTGGGCCTTGAATTTAAGCGACAAGACAGTTCAACAAATGCGACCTTTTCACTCACTGCTAAAAATTCTCTGCATTTCTGCTCGTCGTTTCAGAGAATGAAGACAGTGCCTTAGCACACTGCGCACCGGTCTTTGGTGGTTTGCGCTAGAGCGAATGCTTCAAGCATAAACAACTCTTGCATGTCACAATCTAGACAGCATCCCTAGTAACAATTTCATTTACATGGGGAATTAAATACTTTGACTGATCGAATGAAAACGTGACCCAGAAACATGCAATACTTCTATTATATCCAATATAGCTGCAGTGTTAATATAACTGTGATCACTACAAATATTGGTAGGGATTGTTCAATAGTGACATTGGTTGGTACTTTGAACGTGTTTCAAAGAAAATCTTAGCTGATTCTGCTACAGGGTAGAGATTGAAGGTATACTGCCCAGGGTTGCCTTCTTTGTGAATAAGAAGTGCACTTAAAGGGTTAGTTCAATCAAAAATGAAAATTCTGTCTTTAATTACTCACCCTCATGTCGTTCCACACCCGTAAGATCTTCGGAACACAAATTAAGATTTTTTTGATGAAATCCAAGAGCTCTCTGACTTCTCCATAGACAGCAATTTAATTATCACTGCCAAGGCCCAAAAAGGTACTAAAGATATTGTTAAAATAGTCCATGTGAATACTGAGTCAGCGTTCGGATGTAAAACACGGAAGCGTCCTTGCTACATCAGCTGCATAGGAGAATGACAGGGAAGTGAAGAGACTTAAATAAAGTTGGGGTTTTTTTTGTTGTTTGTTTGTTTGTTTTTTGCACAAAAAGTATTCTTGTCGCTTCATAAAATAAAGGTTGAACCACTGTAGTCACGTCGACTGTTTTAACGATGTCTTTAGTATGTTTCTGGGCTTTGACAGTGGTAATTAAATTGCTATGGAGGAGTCAGACAGCTCTCAAATTTCATCAAAAATATCTTAATTTGTGTTCTGAAGATGAACAAAGGTACGACATGAGGGTGAGTAATTAATGACAATTTTAATTTTTGGGTGAACTAACCCTTTAATTGTATTAAATTTACACTTGTAGTGTACTTCAAATCCTATAAAAATATATTTAAAAAAACAGTAGTTTGCAGATAAAATAATAATAATGAAATGAAAGGTCAATGTTTTAGTTTAAATGATTGCCAGCACATTTGGCAGTACTTATGTGCACTCAAAATAATTAAGCCTTTAAAAAAAAACTCAAAAGTTCAAAAAAGAACTCTTAAGTTCAGCTAATTGCATTTAATATAAATCTAAACTATAATACATTTTCATTAAATTGCAGTGAATTAACATGGAATTAAGTGTCTAAAAACATTACATTCAGTTTGCACTTGAATATATTCTTTTAAAGTATAATATTTCCATAATACTTACTTTAAAAAAACTTTAAAAAAAATAATGTGTACTTATTTTTCACAAGGGAAGGCCACAATCTACCCAGACTGACCGGAATAACAATTGCTTGGAAATAAAACATTTTATGCATTTTATTGCACATTATCATATTTCTGCTGAATACATAGTGTGAAAAATGTATAATTATTTCAAATAGGAACACTCTGATATGTGAATTGAAATGGGTCACGGACCACAAATTTGCCTCATAAAGGACTTCGCATCATAATATTCAGGACAAAATGAGAGATCGGCAAATAACAGAGGTCTTCTGGCCTCGCCAGTCACCACTGCCATAAAGTGTGTCACAGTGGGCTTTATAAAACTGTATGTGTATAACTGAAATGTAATCTGTGAATTTGCTGCTTTGTTCAGTGTATCTGATTTCAGCACAGTGTGGTTAGAGTCGGCCGAGTCTTGAACAACTGTTCTCAGCAGCGCTATTCTGTGTCACATTGATAAAGAACCTCGTCATTACTGCGGCCTTTCCCCATCTCATGTTCTGCAGGGGCAGATCCCCAGGAAAAATGTTTCTCATTTTTTTTCCACGATAGCTGAAAATTGTTGCAGCATTTGTTGGAAACACAAACGGTCTCAGAGGCCCAAACTGATTCCATTATGTGATGGCAATCTCCTGTGAAAAGAGCAGAGTTAGCACTCCACTCACCCACAGGGACTTGTGTGTGTGTTTGTGTGTGAGGGTTTTAATGATGGTGTATGTTCTTTCAATCTGTGTTCAAGTGTGTGTGAGAAATTAATGAACATCAGAATACCGGTTTGATCTCGGCGAGGTCTCTGATGCAATTGAGACACAATTTGTTCCTCTTCAATAATTTAAAAACAAACACACACATACAAACACTCATTTAGGGGTGTCACAATGAACCGGTATTGACAATAATTGTGATATATAAAAAATGAAATATCATTATCGTGTTTATAAGGGGTATCGCAATATACTATTGCCAATAAGCGTAATATTTAAAATGAAAATAAGTGATGTGCGCAACGACTAATTTCATAAATGTTTAAACTGACATTTTGCAACCAGCTAATCGACTAGTCTGAACTTGTTTACTTCAAATATCTTTAGAGATCAGTATTTTTTTCTATTTTTACAGAAAATAGGGCGATGTGAGCATTATGGAACGCTAAACTCTCACATGTAATTTACATGCTCCAGAGGGCACCCTCGAGTAGAAAGTCCACAAGTGAGTTTCATAGGAGTAATAAAACGTATGACGTTCCAGGAAATACCTAATATGGACAAAGACTTCCAGAGATCGCTGTTGTGGAATACAATGACACCTGACAGAGGCCACACAAAAGCCTTTGTGTATGAGGGTGTTTTCACACCAGAGCGTTTGTTTTGGAACCTGTTGTGTTTTCTCCCTTAGCTCGGTTCGTTTAGGCATATGTGAACATGGCAATCGCGCTCGGACCCACACCAAAACAATCGCTCCAGGATCGCCTGAACGAGGTGGTCTCGGCCCGATTGCAAACGAATTCTATGGCGGTTTGCTTGCGGTGTGAAAGCAATCCGAACCAACGAACCAAACTATATCATATTTCATAATGGGAAATGTCTTATATAAAATGCAGCAGTGTTCGATTCTGTGAGTGAGCACATTTAGTTACTGCAGTTAAAAACCAAAGACCACCTTTTCATCAGAATGCTGTCCCAATGAAGCATTGATTTCACCTCTAGGTGCATTATAACATTCATATATAGTGTTTGTCTCAACACAGTTAGCCTACAAAACAGCGCTGGGAGATACAGAGAGAGCGTGCTTGAATTAATACGAATGTAGTAGCCTACAGTGGGTACGGAAAGTATTCAAACCCCCTTAAATTTTTCACTCTTTGTTATATTGCAGCCATTTGCTAAAATCATTTAAGTTCATATTTTTTCCTCATTAATGTATACACAGCACCCCATATTGACAGAAAAACACAGAATTGTTGACATTTTTGCAGATTTATTAAAAAAGAAAAACTGAAATATCACATGGTCCTAAGTATTCAGACCCTTTGCTGTGACACTCATATATTTAACTCAGGTGCTGTCCATTTCTTCTGATCATCCTTGAGATGGTTCTGCACCTTCATTTGAGTCCAGCTGTGTTTGATTTTACTGATTGGACTTGATTAGGAAAGCCACACACCTGTCTATATAAGACCTTACAGCTTACAGTGCATGTCAGAGCAAATGAGAATCATGAGGTCAAAGGAACTGCCTGAAGAGCTCAGAGACAGAATTGTGGCAAGGCAAAGATCTGGCCAAGGTTACAAAAAAATTTCTGCTGCACTTAAGGTTCCTAAGAGCACAGTGGTCTCCATAATCCTTAACTGGAAGACGTTTGGGACGACCAGAACCCTTCCTAGAGCTGGCCGTCCGGCCAAACTGAGCTATCGGGGGAGAAGAGCCTTGGTGAGAGAGGTAAAGAAGAACCCAAAGATCACTGTGACTGAGCTCCAGAGATGCAGTCGGGAGATGAGAGAAAGTTGTAGAAAGTCAACCATCACTGCAGCCCTCCACCAGTCGGGGCTTAGAGTGGCCCGACGGAAGCCTCTCCTCAGTGCAAGACACATGAAAGCCTGCATGGAGTTTGCTAAAAAACACCTGAAGGACTCCAAGATGCTGAGAAATAAGATTCTCTGGTCTGATGAGACCAAGATAGAACTTTTTGGCCTTAATTCTAAGCGGTATGTGTGGAGAAAACCAGGCACTGCTCATCACCTGTCCAATACAGTCCCAACAGTGAAGCATGGTGGTGGCAGCACACCATGGTACAGGGA
This sequence comes from Megalobrama amblycephala, assembly GCF_018812025.1. Lineage (NCBI taxonomy): Eukaryota > Metazoa > Chordata > Actinopteri > Cypriniformes > Xenocyprididae > Megalobrama > Megalobrama amblycephala. The sequence goes on along the minus strand of NC_063055.1, from coordinate 23,099,310 downwards.
TATCCTGGATGAAAACCTTCTCCAGAGTGCTCAGGACCTCAGACTGGGCTGAAGGTTTACCTTCCAACAAGACAATGACCCTAAGCACACAGCTAAAATAACGAAGGAGTGGCTTCACAACAACTCCGTGACTGTTCTTGAATGGCCCAGCCAGAGCCCTGACTTAAACCCAATTGAGCATTTCTGGAGAGACCTAAAAATGGCTGTCCACCAACGTTTACAGAATTTACAAGTTTACACAACACATCCAACCTGACAGAACTGGAGAGGATCTTCAAGGAGGAATGGCAGAGGATCCCCAAATCCAGGTGTGAAAAACTTGTTGCATCTTTCCCAAAAAGACTCATGGCTGTATTAGATCAAAAGGTTGCTTCTACTAAATACTGAGCAAAGGGTCTGAATACTTAGGACCATGTGATATTTCAATGTCAAAAAATGTCAACAATTCTGTGTTTTTCTGTCACTATGTGGTGCTGTGTGTACATTAATGAATACTTTCCGTACCCACTGTATAATTTAACAGTGGGAATGACGCTACATTCATATAGTATTTGCGTGTGTCTTAACAGTTAAAAAAAAAAGCCACAATATGAAGTTCAACACTCATGAAGCAAACTTGTCAATCATTTTGATGGATGATGCAGAGGAAACTCTGACCAATAAGAGGACAGCTGTACACGCATGTGACATGCATAAACACATATTGGTACGCTTTGAAATACTGCCTTGTGAAAGCAAACCGAACCAAGAAGAAAAGGCAACATTGTAACAAATTAAGTCCGGAACAATGCAATCGATCTACAGGTGTGAAAACACCCTGAGAGAATGACAACACAGCTAAATCAGATCAGAACACAAATGCTCAAGCTTCAGGGAAAAAGAAAATCATTTTTGTCATGTTCTCCAATAAAATTATCCAGACATCCTTAAACAAGAATTATTTTAATTATTTTTAATATAATCTTTCAGTAACACTTTACAATAAGGTTCATTAGTTAACATTTGTTAACTACATTAGTTAACATGAACTAATAATGAACTGCACTTCTACAGCATTTATTAATCTTTGTTAATGTTAATTTCAACATGTACTAATACATTATTAAAATCTTGTTAACATTAATTAATGCACTGTGAACTAACATGAACAAACAATGAACAACTGTATTTTCATTAACTAATGTTAACGAAGAATAGTAAATACAGTAACAAATGTATTGCTCGTGGTTAGTTCATGTTAGTTAATACATTAACTAATGTTTAACTAATGAACCTTATTGTAAAGTGTTACCAGTCGTTCTAGCTTTAAGCATAAACCTTGCTATTTTTTTAGATTCAAAGCAATATAAAAAATGGAAAAAGGAAGATTAAGGATTTATTAATTAAATTAATGGCACACACATCTTATATATCTATCTATATATCTATCTATATATATATATATATATATATATATATATATATCTTGCATTATTAAGAAAACTTTATTCATTTATTTGTATTTTCTTTTAAGAATGTTATATATTTTTAAAATTACTCTTGCCTGGTGAAAGAAAAAAAAAAATTAGGGGCACAAGCCTTTCGTACCACAATGAAATAGACTCGATAGTCCAAGTTAAAAGAGTCTATTAAAGTAACCTAGCAACACTCAAGAAACCAGATTACTCTAGCAACTGCAAAGCAATGCACTAAAAAACACTTAATGACTGCATAGCAACACCCTGACGACCACCCACGATGCCCTAACATGTTCAAGAAAATATAAAAATCTAGTGTATACATAATGTTTATTAATGGTTTGCAAATGTAAACTCTTTTTATCATGTCAATAAAGCTTATTAAATCTTAAAGGAACTGAAATATGAGAGAGAGAATCAGTTTTCTATGCGATGATGAGAGAATGAGAGCACAAATCAGATCATTTGATGCCTCTGGATCTGAGAAGATTAAAATACTCTCATTCATTGTAAATATTAAAATTTGATGTTCCACAGAGGATTCGACTGCTGGTTTTCACCCATCATCCATGCTGTGCCTATAAAAATGACATAGACTGAACCGCTGCTCTATCATTTATCGTTACACAGCTGCGCTAACCGTAATTCAGCATTACACAAGATGTTTACTGTAATTAACCATTACACAGCTGCGTTTCTCTACATTATCATTCTTTTATGCTTTGTGGTACGCACAAGCAACCGCTTTCTTATTCCCTGATCTGTGCACATTTTCACTGCGTAGCTGTCAGGGTCATTCGGATTGGTTCAGTAGTTTTTCATCATCTCATGTCGGTCAGCAATCTATGTGAAATTCCATTTTGTTTCTTAAAGTACTTTGATCTGAATTGCTCCTTCAACAGGGATCAGATTGAGACTCAGACCTTTGTGATGGAAAAGCACTGGTAGACGGAGTTGTAACTTCCTCTGTGTGTGTATGTATTGACAGAAAGCCCGACTGGCCCGAATGAGAATTTCCAAAGGTGGCAGCTCTAGCGCCTTCCTGCACAGCAAACGAAATGGACTCAACCAATCACTGGAGCTAACGGTAAGAAACACACACACATTCTTTCACAAAAACAAAAACACACATTCAAGCTCATTTTTCCATATTTTGTTTCTGTTTGGCTCCCTTGTCATACATTATGCATGGTTTTCAACAAGATCCATATCAGGCAGTGCTTCAGTGCTGAGGTAAAAGCGTCAGGTTGTTTTGCTCTAAAAGTGTTTATTAGAGATTCACATGCGGCGATCTGATCTTCAGCTCTTAAGAGCGATTATGAGATTTTCATGTTTGCATATTTACACAAACATCAGCTCAATTAACTCAATAACATCCAATTTATCAGGACAGAGTGATGAACTGATGTGAAAATGTCTTAATGTGTTGCTAAACACCCTCATTATGGATGGAGAGAGATCTGGTCTTTATTACTGCAGTTGTTTGAAGCTAAAATGTCTTCCTGGAAAAAGAAACTGTCAATTCTCTGAATGCGTTGAATTCATTTGAGGAACGAGGAACATGCTGACAGTGAACAGCTAGTATAGAGACAGATTGCAGGCCAGTGAGTGAAGCAGACGGGAACCTGGCAATATTACGCCTTTTGTTCTGTTCTCAGACCTCAAGACTGTTTTAATAGTGTGGAAAAATTTACTTAATGAATATACTTAAATATAAATATATCAGTGCTGTCAATCGATTAAAAAGAAAATGTATCGATTGCGATTATTGCGATTAATCACGATTAAAAACAGTTTTTAATATTTTTATATTGTAATAATTTCAATTTCTCCAAATTAATATCGAAACAACTTAAAGACAGTATTTTTTAAATATATTGGTTTAAAGGTGCCATCGAATGGAAAATTGAATTTACCTTGGCATAGTTGAATAACAAGAGTTCAGTACATGGAAATGACATACAGTGAGTCTCAAACACCATTGTTTCCTCCTTCTTATATAAATCTCATTTGTTTAAAAAACCTCCGACGAACAGGCGAATCTCAACATAACACCGACTGTTACGGAACAGTCGGGATCATTAATATGTATGACCCCAATATTTGCATATGCCAGCTCATGTTCAAGGTATTAGACAAGGGCAGAACGTCTGGATGTGCACAGCTGAATCATCAGACTAGGTAAGCAAGCAAGAACGATAGCGAAAAATGGCAGATGGAGCGATAATAACTGACATGATGATCCATGATATTTTTAGTGATATTTGTAAATTGTCTTTCTAAATGTTTCATTAGCATGTTGCTAATATACTGTTAAATGTGGTTACCATCGTTTATTACTGTATTCACGGAGACAAGAGCCGTCGCTATTAAACACTTGCAGTCTGTATAATGCATAAACACAACTTCATTCTTTATAAATCTATTTTGAGGGTTATATTAGCTGTGTGAACTTTGTTTATGCTGTTTAAGGCAAGCGAGAGCTCCAGGGGCGGGGAGCGTGAGGAATTAAAGGGGCCGCAGCCTGAATTGGTGCATTTCTAATTATGCCCCAAAATAGGCAGTTAAAAAAATTTATTAAAAAAAATCTATGGGGTATTTTGAGCTGAAACTTCACAGACACATTCAGGGGACACCTTAGACTTATATTACATCTTGTAAAAAAAAACGTTCAATGGCACCTTTAATGGCATATTTTTATGAATAAAGGCCAGTATCACTGATACTAATACTGGTACTGATGTCTCTATGAAATAGATTTTTTTTTTTAAATATTAATTATAGACATTCATCATTATAGTAGGAGAGAACTGAGAAACTTTCTCAGTTTGTGTAAATTCACTTGGGGTTCAGAGTATTTATTTTTTTCCCACATTAATTTCACACATGTCCAGTATAATTATGTGGTTTTGTACTGTGGTTTTGTTATGTTGTATATACTTTTTTTTCTTGATTTACCCCAAAAGAATGGAAGGGAAATGTGACAACATGCCCCATAGGTGGGGCACATTGTAACATGACCATACAACAGCTTAAAATGTCATCTGATCTAATAAAAAAAAATATACAAGACAAACTAAGATATTTTGTGAATAAAATAGAATTATTAACTTTTTCATATAAAATAATGGCATTTTTTAATAATTAAAAATAAACAAATTTTTGCATTTGAAAACAAATAGACCTCAAAAGACAGCTATACAGCATAGTTCAAAACATAATAATAATTAATAATTTCTGAACACTGACTCTCAGTCTTTATTCACCTCTTTCTCATGGTTTATCAATAGAATTCATAAAAGCATTGAATAGAATAGCATAGTTCTAATAGGGGCACATTGTATCTGCGATTTAAACCCGACTCGTGTCTTCGGCTGGTTAGATCAGCATTAAAGAACTACCTCAACTGTTAAATAACAGATATAAGATTAAAATAATATCAGATTCGTCTCATTTTAAATAAACACAAAAAATAGAGATGAAAATCAAAATTTACTTGTGCTATCATTAAATAAATGTTCAGTGATATCTTCCAAAGGTTTTTTTAATTTTGGCCCAATTTTTTCTCGATATAGTGTTGATATGGCAACTAGTAAATACAAGTTTCATCATGCTGGCATGTGTGTAAAGTTTTAAACCAAGTGTGTTACAACTAGCCCAGCGTTACTTTGTGCTCTGCTCTCCCCTATAACTAAAAGCTAATTACAACATTTATTAGGCTTAAAAAAATAACAACTTTTAATTTAAGTTAACTTAAAACAATCTTTACATAAATCCATTATAATAAATGTCATATTTACCTTTGTCTAACAGGTAGGAAATACACAGAAATTGAATAAAGTTATCAAACACATTACAGTCTTCACTGAATAAATTATAAATTAAATATATTAATCCTTGTTAAAGCTACAGTTTTCTCTGTTACCTTTGTTCTTTAATTAACATTAATGACAGACATCACAGCAATTGTTTTATTAGGCTACTGTGATTTTAAGAGCTGCCGCTGCCGAACATGATGCAGATCTGGCGCGCATCTCATTTTCTCACAACTATTTAAGTTCATTTAAGAGGTTATTTAATTCAATTAAGACTGCTCTTATGATGATACTCGACAAAACGGACATTTTGGCATAATTCTGTGTGTTAATATTTGTTCAAGCATGGAAGAGAACTCGATACTGGCACGTGTCTTTCCAAGTAGGGCTTCTGTCACACAGACACCATATTCACAGACAGAGCATTCTCGTTCGTCTTGTGGCGCTTGAATGGTTTAAAAGCATTTGCGTGAATAAGAGCGTGATCATACAATGTAACGCTCTCCAAATTATGATGGAAAAAACGGATTCTGCGTTAATTGCATTAAATATTTTTAATGCGTTAACTGAAAAAATTAAACGCACACGTTAACACACTAATTTTGACAGCACTAATTAAACAGTAGATAAAAACAAGATATGTTTTTTATAATACTGATAAGCAGCATGGGAAATGGATCTGTATGGACACCTTCTGGGAACCAAATACCAAACTTTCCTTGCTAACCAAACAAAACCATAAAAATAATGTTCTGGGAACCAGAAACTAAAGTTCTGGAAACTTTATAATAACGTTATGAGAATGTTAACATTATACAAACCAAAAACTAACGTTCTGGGAACATTAGATTAACGTTAAAAAACTTTCCTGGCTAACCATACAAAACCATAAAAATAACATTCTGGGAACCAAAAACTAATGTTCTGGAAACTTTATAATAACGTTGTGAGAACGTTAGATTAACATTATACAAACCAAAAACTAACATTCTGGGAATGTTAGATTAACGTTAGAATAACGTTCTGGGAATGTTAAAAAAAACATTCCTGGCTGTTAACTGGGTAAAATATATATATATATATATATATATATATAGATAGATAGATAGATAGATAGATAGATACATACACACACACACACACACTGAATATAACACTGAATATAATACTTCAGTCCAGTCTTCAGTGTCACATGAGTCTTCAGAAATCATTATAAAATGCTGATGTTAGAATAACTAACATTCTGGGAATGTTAGATTAACGTTAGAATAGGTTGTGTATATTTTTAATATTAAATGCTTAATTAATGCTTTTTCAGGGATCCACTTGACCCCATACAATATTAAATACAAAATCACATTTCTGAAAAGTGCATGTCTACTTTAGGGCTGTCATTAAAGATTATTTTGGTAATCGAGTAATCGGTCGATTATTATGACAAATGAACGAGTAATCGGATATTTTTTTATGGTAGTAAAAATAGACCTAAGCAAAGACCTAAGCCTTAAAATACATATATAATAACAATGAGGCAATAATAGTTGGTTCAAATAATGTATCAAAAGCAAGTGATTTTATGGTTTTATAGAACAACACTGTTTAAATATATAATATACATAATATAAACCATCCTCAAATGCCTGCAGAGGGTGTCCAAATTAAAGCAGATCAAATCCTTGTTTAAAGGTGCCCTAGAATTAAATATTGAATTTATATTGGCATAGTTAAATAACAAGAGTTCAGTACATGGAAAAGACATACATTGAGTTTCAAACCCCATTGCTTCCTCCTTCTTATATAAATCTCATTTGTTTAAAAGACTTCCGGAAAACACGCAGATCTCAACATAACACCGACTGTTACGTAACAGTCGGGATCATTAATATGTATGACCCCAATATTTGCATATATGCCAGCCCATGTTCAAGGCATTCGACAAGGAAAGGCAGTATTAACGTCTGGATCTGTGCACAGACAAGGTAAGCCAGCAAGAACAACAGAAAAATGGCAGATGGAGCAATAATAACTGACATGATCCATGATATTTTTAGTGATATTTGTAAATTGTCTTTCTAAATGTTTCATTAGCATGTTGCTAATGTACTGTTAAATGTGGTTAAAGTTACCATCGTTTCTTACTGTATTCACGGAGACAAGAGCCGTCGCTATTTTCATTTTTAAACACTTGCAGTCTGTATAATGCATAAACACAACTTCATTCTTTATAAATCTCTCCAACGGTGTAGCATTAGCCGTTAGCCACAGAGCATAGCCTCAAACGTAAACATCCAAATAAATACTTTACTCACATAATTCGAAGCATGCATACAGCATGCATGACGAACATCTTGTAAAGATCCATTTGAGGGTTATATTAGCTGTGTGAACTTTGTAAACGCACTGTAATATAAGCTGCGTTCACGTCACCTCGTATTTACCGGAATCTTGAAATGACAACACGTGACGTTATATTCGGAGCTGTTCACGTCCTTTTGGTCCTTGAACTGGGAATTATGCGTTTCCATGGCAGCACTGTCAACGCCTAAATGAATCTACAGCTGTCAGGTGGTACAGCGCGGCCACGTGGTATATCTGGGAGCTTTCAGAAAACTCCCAGTTTACAAGCTGTAATTACGAGCTCTACGAGGACGTGAACGCTTTTTACAAGCTAGAATCTCGTAACTACAGGAATTACGAGGCCACGTGAACGCACCTATAGTCGAGAGCTTTTGTGGCAGGGAGCACGTGATTTAAAGGGGCGGCGCTGCTAAAATCAGTGTATAGTTAATGATGCCCCAAAATAGGCAGTTAAAAAAATTTATTAAAAAAAATCTATGGGGTATTTTGAGCTGAAATTTCACAGACACATTCAGGAGACACCTTAGACTTATATTACATCTTGTGAAAAAGCATTCTTGGGCACCTTTAATATTTGACAAACGATATTTTATTCAAATGTTTACTTAATCTTTAATATTTGGCCACTTCTTTATGATAGAAATGCTACAGCCACTGAAATTTCTTGAACATGAATATGTTGACAATCAAAACATGCAAACTCAAAGCGAGAGTTTAAACTTTTATTTTGAAATCGAGATGAACAGTTCACAGGTTTATAAATAATTTACCTTACAAATCTGACGAAATGGCACACACTGCGTTCCCAGATAAAAGATTAAGCAACCCAGATGCACAGCATATGCAGAGATAGAGTTTGAGACATGCTCCACGCATGTAAATGATAACAGTACATGTGGAGCAGCGTTTACTCCGAGACGCACATAACCTACAACCATGTCAATAATTAAAGCAGATATAAAATATGCAGCACATATATTTATTTAATTGAATCGCTGCCTTTGCGAATTCACAATAGCATTATATGCTATGGTTTTTAAATGGTTTCAATAGATCCTTAGAAAAGAGTCTAATAATGCTGTTCATGAATTCTCGTCCGTGGAATTTGCCACTTCCGGTATTTTGCCGGTAACTTGACACCGGTAAATTTCAATCGAGGTTTTTTCAAAATCGAGTACTCGAATTTAATCGAGGGATCATGACAGCCCTAGTCTACTTTGTGGTAAAACAAATTGATGAAGTATCAACAATATCGGTCTACAATGGTTTTATCAGATCAAGGGATTTGTCAAAGGGAAAGAAATAAGTAATTATTTTCAAAATAATATGGCCCTGTTTACACCTGGTATTAAGAAATGTTTTTTGTCAATCCGATCACAAGTGGATGATGCCAAATACAGGTGTAAACAGGTGCAAACGTTTTGAGCTTGTCGACTTTCAACCTCTTCAAAGGTAGTCAAAAATGCATTCGACCAGATTGCTTTCGTGGTATAGACGCTCATGTGGTCAAATGTCGAACTACAAAAGACCACCTACTGACCTAATGCGAAAAAATGAGATTTAAACTTTGTCAGCTGAAGACCTAAGTTTGGTTTGAAGATGAAAATGTACCAAGCAATGTTCTCTCACCATTGCTTATTTTTAACAGCATACATTTACCCACACATAGCTCCTCCCCATGAAGAAATCAGGACAGAAGTAGTCGAATGTGGACAAAATAGATTAAAACAGCAAGTGTAAACGGGTAATTGTCTCCCTTGTCTACTTGTGATCTGATCGACTTAAAGGCATCTTAATACCAGTTGTAAACGGGGCCTATAACTCCAAATATAAAAACAGTAAAGTCAATAGCAACAGAAAAAAGGAGGGTTAAAATACACATCTGGATTTTTTCCCTCTTAAAAAGAGGCCTTGGAGGGTGAATCACAAGAACTCTGAAAACCATGAAAAATACGCTTAACTGTCACGAAAATGTCAAAATGGAAAAATTTGTAATGGTCCTAAAAACAGGCTTCATTTTCTTTATGCAAAGTATTCTTTGATTTTAGGGTTAATTTGAGGTTGCTTAATGCGATTCACCCAAGAATGGTCTGATTTGCATCAAATGGAAAAGCTGGTTCTAGGTTAGCCTGTCTGAAGAGCTTATAAATACCACACAGTTCACAGGCAAACATGCAGTCTGCTCAGAATAAGAGTACTCAGGTTTTGTTACTGTAAAACGCCTAATTTTGCTTTCTCTTCATTTCTATCAATATCTTTCTTTTTCCTTCTGTCTTTCTCTCCTCCTACACATCACTGACTGACTCACTCATGTTATTTTGGTGCTCGCATTGTGTTGAGACATTGTGGAAATGGCGAAAATGTGGAGCAGTGTATGTGCGTTCAGCCGGAGGGCCCAGTGTGCGAGCAGGAAAAAGTGCTACGATAAAAGAGACAGATATGAGGAGTTTCAGTAACTGTACCTATGGATTTGTGAAACAGGAAAGTGGAATCACTCTGATTCGCCCAATCCTCTGAGGCCCCTCGTCCTTCCTTTCTCTCAGGCTTTGTTTATTTAAAGTTATGGATGATATATTGTGCTGCTCTGTTATGGATGAAGTTCCTTCCAAAAGCAGTAAACCACTCTCCATGTCTCTCCCTCGCACTCTTACACAACAGCAGCTCCCCTATTACAAGATGAAACTTTCACCACAGGTACTGAGCCAAACACACACTCTGTCCCTCTCTCCACTTCATTATTCATGCATGATATCTGATGATTCCTTAAAAATCTATGTCTGTGTGTGTTTCTGCAGGGATCCTTAGAGGAGGACCAGCAACTGAAAAAGACCACATCTCTGCTGGAGAGCCAACATCACCATCTTCTGCACTGCCTAGAGAAGACTACGGTCAGTTAGAAGTAGTGATGAGCACTTTCGAAACACTGCTTCATTAAGCTTTACAAATCTTTTGTATGGAAACCACTGTTCAGACTGTGTATCAAACTCGCCAAGTCATGTGATTACAGCAAACAAGGCTTCGTCATACTGTTTTGAACGTTTCAAAGTTCCGACCGACGGCTGTTTCTACCTCGGATTAAAAATATAAATGGTACTTGAGACTTTTTATCTCACAATTTCGTCAAATTTTTTCTCCAACCTATAGTTAGATATAAACTGAGAATTGTGAGATACAAACTCGCAAATTGCAAGAAAAAACAAAAAGGCAGAACTGTGAGAAATCAACTCACAATTGCAAGAAAAAAAGTCAGAATTGTGACATAAAAAGTCGCAATTACCTTATTTTATTATTATATAAAAGTGGCTTCTATTGTTTCCATTTTTGATTTGGTGAACCCGTGAACGGGTTTGATCTTGGTATGTTTTATAGTGTAGATTTAATTTCACTTACTTTAATGAATTTTAATACTTATGCATGTATAATACAACAAGGATAAGTTAATTGTTTCTAATTGGCCTAGTTTGCCAAGCCCAGCCTAATGACACATAAAACAAGCACTATACACATTAAAAAAAGAACCTTTACATTTAATAAAAATTGTATTACTTGTAGATTACATTTAATAGTTTACACTTTCATGAAAACATTTGCAATTGCTTTGATAAGGGTGTAATTATACATGTTTGGGCGCGTTTTTACCAGCAGGTGGCGACATATTATGATGTTTTGAGCGCTTCGAAACAGTGAATCATTTTGCAAAAAAAATTGGTTGAGTTTCGAAAAGCGTAGTTTCTTTAATGAGTAATTAAAAACATTCAATTGCTCTGAAGTTAAAGTCAACGCAAAATATATCCCATTATCAGTTGTAAATGAGTCTGCCCTGTCTTATACACGATTCATCAGCACGAGGCAACAAGCTTCCAGAGACAAACAATTGGGAAGTGATGCAAAAAAACACAACACAGCCAATCAGAACAATTAACTCTGTTTGCTAGCTGCTCTCTCGCACACAAAAAAACTGCACAGCATAAAGCACGTACCGTGCATTTCCATGACATCCGCGATGTCCCACCCTTTTTTGCGTTGCTTTGTGGAACTTGAGGGCTTTGTCATGTATAATCCAATGTTTTTCAACATCCACAATCAATCACACCCTCCTCGGTTTTGGATGTTTAACAACATAAATGAGGAGCGTTATTTCGGTCCAATTATATTTCTGTGTGGGCGGGGCTACCCGACGCGGCGCCACAGATGTAACATAGGCCTACAAGCAACATGTAATATATGTTTAAACATAATATTTTATTAAACATATTTTAACAATAAAGAGGCATTATCATTGTTAAACACAGAATAAATCCAAGCAAAATGTCTTACAAATAACAACCAGGAATAGGCCTATAGCAAATTGCAAGTACTGATATATTGACATTCGAAAGGAGGTACGACATATAAAATACATAGTGTTGTTCTGCGTATTAGTTTGGTAAAAAAATTAAAATAAATAAAATCTTTAATCAAAATGTAGTCTAACTTTGCCTCTGCAATAATGACCTTTCCTAACAGTGACATAATCAAGATGAGGACATGAAAAATTATATGAACTAATTATATAGTTTCACCCCTCCCCAGTTCAATCAAATCAAGTCCCGCCCTACAATATTAACCACAGAATATTTACTTTTACAGATGCATTTAATTACATCACCAAACTTGTCTCATGCAATGTATAGGCTAAAAACGAAGGAAATGATTTGATTGTTTTGCTTTCATTTGTCACATTACACAAGTCAAAACGCACCAAATGCTATTTCCTATTCTCTATAATATGCAAAGAAATCAATAAACTGAGGGAAATAATCTTTGTGTTTGTGAACAGAATCATGAGTTTGTGGATGAGCGTCTGTATGAGCAGGGGTACCTGCAGACAGCACTGCAGAACTTCCCATCGCAGAGTCCATCTCTCTCCAGTGAAGAGGGCATAACAGGCACCTGCTGCTCTCGGAGAACCAAGAAGAACATCCAGGCTCTCAATGCCACACACACACACTCACACACGCACAACCTACAGGAGCTTAGCGCCTTACACATCCATTGTGGGGAACAGCAACCACTCAACACCAGGTTAGCACTCCTTCCTGATAAAGACACCCACATGACCTAAGGGTTTATTTTTATTTTTATATGATATGAAGGTCACGTGACAGCTGTTATAAAAAAGTCGGCATGAAACAGAAGTTGTGATAGTCTTTTCTAGTGTGACGTAGCTACATCTGAGCTTCTCGTTTGAGGAGTTGATTTTGTCCATGGGGGATAGATTGGATGGTTGTGGTTTGCTATTGCTGTGATCTCAAGTGAGTGACAGGTTGTCCCACCCTCACGCCAGTAAACACATCATCAAAGAAGAGATGTCGCTGCATGAGGGGAAGTTATTTTGATTAAAGATTATGAGGGTACTTGAATTAAGAAAAAAGATGTGCATAGATAAATCATTTATAATAAATACTGCAATATTCCATAAAAAAAAAAAAAATTGATTTCATGGTGACTTGCATACATTGTAAATGCTTTAGATTTGATTGTTTACCCTGTCGCAAGTATGTAAATTTATTATAAAAACATGAATTGCTAAATGTAAAATTCAAGACAATTTAAATTAATAAAAGTAAATATAAACCATTTTAAAGGTGACCTATTATGCCCCTTTTTACAAGATGTAATATAAGTCTCTAGTGTCCCCAGAATGTGTCTGTGAAGTTTCAGCTCAAAATACCCCACAGATCATTTATTATAGCTTGTCAAAATTTGCCCCTATTTGGCTGTGAGCAAAAATACACCATTTTTGTGTGTTCCTTTAAATGCAAATGAGCTGCTGCTCCCGGCCCCCTTTCCAGAAGATGGCGGAGCTTTAAGAGCTTACGTCTCGGTTGCTCAACAACAACAAAGCTGGAGAATCTCACGCAGCAAAAATGACGATTGTCAGTTACGTTGTTCAGCCTTACATTGTTCAAACCGGAGTTGGAGAATAATGGAACGACTCAGGAAGAAGTTACATCTTATAGAATGGAACTGAGCGGTTAGTGGATAAATTTATGTCGTTGCTGTGGAGTTGATTCAACCAGAGATGTATAGTAACGAAGTAGAACTACTTCACTACTGTACTTAAGTACTAAAAGGCGGTATCTGTACTTTACTAGAGTATTATTTTTTTCTCCTACTTCCACTTTTACTTCAGTACATATTTTCGATGAGTTTAATACTTTTACTCCGATATTTTTTTATGTGCTGCATCGTTACTCGTTACAATTATAAAAATGTTGATGAAGCTGACGCATCAATGAGCGAATCAAGTGATTAAGAAGCTGCGCGTGCTCCCGTTCTGCCTTTTGATCAGCTAAAAAGATCAACCAAAGACGAACCAAAAACACTACCTTCCACCCCTTCAACTTCAAGTGATCGTGGCTGTGAGAGTGAGGAAGGAGACCAACCCTTGTCAGGGCGCATATACGAGCAGCGAGAGAGGGAGAGCGCGAGCGAGCGAGTCCAGGCCGCGCGCGCGCGCGCATTCACCGTCTTAAAACAACACGAGCGCTGTCTTGCTCTCAAATTGCTCTCTATTTGTTTACATAGTTAATGTGCACTGTGAAGTAACATATGCAAACAATGAACAGCTGTATTTTTATTAACTAAGATTAACAAAGATTAATAAATACAGTAACAAATGTATTGATCATGGTTAGTTCATGTTGGTTATTAGTCTAATACATTAACTAATGTAATGTTAACAAATCAAACCATATTATAAAGTGTTACAAACAAATCATTTACTCAGAACACCTCTTGAAATGAGAATATAAGTGTGCTTATATTTTTTTTTTAGTAAGAGTGGTAGTTTAGCCTAGTTTAGACTGGAGTGAGGTGAAAACAGAAAAAAAGTGCAAAGCAAGTTGTTGTTAGCTAGCTGTTAATTTTATTCAATTGTATATGGTAGAACTATTAGTCAAAATAAACTTTTTGGTAATGAAATCAAAGTGCTGACAACAAAGCATCTCAACTTGTCTGCATCTCAAGTGGTCTTCACGCACTCAATACTTGTACTTTTACTTTCAGTACTTGAGTAGTAAATTTTAAAATAAACTACTTGAAATACTTAAGTACAAAAAATTTTGAATACTTTAGTACTTCTACTTAAGTGTGGTGCTTAAAGAGCACTTCAACTTTTACTCAAGTCACTTTTTTGATAGAGCACTTGTACTTTTACTCAAGTCTGGGTCTCTAGTACTTTATACATCTCTGGATTCAACTCATCGACTAGCATATGCCGTCATGTTAATCTTTTGTGCAAATCCAGTGTTGAATTGACCCTCGTTTGTGAAGCAGTCCGTGTAAAATGATGGCAAGGTAACAACACTATTATAACAACTCTTCCTCTTTTCTAAAGCAGCCCAACATGGCCTCTCCCCTTTGTTGTGTTCCCGGGGGCAGGGCTTATGTCAATTTTGGGGTTCGTGATGTCACCAACCCTGGAAGAAGCTCATTGCAGTCCCTACCAGCCGTTTGTTGTAGTCCTTAAAAAGTGATTTCTGTAAAAGAAAATATCTCCCTTTGCATTGAACTTTGAGCATCGTAACTTTGCAGATGTTGTTTATGCTCAAACAGCAACATTACACACCTGCTAAAGTTAAAAACCTGAAATCATAATCAAGGACCCCTTTAACAGTATTATCAGGGTCTCATGGGACCCCAAACATAAAAAGGAGGCCTATAATCATTCTCAACAGAATGTGAGGGTTAAAAGGTAAATATCACATGTTAACAGCATTTTTTGTGTCATTTCCAAGCAAGATCTAATTTCTGTCACATAAGGCAAAAAAAAAAAATATATATATTAGTATTCATTTGTGTGTTTAGGATGTATGAAATGCTAACTATGAAATTAGCCTTAGTAGAGTAATTAAATAAACAAGTTGGGTGTGAAAAGAGCTCTAAGACCTCTGTCTCTTTCTCTCTGTCTCAGTCGTTCCAGTCTCAATCTGATGTCGGATGAATCAGGGAGTCTGAACTGCAAGAGCAGTGGACTGGTTACCACGGCAATCATCAGTATCCCAACCCCTCCCTCAAACAACTCTCGAGGCAGTCCCGACGCTCCGCCCCCTCCTAACCCAGACGCTCCGCCTCTTCCGAACCCTGGCTCTGATGTGGTGAAAATCTCTGCGCTGTAGGAGAAAACAGAACTCAGGAAGAGAAACTGATGAGTAGCCTGCCCCCTAGTGGGAGAAGAAGTGCACTGACTCAGACTCTCTAAAAGAAATAAAACAACATTGATATGTCTGTGTAAATGAGAGAAAAAGGACGGCCATGAGTATTCAATCACTCTCCATCAGGACTGATAAAGATGAGGGTGTCACTGCAGTGTCACTGTGCATAAAACATTTCTCCTTCTTTTTCCTTCTAGTTTTCTGTTGGGTCATACTGTTTTTTAAATCGTCGAAAAGATTAATATTTTGACAAGAGATGGAGGCAAGAGGTCGAGTTTTGTTTTCATCCGAGAGTCTTGTTTGTTTATTATCTGTTCCAACATCGCAGACAGCCTCTCAAAGCCTCGGCTTTCTTTATCCCAATTATGTTGTTTTGATCTAGAGTAATTCCTAAAGGATAAGAGAAAATCTACTTTAGAGTCTGAGGGAGACTATATGAGGGCGACAGTGTTTCTTAGACCATGCTAAGTTTTTATTTTTGGAATATTTGGTCAGAGTTAGGTCTAAGTTGAATGTTTCTGCCCCGCGTGTATGTGTGCGTGTGTGAATTACGGAATCGTCCTTCAAAATTTCAGCCTCTCACACAGTTCGTGCCTCTCAGGGGGAAGAGAGTTCCCTTTTTCTTTAAGCCACTGTCTCTCCCTGAGTCCAAAACATTGAGCCGACTTTGTAACGTTAGTTGTGACCTATCAAACATTACTATGTAATATAGAACCAAAAAAAAGAGAGAAAGAATCATGAAAGTGTTTTTAAAACTCTGTGACTACAAGCACAAGGCGTCGCTGAGATTTTGTGATTACAATGTGTATCAAGCCTTGGTTTAACTGTGAATATTGTTGATAGAATATTTTGTAATATTTAGCCATTGTTTGGCGAAACCAGAGCAGCTGCCTACCCCGCCCCTTTTTGTCCACCCCGCCCTTTTATGTCTGCCCCGCCCCTTTCCTCTGTCCACTGCTGGCCTGCTTCCTGTAGTTGTTCTGATCTAAGTGTTATTGTCATTATCGCTCAATGGGTATTTAAAATGTGTCTAGTTTGCGTAAAACTACATGGGTAGGAAACTTTTGATGTTTGTGTTTTTCATTAACAGTGAATGTTTTCGTTAATCTAGATTTCAAGTCATACGTTGCTGTTAGAGGAGAAACGGTCAACCGTACAAACCAATTAGAGATATTTTCCACCTCTTTTCTCTCCCTCTAAACTCCCTCCTTTTCTGTCTCTCTTTTTTTTTTTTTGTCAGCCATGTTTAGGAGAATGGCACTGCCAATGATATAGTTCAAATTTGTTGTCATGTAATGGAAAGACCGTTTCGTCTGTGTTGTTTACTATGCCCAATCCTATTCTCAAAACTGCCAGCAATCAACCACATGTCCCCCTGAGCTCTGCCTTTTGTACCATAATCCCCATCCCAGGACTCTAAACCCCACCCATCCCCTTAAACCCCACTCACTTGTGCCTCTTACACCAGCATACATTGAAAATGACCCCCTCCCCTCAGGACGTTATTGTTCCAGGACCACTGAGTTTTAGTGTTCAGTGCAATGAAACACACACTAGACCTCATATCAACTCATTTAAAGGGATAGTTCACCCAAACATGAAAATTCTGTCATCATTTACTCACCCTCAAGTTGTTCCAAACCTTTATAAATTTCTTTGTTGAATGTTTGAAACCCCAAGCAGATCTCGCCCCCCTCCCCCCTTGACTACCACAGTAGGAAAACATGTTTTAAAAAAGTTGCCACTATTCCAATCGTCTCTTTTCGTCACATTAGCCACATGCAGCTCTGGTGACATGAATAATCTGTCATTTCAGTGCAATTTTGTTTATTTCAGTGAAAAAAACATTTGTAACAAAATTACATTCGATCTCGCCCCCATTGACTACCATAGTAGGAAAACATTTTTTAAAAAAGGATTAGGGTTATTTGGAAGAATGTTTGTAACCAAGCAAATCTCACCCCCCATTTCACTTCCATTTTTCCTACTATGGCAGTCAATGGGGGGCGAGATCTTCTTGGTTACAAACATTCTTCTAAATATCTTTCTTTGCGTACAGCAGAACAAAGACAATTTATACAGGTTTGGAACAACCTGAGGGGGAGTAAATGGGTGAACTATCCCTTTAATCTTGGTTTAAGCCCCTTTTAGATAGAATAAGCCATATTTTCCAGAAAGAAAAAAAAAATCGTATTCAATAATTGCATAACAGATAAATAACCTATACTTGAACTTTAAAGCCGAAGTGGATGTCCAGTTACATAAACGTGAAAAGAGTTGTTGGACATGACATCAGTATTACAGGGAAAAGCACATTGCGATATTTGATAGGAATATCAGGGTATCCGGCCCACACCATTCTTATGAAAATCTTACCAAAATGTTCTTTGATGGCCCATGTGTTCGTACGATGGCTATCCTGTTTGTTGTACATACGATCCATAACAAACCTCTAATGATCCTCTTTTTATGGTCCCAAATGATGTTTGTGATTTATTGACTTTCATAAGTGTACATAATAGATGGGAAATATGAAAATGATCTAATGTTTAATTAATCAGAAAGGAAGGTGTGGCCAATAGATTCTAAATTTTAAGATAATAAATGTTGAGTATTGGATCACCTGTGGTCAATGGCAAGCAGTAATGTGTTCGAGTTACTTTCTTTTGCTTTGTCTTGCTTTGTCTTTATATCCAGCCCAGCAGGGGACACTACAAAACCATCAATGTAATAGCAGTGAATCTAGAATCCTAACAGCTTTGTAATCCTTCATTTGTGCAGTCCATTCAGATGACAGAACTGGTTGTTTTGAATATATTACCAAGTGGAGATCTGTATGTGCGCATCTACATACCTGTCGAGGGTCTTCTTTCTTCCTCTGTGTGTCTGTGCTTGTTTAACTCTTTTACTCTCTTTGCTTCGTTTTTTTTTGAGATAGTCATGTTGTTCTATTCAGCAGATTCCTGTTCACTGTCAGATGTTAAATATTATTTATGATCTTGTCTTGTGTCACAGTTGTGAAACGCCTGATAAATGAATTGTATCTGCCACAAATCCATCTGCTGTTTATTCAGTTCCTCTGACAATGCCGAACCGTGATCTGACAGCAGTTTAACGATGAAATCACATAAATCAAATTAAAACAATATGTTGGAGCTGAAATAAAGTATAGATATGACATCATGACTAATAAGTCAGAAGGGACGCAGAAACAAGCTGCAGCTGAAAAAGAAATCCAGCTCTGGGTCTTTCAGACTCCATCTTAAAATTTATCTGAGCACCTCAAACATAATTTGCTTCTCACAATAAATCATTCTGTATGAAAATATGGTCCGTCATTTAAAACACAATATGACCTGCCACAATTCCAATTGTCTCATTTCATCATTGGCCACATGCAGCTCTGGTGACATGAGTAATCTAGGTGCATTTGTAACAATAAAATTACCGTCTATCCTGGACATACATTATGGGTAGGTAAATCTGTGGACTTGTGAAATCCTAAATTTATTTATATTTACATAATATAATGACTAACATTTTAACTGAAATATTTGATTTACATGATTGTGTTTTTAAAGTATCAAGCCTTGTAAATCAGATACCCTAAAGGGACAGTTCTCCCAGAATGGTAATTCAGTCCTTCATTTCCAAACCTGTTTGACTTTCTTCTGTGGAATATAAAAGAAGATATTTTGAATAATGTTCGTAACCAGTTTTGATAACCATTGACTTCCATTCTATGGATGAAAAAATAAAAAACACTGAGACATTTCTCAAAATATCTTCTTATGCAGAAGATTAGAAAGGTATACAGGTTTGGAACGACAAAAGAAAAATAAATGATGACAGACGTTATTTTTTGGTTAACTATACATTTAAGAGTGACATTTCATTTTTCACTTTTAACACTAAAAAATATTAGAAAAAAGTCACAAATATTATGTAGCCTAGTGCTAACATACACATTCAAATGTGAATATATTAGTTTCATCATGACACTTCTCACTTGAATGTACATCAACTAATGATCTCTGGCGTTAAATATAGGCTAGTGAAATAACAGCCTATGAATGAATCACCCGCATCACAATAAAAATAAAAAAATAAAAATAACATGAAGGCCTACTTCACCATCGAGCGTTTAGAAAGTTTCCTATCGGCCTATTGCTTTAATTGCTCCGGTCGGACAGTAGGATGTTATTCATGAGTGAGTTCGGGAGTAGTTTGTGGAGATGTGAACGCAGCTGTCTGTGAAGCAGCGTGTAAATGAGCGGCTCCACTGTTGCAGGGACACACGTCACAACCAGCGCACACGTGCGCAGCTCGCGCAGCAGCCAGTGCTACAAAACACCAACACAAACACACACACACACACACACACACACAAAACATAATTTCTTAACAAAAAGATTTTTGTCAGTTATATTTTTTAAAAATATACATCCAAAATGTCAAAAATGAATCCTAATTTAATCAATTTTCTTACTGTAAATTAAAGGGTTAGTTCACCCAAAAAAAAAAAAAAATGTTGTCATTTATTACTCACCTTCATGTCGTTCCACACCTGTAAGACCTTCATTCATCTTCAGAACACAAATTAAGATATTTTTGATCAAATCCGATGGCTCAGTGAGGCCTGCATTGCCAGCAATAACACTCCCTTTTTCGATGCCCAGAAAACATTTTTAAAACAGTTCATGTGACAATAGTTGTTCAACCTTAATATTATAAAGCGACGATAATATTTTTTGTGTGCCCAAAAAAACAAAATAGCGACTTTATTCCACAATATCTAGTGAAGAGCGATTTCAAAACATTGCTTCATGAAGCTTCAAATCTTTACGAATCTTTTGTTTTGAATCAGTGGTTCGGAGAGTGTATCAAACTGCCAAAGTCACGCGAACTATTGAAGTTTCAAAACGCTTATGATGTAACCAAGCCTTGTTTACTGAAATCATGCGATTTTGGCGCTCTGAACCACTGATTCGAAACAAATGATTCGTAAAGATTTGAAGCTTCATGAATTCAGTGTTTTGAAATCGCCATCTTCACTAGATATTGTGGAATGAAAGTCGCTATTTTGTTATTTTTGGAGCACAAAAAGTTATTCTAGTCGCTTTATAATATAATGTTGAAACACTGTAGAGACATGAACTGTTTTAAATATGTTTTAGTAGCTTTCTGGGCATTGAACAAGGGAGTTTTATTGCTGGCTATGCAGGCCTCACTGAACCATCAGATTTGATCAAAAATATCTTAATTTGTGTTCTGAAGATGAAACGAAGGTCTTACCGGTGGTGGAAAGACATGAGGGAGTAATTAATGACAGAATTTTTCATTTTTGGGTGAACTAACCCTTTAAGTCGAAACTTAAAAAAAATGCAAACGTGGACAACTGAACTTCTTAGTAGGCTGTCCGTTATCTTAAACATTGTATTCATTTTCGAAATAAATAAATAAATAGCCATTTTTAATGGTTCTCAAAGTTTTCAGTGCTCTATATAATCTAATTTCAGATAAATGAACTCTCACTTGATCTTGATTCTGCCTGCAGTCCTCACACATGTTCAGCACGAGGATAATAAACAGCGGAGCCCAGAACACAGTGGCCGTGATGATGACGTAGCCGAACCTCTTCGCCACGCGGCCCTCCAACCTCTTCTTGCCCAGCTCTCGCGCCGCTGGAGTCAGAATACACACCGCGCCAGCTATTCGTGGTGCCGCGTGTTGATTCCCGAGGAGCTGTCAGGTTTCTGAAGGCGCGCGGATGCTGAAGGGGCCACACGGTCCCATCTAGGGAGGTGTCTTCCAAAATAAGGTTTAAACTGCACACCTGTGTCAGTTATTTTGTTGGTATGCTGTTTCACAACAGAAAAGATGAGGAAATAGTGAATGATTATCAGTATCAGAGACAAACCCCAGACGGGAAGCAGCACGTACACAGTGAAGGGGTCCGCGCGTGACCCTGGTGATCTTTGTAAATGCTGGCACGTCACGTAACATGAATTATCACACATTGTCAGCGACAGAACTGCGATAAAAAGCCCACAAGCCCAGATAAACAAAATCCATATTCCTATTTTCTCGTTCCTCTTCTTGAAGGGAAAGGCGATGGTCGAGAACCTCTCCACGCTTATGAGCGCGAGCGTCAGAAACTGCACACCGCTGCACAGAGAGAAAGTGAACTGCTGAAGGCAACACGGAAAGAGCCCAACCGAGTCTCCTACGATTAACGACACTAAAAACACCGGTGAATCTAAAGAACACCTGAGAAGAGCCACGGCGGATAAATTCAACAGCAGCGCGTTGTTGGATGTCTGCAAACTTTTGCTTTTAAGAACAGCGCAGAAAACCAGCACGTTTCCTGAGGTTCCGAACAAAAATGTCAAACTAAGGAGAAAGGAATTAAAGATCAGAAAGCGCGAGCTGGATGGCTCATTCCCGTATATTGTACTCAAATTAGGTGTTATATTTCCCATCGCATAAACTTGCATGTTCAACTGTCCTGCATGTTCGATACAGGTGCATTTCGGGGGCTGAATGAGTTTAAGACCCTTCTGACTCCCCCACCCCACTCTTATTTCCCCCCATTGACCTTTATTTTCAAGTGGACCAGCAATGATTACATAAAACAATTTGCACAAGGGCATAGGCTAAGAGACATGAAGCAAAGGCCGAGGTCTTTTAGGCTATATTATTACTCTCAAATAGCTTTTCGCAATTATTCTGCTACTTGCTTATTAGATGAATAAATACACTACAAACAAACAAATAAATATTAATTTGAGTTTAAATTATGTTGTGAGAAGAAAAGCAGGAACACTCAGTCTCCTTGTCAGAAACTTAATTATCAACCTGTCTGTGATTATTTTGCAATAAAGACATCTGACTCACACATTAGGCTACATATCTTCTTAGCAAACACATAAATAGACATAAAAGGTTTATTTGAGTTGACTTTAACATTTAATGCTTTAAAGGGTTAGTTCCCCCAAAAATGAAATTTCTGTCATTGGTTACTCTCCCTCATGTTGTTCAAACCTGCAAGACCTTTGTACATCTTCAGAACACAAATTAAGATATTTTTGATGAAATCTGGGAGGTTTTTTGTCTCCCATAGAAAGCAACAAAATGAACCACATTCAAGGTCCGGAGAAGTAAAGACATCATTAAAGCAGTCAACATGACTGCTTCAACCTTAATGTTATGAAGCAAAAACAAAACAAAAATAACAATTTTCCCTCTTCCCTGTTTTTGCGCACAGAAGTATTCTCATCACTTCCTATCATTAAGGTTGAAACACTGTAGTCATGTTGACTATTTTAACTGTCTTTACTACCTTTTTGGGCCTCAAATGGTACAATGACGTTGCTGCCTATGTGTGGTTAAGATACCCTTGGATTTCATCAAAAATACCTTAATTTGTGTTCCGAAGAAGAATAAAGGTCTTACAAGGTTGGGATGACACAAGGGTGAGTAAATAATGGCAGAAATTTTTGGGTGAACTAACCCTTGAATTATTTTTAAGTTTAAAGGTGCTAAAGAGGATCTTTTCGTCGACTGAGAAACCAAAGACTGTTAGTGAGTTTTTTAAATTATCTCATGCGTTTCACAGCTCATTTTGAGGGAACGCATCCCAAAACTCGTGCACGAGTATTGGAACATGAGTGTTTACCACCGGCATTTGCTGTGTCGCGTTAGTGGATTCATTATGTCAGACTCACCGCAGGTAACTCATAATCTGCAGTTGTTACTCCTGTCTCCTGACAAAAGCATTGCATGCGGCGCCTGTAGAGTGTGGAAAGTTACTGGAGCGCGCAGCCGCGCACGTCTCGCACAAGGAACGTCATGGCAGTGATTGACAAGCCAGAGGGCCAATCGTTTACGCGATGATCGCGTAAATGATTGGCTGGTGTTTTTAAGGCCCTACCTCGTGCACAGATGATGTATATTAATATTATTCCTTTCAGTGCACCTAATAAATAGTATTTTATCAGTTAGTAAAGACAGTTTCAAGTAATATTGCAAAAATGTATAAAACAAAACATCTTCTTTAGCACCTTTAAGTTTGCTTGGAGACCGCAGGGACAGAGAACACGAACACACTAAATATTTAGGGAAAAAAAGTTTATAGCTACCTTGGAGAAGTCATTATTCTTTCAAACATTGAAACTGACCAATCAGAATGAATTATTCCAGAGCGCCACACCCTAAGGTGGCTGTATTGCTAAACACAGCTCGAAAGATCCTTGTCTTTTCATAAATTGGTCTAGAAAGGTCATTTAGCCCTTTATTCTTGTATTATTGCTTTGTCTCTTTGTTTATTCTGAAGGTCTTTGATTTGGAGAGCACTCGCTGCTAATCAGTCCCATCATCCAGCAGGATATTCAGATTTGTGGGCGTGGCTTCTTTGATTGCAGATAAAAACTTAATTTTATATTTCCATGAGCAAAATCTACATCATGTTCTCATAATGATAGTTTCAAATATATATATATAAAAATAAAATATGGTATATTTTATATTTATATATAAATATATAAATAATTGCAGTTAGTTAAAATATTTACAATGATTTGATTTCAATTACCATCTTAAGAATTCATTTTTATTATAGAACTACATGAATATGTACACAATGCAAATGGGAACAGTAGAAAGGCCAAAAGCCATATGCATGATGATACCAACAACTTTTAGTGCTTCATCATTTCATTCATGTAGACAGAATTCATATAAAACGCAGTCATCCAGTTATAGGGTGAATGGTGATAATATGAATTGTAATATTCAACCCAGGCTCTGTATGAACTCCAATAATCCTGCCCAGCCACTTCCTCTTCTAGTTCATCAGTCTTGTCCCTTCTCCGCTTCTGTCCTGATGAGGCAGCCTTTCTGCTGGATTTCGAGGTTGTTCTGCGTTTCTGGGGAGGGCTGTGGTGGTGAGCAGGATTCTGGGATTGAGGTTTAGTAGGCATTTGCTTGTTTCTGCTGTACTGTTGTGACACTCTGGCTGAAGGTAAAGAGGATTCAATTGATTCCGGACGATTGCGTACATGTGAGTCTGGAAGAGCAATTGTGTGATGTGAAGACCTGTTGGGGACAGAAGAGCTTGATTCACTTTCTACCTCCATCTCAGACTCTGAAGAGGAATCATCAGATGACACGGAAGCAGTCTTTTGTTCAGGGGACAATTCAGAATCCTCCTGGGGTGGAGGAAGATCTTGATAGGACTGCGATTCTTCTACAACATATGATTTATAAGCCTCATTATCATCATGGCTGTTGTGCAGTCCATTAACTGCATCTTGATTCCTGTTGAAATCGTCATACTGGTGAATAATTTCAACAGATCTCCCCAGACCTTCTGTTATGAAGGTCTCATAATCTGCCACAGCCTCGTTGAAGGTCATAACCTTTCGTGCATGCAACTTAAATGAGGATAGAGGAGGAATTCTGGGAAGGGTGTCATTCTGCTCTCTCTGAGTAGGAGTCGAGTCATGTTGGAGGTTTGTAGCAAGAGGTAATGGTTTTTGCCTCTCAGGTTTGGGAGAGTGATTTTTAGCCTTGGTTTCAGCTCCACGGTAGGATTTATCACCTGTTGCCCTTTCTGTGATGACCGCAGATATGCGAGACTCTCTGGAGGGTTTAGATGTCGTCTGTTCAGATTTAGCTTGTTTCTTCTTCTCTGGTTTGGAACATCAGGAATTTTGTGAGTGGGTTTTGAAGGAGGTTCAATTATCACGTCCCAGTCACAAGCCTCTTCCATGATCCCTGGAGGGATTGGATCTGTGAAAGAAACCATGAATTTGAACACACATTGTAGAGAAACAAGTTTAACAGCCTTAACTTTAAGTTCATTAAATATTTGCAATCATTGAAAAAAACTACTTTTGCGAACTAGTCCTAGGTTTTTCGCTCAACCTCAATAAAACCACTGCAGTACAATTCTCTGGACTCTCTAGGTCAATTGTCAAAAATGTTGAACTTTGCCCTTTGGATAACTATAACAGTGTCATTTAGGTCATTTATATTAGGCATGGCCAAATATACTCAAAATCCTAAATCCTATACTATAAATCCTAAACGAAAACTCAAGACTTCATGAAATTAGGTGAGCACATGCAGCATTTGATTCTAAAGAAGCATGCCAAATTTTATGGAGATCAGACCATAGGCAGCACTATAACTGTTAAAAAGCCTTAAAAACTACTATATTTCCTTAGTAAATTACCTGTATTGGCTGTAAATGGTCTTTTCCATCTATGATTTGCAAGTGGTTACATGCTTGCTAAATAAAACATAATACCTTTTTATGAATGTGCTTAAAGGCCTTAAAGCACTTGAACCCATAAATGTTTGCATAAATGTTATATTTATATTCATATTTTATATTATGAGGAGGGACTAGTGGAAATTTTGTGATTATCAACATTTCGCCACAAATGCCTTCGATTGAGCTTAACTTGCACCGAAACTGGAATATTCCTTAAATGATAGATGACTATAAAAAGTTTTACTTCCTCTGTACCTGGTAAATGAGTGAGATTCAGGGAGCATTTCTGAGCAATGGCCATCATCTTGTTCTCCTCCTCTCCATGGCAACAGTAGGTCACAGCAACCCCTAGAGTGCCTGAAAACAATAGACAGGACAAGGTCAAAGGAAATGCTAATTGTGTCCATTTCTAGAATTCTGATGAGAATGAAGATTGAGATGATCCACAACAACATCACGTTCAGGTTGCAATTATGAATTCTGATTCTGGAGTGCTGCGGTCATTAAAAAGCTCTTGATGAGTTTGTGTTTAGCAACTAATTATGCTACTGATTGCTGTAGTTGCCCTTTCAGACTCTGACCCCTGCTAGACTGTCTCAGAGCAGATGATCTCTGATTAAGCACTCTCATGTAAATGCCCCAGACACACATTAATTAAAACCACAGTGAAGTGGCTTCACATATATTGGCGCTTAATTGTTTTATAATTGGACACACCAAATCGTCCAGCGCGACCAATGCGGTGCATGTAGGTCTCCCAGTCCTGAGGAACATCCAGATTAATCACCAAGTTCACCTTCTCAGCATCAATACCACGAGACGTCTGTGGAAGAGACAGATTGATACGAAAGGAAATGTTACTTGGGTATTAAACATTGGGTATTTTCCAGTGTAGGTGTTATAATAGGTTGAAATCCTCACCAGATCAGTGGATATTAAAACCCGACACTGATACTGCTTCAGCTTCCACATCGCCTCTAACCTCTGGTCTTGACTTAAACCACCTACATACAAAACAAACACAACAAAGGGTTTAAACATAATAATCATTAATAATAATGGCTTTCATACATTTACATGCCCACATTCTAAATTCTTTCTTAAATCATTCGGATCCTAGTGAACTGCCTATGGAGGCTGCATTTCAAGGCATTACATGCACACACCCAACTTCATAAAGGCAACCTTATCATAGTCCTAAGTAGGGTTGTCAAAAGTACCGACTTCGGTACCATTATATTTATATTATATCAACATATCAACATATCTGTTGAGTGTGTGAAGACAATGGCCAATCAGAGGTGTTTAAGAATTCGCTCGACAGCACTCAGAATCCTAGGGGGAAATGCTGGTATCGTCCCATTTTTAAAATTTCAGTACCGACAAATGTTAAAAATGTGACGATACCAGCATTTCCCCCCAGCATTTTGAGCACTGTTGAGTGGATTCTTAAACACCTCTGATTGGCCATTGTGTTCACACGCTCAACAGATATGTCTGTGATTGGCTACAATGATCAAGGCTTGAAAACATGTAAAATAGACATCTTTGATGTCGCTCACGTGTGTGTCTGTGTGTAAGCTCTCCTTGAAGAGCATCAAAGATGTCTATTTACAACATGCTTTTGAAGTGTTGATGATTGTAGCCAATCACAGACATATCTGTTGAGCGCGTGAACACAATGGCCAATCAGAGGTTTAAGAATATTGCCAACAGCGCTTAAAATGCTAGGGGGAAATGCTGGTATCGTCACATTTTTAAAATTTCAGTACCGACTTGGTACCGAAGTCTGTGATTTTGACAACCCTAGTCCGAAGACACCTTTTATTCAAATTCAGGCAGCGTCGCATATATCCTTCACGTAGAAGGTCATTTCACACTGCAATGTGAGGAAAATGTCATTAAAATGTAGAATTAGAAATACTCTGAATATTGAAAAGTATATTTTTCATTTTTGTAGCCTGTTTATTTTTATTCTTATTCTTATGTATCTGAATTATTATACAAAAAAAATAGATTTGAGTTCCACTGTGCTGCTTTTCCATTACTTTTATACTTAATACTATACTTAAACATGCACTAGATTGTTAAAAAAATGCCCAGCACTTAAGACCTTTCGATTTTTTTTCTATTCAATTTCTATTCTATTCAAATTCTATTCAACTTTTATGAACTTCAATTACAAAACTGAATCAAGATCAGTTACAACCATACATTTAATACTAGTTAGTTGATTGAGATCAAACCCACACAGTATCAAAAAGTTTCAAAATAGTGTAATATAACAAAGCGCTAATTGAATTAGAAACAAAAGATTTGTAAAGATATTGAAGCTTTGTGTATCAAACATGCTCATGACTACAAATCATTCACTGAACAGTTAGAAAGCT
The DNA here is from genome assembly GCF_018812025.1 of Megalobrama amblycephala. Taxonomy (NCBI): domain Eukaryota; kingdom Metazoa; phylum Chordata; class Actinopteri; order Cypriniformes; family Xenocyprididae; genus Megalobrama; species Megalobrama amblycephala. Next base: position 23,070,813 of record NC_063055.1, on the reverse strand, counting down.
GCCGTAAAAGTAAAAGCATGTTCAGTAGACATTAGTTTTTGAGACTGAAGGTGAAACTCACCCGAGATGCAGACCGCAGGCAAACCTTTAGAGGAGAGGATATCAGCCAGGTGCTGTGCTCTGCAGAAAAACAGCTCAACTCAGTCTTTCATTACTTTCAATTAAGATCACAACACTTTTAAGATGCAGTCACATTTACTGTTGCTATGTGAAATTTTGCTGGCAAAATCATTTAAATCTGTGTGATTGGAAGTTTTGTGCAAATGCAGAAAAGTACCCCATGCAGATTTTGCTCATATTCAAGTTGGTCACTTAATTTTGCTGTGCTGCTGACCAACAGAAAGCTGCTTGGTTTGAAAGTAACTGCGCTTTATACATCTCTACGCAATTGACAATGGATGTTTTTTGCTAATGTGATTGCACCTTTACTCTTATCAGAGTGAATGTTTTCAGAATAATGGAAGTAATTGGAAAGGTGTAGGGGAGCAGCTCTTGCCTGGTATGGAGGTTCGAGAACACCAACGCTTGGTTAAATGGGATTTTGCTGAAAAGTTCAAGAAGACTCTGAACTTTCTCCTCAAAGATTTTATGGGACAACGAATGAGACGGAACAATCTTATAGTACTGTTTTAGTCCTGAAGGAGAGAGTACAACACAAGAATGACACTGTTATCACACATAAACTGTTTCAATTCAGATTTTAAAGGGTATTTAAACAAAGAAACAAATCAGAAAGCGCTGCAGACTGACCAAGGAGTCCAGGGTCTGTTGGGTTCAGTCGCACAAACGTCGGCTCTCTCATGTATCTTGACAGATGTTGTGCTAAAGATTCTGGGTAGGTGGCAGAAAGGGCCAACATTTGTTTATTTGCTGGTAGAGAAGAGAAGATCCAGCTAACACAGAAAACAAAGATCAGTTAACTCTAACCAGCTGAATTAAACACAGAAAAGTCTCTGAATCAAATTCACCAATTCAACTCTTACTTGATCTGCTCCTGAAAGCTGCTGCTGCTGTCGTCCTCTAGCAGTTTATCAGCCTCATCCAAAACAAACAAGCGAATGGAGGACGTAATCAGGGCTTCCATCTCAATTAGCTGCTTAATACGACCTACAAATACAACACCACTTCATCAATACTAGTACTTCTTAAGATAATCTTAAGAACATCCAAGTGTACCCAACTATGCTATTTTGAGACATCATGAATATGAACTAAAATGTGCTTTTAACAAACCATCTCTATATTAAAAAACACATTAGATGAGGTGAGGTTAGGTTAGTGACAAAAAAAAAAAAAAACAAGTTTTACACGGCTCCAGTGGGTTAATAAAAGACTTCAGAAGCAAAGCGTTTGATTAAGAAAAATATTCATATTTAAAACTTTAAAACTATAAAATGAATTTTACTAAAATAACTAGGTTCCGGCAGACGGCCGTATGGACGTCGACTCACGCCAAAAGAGTAACCTCTGATGCGATGTAGGAGTAGCGTAAGCTTTGACGCTTCTCACTGTTCAAACAAATAGGGTTGTGCAACAAACTCAAGCTCCTCTTCTCTGATATCGAAATCCTCTAACATTACTCTTTAAAAATTCTTGTTTTAGACTTAATTCGTGACCGGTGTTTTGTTTTGCTCTCTCCTCTGCGCTTCGGCGTTCAGCAATACATCATGCATGGGGTCAAAGGTAACTCTTTTGCCATAAATTGATGCATACGGCCAGAAGATAGTTATTTAAAGTTTTAAATTCTGATATTTTTCATACACAAACGCATCTCTTCGCTTCGGAAGACCTTTATTAAACCCCAGAGCTGTGTGGATATCTTTTATGATGGATGGATGCACTTTTTTTGGGCTTCAAAATCTCATCCTCTATTTACTGAAATTATAAAGCTTGGAAGAGGCAGGACATTATTTAATATAAATCCGATTGTATTAATCTGAAAGAAGAAAGTCATATACACCTAGGATGGCTTGAGGGTGAGTAAATCATGGGGTAATTTTCATTTTTTGGGTGAACTAACACTTTAACATCTGTCAAGAAAGAAAAATGATCTAGCTCAAACCTGGTGAACCAATGGCAATGTGGCATTTCTTCAGGTGCAGTTTATCTTGACTGACAGGTCGGCCGCCAATGAACACATGGCACTCCAAGCCCTCCATAGCGCTGCCTATTGCCATGACAACAGCATGAATCTGCACTGCAATCTCCCGAGTGGGGGCTAAAACCAGCACCTGGTGGGACAAGAGAAGGGCACATTATCAGGAAACAGGCACACACTTGTTTTTTGGGTGCTTATATTTAACATAAAAAGATGTTAAAAGAAGACAAAACCAGGGAAAAGTCTTTACAGTCTTTGTCCTATGTTTATCCCGTTTATAAAAAAAAAATATATGACAAAACGTCATTTGGTAGTATAATAAATTCTGTTACATATCCTAAAATGTGCTCAGATTAATACCTGTGTGGTTGTGTTTTCCAGTATAAGGGAGTCCAGAGCGATGGTGGTGAACACACAGGTTTTTCCTGTGCCAGATTTGGCTTGAACAATAAGGTCTGAATAGAAGAAAACAACATTAAACATTATTTCCCTCAAATGGTGCATGAAATGACAAGAATATCGTTTTCATTGATGAACTACATTTTTGAATATCACACTCAACCATATATTACATATTACATCAAAGAGCAGCCAGTTTTTAGTATGTGGTTAATGAAAAAACAAGTAGGTTTAGGCTTGTTTTGGTATTGTTTCTTGTTTTATTCGGTCTCGTACCGAGTCCACATCTTCCCAGCGGGATTGCCTTCAGCTGGATAGGGGACGGTCTCTGAAAGCCAGAGGCAGATAAACCCTCGAGCACAGGTTTTGAGAGGAGTAAAGAGCTGAACTCGACACCGCCGTTAATCAGAACATCATCTGTCCGAGTTCTGGATTGCAGCTCATGCGCTGCTTTCTTGGATGTCGCCATATTTCTATCGCGACTACGTTCTGTTCTTCGGCGCTGAATAAATGAGTTGAGCAGCAAATAAATAACTGCGCCCCCTTGCGCACATAAACAGAACCGCCGCATACAATACCAGCGACATGCTGCAGAGGGCGACAAACACACGTGGTTGACATAAGTACACACACATAAAAAATAAAATAAAAACTTTTAACTTAGCTGTAGTAGTATATAACAACTGTATGGAGACAGAATTGAGATTAAAGGGATAGTTCACCCAAAAATGAAAATTCTGTCATCATTTACTCACCCTCAGGTTGTTCCAAACCTGTATAAATTTCTTTGTTCTGTTGAAAACAAAGGAAGATATTTTGAAGAAAGTTTGTAACCCAGTCGCTTTGGGCCACCATTCACTTCCTCGGTATTTTTTTTCCTACTATGGGAGTCAATGGTGGCCCAAAGCAGCCTGGTTACAAACTTTCTTCAAAATATCTTCCTTTGCATTGAGCAATACAAAGAAATTTATACAGGTTTGGAACAACCTGAGAGTGAGTAAATGATGACAGAATTTTCATTTTTGGTGAACTATCCTTTTAAAGCAAATCTTGAACAAAATATCATATGAAATAAATTCTCTGCCACACGTAGTCTGAAAGTCTATTGTTACAGTAAGTTTAAAAACGATTTAAAATTTCTGTTCGAAACTACTACTTCAACATTAAAGGTGCCATAGAATTGAAAATTGAATTTACCTTGGCATAGTTGAATAACAAGAGTTCAGTATATGGAAATGACATACAGTGAGTCTCAAACACTATTGTTTCCTCCTTCTTATGTAAATCTCATTTATTTAAAAGACCTCCGAAGAACAGGCGAATCTCAATATAACACCGACTGTGACGCAACAGTCGGGATCATTAATATGTACGCCCCCAATATTTGCATATGCCAGCCCATGTTCAAGGCATTAGACAAGGGCAGGCAGTATTAACGTCTGGATCTGTGCACAGCTGAATCATCAGACTAGGTAAGCAAGCAAAGACAATAGCGAAAAATGGCAGATGGAGCAATAATAACTGACATGATCCATGATAACATTATATTTTTAGTGATATTTGTAAATTGTCTTTCTAAATGTTTCGTTAGCATGTTGCTAATGTACTGTTAAATGTGGTTAAAGTTACCATCGTTTCTTACTGTATTCACAGAGACAAGAGCCGTCATTATTTTCATTTTTAAACACTTAAAGTGTGTATAATTCATAAACACAACTTCATTCTTTATAAATCTCTCCAACAGTGTGTAATGTTAGCTTTAGCCACGGAGCACTATCAAACTCATTCAGAATCAAATGTAAACATCCAAATAAATACCATACTCACATGATCCAATGTATGCATGCAGCATGCATGCTGAACATTTTGTAAAGATCCATTTTGAGGGTTATATTAGCTGTGTGAACTTTGTTTATGCACTGTATTATAGTCGAACGCTCGGGGGCGGGGAGCGGGGAGCGTGAGATTTAAAGGGGCAGCAGCCTGAATCGGTGCATTTCTAATGATGTTCTAAAAGAAGCAGTTAAAAAAATTGATTTAAAAAAATCTATGGTGTATTTTGAGCTGAAACTTCACAGACACATTCAGGGGACACCTTAGACTTATATTACATTTGGTGAAAAAACGTTCTAGGGCACCTTTAACATCAAGCAACTGTGATTCATGTACCCTCCTCATCAGAGAATAGATAGATAGATAGATAGATAGATAGATAGATAGATAGATAGATAGATAGATAGATAGATAGATAGATAGATAGATAGATAGATAGATAGATAGATTTGTAGTTATTTAATAGTTATTATATATTACTACAATAGGCTACTATAAATAGGCTATATAATGAACTTAAAAACTAGTTTACTAAATTTATAAGGCTCTCCCCCTCTAACATCCAATCAGAGTGGATCTTAATAGAGTTAAAGCTGTACAATTGTAGCTCTATTGTTATGCATGAACCCACCATTCATCATGAACTGACCGCTGGTGTGAGAGCACGACCCGTTTTGTTTACGGACAACCGTTAGTTAATCCTATTCAGGAACTTTCCCTTCAAATCAACGTAATTGCTACATGACACCAGAAATACTTTGACTTCACCGGGTGCTGCTGCTCCTTCGCCTCAGAGAGCGAGGGCTGTAATGTTATTTGAATATGTAATCAGAAGTGTGTCATGAGGTTAGAGAGGAGGAATATTATATTTAGAACTGACCAAAGCCAACGCGGAGAAAACCAAACACCATTTTAACCGTTTCTCAGCAGATAGCGACATAAAGGATTGAGTTTTAATGAATCAGCCTGCTTTTAGTTTTACATTATTTTAATTGTGTAACACAGCAGTTATGGGTGAAGAGAGAACGGAACTCGGTGACATGGATAGCAACCTTCGGCGTCTAAAACATGAACTGGTGAGATTTTCCTGATCTTTTCTCCCTCTTCCTTTGTCTACTTTTACAGCACTGGTGTTATTACAAGAAGCTTCTCAGATATGGGCTGATAATAACTGTTATGAGATTGAGCCCGCATTACATTTTTTTTATTAAAAATTTTATGCGCGTTTCTTCCGCCCTGTGAGTCGATGTTTATCCAGCTGTTGGCGGGGTTTGAGAAAAAGTGCAACCTGATTGGCAGCGGTTATTTGAAAATGAGGCCGCTGATTGGCTAGTACTCGCCCTTCATGATTTAAAATGTGAATGAGTGCTGCTGAGTTCTGCTTGTGCTTTCACACAACAACAACAAAAAATCGCTTTTTGGCTCTGTGACCCCAAGATTGCTGCTTCAGAAAACCTCCAGCACTGCAGCAGAAAAATGTGCTTACCCAGTTGTATTATAACACAACAGATCAATTTCATGAGATGTTGAAATATTTAAAGGTGCAATATGTATGAATTTTGCAGTAAAATATCCAAAAACCACTAGGCCAGTGTTATATATTTTGTTCACTTGAGTACTTACAACATCCTAAATGTTGGCAACTATTTGTAAATCGTGAGAAAATTGCAATTTTAATCAAAGCTTCGGGACGTGTGAGGAGTCAGTTTCCGGGTTTATTTCGAAGAAACCATGGAAACACCAAAGAAGCTTTATTTACATGTTTTAATACACAAGGGAACAACTGTTTTGATATATTTATAGACAGAAAACTAATTATTGTTATATAGCTCAACACGTTTAGTCTTATTGTTTAAATATAATTTTCTTGATTTTTTGCAAGTACCATGCTTTACCATGCCTCAGAGAAAAACACTATTTTGTGAAGTAGCTTACATAACATAATCAGATGCAGCTTTATTTTTGGTAACAGTAATACAGCATTTATATTGTGTTGTGTGTTGTGCAATCACTCCAGCGGCCTCGTTCAGCTCCCACAACACTCGGTCCTGCTCTGCTTCATACTACAGTAATGTTAAAGGTGCCCTAGATTATGTTTTTAAAAGATGTAATATAAGTCTAAGGTGTCCCCTGAATGTGTCTGTGAAGTTTCAGCTCAAAATACCCCATAGATTTTTTTTAATTAATTTTTTTAACTGCCTATTTTGGAGCATCATTATAAACGCGCCAATTTTATGCTGTGGCCCCTTTAAATCCCGTGCTCTCCGCCCACAGAGTTCGCGCTAGCCTTGTACAGTGCCTTAACAAAGTTTACACAGCTAATATAACCCTCAAAATGGATCTTTACAAAGTGTTCGTCATGCATGCGGCATGCATGCGTCGGATTATGTGAGTATTGTATACTGTTATATTGTTTACTTCTGATTTTAAATCAGTTTGATAGTGCTCCGTGGCTAACGGCTAATGCTACACTGTTGGAGAGATTTATAAAGAATGAAGTTGTGTTCATGCATTATACAGACTGCAAGTGTTTAAAAATGAAAATAGCGACGGCTCTCTTGTCTCCGTGAATACAGTAATAACCGATGGTAACTTTAACCACATTTAACAGTACATTAGCAACATGCTAACGAAACATTTAGAAAGACAATTTACAAATATCACTAAAAATATCATGTTATCATGGATCATGTCTGTTATTATTGCTCCATCTGCCATTTTTCGCTATTGTTCTTGCTTGCTTACCTAGTCTGATGATTTGGTTGTGCACATCCAGACGTTAATACTGGCTGCACTTGTCTAATGCCTTTTATAATGTTGAAAACGTGGGCTGGCATATGCAAATATTGGTGGCGTACATATTAATGATCCCGACTGTTACGTAACAGTCGGTGTTATGTTGAGATTCGCCTGTTCTTCGGAGGTCTTTTAAACAAATGAGATTTATATAAGAAGGAGGAAACAATGGAGTTTGAGACTCACTGTATGTCATTTCCATGTACTGAACTCTTGTTATTTAACTATGCCAAGATAAATTCAGTTTTTCATTCGAGGGCACCTTTAATAATCGCATCTATGAACATGATTTCTTCCCGAGTCCTATCCCAGTTCTTTTTCAGTGGCCGTTGAGGTGAAGACCATGTGTCCCAAGATTCTGCACTCAAACTTAGCGTCATCAAGCTACGCCTTTTTTTTGAATAGGCATCTAGCGCACAGAAAATATTACATATTGCACCTTTATGCATATGCACACAGCTGTGTGCATTCATATGCAAAGCTGCAGTAAGGCTACAGCCTATAGGAAAGAAAAGTCACAACTAAATTTACATTTTTACATTTAATCTTTTAGCAGACACTTTTATCCAAAGCCACTTACAAACAAACCAATAATAGGGCAACGATAGTGGTGCTGTGACAAGTCCCAGTTAGTCTAGCACACTACAAGTAACAAGTTTATATATGAGAGAGAGAGAAATAGAATAGTAAGTGTTAGTATTAATGGGTCAAGTGTTGACCAAAAAAAAAAGTCTTTAGCAGTTTCTTGAAAATGGCTGAAGACTCAGCAGCTCAGGTTGAGTTAAGCAGGTCATTCCACCAGCAGTAAACAGTAAAGATTAAGGTCTGTCAAAGTGATTTTGTGCCTCTTTAGGATGGCACCATAAGTTGCCGTTCACTTGAAGAATGCAAGCTTCTGGAGGGCAAATAAATCTGAAGTAGTGAGTTTAGGTAGGCCTATAGGGGTGCTGAGCCAGTGGTTGTTCTGTAGGCAAACATCAAGTGGCTATTGGCAACCAGTGCAAGTTTATGAAGAGAGGTGTAAGGCTCTCTTTAAAGACCACACTTGCTGCTTCATTCTGGATCAGTTGCAGAGGTTTGACAGTACATGCCAGAAGGTCTGCCAAGAGAGCATTACAATAGTCCAGTCTGGTTAGAACAAGAGCTTGGACTAGGAGTTGTGTAGCATGATATGGTATAGGAAAAAATTGAGAAAAATAGGCACTTGCTAGATGAGGAAACAGGGCCACCAGGATGTTACTCAGAACCATCAAACTTTTGTGATCTCAGTGATGTCTGATTAATGCTGCTGTCCATCTGGGCACATCCCAAAGGAAACTGACACAGGCCAGTGACATCACAGAATGAGAAATAGGACCTACGGCTAAATCTGTTGAAAACCCAAACATGCCATAACTAGCAAACAGGGAAGTTACACGTGCAAAAGTGATTAATGACAATAATTAACCTCTGTAAATGTTAAAAACTGACTTTATAATATGAAATTTAAAATGACATTATGGCTCTATTGCCCACATAATCAGCTGTCTACATATCCTATTTGAATATCCAAATTAGATTTAAAGTAATGTTTCGGGTCAAATAAAAGTTAATCTCTATGTTTCCTCACACCTGCATTTATGACCAACCCTGTAAAATACATGCCTCAGCAGTTCATCCATGACTCACAGTCTAGTCATTGCACCCACATGTCTGTTAGCTCCTACATCTCCCATCATGCCTTGTTGAGACACAGTATTACTGTAGAATAGCATTAGTAGTGCTGCTGTGCTCAGACTGGCTGGTGATCGATCACACTTGTAAGGGAGAGAAGGAACAGAAAACAGGGAGAGAGACGAGAGAAGGAAAGACTGCAGGGTGAAAGAAGGTAAGATTACGGGTTTTATTTGGCAATAGAAGGGGTGTTTTAAGGCATTTTTATGGAATTTGTTTAAATGTATTGAATTAATAATTAAAATAAATAAATACAACTAAAAGACCGCATACAGTAGGGAATATCAAAAAAATCTTTTTTGTCAGAATTTTTAGTCTCCATTTTTAGATTAATGATCTCTGAAGACATACATTATGCCTTTTTGTCAAGATCATAACATATATATTCACATTTGTCTAAAAAAAATGATAAAAAAAATAAACACAATAAAAATGCAATAAAATTGAAACATTATTATTTTAACCAAACATTTTTATCCTTAATTTCATCTGGCATTTATACATGCGTCTCTTGTACAGAGTTTTTCCAATATATATATATATATATATATATATATATATATATATATATATATATATATATATATATATATATATATATATATATATATATATATATATAAGAAGTTTTTTCTGCTCACCAAGGCTTCATTTATTTTATCAAAAATACAGTAAAATAGCAATATTGTGAACATTATTCATTTAAAATAACTGTATTCTACTTTATTATATTTTAAAATGCAATTTTCTTTTATTAAATAACATTTTCTATTATTATCAATGTTGAAAACTGTTGTGCTGCTTAATATTTTTGTGGAATACATTTCTTTCAGGCCGCTTTGATGAAATGAAAACTCACTTTTTTTTTTTTAATAACAATGTAAAAGTCTTTAATGCCACTTCTGATCAATTTAATGCATCGTTGCTGAAGAGAAATATTAGTTTCTTTTTAAAAGTGAGAGAGACACCCCAAACTTACAGTAGTGTATAAAAGCAGCTTTACAGAAAATAATTCCTCAATGCTCCCAGTAAGCAATTCATTCAAAAACATCGGCATTCTCTTCAGCAGATGCTGAGCCAGGTATCAGTGATGGCACACTGTGCAGAAATTGCCGACAGTTTGGTGTAATATTGATTTTTGATAATTACTGTGAAGTCAGTGTTATTCATGAGTCACAACAGAATTCATTTACAGTTGCCTCATTATGTCGTAGTAATTGCTCTCTTGCTTTCTTGCCTTTCTCATTATAGGATTCTTTGTGGCAGTCAGATGAGTGTCTCCATGCTCAGATGAATTCTGTGGTCGGTGCTCTCCAGGAGCTCAAACTCTTGCAGGTCCAGACTGCGCTGGAGGAGCTGGAGTTCTCTAGCAAAACCAGCCAGGTCTCTCCATACACCAGCTCGATGCTCGATCAGATAAATCACAGTTCAAGAAAAACCCACCTGGACCGAACGCGGAATCCAGAAGAAATTCTTTCACAAGAATGTTTCAAGACTGAGCTTACCATGGAACCATCTTTGTTCCTCACTAGCTCTCCAGCAGAGAACCACCCTATTCCCAGGATACACAAACCCAAGACAGTTCACAGAGGAAGTCTAAGCACATCTTCCTCTTTTTCCTCTCAGGAAGACACAACCGACAGCCATTTCTCCTACGATATTGACGACTCCAGCGATTGGACAGCCTCACTGATGAACCACAGCAGAAACAGACAGCCGTTGGTGTTGGGAGACAATGTTTTTGCTGATTTGGTTGGGAACTGGCTGGATCTGCCGGATGTTGGACGCCAGACTGCAGGTGAGGAGCAGAATGACTCAAGGCTCAAAGACACAATTTTGGAGTCAACATCTAGCAGTCACTCTCAAGATCTCTCCAGGAAACTCTCGCTAACCGCTAGCATCTTCAAACGGGTACTACGCCGCGTTCGACCACGGCACCACCAAGAAAGCGAAGGGATGGATGTGTGTAAACAACCAAAGACCGCATACAGAAAGCCAAAATCAGATGTCAGCAAGCCATTCTGGGTGAGAACAAGAGGATTGAAGAAGAAAACCACGCCCACTCAGCAAGAGGCCTATCAGGGCTTAGAGGGTTTGAATCATACGCCACCTGTGTATGATTACAGCTCAGCTGTGTGGGTTTAAAAGTCTGATATAACTCTATATGGAAGAGACTGTTACACATATTATTAGTGGTTGTTAGACACAATTAGTGGACTTTATAATCATAATTGTTGTAAAAGCAAAATATTGTTCAACATGATGTTGCAACTGGGAAACTTATTCCTCTGAGTAGGGTGTTCGTTATTAAGATGTCATGCATTCATGTCTGAAACATACTGAAGTAGTCAAAACTAAAACATTTTACTGTAAACAATGAACCCAAATAACAGCATCTGAATTCAAAATTAATTCATTTTTATCATTTATTCTTTGTATCACAAATGTGAAGCAAACCCTGAAAGTTGAGTGATAAACCATTTGCTACAGATTTGCTTTCCGCTCACTGATCTCAGGATATATATGTTATAGACCTGTTTCGACGATTGTGTCACACCCATTCCACCGTCACAACTCGCCAACTCATGCATCATCTAAAATTCAGTTTCCCACTCGTAAATATGACTCTTGCTCAGTCATTCATGTGCTTGGAACTCATAATTATGATATTTCCAACTCAACTTGAAGGGCACATGTGTTTCTGAGCAATTAAAGGGTTAGTTCACCCAAAAATTGAAATTTCTGTCATTAAGTACGCACCCTCGTATCGTTCCAAACCCGTAAGACCTTCATTCATCTTCAGAAATTATATATTTCTGATGAATTCCAAGAGGTCTTTTTATTTCCCATAGAGAGCAATGTAATTACCTTCATTCAAGGTTCAGAAAAGTAGTAACGAAAAAAAAATTTAAATAGTCAACGTGACTACAGTGGTTCAACCTTAATGTCATAAAGCGACGAGAATATTTTTTGTGTGCAAAAACATAAAAAAAACTTTATTCAACAATCTATTCTCTACCCTGTCAGTCTCCAACGCAGTTGACACAGTGCAGCACTTCCGTGTTCCGTGAAACTATAAATTCCAAACATATATTAGGTAAACACATTTCTTGGATGTGTTTTTGTGTGTTGGAGACGTAAGCATGGCAGAGCAAAGAAAACAGAAAAATATTAAGTCACATTGTGTTGGCATCAAAAAGCTACTGTTTCTCTGAGGTCCCTTGAGTCTCAGTGCTGTTTCTGCTGATGTTTGTTTCCATCTCTTTAGGTTTAAAAGGATGGCTAACTGTCAGTCACTGTGGAAAATGTCCTGATTGGTGCATTTTTTCACAACTGTCTTGCGTTCTTATTTAAAAAAAAAAAAAAAAAAGCTTTGCGAGTATAAAGCTGTTTTGTGTTGGACAGAAAAACTATGCAATGATGCTAAACTGCTATGCAAAAATGAAAAACTGAACAAATGCAAATACCTGCCTGTTTTATCAGCACCTTCATGTTGTGTCATCTATAATAGATACATGAAACAAATGGCCTGTAATAATCTCTTTACCTGCTCTGAGAGCTATTCAATACATGATGTAATGTGGGATGTTTTTTTTAAATAAAAAAAAAAAAAATAATAAAAAATCTAATTCCTGTATGAGTACATTTTAAAAGGGAACAGGAAATTCCATGAAGTCTTACATCAGGAATGTCTGCCTTTAGCATGACCTTTATCATTTCCTCACATTACTCTTTATGAATTAAGAAACACTTGTGCTGTTTTCTGCATTTAATACAACATGTAATCTGTTGTGCAGCAAGTAAGAATCACTTATGTTGTTGCATTCCCTATTTGTAATGTGCTTTGTATAAAAGTGTAAGATAAGTGGAATTATTTACATGGGTTAATGCTGTGTCTTATATACAGTACATAAAGTGAGCCACGCTGAAAAAAACTGCTAACAAGTATCTCTGCAATGGTCTATGTTGGTGAAGAATGGCAATCTATAAATGCACATAAAACACTACATCAATATGAAATACATTTATTTAAATCAATGTCAAAAAAAAAAAAAAAAAATCAAAGCACACATTACTTTAAAAACAAATCAAAAGCCAGCCAGACACTTTGCTTAAAATGCTCAACTAAACCATGGAGCAGAACAAAAAAAACAAAACAAAAAAACAAGAATGAAATATTTGACACATCAAGACTGTTAACTTGGCAAATGAAGTGTCAAGGACTGACTATCGTTTATTGGTTTAGCGGTTATCGGAGGAGAAGTCATCTCGGCATTACAGATCTGATTTCATCCTTCTCCTGCTCAGGCACAAAACGGTTGATATTTATTCCAGCCTACCGCAAAATATCACCAAGAAAATATACTAAAATTAAATTACCTTTAAAAGCTGGAAAATTAACAAAACTTTGATTGTGAAAAAAAATGCAGTGGCTACAATATATCTTTACCTTCAAGATAGACAGATCCAAATTTCTTATTTCAACCTAACCACCCTAAAGAAAAAATGACATTTTTAATTTTCCACAATTTCTTTAGATGAAAAGAAGAGTCTAAGTCACTCAGGAAAAAAGGTTTGATGAATGAAGGACACAGCTGCTTCTCTGTACAAATGATTATTGGTAGTCCAAACGTGATGGGGGAAAAAAATTCTGATCATTTTATAAACATGAACACGTTTTGAAATGTCCCCATTCTTTCTGTAGGCATTAAGAAAGTCCTGAACCCTCTCCCAGACTGTCTAACCCCCCTTTGCCATATCACAGACAGAGCTTCTGCTCCTGACACAGATCCACATTGTAGAATCTCCTTCAGAAAAAAACTGTAAGCAAAGAGCAGGGGGGAGAACATTTTCAAGACTGTTCTGGAAGAAAAGGCAGAGGTTGCATCTCTCTTTTTCTGTCAAGTCTGTGTTTTAGTTGAGGAGTCTGTGGTGTTCTGCCTTATTGATTGTTTGGCCAATAACTGTAGAGAGGAACCGGAATGTTGGCCAGCTGGGCAACAGTTCTTCATTTCGGCAATCTGAAAAAGAAAGAGAAGGGGGAAAAAAAAAATCATGACATCCATCTCAATCAACCCCTTCAGTATGGGGGTAGGATTGTAGCAATATTTCAAATAAATAGATTATGATCCACAAATAAATGTAAAGCTATTCACAAAAAATAATCGTATCCACAAATGAAAAGAATGAGATCCACAAATATATGTTAGGAGTTTCACAAAAAATAATTGAATTCACAAATAAATAAAATAAGATTTGCTAATAAAAAACATATTCACAAATATGTTTTTATGTCACAAGCACAACTCTGCTTGCATTTATTTGTGAATCACCACCTGTACATTTGTGAATTGCTTTCTGTGCATTCGTGGATCTCTTCCTGCGCATATGTGAATCACCTCACGCATTTGTGGATTCTGAAACAATTCTAGCATCAAGACCTCAGACAAATCCACAAATAGGTCGACTCCACCCACAGACTACTCAAGCCAATCAGTTAACGACCACGTGGTGCTGACCAATCACAGCACACTTTCGCTACAACCAATCACGTTTTGCTTTACAATCGGGACAGTCTCGTCCTGCATAAAAACATGTTGGTGAATATGTTTTTTACTAGCAAATCTAATTTTTATGTATTTGTGAATTGTTAATTTTTGTGAAACTCCTAACATATATTTGTGGATCTCATTCTATTCATTTGTGGATACGATTATTTTTTGTGAATAGCTTTACATGTATTTGTGGATCATAATCTATTTATTTGGAATATTGCTACAATCCTACCCCCATAATTCAGCAAAGCTGCTAAACCAAAAAGTAAGTTCAGCATAAAAACAGATACAAGTTTTGCCCTGAATGCAGAAATGATGGAGCTCCAGCAGGTGGTGCTGTTTTTTTTTATGGTGCAACAGGATGCAACTAACACCATTAAAGTGTTAGTTCACCCAAAAATGAAATTTCAGTCATTAATTACTCACCCTCATGACGTTCCAAAACCGTGAGACCTTTCATCTTTGTGTTCATCTTCAGAACACAAATTAAGATATTGCGTAGCCGTCAATGGAGGGACAGAAATCACCCAGATTTCATCAAAAAAATCATTTGTGTTCCGAAGATAAACGACAGTCCTACAGGTTTGGGTCGACAGAGGTTTGGATTCAACCAATACAGATAAATAAACAAACAAACAAACAAAAAAAAAGATCAGCTATATCATGTAAAAACTGGTATATTGGTCATCCCTATTAGACATCCCTAATGCAAACCACACAGGGTGAAATCTTTATCACTGATCATGGATGAAAAGAGTCGTTAATGGTGCATGTACGGATTACTAATGAATTTCTGATTGACTACCTGGCTCAGAGCTGCTGCAGTGATGCAGGTGTGTTACAGCAGGATGCAATTTGACTTCTTTTTCGCTCTCTTCTTCTCCACCGGCGTCTTTCTGTTTATCTGTCTTACCAGGTCATAAAAGATCTGACATACACACACAAACACAAAAGATTTTTATTAGAGAACTGTCTTTGTGTACTTGGCACAAGTGTATTTTTTTTCTATTTTATCTTGCTCTGGATAAAGTGTGGTGAACGGTGACTCACCTCGTTGACATTGATCTTTGATTTGGCAGAAGATTCTAGAAAGGCACAATTACTCCATTGACGAGCAAGATTCTGACCCTGCTCTTTCCCAACCACCCTCTCATCCTCTAAATCGCACTTATTTCCAACTAGGATCATTGGCACCTAGACACAAAAAAGGAGAGCAATCCAATGAGTGTGTAAACTGTTTGGTTTAAAAGAAATCACACTCACTAAAAAGGAAATTAACTGATCTTAAAATAGCATGGACTGCAAACATCAGTCTTATATAGAAGCACAAAACATGCCCCATGTACAGCAGCACTTATGTTACATGAATTCATATATATATATATATATATATATATATATATATATATATATATATATATATATATATATATATATATATATATATATATATATATATATATATATATACTACTTGTTCAAATGTTTTGTTTTGAGAAATTAATACTTTTATTCAGCAATGGCAAATTAAATTGATCAAAAGTGTAAGTAAATACATTTGTAATGCTACAAAATATTTATATTTTAAATAAATCCTCTTAAAATTTTCTTCTGAACTTTCTGTTCATCCAAGAATCCTAAAAAAAAAATGTATTAAAGTTCTACAAAAATATTAAAGGGGGACTATTATTTCAAATACACTGATTGGAAGTTAGTTGGGCCGCGTACAACAAATGTGTAACCAACCAGCATATGGCGTTATGACAGTCGAGGAGAGAGAACAAGAGGGAGATTTGAAAATAATAGAAAAAAACTGCAGAACGAGAGATGGGACACAATACAAAATAGCTCAAAAGAATATAACTGCAATGAAGGTTTATGACTGGGCGATCGCTTTAGGACCCACGTTTATATTAGAAAAGCTTTCCAGCGCTGGAGAGAGCTAAGTGGGAAGGCCTGAAAACAGACACGGAGGCTGTTTTGATTCCTTATCATGCGAGTAACATGGTTTTGATTGTCTGGAGCTGCTGTTCTGTTGCCGATTAATAACAAACTTGTTTGTATTTACTCTTGTGTACTGTACGTTCATTTTTTGTGCTTCCTTTTCGTTCGTTCATCAACTGCGGTTTACTTTTCATGAAGCATTTTGTTACGCGTCAGCTGTGATAAACAGACATCCACTCGCACTGCGTGTGTAACAGTGGCCAGATAGTGAGAGTTTTGAAGTTAAACCACTGTACACTGATGGCTGCTAGAGAATGCAGTGTTTAGCATCATTGATAGTGCACTCGCCTTGCATGCCAGCAGCGATAGGGCCGGGGTTCGAAACCGACTCGGAGCAGGGTGGTTAGTATTGGAGTGTGAGTTTGAGGCGGAGCAATGAAGAGAGGGGTGGGTTTGTTTGGGTTGATTTCAAATATCAACAGTGTTTAACAACGAATTTGAGAAATTGCATACAGCACCTTTAAGCAGCACACGTTTTTTAACATTGATAATCATTCAGCATATTAGAATGATTTCTGAAGGATCATGTAACACTGAAGACTGGAATAATGGCTGCTGAAAATTCAGCAAATATATAAAAATATATAAAAACAGCAAACAGCTATTTTTTAAATTGCAATAATATTTCACAATATTACGTTTTTACTGTATTATTGATCAAGTAAATGAAGCCTAGGTGAGCATAAGAGACTTCTTCCAAAAATATTTTTAAAAATCTTGTTGATGTTTAATTTGTTCATGCAACTTGCATAAATAACCGAAATGGAAAACCTCTAACGAGCAAAGAGCTTTAAATACAGAATGTGTGGGTGCTCTGGTAAAGTAGCATGGTGTGCCACAGTGTGAAGGCAGCTTCTGCAAATTTCATGCATGTCTCTAAGCTCTTGTGGTCTCAGGAAAATAAAAATAATGTTGTGCTTTTTATGTTTTTGCCTTTGCTGGTTAAAACTTGCTATGGCTGACATTAGCTGGGGCGTCAGGGTAATTTATTTATTTATTTATTTATTTATTTTTACAAAATACAAAAAATAAAAAAGGTAACATTAAAAAAAATGATGATTTGCAAAGCAAGCACCACAAATAATAATAATATTAATAATTTATTATAATGCAAAGTGACTCACATCCTCTGTGTCCTTCACCCTCAAAATCTGCTCCCGTAGGTCCTGCAGGTCGTTGAAGGTGGACTGTGCTGTGATGGAGTAAACCAGAGCGAAACCCTGACCATTCTTCATGTACAGGTCCCTCATCGCTGTGAACTGCTCCTGTAAGCAAATAATCAATAATCTATTGAGTTCGCATAGAAGACTAATTAACTAATTGGCCAGAACAGTTCATGCATCATATTGAACTCACTGTGCCTGCAGTATCCAGGATCTCTAGCATACATTGCTGCCCATCAACCTCGACTTGCTAAAAAAAGAAGGTGTTGAGTACTGTGTTAATGTATATTCCTATATAGAGAATATTAGTTCAGCTATACCAAATAGGGCTCCTTACCTTTCTATACGAGTCTTCTATTGTGGGGTCATATTTTTCAACAAATATTCCCTGTACAAACTGGACTGTCTGTGAGAGAAAAGACCAGAATTTCATTCAATCCAAATAAATACTATAGACCAGAGAGAAAACCACTACAAAATACAGTTATAAACTGTCCATATATAATACAACAATGATGTGTACACTTAAATAATTCGGAACTTACCAATGCAGACTTCCCCACACCTCCAGAGCCCAGGACCACAAGCTTATATTCACGCATGCTGAGGCCTGTAAGATTAAATCACAGCGCACACACACACTCAAATCACTTATCAGTCCAGTTTGAAGCACTCAATAGGCTTTTGGTTTTCTGACGTGGTTAGCACACCGAGATTACGATGAATAAATGTAAACCATATTTACACCACTTTTTCACAACCTGATAACTACTGTGAAACCATCATCATCCCCTTCCCTTCTTTTTTTATCTAGATTTTTGTCAGTGATGCAATATTTTTGGGGAAAATTTTATTATAAACTATTTATGCACATACACTATAAATAGGGATGTAACGATGCACCTCGAACCGTTGAAAATCGTTTAAAATATGTGACGAATTGATTGAAATCAACCCGTCACTCACACAACCAACCAATTCCCGATGGAAGTCCTGCTCTACAATTTTACTAGTTTGAGAAGCTATTTCGCTGAGATATGTCACAATAAGGAAGAAAACATGATTGCAACTTCCATTTTATGCAGACTTTAATTAGCATGCTTTAGTCGTGTGGTAAAAAACTCTTTGATAAATTGCAACTTGAATTTAATGTCCTTTAAAACACCATCACTACAGCCGTGCACATTCCCAGCAAATGTTATACAGGGCAATTTGAGATCATTCAGAGTGCACTTTAAGTTCCAATGTAATCAAGGATGCAAATGCACCCAAGTGACCAAACAAACAGCTTATCTACTGCATGCAGATCCAACTGATGCCATGTTAATGCACCATTGAATTGCTTCAGGCTGAATGAAATCTAGAAAAAGAGGCTAAATTAAAACATTTCGAATATTAAGGAAAGTAAAAAAGACAGCATGAAATGATAATTGTGATCGCCTTTTCTCATGCCGAACATCATATGAATAAACAGAAAACCTCGTCCTAAAATCCCATCTTGTTCTGTAAATAAGCAAATCAGTTACTGGCAGGTGATAAATGACCATGGAATTTTGTTTGTGTATTATTTTGTGAGACAGTACAGTAACTTAAGAGAAAGCAATCTTTTCAACAGCTGTGAATAACTTCTAGAAAAACCAAAACAAGGAAAAACCATGTGTGTGATTTTGGGTGTTTTCACATATAGTTTGTTTTAAAAGAACCAAACCCAGTTAACTTTCACACCTAGTTCATTTAACCTTTTCAAATGCTCTCGGAGCGGTTCAGCGTGTATATTTGAACAAACCAAGTGATCTCAGACCCCCCTAAAAGGACCCAAAAGTGAACCTCCGGAGGTGGTCTGAGTACGGTTCGTTTGTGGGTCCGTTTGTGAGAGCATTTGAAAGGGTTAAACGAACCAGATGTGAAGACACCCTTAAAAATATCCAAATGTACACCATTCAGTGTGAATAACTATAAGCAGTAAAAAGGCATAAACAAGACTGTGCCATCGCATATTCTTCAGACCAGTAAATTATAGGTCTAGTCTTATCAGACTCAGTTCCTATACCTTAAAAACAGATTAAACCAAATAATTATACAGACAGAACTTCAACAGGTGTACATGTGAAATAACCTATGTCAAATGTCTCCACTCAACGACTGAATAAATTTATAGTGTCCCCAGGACTGTTTTTGTTATCTTAACATGTCACAGAAGGCAGCTCTTCTATTGCTGTAGGACCCAGACTGCATGAAACATTCCTTTACACTAACAGCTGTAATGTCATTTTGGTCACTTGTCGAATGAAGACATGTACACAAGACTGCATGTACACTAGGAGTTTATGTGCATCAAAACGCAATATAAACATAAACTCACAGAGTTTAACTTGTTAACAATCACATAGTAGTGACATATAACACGCAGAGATCAAATATTATACCGTTAACAGGCAGACAGATGTGTGTATGTTTTCGTCTGTTCGAAAGAAAGACCGCGGCCTGTAAACGCAGCGCTGTTTCCTATTAATTCCACAGGGCAGCGGCGCTGCTGTGCGGGTTATTTCTGTTCAGTTACCCGGCCTGAGCCTCATTAGCTCACGGTAGCACGTTAGCATATTCGTTACGCGAGGTTTTGTTCAGCGACTTTCCTCCAAAACCCGGGACTCGCTGTACAGTTCTAGTAAGTAACTGTCCGTGCTGGTCGCGGTGTTTCGGGGTTCGTTAACAGTTCACTCACCGTGTCCCACAGCTCGAGTAGCATGCAGGATAACACTATTGCGCCGCTCCGCCGCGCAGTCGCGCAATCACAGACAGGATCCCGTCACGCTCGCGGATGCAAACGTCACTAGAGCGCGCGGAATGCTGGCCTGACACAGTCACGAACGGGTTAAAGATCCAGCGTTAATGAAAGGTACTTTCAGACAGTTACTTAAGATATAATTATAAAATATTTAATTTGATACAAATTGCTCTGTGAGTGAAATCTCTATTAAGTCATCCTTAAAAATACAAATTTTTAAAAATTGATTTTGAACAACGTTTTTTAAAATGTCTCCAAAACATTTTACTGAGCATGCGCGACAATTCTGACACTATTAAAGGGATAGTTCACCCCCAAAAAAGGTTAATTCTGTCATCATTTGCTCACCTTGTTGTTTCAAACCTGTATGAGTTTCTTTCTTCATCTGAACACAAAAGAAGACATTTTAAAGGGTTAGTTCACCCAAAAATGAAAATTCTGTCATTAATTACTCACCCGTAAGACGTTCGTTCATCTTCGGAACACAAATTAAGATATTTTAGTTGAAATCTGATGGCTCCGTGAGGCCTTCATAGGGAGCAATGACATTTCCTCTCTCAAGATCCATAAAGGTACTAAAAACACATCTAAATCGGTTCATGTGAGTACAGTGGTTCAATATTAATATTATAAAGTGACGAGAATATTTTTTGTGCGCCAAAAAAAACAAAATAACGACAATTTCAAAACACTGCTTCAGGAAGCATTGGTGCACAATGAATCAGTGTATCGAATCAGCTGTTCGGAGCACCAAAGTCACGTGATTTCAGCCGTTGGCAGTTTGACATGCGATCTGAATCATGATTCAATACACTGATTCATTATGCTCCGATGCTTCCTGAAGCAGTGTTTTGAAATCGGCCATCACTATATAAGTCGTTATTTTGGTTTTTTTGGTGCACCAAAAATATTCTCGTCGCTTTATAATATTAATATTGAACCACTGTACTCACATGAACTGATTTAAATATGTTTTTAGTACCTTTATGGATCTTGAGAAAGGAAATGTCGTTGCTCCCTATGCAGGCCTCACTGAGCCATCAGATTTCAACTAAAATATCTTAATTTGTGTTCTGAAGATTAACAAAGGTCTTACTGGTGTGGAACGGCATGAGGGTGAGTAATTAATGACATCATTTTCATTTTTGGGTGAACTAACCTTTTAAAGAATGTTGGTAACCAGACAGTATTTTTTTCCAATATGGAGGTCAATGGCTACTGTCAACTGTTTGGTTACCAACATTCTTCAAAATGTCTCCTTTTTTGTTTAACAGAAGAAAGAAAAACTCATACAGGTTTGAAACAACACAAGGGTGAGCAAATGACGCCAGAACTTTCATTTTTTTAGGTGAACTATTCCTTTAAGAGTCTTTCCTATGAGCTCAAAGGTGACCAGTACAGCAGAAGAACCTGGACTGTAACAATCAAAAATCCCAATATTCTGATAATCTTGGAACTGGGGTTCATGCAGAATCACCAAATTGGCGATTCAATGCTCTTAATATGTAACATAGGCTATAACATTTAGCCATACTATAGGCTATGACCACACAGATATTCGTAAGTCAAAGACAAGGGGTAGTCGCTTATTTGGTTTGCAACTCATAGGCATGAACATTTGCAAAGTGTTCCATTCTTTGACCACATGCACCACAAATGCTCTGCAAACAGTGTCAAAAATAAACAATAGCAGAGCGCCTGATGTGCCACCCAGGAAATGGTGAACTACCATTCATAACGCCTGGTCATCAGACTTAAGGATGGCTGCAGACAATATAGTTTTTATTGTTTTTATTGAAATAATTAAAGAAATTATGTCAGTATCATAGAGATAAAAAGTGAGAAGCGATGAATATGCTTCTGCTCATGAGATTAAATAGGGCCAAACATGGAGAACAGTAAATATTCAATGTAACATTTAAGAATGACCCTGTTCTTGAGTCATGTGATCACAGTAATGTACAGATGAATATGAAGTAGGCCTAAATGAAGAACTGTCTCCTTTAGGTGGATCATCCAAAATATACACTACTTTCGTTTCTTCACAGGGGTGACAGACATCGCCCACAGTCTGACAGAGAAAAATAGAACAACAGGAGTCCATATAGAGTAAAGATTCTAGTGAGTATATATTCAAGACCTTTAACCTCACGACTCTCAAAGCGACATCTCAAATTTACTCAAATGCAGTGCTGATTATTTTTCATTTCTTTTTTCTTTTGATAAATAATTCTGATAAATTTGTTTCGTTGCGCAAAAGAGAGGTTTCCATACCTGTTTGAATTCTGCTGGATCTTGAACTATATTTTCAATGGTGTGAAGTTTCAAAGCATCAACATGTGAATAATACAAATAATGTTAGATTTCATTATTGACTTAAAATAACGGACCAGAGGAATATGAGATATTATCACTTAAGTTTGGAAGCATCATAAACATGGCATATTAATGCTTGAGGTTATTTAAAAAGTCATTACTATTAACTCTCTATTATTATTATTATTATTATTATTATTATTACATTGTTGCAGTTGAAGTCTTAAAGTGTGTGTGATCTTACATCTAAACTTTGAATCTGATCTTTTCCTGTAGATAAACAGTAAAGGCACAAGAATCGAGAAAACGAGGAGTGACAAAACACCTGCACAAACCGCAGTCACATCTACAGGAATAAAAAGAACAAGATTATATAATCACTATACTAGTTCATGTTGCTGCAATATGTGTGTCGTGATCAGTAAGCTATGTAAGGACAAAAACAAATAAATTGCCATTATATTACTGTTATTGTAAGAATACTAACAGCAACAATAAATATATAAAAAAGAAGAGTTACCAGATCTGTTGATTAAAGGAGTGGAACCTGACGATAGGACTGTTGGTAACACTTCATATGAGTGAAAAATATCTACGAGAGACAAAATCACAGTATTGCTTGTAAATAGAGTCAGATTTTTTTTATTGTATTTTTTTATTACAATACTAGTGATATTAGATGAAATGTCATTAAATGTCTTGATGGGTCAACAGTATCTCTTTTTTGCTGACCGGATGAACTTTTACCTGCAGAGGTGAGTGTTATTGTCCATGTAGATGCAGTTGTAGTTATAATTGTGTTTTCAGGGGTGTGTGAAGGTCTATCCACTGGAGCTGCTGAAAATAAAACAGAAAAAAGAGGAATTCAAGTTTAATAAACATGTTGTAAAGCTATGTGAAAGTATTTAAATAGGAAGACATATATTATTCACAAACTGTTTGCATAAATAGCCTACCCACCTTGACGGACAGAGAGATGAACTTTTTTCAATGTGTCACGGAACCATTTATCAAGTCCACAGTAATAAACACCAGAGTCTTTGAGTCTGAGATCTTTGATGGTTACAGTAAAGAACCTTCCACTCACAGTATTAATCAAAGAGTATCTTCCATTCTGATCGACCTGATCAATCTTTGCACTTTTAATCAAAACATGCTCTGATCTACATGGATGACGGCAAAGGTACTTGGGTGTATATTTGTAATCATCTGGATATGGACATTTGATCTCCACCTTTTCACCCACTGTTCCCTCAAAAACATCTCCAGACTTCATCAATACACCACTGAAAACTAGAAAAAACACAGTAAAAAAAAATCAGTTGAGTTAAACAGAGACCTGCAGTGAAATTACACTTTGTAAACTTTGACCCGTTAAAATTTTAACAACATACAAACAATTTTCAAACAACTAAACAAAGAAGCTCTCAAAATAACTTCAAACTCTCTAAATATTAAATATCATATTGTTATCCTGAATAAATAATTTTATCCATGATTAGTATGGCTATCAAACAGAAAATGGAATGGAAATGGATGGAAAATGTAAAGAAAGGAGCGTTACCTACGAAAAGACACAGAATCTTCATAAGAGTTTTCATTTTCCATATCATATCCACCTCAAAACATTTAGGATTTATAAAGTAACTGTTACATTAAAACAAACAATCTCAGTATAAATTCTGCTTACTGTTTCTCATACTGCAACTGCAGATGAACTTGAAAGATGCCCCACCCAGAGAGAGAGAGAGAGACTTCTACATACAAACGTACAAACCAATGACCATTTAGCAGAGAAACTACAACTTAAAGAATCAGAAAAGAAGCAAACTTTATGTTGTTAAGAAGCAGGAGATAGTGACAGCAAGTACAATAAATTCATACAGAAAAGACTAGAATTCATATAGAAATTCTTATTCAAATATATGCAAAAACTAGATGCAGTCAAACATAATATCACACAGTACACATGTGCACAGATTAATTGCAGCGTCTTCTGAAGTTGAAGGCTGTGAAGTGAAACGGCTTCATTGTAACACCTAAGCTATTTCAGTGTGCATAGGCTTATGTTTTCAAGAAAACATCACACCAACTTAAAATCAACACACACTCTAAATCAACATTTTTTTTTTTTACTCTGCTGATCACCATGGTTTAGTTAAAAACATTTTATTGACATTTTATGGTGTAATATTCCTAATCAAGCTGTATTCTTAAATAACTGCTTAGATTATCATTAGAAACACAAATACACTTTCATATTGCCTCATTGAGAAACTTAAATAAACATCATAATCAGTAGGCCTAATCGCATTTACTTTTAAGTTGTATTGCTCACCTTTGTGCTTCATTAAATGATATTTTATTAACAAAGTTCAGGAGGGATCACATGATCTATCCAATCAGCTTGAGAGGAAGCCTATACACAGCCGACCTATGTTCCTCAACAGTTTTCAGCATCCCTCCTCTATCTTGACTCCTCTGTTTCGGTGGGTTCCTATCACAGCAGGGATACGGGGAAGTACTCTGGGTTCGGGCCAAATCCCAAGCTCAGAGCCCTCTCCTCGGACAGCACGCCAAATACACATACTTTTACTGTTATCTGATTATTTGTAAGTGTGAACTCGTGAAACAACCTTTCTGTGTCAAAGCCACAAATGACATACAAGGTTTTACATCACACACATCTTGACTGCATGTGATTTAGCATTAAGCCATTCTTTTAGCTATATTTATTTTCTTTGGCTCTGTGTTTAACTTTTTATTCTCAGAAAAAAATTAGAGATTTACAATAAACTAGCTTTAATATACAGACACATACAGTTGGGGCAAAAGAAAGTCTCACAATAATAATACACACCATCGGTCTAAAAAGACATAAGAACAGAGGTACTGTAAGAAAAAAAATATGAATTTACCACGGATTCCTACATAATTAGTCATAAAATTTGATCTGTCAGTCAGGCAGTCTGTTAAACAAATAAACAAACAATATGATCTTTAAAATGTAGCCTAACTTTGCATATAGGGTGAATTCAGGTTGATTGGGACACTTTTTCCAATAATCTCAATGGCAAAAAGTGTCCCAATCACCCTGAATTCACCCTACAACCCAAAAAGCTAATGCTGTTACTTACACAGGAAATTCACACTTTTAATTTAACACAGCAGTTCAGTTCAATGTCACGACCTGACGCACATGTCCACAGCAGGATGTTTGCAGGCAGTCATGCCTGTTTTAGCAAGTTGACCGCATGCATCACTTCGCATCAACGGGGTTTCAAGTGTGAGTTTTTTTTTAGAGAGCATGAGATTGATCTAATCATTTATCCTCAGTGGTGTGTGATGAGTGAATAAAAATCATCCTGAGGTGCAGGATTACATTGCTGCACGGTGGAATATATTACAGAAGAACTGGCATCCAGGCTGTACTCGTTCAACATTTCATCGTAGATGTGAAAGACATCATCTACAGTCTGAGAGACATAGGGGAACACATACCAAAAATTATTTAGTGCACATTTAACAGAGTGTATTCAGTGTACATTCAACATCTTTAGAGTAATCTGGATTCACTAGATTTACTCCAACAAAGCAAATGCATTAATGTATCTAATGTTGATCAATTGTATTTTGTTAGGTTTGCAATCAGATATTGATACTTTAGGATAAAATTATGTAAGAGCAGATGTTCCAACCTGAACTGAATTTTCAGGGACAGGATGGTTCAAACCTAAAAGAAACATAATGTAGAACCCATTCAAAGTGACTTAGTCATCTGAACAAAATAAGATATGATCACATGACTAAACCACAGCAGTCACACCAGTTCTCTATTTGATTTTTAAACCAGATGCAATGGGGCTTTTTTGATTACTTTTTTATTATTTGATTTGAATCAACTCACTATTGGGCATTTGAATCAGTTCAAGTTTTTATGTGTGTGTGGTCTTACATCTGGACTTTGAATCTGATCTTTTCCTGTAGAGAAACACTAAAGCCACAAACACCAGCAGCACCAGAACACCTGCACACACCACAGTCACGCTGACTGAAATAAACAGAGAAAGCCAGTATGCTTATCAAGCTAAATGTTATGACAGTCATCATTAAATGATGTAATATGAACACAATGTTACACAAAGAAATTCTAATGGTCAAAATAAAATACATACAAACAAATTCTCCATTTTTTGATTCATTTAACCGGACGGTTGATGAGAACTGCTCATATGAAGTAGAGTTATCTGAGAGACAGAAAAAGAGAGAATCACAGTATCTGATTTATAAAAAGAAGTGGAATTTCTCCTTCTCGTTTAAGATGAAAGTGTAAAATACTAAATATAAACAAAATCTCGACTACAGCATGAAAACTATAGGATTTCATTATTATTAAAAGTTTACTGTAAGTCATTCTGATTTCCTAAATGTTTTTCAAAAGCAAGCCTAACCAGTCTAAATATGAGTATGATTTTTTAAAATTATAAATAGTCAAACTATTGTTGTAAAATGGATCATTAGTTTGCTGACTGGATGTAACTACTGCGGAGGTGAGCGTTGTTGTCCATGTAAATGCAGTTGTAGTTATAATTGTGTTTTCAGGGGTGTGTGAAGGTCTGTTCACTGGAGCTGCTGAAAATAAAACAGAGGAAATAAAACAGAGGAATTCAAGTTTATTTTTGTTTTGTTTTATTTTGAAATTTTGTAAAGCTATGTGAAAGTATTTAAATTGGAAGACATATATTATATTCACAAAACGTTTGCATAAATACCCACCTTGACGGACAGAGAGATTAACTTTTTTCAATGTGTCACGGAACCATTGATCAAGTCCACAGTAATAAACACCAGAGTCTTTGAGTCTGAGATCTTTGATGGTTACAGTAAAGAACCTTCCACTCACAGTATTAATCAAAGAGTATCTTCCATTCTGATCGACCTGATCAATCTTTGCACTTTTAATCAAAACATGCTCTGATCCACAGGGATGACGGCAAAGGTACTTGGGTGTAAATTTGTAATCATCTGGATATGGACATTTGATCTCCACCTTTTCACCCACTGTTCCCTCAAAAACATCTCCAGACTTCATCAACACACCACTGAAAACTAGAAAACACTTTATTACTTCACTGTATTTGTTAAACTGAGAATTTTTTTACACAATCCTTTTTCTCAAACAATATACAGAGGGTCATTAGACAACTACTGCTGAATCAGTTCAGTTTAACTTTAAATGCACGCACAATTATATTTACAGTCTGCTATAAGATGTCAATTCATCTCTAAATAATGAAGACACCATCTTGAAATATATCAAGCCAGAAAAAAAGTATTTACCTATGAAAAGAGACAGAATCTTTAGATGGGTTTTCATTCTCCTTAACTTGTTATCATCCTCTTCAAGCAAGACATCCTCTTTATAATAAACTACAACATAACACAACATTATAACTGGCTTCCTGTCTCACGCTTGTCTGCTCCATCAGTTAACAGAGGAACAGTGCTTTTAATAGAGAAAGAGAAATAGAGAGAGAGAGAGAGAGAGAGAGAGAGAGACCTGCAAAAGAACAAACCAAAAACAGTTTAGCAGTAAGACCGGTATGACTTTGGGTAAGGAAGGAAACAAAGCCGATTAGCAGGTGTGTTGACACATTTTTGTAACTGATGCATTTGCAAGTACATATTTGATTATGCAGCTTAATGTTGTTACAAAGACTGTTGCAAAAGAAAAAGAAAACCAGAGGACAAGAGAGCTTTCAGCAATAAATATGACTTCCTTTTTCATTGTGTAAATGCTTTCATTGCTATTTTTTGCTCTACAAAAAGACACATCAGACAGGACTAGGTACTGCTAATTAAGTACTTCTCAAGTGATATCTAGAGTATTTATCACAATTTAAAAAAACAGTCAAACTTGTTTTCATCTTGATTTGGGGATAAATTTAAAAAATGCTGCCCAAGGATATGATAATGTTTGCAGTTGTGAAAGGGAGCAGCTTGTTCTAATTTCCCTAAAAAAACAACAATGTAAATATTGTAATACAGAAACTCAAACTAGATTCTCTCAAAAGTCCAGATGCAAAAATTCATGGCCATAAACAGATCTGCTTGTGAAATTGAACACAATATCTCATAAATAATCAATATAGTATTTAAATGTAAATGTTTACACTATTTAAAGTCAAATTGACATTTTTTTTTATTAAATATTGCAGTATTTATCCATGAACATCATCATTAATATAATTTTTTTTGTGTGCCCTCGTAATCTTTAATCAAAATAACTTCCCCTTCCTCCCCTCTCTCTGCACTGATATCTCTTCACTCACATGAGATCACAGCAATAGCAAACTACAATGATCCAATCAATTCCTGATGGACAAAATCAAGTTCAGCCTTACATTTTTTCTTCTTTGAGAAGCCGTTTCACATACGACACTGTAGAGAAGGAAGGACTATTGCAACTTCCATTTTATGCTGACTTTAACAAACACATAACATCAAGGCAGATTTCTACATATATAGACAGAGTAATGATTCAAGACAGGTCTAAAAAATATCTTAAAGAACAAATGGCCAAGATATTCCAATAACCCATCTGATTTATCTGAAAAAATCTTTTCTCTGAGGGTCCTTAAACCTCAACAGATGCCCCTCACAGCTTGAATGTTGACTGGTTAACTGTCAGTCCAGGGAAAAAAATCACACTCAAGTGTCCCACCTTAGATGTTTAGATATCAGATAATCCCAATAATCTGTATTTCAGAGCGTCTAAGCCAGTTAAGGAGGAATCTCATCTTGATGATTCAATGACTCCACCGTGATGATGGGGCGCTGCAGGGGAATCTGGTAGAAGCACATACACTGGACAGATGCTATCTCAGCAGCTTAGGGACCTCAACCTGAGAGGCAGATTGAAAAGAAGAATATTAAGCATTTAAAAGCATTTATAATATTTAGTAGGGATGCACCGATATGAAAATTTTGACCGATAATTATTTATATTTGAAAGCCGATAAACGATATATTGGCTGATAAATTGAAATCCAAATTTTTATATAATCTTTAAGAACCTGAATACAAAAACAAAAGTCTCACCATTAAAAGCCATGTCTCAAGCACACAATTATAATATTCTCATTATAATTTTATGTAGCCTATATGACAGACTGCACATGTTGCACTTATATTTTCCTTTTTGAAGTGATTCCAATCATATTTCAAGCAATTCAAAACCATCCTGGCAAACAGTGCACATCTGAAGTTTCTCAGCTGATGGAAATAAGCCATTATTTATCGACTTTATCAGCCAATATATTGGGCTGATAATGATAACATTAAAGGTTCCCTAGATTATGTTTTTAAAAGATGTAATATAAGTCTAAGGTGTCCCCTGAATGTGTCTGTGAAGTTTCAGCTCAAAATACCCCATAGATTTTTTTAATTATTTTTTTAACTGCCTATTTTGGGGGATCATTATAAACACGCCGACTTTATGCTGCTGCCCCTTTAAATCCCGTGCTCTCCGCCCACAGAGCTCGCGCTTGCCTTGAACAGTGCCTTAACAAAGTTTACACAGCTAATATAACCCTCAAAATGGATCTTTACAAAGTGTTCGTCATGCATGCGTCATGCATGCGTCGGATTATGTGAGTATTGTATACTGTTATATTGTTTACTTCTGATTTTGAATGAGTTTGATAGTGCTCCGTGGCTAACGGCTAATGCTACACTGTTGGAGAGATTTATAAAGAATGAAGTTGTGTTTATGAATTATACAGACTGCAAGTGTTTAAAAATGAAAATAGCGACGGCTCTCTTGTCTCCGTGAATACAGTAATAACCGATGGTAACTTTAACCACATTTAACAGTACATTAGCAACATGCTAACGAAACATTTAGAAAGACAGTTTACAGATATCACTAAAAATATCATGTTATCATGGATCATGTCAGTTATTATTGCTCCATCTGCCATTTTTCGCTATTGTTCTTGCTTGCTTACTTAGTCTGATGATTTGGTTGTGCACAGATCCAGACGTTAATACTGGCTGCCCTTGTCTAATGCCTTTTATAATGTTGGAAACGTGGGCTGGCATATGCAAATATTGGGGCGTACATATTAATGATCCCGACTGTTACGTAACAGTCGGTGTTATGTTGAGATTGTTGAGATTGTCTTTTAAACAAATGAGATTTATATAAAAAGGAGGAAACAATGGAGTTTGAGACTCCCTGTATGTCATTTCCATGTACTGAACTCTTGTTATTTAACTATGCCAAGATAAATTCAATTTTTCATTCTAGGGCACCTTTAAAAATGAACATATATCGGCCGATACCGATATGGTGGCCGATATATCATGCATCCCTAATATTTCGATATTTCAAATACATGTAACTACTCTATTGATAAAAAATAATACTTTACCCAAGTACACTTTGATAACCCTATAATACATTTTTATACTTTAAAGCTGTCAGGACATACTTGGGAAATTTTATATATGCGTCATTCGTCTGTATTTGTCGCATGATATCTGTACACAGAGAAAAGCAGCTCTAGCTGTGGGTACCGTAGCGTGAGGCTGAAAGTTTGTCGTCACAATGAAAATTAAACATATTTTTTTAACGGTGGTGAAGTAATCACTTATTCAAAAGAAGAGTGTGTGTAGAATGTAGAATGAAGCTTTCACCTTTTTCTTATTAAAAGGGTGATATCAAATGTACAGTCAAGTACTTGCTTGTGTAGAACATCTATGACATGTGATGTCCGTTTTACTTGCCTTTTTGAGAGCGTTCATGCTGCAGTTTCTGATAGAGTCCAGGAGCTGATCTCTGGAGCTCCTGTCCGTCTGTCGGACAGCAGCACTGCTGTCTGGTTTCTTCTGAGAGATTGGGGTCAGCGACCTCCTCAGGGCCTGAACATCTAATGCTGGGCTGGGAGGGGGTGGAGGAGGAGGAGGAGTTTGTCGACTTGTGGTTGCCCCTGTTTTCTTTCCTGTTACCTCAGAGGGGAGGGGTTTAGATGGTGGCTTTGTGGGCGGAGCTTTGGGAGTTTCCTGAGCAGAGGAGAATTTTGAATGAGCAACAAATTTAGAGTCTTTCTTCTGAGTGTTGATAGATTTATTTTTTTCAACCAAGCTCTTATCTTCACGTGGGGTTTTGTGGGTGGAGTCTGTTTCCAATCTGGCGAGTTTTTGCGCTTCTAGTCGTTGCTGCCGCTTCCTATCCATGTTTCGGCTCAAGATGTTTGTCATGGTCATCCTGGGCCCAGCCAGCTCGAAATGATATCCCAACTTCAGCAGAGAAGAGTTGTCACGTAATACTTTGGCCATCTCCATCTCAGTCTTCCCTCCGCAGATGTGCCTCTGGTTATGAAACCTCAGCTCCATGAGCGTGCTGTTGTGCTGAAGAGAGTTGACGATGGCCAGGATGCCTTTGCCTGTCAAATGGTTCGAGTCGAGGTTGATTCCGGTCAGGGTTGAGTTATCTCGCAGGGTTCCAGCAATGGCGAACGCAACATGGTCATCCGCTCTCGTGTTTGCGAGGCAGAAGGTTTTGACGTGAGTGTTGCTGCGAAGACCCTCGGCAAAATGTATCAGGGTATCTGTCTTAATGGCATCTGAATTATTAACATTAACTTCTGTTAGTTCAGGGTCGTCACTGCGAACCTGCTCTAGAAGGTCGTCAAACATGCTGGAGCCAGTATCACTGTCCAAATCTTCGCTAAAAGACTCGTCCTCCTCAGTGGTAACAGAACGGTCATCCGCACCATGACAGTTCCCTGAGCTGTTACGGTTTGAATTGCTAGATATCTTCACCTCATTGTTTTCTGACTGTTTCACTTGTTCTTTTTCTTTCTCTTTCTGTGCTCTGGTTGTATGACTTTTCTCATCCTTCTTTTCTCTCTCCTTCTCTTCTACATTTCTACTTCTGCTTTTCTTCTCCACCATTTCTACATCTTTTAGGTTTACTCTTCCTACTGCTCTGTTGTTCTTGGGTTCCTCTATGGTTTTAGTTTTGCTTTCGTCTCGTTTCTTGACATCTGCCTTATTGTTTTTTACTTTTAGGTCTTCAGCATCTTCCCCCTGCAGCTTGGAGACAAACCCTCGTATTTTGGAGTTTTCACTCAATTTTTTCTCCTCCTTCCTCCCTCTTTCTTTCATATCCTCTTTTTTCTCTTGCAGTTTGGATATGAGGTCTAGAGTTTTGCTGCTTCCTCTCTCTTTTCTCGAAAGGTCTTTTCCACTTTCCGTCTTATTACCCGTCTTCTCACCACCTTCTCTCTTCTCTTCTTCCTTTTTCTTCTCTCTGCCCTTTTCTCCTTCATCAGGTAAAGCTTTAAAGTCATCCTCCCTTTTTCTCACTCGCTCCTTATCTTTTTCACTCTCTGCGTTTCTGC
Organism: Megalobrama amblycephala; assembly: GCF_018812025.1. NCBI lineage: Eukaryota > Metazoa > Chordata > Actinopteri > Cypriniformes > Xenocyprididae > Megalobrama > Megalobrama amblycephala. The sequence goes on along the minus strand of NC_063055.1, from coordinate 23,037,742 downwards.
TCTCTGTGTCGGGAGGATCGCCACTCTGCGACCTGGAAAACTCTCTGCTTCTCATCCGGCGGAGTCGATCTCTCCTTCTGCCATCCCCTTTTGCCTCTCCCTTCAACAATAAACACCAAAGAAATTAGTTACAGCACATTAAATCTGAGAAGCTGTTTGTCTTTTGATAGTTGGCATATCTGATTTTGTCTAATCGTGATCTGACTTTTGACCTCTTGATCACAGTATTCACATGCTAAATTTGTTCCCATTTGCTTTCATTTCAGTGTAATTATAGATAAATATCAACATTATCATTAAATACATTGGGGCTTCAAACAAAGGAAACATATCTAGAATAATTACAGCCAATGGCTGGACCCAGTGAGTCCTCGACTGAGTAAGTTATTTTTAGTGGTCATTAAAAGGGAATGAACATACTGTGTAGATTTGTGTGCTATTGTTTGAAGAAGTCTTAAAACTCTCAGATGTGCCCTTATAAGGCAGCAAAGGGAGGAACATTTAGGTCTGGAATGCCGCCCTTGACGATTCCAAAGCCTCACTGAGGCAAAGCTTAAAGTAAACACATTCACAAATCGCTGAAGTGCATCACTCTTAACTTCTGACCACTGTAAAATAACGTGAACATAAATTTTATTCTCATAGCTCTTTTACTGAATACATTGGAAGTGACTACCAGTCAGCATATTCACACTGCCAACACAATGACGCACGTGAAGACTTCACAGCAGAATATCAATAAGATCAGAAAGGTGATCTTTAAAAGCCAGGATTGATAAAAAAAAAATAGACTATAAAGGGGGAATTGGTGATTATAAAGAGCACAATGTTACTTAGTTACTTGCGAAGTTCCTGTGTGTGTGTTCTGTTGCCTGCTGAACATTTTTCAAACAAACACTTCAGTGTCTCACTAGAGTTTAAAAGTAGTTTGTGGCCCCTTGAGTGCATCTCACATTACTAGTGCTTCATTAGCACCTGTTTAAAACACAACTAGCACTCTCCAAAAACATAAGGAACACCATCCCAGAAGAACCAGACCATCTGTTCTGTTCTGTTACTCTGGATAATCCCAATTCTTATAGCATTCTCTCAGAAAATCCTATTGATGTGAACCCAAAAGTGAATACATACAGCAGTTTTGATGTCAAAGATTAGTTCTGCATAGTTTATATGAAGTGCCAACTACAAATGACCATCCCCTAGAGAGAATCCTGTGTTTATACTAGACAACAGTAAACTAAACCATGATACAAAATGTTTATAAAGACATTTGGCTGTAAAGGAAAATTATATGCGTCAGTATTTTTACCCAAGAGAAGTTTACACAGAAAAAAATTAGTCTTGTCAAAAGTGTTTTGGAGATTTGTTGTTGGAAAAAAAAATATTTGACTCGCACTTGGAAGTACAAAGTGTTCAGTAAATGTGCAGCACAGGCAAATACTCCGAAGCAAAGAAAAAGTTCATCACTTCCAGATGATGGCAACATTATAGGCCATTAGGGTCCAGTGTGTGTGCAGCAAAACGGGTGTTGACATATACAACCATGACAGCATGTCAGGCATGTAGGCTGGACTGATTAACATAGATCTCAGTGCTTATCAGCCATTCACTATGTCCACAGATCTACAAAAATGTCACACTATGATGAGATCTTAAACTGTAAAAGACTGAATGACAGATGAACACAGGTCAGCTCTTCATTCTTCATTCCCCAGCATGCAAACCTCTAAACTTAGGCCACTGAGAACAAACCATTCCCAATAGGAAAAATACATCCATTTGTTATTGTACTTTGGAATTTTGGATTTAGTTTGAAATAACTCAGTCTTGAAATTTTTTAAGCGTTTTAAAGTTTTAAGGGTTTTGTAGACTGACAAAAAAATGAACAGTTGGCTATATTATTAAACATAATAATAAAGAAAACAACTTTATGTAATACTACTACTACTACTACTATTAATAATAATTGTTGTTGCTGTTGATGTTATACGCATCACCTCTACGCTCAACTCTCTCCGGATCAGTTTCTTGGTCTCCCGCTCGCAGTAGACAAGCATAGCCTCTCTGTCATATCCTCTGGACGGTATTTTCTCTGTCTGGTTCCGCTGGCGGAGTCCCACCGGTACGTTTGGGTCGGGATCGATAAAAACGAGCTCCCGCTCGAGCTCCTCCACTTCCTCCGGTGAGAGTGTCGCGAGCAGCAGGTCCGTGTCCGAGTCATCGCTTCCCTGCCGCTCCAAGACCTTTGGTCTGGACATTTTCTTTGGAAATATTTAATGTTTATTAGCCAAATAAAATGTTTTAGTCTGCGGGAATGCAGCTGACAGAGTTTAAATAGTATATTTTCCCTTCACAAATGCCGTTAAATCCATGATAAAAAAGGGGTTGCAGAGTGTCTCGCGCTGAGAGCGCCTTTCACGAGCTCCAGCTCAAGCTCGGAGCGCCAAGACGCATTCCGCGCGATCCTTCACATTTGCGTGACCGCGTGCAGCCTGCGCACACGCACAAATGCGAGAGCGTCTGTCTGTCAGACAGGTCGTGTACCCCTTTTTTTTCCTCACAACCCACTTCCACTGACTGGAAAATTTTTAAATTCTGTCATACTTCTTTCACTCAAATACAACAGTAGTAATCACAAAAGTTCTCAATGGCCTTCCCCCACCTTTTCCTTGATATTGGTATTCTTCTTATATATAAACTTTATTACAGGCTCTAGACCCAACAACAAGACCAACAACATAACAGAAGGAATAGATACATAAACACATAAAAACATATTTTGATTCATGAGAGTCTTAACAGGCACCCATACCAATGTTTCCACAAATATGATTGATATCTAACCGAGCTGCACCTAGGGCTTGTGAGCATCATTATAATACAATTTTGAGACTCATCAAGTCGGGACATGAACTTAAACATTAGGTTCCTCAAGAGAGCCTGTAAAGTGCTTAGCCCTGAGTCACAAACTTTCACCACTTTCTGTATTGTTTCATAAGCCTGAACTTATGGTGCTTTTGATGTAATGTTGGGGTTCTGACTGGTGCAACAAGTGTGAAGGCTGGCAAGTGTGGTCCGATCCAACAGACGAGATACTGTAGCTCAAATTGCTCAAGAAGTTAATGCTGGTTCTGATAGAAAGGTGTCAGAATACACAGTGAATCACAGTTTGATGTGTATAGGGGCTGCATAGACGCAGACCAGTCAGGGTGCCCATGCTGACCCCGTCCACCACCGAAAGCACCAACAGTGGGCACGTGAGCATCAGAACTGGACCACGGAGCAATGAAAGAAGATGGCCTGGTCTGATGAATCACGTTTTCTTTTACATCATGCCTGGATGCTTGTACATCACTTACCTGTGGAACACATGCCACCAGGATGCACTATGGGAAGAAGGAAAGCTGGCGAAGGCAGTGTGATGCTTTTGGCAATGTTCTGCTGGGAAACCTTGGGTCCTGCCATCCATGAGGATGTTACTTTGACATGTACCACTTACCTAAGCATTGTTGCAGACTATGTACACCCTTTCATGGAAACGGTATTCCCTGGTGGCTGTGGCCTCTCTCAGCTGGATAATGTGCCCTGCCACAAAGTAAATATGGTTTAGGAACAGTTTGAGGAGCACAACAACGAGTTTGAGGTGTTGACTTCAAATTCTCCAGATCTCAATCTAATCGAGCATCTGTGGGATGTACTGAACAAATAAGTCTGATCCATGGAGGCTCCACCTCACAACTTACAGGACTTAAAGGATCTGCTGCTAACATCTTGGTACCAGATACCACAACACACCTTCAGGGGTCTAGTGGAGTCCATGCCTTGACGGGTCAGGGCTGTTTTGGCAGCAAAAGGGCGACCAACACAATATTAGGAAGGTGGTCATAATGTTATGCCTGATCGGTGTATGTTTGGAGGGTAAGGGCTTCTTCTGCAGCTGGATGCTTTAGCAGCAGTTGTATGAAATGGTATGCATAGGAATTACCACTAGATGGCTGCACTTTCACCAGATCTTGGAAGGCATAATAGCAAAATAATTCCTTATTAGTAGAAAGAGCAGAACATTTACTGTAAATTAAACTCATTCGATATCTGATTTCAGTATAAGTCTAATCTAATGTATAATGTCTAATGTATAGTCAAGGTATAACAGTGAAATCATTTAAATTATTTTAATTTTTTTAACGGTTTGTGGAATTTCAAGATAAAAAAAACTATAGGGAGGCTTGCTATAAATAAAAAAACTCATTTAATTAGAAAGAATCCCTGCCTCCCTGTGATAATCACTTTGATACCCCCCAAAATGTTTTATTATTTTTATTTTATTGTTGTTGCTGTTATTATTTTGTGTTTGTTTTGTTATAATTCTTCACTTCTGTAAATCACTGTGACATACCACAATCCCGGATGAAGCTCAACAGACACCCTCTGTCACCCCCCGAACCAGTCTTCTGTTGGTCTTCACTGCAGCGTGAGATATAAAGCATCTCGCTCCAGAATGGCTGCTGTGATGACTGCAGGTATCCATTTAAACAATGCTTTTATAATTCTTGTAAAGTTTACATGCAGATTTCATAACCTGCTTTTAACCACTCATTTGTTACACTACATGATGTTTTATTAAAGTTTGGGAGGAGCACGTTCAGATAATTAACCCAGTTAACACGGCAGGAGCACATTCAGTTAAACAACTCAATTAATGAGATAAGAGGTACATATACAGCAGACTTTCCATGACAGTTTTCCAGCATCCTTTCACCACCCCATCTCCTCACTTCTAACTATTTCTTTCCCAACCTGGGATGGAGTACATTTTAAATAGTATATAAAAATTGCTAAAATAACACTGGTCTGTGATCAGTGTAAAGAAATCAGATGCACCACCATACCAGTGATCACTCAATGAAGAGAAGAGACTTTGTTTGATATTAGAACAAAGAGTTTTATTCCACACTATAAATTGGGACACTTTTTTTTTTTTTTAAACAAGCTAGTCAAACCCCAAACCCTAACACCCCCACCCTTCAAAACGGCTTGAGCAAGTTTTGTGGCAGTTCATTACACTCTTCTGTCTGCTACAAATCTGACGTCTGTTTGTCCATTACATATCCTGAATATCTGACCACCATCTTTAAAAGCACCGACACAACTGAGACAGCCCAAACCTGAAACTTACAAATGACATTATTGCTCCGATAAATAAAACTAATCTACAAAAGGAAATAAAACGACACAACGGAGAGAATCCCAGATGCCTGTGTACTGAAACGGCAAGTTTCCAAAAAATAGTTTCTCTGTATTTATTATTTATTGTATTTGGTGAAAACTGTTGGTATGTCTTGTGTTGTGGCGTTTCTGGCCGTGCATGCAGAAGACCCTCGCTGTGTTTCACGAGAGCATCTCTCCTCCACACCAGAAAGCAACACAAACACAAACCCATGCACCACTATATTCATTCAGCATTTAGCATATTTATCATTGTTTTAGACAATCACAAACAGTTCGACAGAAGGAAAAAAGCTGTAAAAATACAAAAAAGTGACCAAATAGTATCATTCAGGACAATAGAGTCCAACAAAAAGAGTAAAATAGCACCGTTGTTACAAAGATCAGAGGTTGTAGGTTAGGGAACGGGGAGGGTCAGTTACACATCCAGGAGAAGGGATGGAGGAGGATGGGGTGGGAGTCCGGTTTCCGCCCTCGTCCGTTTCACTTCCGGCGGGTCGCGTTGGTTGTGCTGCATGTCACGCACATGTAATCCTCCTCGGCTGCGAGTTCTGCCGATACCCCCACACATATCATGTGGAACCAGCGGTTACAGCAGTCACACTGCACCCAGTACACCTGAAGCAGATAGAAACCAGTCAAAACACATTCAAACACACGTGCACACGTTAGCTGTTTGAGTAATCCTTGAAAGATGGCCATCTCGATTTAAACACATGACAGTGATTCGGCTATGTCTATTAAACCTTTGACTAATACAATCACAGCAAACATCACAGCTGCTGCTGACACAGAGAGAGCAGTTGTCATGTATAGGTATAAAACAGCTTCACAAACAGTCTTTTCAACCACACAGTATCGTTATTATGACAGAAGTACTGGGATAAAAGTTTATAGTTTGGATATAAACACTGATGTCTAGGGTAGTGATCATAATAAGAGTAAAGGCCCCGATTTACTTCAAACGAAATCGAAGAATGAACTGATGTGACGTCATTTCGAACAAAATCAGTCCAAAACGAAGTTCGTTTTGTGTTCTTTTTGGAAGTTCGAAACGGCTTGCCAAAGCGAATTTTCAGGAAAAGTTCGCTCCAGCTACAAAACACCTTCGTACTACCATTGGTCTGTGACGATAACGTAATAGGAGGTGTGCGCCGAGGCTCCGCCTTCATTCGCATGGAATTAATCTCTGACTCATTTCGTCTGTAGAGTTTGTTGAGGTAAGAGCTCCGCTGGTAAAAACATGAACACACTGGATAACTGCTTTATAGTACAAAATGAAGTTGTGCTTCAGATGAAATGAGGCACTGACACTGTTTTTCATGTTTGATACTGTAAAGCTGCTTGCTTTTAAGCAATCTACTGAATGAAGTGTTATAAAAATTAATGTGACTGGATTTGCAGAGCTCGTGCTAACTAACATACCAATGTTGTTATGATCAGACGCTTTGCTTTATATAAAAAAATGCTTGCAGTTTTCTCTTTTTTGTGTGTTTATTTTATTACTGAGAAGAAAGTGTACAGCACGTATTTACATGTTCATCTAACCGTCGCTCTCAGCAGTGTGGACGGCGTTAGATGATCGATTACAGTATATCGCTGGTCACGCATGTTGAACTTCGTTTTACTCCTAAACGAAGAATGAAAAAGAACTTTGTTTAAAGTATATCTGGGCCTTAAATCACCTTTTGAAAGTTATTTTATGCTTCAAATAAAGATTGTATCTATTATATCATTACACCAGTAGGTGGTGACAAGTGACCCATAAAAAATATTTTTGCCGTTAGCTATGTTTCCATTCAAAGTTGCAAATTTAACTTATACAAATCGGAATATCGCATAAAACATTTGCAAATAAAGCAGCGCTTCCATCCCATGAGTTCAAGAGAACAAAATCATCACTTCTTGGGAAATTGGCACAAAATATCTGTAATAAAAATGGCTGCTAGAATTGGGGAAAGCCATTGTCATGCTATCATGCTATCTTGGATGCCTTGCATTGGGAACGCTATCATGTCTTCTGGGATTTCGTTATACCAAATCATTTTGATGACAGACTTTGGTTCAGGAATTTCAGAATGATCAAACCAACATCTGAGATGCTGTGCAATGAAATTGGTCCAGTGGTTAGTCCAGTTATCCACCGGACCATGTGACGAGGCAAAGTCACATGAGTTTTTTGTTGTGCGTTGTGGGAATTATTGAGTAAATATATTTCTATTGTAGTTTATGCGCATGTCTTATTATCATATTAAAAAAAATGTATCCACCTCAACTGAGTGCAAAAGTTTTTATGTGCAGTTTTAGAATCTTGCCGTTTCCATCCAGCATTTTTTATGTGATATCCCAAACTGCACATAAAAATAGGTGGATGGAAATTAAATATTAAAATATTGAATTAAATATTTTTAAAAAGACAGCAGTAATTAACGTTTTGTCAGAACCCCTAATAAATGAAGTTATTTTGTTTAGTTGTCTATTCAGAATTGAGTAGCTCTAGCACAAACTCTGCCATTACGTTAACTCACTCACCTCTTCCCCTTCCGGCTGGAGACAGCTCTCTGCTGGACACAGGGTCATATCCTCCTCTGAGTCTTCCGACTGAGACACGTCTGATGCAGAGACAGATGCCGCTTTCCTCTCTCTCCGCTTCTCTGTACCCATTCTCTGCTTCTTGCTTTTCGGCTTTATCCCTCTATCCCTGATCTCAGTATCCTCTCTGTTCATTCGCCGCTTGGCTTTCTTTTCTGCTGAAGTGATTGCATCTCTCTTTAGAGGAAAAGAAGAGGAAGACAGAGAGGAATAATTAAATGTAAATTCTTAAAATGTCTCAGATGTCTTCAAACTTTTTTTCAGGCTGAGGACCCTTTGGTGGATCAACAAATGTTTGGGGACAGAAATATTTTTTTTCTTGCTTTCCACAAAAATAATAAGCAGCACAACTATTTAACATTGATGATAATAATAAGATATAACATATTATGTTGTATAGGTCTAGAGTAATGGCTGCTTCGCCGTCACAGGAATTAGTTGCATTTTAAAATGTTTTAAAATAGAAAACAGTTATTTTAAACTGTAATAATGTCACAATATTACTGTTTTACTGTATTTTTTTTTTTTATCATCAAATCTATACAGCTTTTGATTACTCATGCAGTTCTGTTTATTAACCGCTAGAGGGCCAAAAAAAAAATTGCGGACTGCAGCTTTAACTTAATTCCGCATTTTTTTTTAAATGCATATTTTTTGTTATTTGATATCAATCAATAATAGCCAGACCCCACTGAAGACCTCACTCTAAAACACACTTGAAAACTTAATAAGCTTTAAATAAACATAAATAGTGGCCGCCTACTTTTTCAGCAGCCTCAGTTCTGTATTTCCATACAGATTAAATAAAGATATTCACTTTGTTGAAAACCCCTCAACCATCAGCTAAATCAATCAGCTCCAAGATAAATCACATTTGATTTGAAACAAGAAGGTTGCTTCAAAGTTAAAAGACCTGTACTTGCATGAAGCAAGTGATGTAATTAAGTAAAAAAAACAAAAAAAAAAAACAAACAAAAAAAAAACACCAGTACAATATAAATCTATTTACTTAGTCATATAAAATATATGCAGTGTATACAATACTATATATTCTAAGTTGCAAAATATTCAAATATATTCATGATATATTATGTAAATATATTATGTAATTCATGCTTTATGTGAGTGGGAAGTTGCTGCTGAGTTCACCATGGCATTTTAAAGGAACTCTCCACTTTTTTTTTGAAAATAGGCTCATTTTCCAACTCCCCTAGAGTTAAACAGTTGAGTTTTATCATTTTCGAATCCATTTAGCTGATCTCCGGCTCTGGCGGTACCACTTTTAGCATAGCTTAGCATAGTTCATTGAATCTGATTAGACCGTTTGCATCTCACTCAAAAATGACCAAAGAGTTTTGATATTTTTCCTATTTAAAACTTGACTCTTCTGTAGTTACATCGTGTACTAAGGCCGACAGAAAATGAAAAGTTGTGATTTTATAGGCCGATATGACTAGGAACTATACTCTCATTCTGGCGTAATAATCAAGGAACTTTACTGCCGTACCATGGTTGCAGCTGGCGCAATGATATTACGCAGTGCCTGTGACCCCCTGCTTGCACAGGGAGCGTGCCTTGCAACCAGGGAGACATTTGTGAGAGGCGCTGCGTAATATCATTGCGCCTGCTGCACCCATGGTACGGCAGCAAAGTTCCTTGATTATTACGCCGGAATGAGAGTATAGTTCCTAGCCATATCAGCCTAGAAAATCGCAACTTTTCATTTTCTGTCGGTCTTAGTACATGATGTAACTACAGAAGAGTCAAGTTTTAAATAGGAAAAACATCAAAACTCTTTAGCATCTCACTCAAAAATGACCAAAGGTCTAATCAGATTCAATGAACTATGCTAAGCTATGCCAAAAGTGGTACTGCCAGACCCAGAGGTCAGCTGAATGGATTCGAAAATGGTAAAACTTTAACTCTAGGGGAGTTGGAAAATGAGCCTATTTTCAACAAAATTGGAGTGTTCCTTTAAACCCTGATTATTCTTCTCAATTAGTGATTGAATTTTACTTGCTAAACAGCATGAAAGTCTCACACTCTTTACCTCTCTCTGCGGCGAGGAGTGTTTCTGTGTGAGGTAGGGTGTGTGTTCTGTGTGGGACATGTTTGTGGTCGGGAGGCCAGACAGCAGAAGTCTGTAGAGCTGCTGGGTCTCGGGGAGAGAAACCTGCAGGAGCAAACCCTCCACCATCAGTTCCTCCAACTCAGAACTGAGACCTGGAACACAGACAGAGTTTCATTTTAAAATGTCATAAAGCAGTCATTCTGCACTTGCTCTGCAGTGAGATTTCAGAAAATTTCTGAAAATGCTCTGAGTTTATGTATGTGAGAATGATACAGACCCTGGAGAGGGATACAGCGTTGCTCTGTGTAAAACACCGTCTGCTCCTGCCCAGAAACACGCCAGTCCTGACTCTGAGATGGAGATCCACACTGCTGCTACAATAAAACAACAATGACTCTTTATTGATGGGTGGTAAGCAAAATTGGCATTACACAGCTAAGACAAAATGTAATTCACAAAAAAAAAAAAAAAAAAAAAAGTATTATTATTATTATTAAATAAAAAATGAAAAGTAAAATAAATACAATTAAAACCATGGGTTAGATAACAAAAAATAACTAAAAATGTAATTGAATAAATGCAATTGAATAAAAAAAATGCTTAATAAATAAAATAAAAAAATAAAATAAAAATACAATAGCAAAAAAACCAAAAAAAAAAAAAAAACCAAACAAAAAAAAATAAACTGCAGGATTCTTAGCCCTTTGGAAACAAGACATCAAACCACTAATAGTCTGTTGCCTGTGCTGTGTGAAATAATGTCTAACCTTCCTGTTGTGCCCAGCGGTCCGGTGTCTCTGTGTAGGTGAAGCTACTCTGCAATCCTGAGAGGTCAGCGAGAGCTCATAAGAGTCTATGACCTCTCGTGCCCTTCGCTGCCAGCTGACAGCGCGTTCAACCATATAACGTAGAGCGTCACCCTCCGGGAGACGCACACGGATCCGCTGCAGTGATGACAAAAGTGTCAGGATCTTGTCCAGAGGAGGCTTAGTCGACCGTAGGCATAACGGACACAGCCAGGCTTCAGGGTCGAGGGGATCCGAGGGCCCACGAACGCACACGCTGTGGAAAGCATCTCGACACAGCTCGCACTGCAGCATGGCGCCCATGGCTGGCTTCTGACACACACACACTTTGAGAGCAGAGCAGTCTGCTGTAGGCAGGAGCTTCGATTCATTAGCTGCACGGAGAGAACATAGTGACTCCAACTCTTTTAAACGAACCTCAGCCAGAGTAAACATCTGCAAGAGAGAAAAAGAGAGTGAATGAGAAAGAGAAACTTTTCGTTCATCTCAAATATTTCTGGAATGTACCGTATATCAAACTCACAGCGGATGCAGAGTCTTTGCTGTCTGAAAGTGCTCTCTCAACATCACTCATACTGTCCAGCTTCACAAGCTTCTTCTTCCCTGATGACACAAACTCTCCCTTCACCTTCCTCATCTTCTTTTTCAAAGAGCTGCCCACTTCCCATCGGGGACACAAGACCTGCACAGGTGATCAGACCCATGAATAACCTCGACAACGGTTTATTCAAAATAAAGTTTTACAAATTTTCTTTATGAGTGAATGTCATGAAAACCTTCGAAGGTCATATGTAAAAAATATGAAATTTTATTTCATATTATATTTCAATAATTATAAATTATATTTAGCTTTTTTTTTTTTACATTTGCACTGAATTCATGAATCTTTATAGATATGTTAATAATTAAAATTAAATAAATTCAAATAAAATTAAAATGATACATTTAGCTTAATTATTTTTGAAAATAATTGGGATAATATTTAATTATTATAATCATCATAGATTATCAATACATAATTATGTGTAACCATAAATTAAAGCAAAGCAATAATTAAATTTTTTTTTTTTTTTTTTTTTTGCGTTGAAGAAATGAGATTACAAAACAAAAATAACGAATTTATTCAACAGTTTGGGTGAACTAACCGTTTAAATGATAAGTTTAAAATTCTAAAAGTTGTAAGCTTATAACAACTTTTAGAATTTTAAACCTATCATTTAAAGGGTTAGTTCACCCAAACTGTTGAATAAAGTCGTTATTTTTGTTTTGTTTTTGCACACAAAAAGTATTATCATCACTTCATAAAATTAAGGTTGAACCACTGTAGTCACGTCGACTGTTTTAACAATGTCTTTAGTACCTTTCTGGACCTTGAAAGTGGTGGTTAAATTGCTGTCTATTCGCCTTAATCACCTGGCGGCCATTTTGAAAACTCGAATGCCGTTGAGGGGTACACAAACCCGGAAGTTGGACTCCGATACGGTACTATCAATCAGTACCAGCAATGGAAACTTTGTGGACTGCGGATCTTGCCATTTTTACACGATTTGACAGTTTTTTTAAATAAATATTAAACATATAAAAAGTGTGCATCATAGCTGACATGTAGATGAACACTTTACAGTTGTTTTTTTGACTGTAAATTATTCCCTTCAAATGTTATTGAGCTTTAAATTATGGCATATTTATGAATGAGCTTATATACAATAGTGAAAAATAGCCATTTTTACACATGATTTGACAGTTTATTTGAATAAATATTAAAAATATAAAAAGTGTGCATCGTAGCTGACACCTGGATGAACACTTTACAGTTGGTTTTATGGCTGTTAATTATTCCCTTCAAATGTTATTGAAGTTAGAATCCTGCATACCTATTGTCCGATGTAGCTTCAGAGACAGTTCTTAAATTTGCGAATGTCAAACGTTTAACGTCAAACCAACGTTATGCCAGTGACCAGGATCCCTTCTGATATTTTTTATCCACTCTCGACGTAGTCCCTTATCCTCTGGAAAACGGTGAAAGGTTTGTCCTCTGTTGGATTTTTTCCTGTGTGACGAAGTGCACTGGGGAACACAGCAGCGCGACGCCATTGCAGCTAAGAGAAATCGCGACGCGAGAATTCCCGGAAGTGGTAGGTGTACCCCTCAAGCTCCTTAGAACGTTCGAGGTGAATAAGGGGAATGGACGAGTCATATACCTCTCGGATTTCATCAAAAATATCGTAATTTTTGCTCCGAAGATGAACGAAGGTCTTATGGGTGTGGACCGACATGAGGGAGAGTAATTAATGACAAAATTTTCATTTTTGGGTGAACTAACCCTATAAGAACTGAAACGTCCATTTAAATTATAAAAAAGGCCACTTAAAAATGTAATACTTCCTATTAGTTTAATATATAATATTTCCAGACTAACCTCCAACAGTGTAAAGGGGGAGTTTTTGACGAGGAAGGTTTTTGCTGCTGACTCTTTCCAGGACTGCACCTCTGATACCAGAACCTCCAGCTGGTCCAGAGGCTCCAGTCGCACAGGAATAGCATGAGCTCTCAGAACCATATCAGAGAGCGAGCCGAGAACCGGAGTCTGACCTCCCACCTGCCAGCACAGACAATCACAACTACCATTAAACATTACTGACAGATTTTTTCCCTTCAAAAACATGAACAGGCACGAGATGGTACCCTAGTGTGCAAAATGCAAACATTTTGCGAAGAATACTCAACCTGTAAATCCTCAGCTTCCTGGAGCCATTCTTTAGCCCTGTTCACTGTGTCTTGTAGTAGGAGGCAGTTTGGTAGGTATGCAGGTACCCCCTCCACCTGAGTCAACATCGAACCAAGCGTCTCTAAACTCTCTAGAGGCCTAAAAGAAAAAAGAAAACATTAAAACATTAACAAATATCATTCAGCTCATTACACAATCTCTATGTGGTGCCTCCTGCAAGTCCTCAGCACGCACCACAGGAGTTAATTCAATCTTATTCAAGGGCTGCTTTGCATTTCCAAGCCTCAGTTTTATCCTGAACTGATGCAAATGCTCATCTGTTGTATAAAAGGAAGTGGTTCCCAAATCCAATTTGTTTGACATGTCTACCATCGTAGACATTGCCTTATGAAAATTAGAAATGCTGTCTTGGAATCTAATTAAAATAAAATAAGCTTAAGTTGAAGTACTAAAATGACTAAATAAAAAAAAAAAAAAAAAAAAAAAATTAAAGCTATTTAAAAATAAAACTAGTTTAAAAAAAAAATGCCAAAGACAAAATTACAGAAACTTAAAAAAAAAAAATAAAAAAAAATATATATAATAAATAAAAGCTAATTCAACATATTAAAATACTATAATATTATATAAATAAAACAAAAACAAATTTAAATTAAAAGACTTCTGGTTGAATTATTCAAATAAGTTTTGTAAACGAAATTAATATGGTGCCCTTTTTAACTAATTGCCTTTTGTTAAAAAAGTACGGGTCTTTATATATGAAAATATATAGCTGCCTATATTTGGGGAAGGGAGTTCATATTTGGTAGTCGGACATCACGCAGCGCTGCCCTCACCTGGCCTTCAGCAGTGCCTGCGCTTTCTCCTCCAACTCCTCTGAGATCGTGAGCAGCTCCTGCAGCCGAGCCATCGTGCGTTCAGTGGAGGGATGCGGTGTCAGTCCGACTCCTCGATCGATCAGCCGGCGCATGCTGTCCAGAGAGAAACCGCAGGGGTTTGATACCGGATCCTCTGCCTGCTGAACTCCGGCCAGCCACCGAGCCTGTTCCAAACGCTCCCGCAGCAGCGGCAACTCGGGAAGAAACACGTCGAACTGAGAGCCCTCCTCCAGCAAAGACTCAATCTCACTAACAGCATCTGCGCTCACTTCATCGGAGAGAAGCTTCTCACTGTGCTGCTGGAAATCCTCGATGTTATTCAGCAGTTCCTGAGACAGAGAGTGTTAAAAGCTTCTATTATAGGAGCTGTTTAGAGATGAACGGTGCCTCATTAATCTTCAGAAAGACTGCCTGGATCATACACGACTGCGTGTGCACATGTGTGTGTGTGTGTGTCAGTCACCTTCAGAAGCGGTGCCTGTGTCAGGCTGCAGGGCAGGTTATAAAGCTGGCGGACAAATGATCTCATTTCCTCCACAGTAAGCTGATTAGGAGATTTACCCCCGCCTGTGCGATACCTGCAGACAGATGACGGCAGACAGACATAAACAAACGCATGAAAGAATACACAAAATTCACATGCCACATGTGTCTTGGCCAAACCAAACCGCTGTGTGCAAGAAAACAAAGCCTCCCACACTGGAAATTCCCCTTAAATGGAAATAAACACAGAAATAAACACTGTGAGTTGAAGTACTTGTACAGTAAGTAAGTGTGTAAGGTCATTCTTGCATCCATTTTTGCATTATGTAAGTATGTGTACAGACGGGTGTCATTGAGAGTTGCAATGCACCTCTCTGTTTTTTCAGCAATCTGGTGGGAAGTGGATGGGTGGGCAGTATCTATGTTTGATAACATTAGCCGCTTTTGCCAAACTGTTCTTTGTTTAACTGTTCCATTCTGTTATAATGACCCTTAATGTCTTTTAAATTACATGGTTCATATACTAGTATATTACTGAAGCTATAGGTTGACATCAAGCATTTCTCATTCTTACTGTTTTTTTTAGTTAGCTTATGTACTAGCATAGCATACATCTACCCGATTAGCCTGCTTAGCTTATATTAGCTATGTTCTTTGCTTCCAATATCCGCTTTACATAATACAATAGTGAAATAGGTTATAATTAGTCAAGACATCACATTAACATCTGTTGATCAGGTGTGGGGGGGGGGGGGACGACTAGATTTCTCATCATACCAGTACAGATATGGTTTCATTTTCCACAGTGCGGCTAATAATGGCAGCTTTTTTGGAATGCAATACAAATGCGTCAGTCATTGCCTTGATAACGCAAGAGTTTGCAGATGATATGAGATGTAAATATAGCGTCCGTTATGGAGGATGATCAGAAATGTATTTTAATTATATTATTAATTTGTGTTTACTTTGCTCGAATAGCACGCTTAGCCAACTACAGAGAAATTGGTGGCTAAGCAACAGACAAGTGACCGATCATGAGTTGCGATGTCACTACACGCATTCTACCAGCACGGTTCGGCACTGTTAGCCAACCGTTCTGAGAATTCCAAATCAGCATATTAGAATGATGTCTGAAGGATCATGTGACACTGAAGATTAGGAGTAATGACTACTGAAAATTCAGCTTTGCTGTCACAAGAATAAATTACATTTTAAAATACATTAAAAAAACCTGCTATTTTAATTGTACTAATATTTCACAATATTACTTATAATAGTACAATATTCCTAATATAACTGTAGCGTTATAGTTATAGTCTATTTATAGTCTATTTGTGGTTTTGTGTGTGTGTGTGTGTGTGTGTGTGTGTGTGTGTGTGTGTGTGTGTGTGTGTGTGTGTGTGTGTGTGTGTGTGTGTGTGTGTGTGTGTGTGTGTGTGTGTGTACCTGGTCTGCCTCTTGCCGTTTAGCAGTTGCTGAGCAACAGATGAGCATTTCTCAGCATCTTGAGTAACTAGCCTCAGCTGACGTAACAGATCATTCTCTGGGAATGACTTCTCATCAGACTCCTCTAAAAGGGTGCGAAACACGGTGACATCTACAGCGAAAGAGAGAGGCCAGACGCAGAAGTGAAACTCATGATATGGCACTCACAAATGCATATAACTTCAGTGATGTAACATTTTATGACTGAAATACAGTATTCTATGTAGTGTGGGATTTGATTTTGTCTTTAAGACTGTGAAAACTGGACTATAATATTAATTTTTTACATGCGCATGAAAAAACGTTAAGAGGTGAAAAGTTACTACACCTTTTGCTTAGTATAAAATAATTTTCTTCTTCAGAATATCATGCAGACAATTGTGTAAAATTTATTTTATTAATATATTTATATTTTATATAATAAAAATAATTTTAAAAGTACATGTTGAAAGTGGATTCTCATTCAGAAAGTTTTAGAGACTATCAGTTCTTCAAAATGAAACTCACTGCGTTTCTTGTCTAGCTTTGCTTCCATGACCTCTGTCACCCTTGACGCCCACTCGTCATAAGACTCCGCCCTCTGCCGCACAGCGTTCATCATGGGGTAAAGGTCATCCAGTGTGTAACGGTAACTGTGTGGTTGAGCATTACACTAAGTGAAACTTTCACCACGTTCACTTAAGAAAAATTTGCACCACTGATTATTATTATCAGCAGTGGAATCACTTCAATGATTCAATATATTAAATACATGTAAATGTATTTAAATGTCTTTGTTGAAGAAAATACATATAGGCCAATCTTTAGATAAGGTCATTGAGGAGTAATGAAAGCAGAAGTGGAGACTTACTTGAGTGTGTAGTTGGAGACAGGGCAGGAGCAGAGGTCGTGGACGTGGTGTAGACACACCTGGACTCCTGGTCTACAGGGGCAGGTGAGAGCAGACAGGTAACAGGTGGTACGACACTTCACGCACTGTCTCTCATCATCTGCCAGCAAGTCATATTCAAACAACTCACACTGGACCACCCCCTACACAGAAAGAGAATATTAATAAATTATCATTTATAAAATAGATTGCATATATTACCAAAAATGGCATAATCAGACATTACTAGAATAGCTAACATATTAAAATAACCAATATTATACACCACCATGACCAATACTGTATTATATTATATATTCATAAGAGCTGACAATTAATTAAAACTTCTTTTGTAGTCAATCTGTCACTGAATTGATAACATTTGCATTATTAAAAATAAACTTTAAAAATAAAAATAAACACCATTACATTATATTTAGCTAATCTCAAATTAACACATGGTCAATTTAACATTGACAACTCAAAAATAAATAATATAATATAATATAATATAATATAATATAATATAATATAATATAATATAATATAATATAATATAATATAATATAATATAATATAGTGTCATCCATACTAATTGCATCATGTAATTAGCACACACACCGACTTGACAGGTTTTGTTTGTGTTTTCTCACCATCTTTCGGACTTTGTCCCGTAGCTCTCTCTCCTCTCTTATCATGAGCTGCATGTCCTTCTGTACGGCTGACGCCAGAACCACGTCCAGGTTGTCGGCCTTCATGGCCATATTACACACCATCTCATCATGTGAGAACACGCAGTAACGGTGCAGCAGGCGGTAGTGATCCACACACTGACGCCCCAGTGGCATCTGCACACCAAATTTACAACACAAAGTAGTAACAGATTAGAAAAAAATACAGAAAAACAACTGCAAAAATGTATGTGAAGTAAAATTATCGATGCTCAGCCCTGAGTCCTGTCCAAGATAATCTGCATTAAAGGGTTAATTCACCCAAAAATGAAAATTCTGTCATTTATTACTCACCCTCATGCCATTTGAAACCCATAAGACCTTCGTTTATCTTCGGAAGACAAATGGGGACCTTTTTAATGAAATCTGAGAACTTTTTAGCCTCCGATAGACTGCAATTACCACTTTCAAGGCCCAGAAAGGTAGTAAAGACATTGTTAAATAGTCCATGTGACTATAGTGGTTCAACCTGAAAGTTATGAAGTGACGAAAATACTTTTTGTGCACAAAAAAACCAAACAAAAATAAAGACTTTATTTAACAATTTCTTCTCTTCCCTGTCAGTATCCTATGCTATTCACAATACAGTGCAGCGTTTCCAGGTTCTACGTCAGAATGCACACAAAAAGTATTTTCGTCGCTTCATAGCTGTAGTCACATGAACTGTTTTAACGATGTCTTTACTACCTTTCTGGGCCTTGAAAGTGGTAATAATGTTGCAGTCTACCAGAGGCCAAATAGCTCACGGATTTCATCAAAATATCTTAATTTGTGTTCCGAAGATGAACGAAGGTCTTAAAGATTTGGAACGACATGAGAGTAAGTAATTAATGACAGAATTTTCATTTTTTTCATGAACAAACCCTTTAACAAAAATCATTGTAACAGCAGGATTAATCGAGGAAAAGCTCACCCAGTCCACCGTGCAAAAATTCACAGCCTCTGCGAAGTTGAAGCCCTGGTTGAAGCCGCTATGATAGGATCGCGGAAAAGTGATGACAAACTCTCCCGCGCACTGATTGGTTCTGTAAATCTAAAAACAGAGTGTGTGTTACTCACAGGTTCTCCATGCGAGTGTGTGACTCGTGATTGTGTATATAAAAGTTACTCACTGGTACTCCATGGGCCATGAGTGTATTGGGGTTCATGATTGTGACGAGCTGGTGTAGAAGATCCGGCTGAGACTCAAACAGTTCCGGGGCCAGTTTCTTCATGACTGCTTCCAACTGCTCAGCGGCAAAACCAGGAGCTCCATACCAGGTCTTAGGTTCTCCCCTAACACACAAAAAACACACAATCAGGGTCTTCACACATACATGACTGTTCAAAAGTTTTCGGTAAGATTTTTTGAATGTTTTGGAAAGAAAACTCTCATGCTCACCAAGGCTGCATTTACTTAATAAAAGTACAGTAAAATAATCTTGTGGAATACTATTACATTTTAAAATGACTGTTTTCTATTTTATTATATTTTAAAAAATGTATTCCTGTGATGGCAAAGCTGAATTTTAGCATCATTACTCCAGTCTTCAGTGTCACATGATCCTTCAGAAATCATTCTAATATGCTGATTTGGTACTCAAGAAACATTTCTTATTACCAATGTTGAAAACAGATTGTGATCCTTTTTTTTTTTTTTCTTCTCTCAGGATTATTTCTTCCTTTATTAAGCATGAAATTGTACTTATTATTACCAGTGCAGATAGTTGATTGAATAGCTCCAGTGGTCCTCAATGTGCCAGCAGAATGAGGAGAAGCACATGCCCACATAGAGCCATGGCAAAGTCATGCCACAGATATCAGCAGTGACATGGGTCAGCACTGATGGTGTCATCATGGCCATGTTATTCAGGTTCCACCCACTGTGAAGATATTTCTACAGCAACCAAACATAGCACAGAATAACTAAATCACTGATGGAAACAGGATGTACTACATATGGAAAATAAAACGTCAGACATTCTGAGTAATATCTCAGAATCTGATATTTCAGTTATACCTCATCATGCGGTGCAACCTTAAACTTTCCACCCTTGATTGGAAAACCGCTTCCGAACTCTTTTGAGGCTATATCAGCACCATATTCCACTGTCACATCCTCCTCAATGGTGCCGACCAACCTCCAAAACTCTTTTTCTACCAATTCGGTGGGTACCATCTACAACAAACACCAGATTCAAAGGAAAAAAAATTAACATCAACATCATCGCTTAAGTTAAGGTTAATTCATAACATTATATTTGCAAATCTATACTCTTGAGAGTCAACGTCAGAGTCTCAGTAGGGTTTTGTACATACATGAACAGGCATGTTGAAATAGTCTGACTTGAAGGAGTCTGCCATTTCCCCAAAAGATTTCAGAGAATAGTCCCTGTACGCTTGCTCGAAGCCAAACGCCTCCTGAGGTTTACTGCACTCCTGCAGATACACATAAATAAAGAGTCAATCATGTATTCTACTGAATCAAAGGATGGGGACTAAAGCAGTACTGTTCAGATTCATTTGCTCCTTCTATTGACTTAAAAACGATGAACAAACACTGTTATTTTTTATTATGCAAACTCACCCGAGCCAGACACTTAGGGCACCTCCAATCACCTTTAGGAACATCACTGAGGGGTGGGATCAAGCAGAAGGTGTGGTAGCTGTCATCACAACCGTCACATAGTAACAAACGATCCTCGTCGTTCCCTTTTCCACACACTAAACACACATACAGGTCCACCTAGACAAAGACAGAGACCACTATAATACCACAAGCCAAACACGTTTAGCTACACAAAAAGTGTTTGAATAGAGCTAATAATTATAAAAGAAGTATATTTTTTTCCAAATTTATTTCACTTGTACCAACTCTAAACTACACTGTAAAACACAGCATCTCATTACGATCAATAGAATCGGTCTGTCCACTGTTCTGATTTACATGTGACAGAAAAGCTCAGCAGAACTTACATTTGAATAAGAGAGGGGAGGAAACTCACCATGCTCACTGGAGGTGGAGGAAGAGGAAGAGGAGGGGTGTTTTTCTTGTAACGTGATTTGCTTTTATCTGGTTCAGGTGTCAGCTCTTTTATCTCCACAGGTTCCTGCTTCACCTGTATAGGGATCTCCCTCTCTAATACACACATATAAACACATTTGTTAATACACAGACACTAATTTGACTAATAAAGCTATGCTAATCACATGTTTGCTTTGCTTGATTGACTACTGAAGATAAGAGTCATTTGAGGTTAGATGCAAAAGTTAGATGCTCACCTGGTTCAGGCTTGGCAACGAAGGAACCCATCCTCCTCCTGAGATTGGGCCTGTTCTCACATCCCTCACCCCCTTCTGACTTAACACAGCCAGACTACAGACACACAATGAGCATGAGAGTTAAAATATTGACAATAATAATAATAATAATAATAATAATAATAATAATAATAATAATGTTTCTTGAGGAACAAAACCAAAAATTAAAATGATTTCTGAAGGATCATGTGACACTGAAATGGCAGCTTTGATATAAATTACACTGTAAAATATAAAACAGAAAAGGTATTTAAAAAAAAAAGTAATATTTCACAATATTAGTTTTTACTGTATTTTGATCAAATAAATACAGCCGTGCTGAGCATAAGAGGCTTTTCAAAAAAATAAAAATAAAATAAAAATCTTGCCGATCTCTGTTAAAAGATACTGAATAACCAAACTGATATACTGACTAGCATGGAGTAGCAAGTAGAACAACTAAAACTAAACTGACAAAATGGAGGCAGATTGTGATTATGAACATACAGTATGAGTGCGAGTGTTTACATTCACCTCGGTTTTCATCCTCTTGGCTCTTCTGGCAGGTGCGCTCGTGTCGCTGGGCAGGACATGAATGTTTTGCCTCTGCAGCAGGTCGTGAGGTTTATACTCTTTCTCTTGGTCATTTACATCATCCACTGACGCCTTCTGCAGACACTGAAGAAAACAAGAAAAACAAAACTCAACAGGTTATATGAGTTCTCAGTCTGGAAATTAACTTCTGAAACATACTAAACGAAAAAACTACAGTGACCAGTACTTCTTATGTGAAAGTGTAACACTTAAAGAGGTTTGTTAAAAAATGGACATTCTGTCATCATTTACTCTCTTTACCCTCATGTGGTTTTAAACCTGTATGAGTTTCTTTTTCCCTGTTAAACACAAAAGGAGATGTTGGGCAGAATCTCCAAGTTTCTTTTTTTCCATACTGGGAATAAGAGTAAAAAGCTAGGGCTGAATGGTAAGATTTTCAGCAAATAACAATTACATGTTTGCCTTTTCCTCAAACAAAGCCATGATATGTTTTCGGAAGAGTTGTATGAAGTACTTTTTTTTTTAGCTTGACAGACCGTGGAAAAGAACAGCTTGGGAATCCTGCATAACATCTCCATTTGTGTAGAGAAAGTCAGTCAAACAGGTTTAGAACAACATGAGGTTGGTAAAATGATAAAAATAAATAAATACATTTCTGCATGAACTTCTCATTTAGAGTATAATTTAATAAAAAATAAGGTCTGTTTTTGATCCAGAGTGCTGTTTAAGATTTTAATTCAACGAAAAGTCAAAGGTCATTTTAAGGTCATCTCATGGTTCTCCACACTTGAAATTGTGAAACTTCACACTTTAAAAAAATCCCTCTAAATCACCGTCATCATTTCCCTCCTCTCCACAGATAATCTGTGCTAACGTGTGAATAACCTGTTAGCCCGGCCTTAAAGAGTGTTACATCTGTGATTGCATGCAGGAAAAATCCTCAGCATTCCCGGTTATGCTTGCTACCACTATCAGATTACAGATTAACATAGAGACAGAGGATAGAGGGAGGAGAGAGAACAGCTGGAGGTGTAAAGAGATTAGCGTGAACAGAAAGCAGGTCACAGTCTCTGTGGGTTGAGAGGAGAAGTGGGAGGGGGAGGAGTGAAATAAAAGATGCAGCAGAAGTCAAAAAGACACAAACAGAAAGAGCAGCAAGTGAAAACAAAGACAAGAGAAGTAGGTGGAGAATAAAAGCAACAGTGTCTCGGCAGGATGGCTACGGGTTTGGCGGGGGTCAGGACGGGTCAAATGCTGTCCATCACAGAAACACCAGCTCGTTCCCATTTGTCACACAAACTCAAAAAACAAAACACTAGGTTAAGAAAAATAAACAAACACACACACACACACACACACACACACACACATGCTGACTACTAAAGCAGCAAAAGGAAATGTTTACATATCATTAAGATAAAGAACCAAGGAGATAGACATTAATATAGGGCTAATACACGATTTTAAAAATATGAACCATAATAGTGTGATGTTCAGA
This sequence comes from Megalobrama amblycephala, assembly GCF_018812025.1. Lineage (NCBI taxonomy): Eukaryota > Metazoa > Chordata > Actinopteri > Cypriniformes > Xenocyprididae > Megalobrama > Megalobrama amblycephala. Next base: position 23,014,542 of record NC_063055.1, on the reverse strand, counting down.
TATCTATACAAGAGCCAAAGTGAATACTAAATGAAACATTCATTGTCACAGGTCCCATTATGACATCACATCCTGTCCAGATTTAAATCGTCAGATTAGGTAATGGGGAAAGTAGAAACATACCTCCTCTAGCCCAGGAGGTGCCCTAAAACTTGACAGTTTGGCTGCGATCTCAGGAGCCTGATGTAGAAAAGAGCACCCAAAATTATAGGGACATTGCCTGTGACCTTGGGGTCAGAGGTCACAGACATCTCTAACAGAGACATCAAGCATTCAGTCAATGGAAAGAAAATGAGTTAGGCTCCAAATGAGTTAGGCTCCAAATTTTCATATGCTCTTGCATATGACCACTGAGCGCATTAAAAAAATATATCAAAAATATATATATAAAAAAATATTTATGTTAAAATCAGCAGATAACAGTGTGAAAAAGACATGAATATGATTGTGTTTGTGTTTTTTAAAACATCCAGTAAATTGATATTGATAATATATTGTCTCTAAAGACATAAGAAGTCATTTGCGACCACATTAGGCAGAGGCTGTAGCACAAACAGCAGTAATGCTGAAAAGATCAGCACACATTACAGAAAACAAGCAGATAGAACACAATAAAACACACTTAACAACCACAGACTGCATTTATGCACAGAGCATACTCCATCAGATCTTAATAATGCACAAACTAATACGCTAACCCTGAAGGCCCAGCTTTAACTCTGCAGACCAGCTGTAGCCCGACTAACCCGCCCAAACACACACTGTGAACTCCTGCATGACTGCTGAAAGCTTTATTCAGAGTGTGTGTTATACTGATTTGATGCATCTATAAGTTGAACTCACCAGCAGGTTTGTCCCAGACTGGAAGAGGTTGTATGGATACAGGACCCTCTCATAATGGGCTCTCAGGTGGGACCCCACAGCTTTGCCTGGGGCAAAACCCATTGTCATGGCGATCTTCGTCCATCTCCTCTCTCTACAAACAAAATCGAATCCGCCCTCATCTGCAACCAACTGCCAGATTGAGAAAGAGAGTGTTGGGCTTCATTGTAAAAAGTATAAATAATAATCATTTCTCAATGCTTATGTTTCTCTTGGTCAAGGATAAAGAACCCAGCGATTCACACCAGTAAATATAATGATAAATATATTAACATCCACACCAACAAACAATGATATTGTAACCATGTGCTGCAGTTTTGTCGTCTGTCTCTTTAAATGCTCAAGCTTTTTAAAGCAGTATGGATTCTGATTGGCTGTCAAAGTTTTTATCATTCATCAGCTGGAAAAAATTTTCTGAAAGTGATTCCAATGATATTTTCCTCTTTGCCCTATTCTCACAGAATATACTATAACAATAACGATAAAGTTTTAAAAATAGTTATCGTCCTTACAGGCCTTTGCTCTGTGACACATTACAGATATGAGTCACAGGTTTCAGCTAACAATAATAATAAAGTCAATTCAATTCAATTCAATTCACATTTATTTGTATAGCGCTTTTCACGATACATATCATTTCAAAGCAGCTTTACAGAGAATGCATGTCAACATTACAATTTAAAGAATGCAGTTAGCAAATAATGTAATAAATGTAATTGTAATAAAGTCATAATAGATCATAACATATACTGTACAGCCCCTGACTGACAGACTAACTCACTTTGTTCAGCTGGTACAGATCGAGGATCTTCCGCTCCACATGTGGAATTTTGAGTGTGCATCCTTGTAGTTCCCAAAATTTAGCAATCTGGTCCAGGAAGTTGAGTTTAACTCTGGTTTGAGCCTGTGAGAAGGGGGGGGGGGGGGGGGGGGGGGGGGGTGGCAAAAAAAAAGAGAAAATAAGAATCAGCAACATTGTGAATGGTGCATGTTAATTATTAAGCATCTCAGAGATGCCGTTTTTTTTAATACCAGACATCTCAAAAGACCACAATTCTGCTGATAAGACTGTGACCATTGACCTTAAGATGTAAACACATACCCTTCAGTTTCACTATATTAGTGATGACATCTCATAGACACAATGTTTTTTTCTACAGAGGTGACGATATTTACTAAACCCTGACCCCAAACCCAACCCTGTGACAAACCTGTTGATATCAGTAGACTGATGATTTGACAGATTTATGAGTCTTTAAAACAGTGAGAAGCACTTCAGATGACCTCGCAAGTTAGTTTTCAGCAATTTGTGGAGATATTTTGAAATATTTGGCCTTCAAAAATATATTCAAACTTGTATACACACAATTTTCCATCTCAAAACAAAATCACACATTTACCTCTAACTCGTTGAGTCTCTGGATTCTTGGAGTAAAATGAAGTCTGTCAACGTCACATGCAAATGGAGGCTGCCAGTCCTAAATACACACACACACACACACACAAAGTAAACATTCAATTAGTAAACTTACATTTCTCTTACTTTTATTGATATTCGTTTTAAATTGCGTGATTACTGAGTTTATTTAACTTCAATATGCAATGTCAGAATAATTTCACAGCAGAAATCAAGCTGCGACATCCAATAGGGACAAATGAACCATTGTATGGCCCTGTGTGAATTACATTCTAGATATATTTGTATTTAAAAGATAAAATGTTTACAAAAACTAACTTTATTTCCATCAACAGCAAATCCAAACTGCAGAATGTGTCCTTGAGTTGAGCCTCTGACTCATTACTGCTGAGGTCATGAACACAAATTTTTGAAACAAGAGAGGCTTTATCAAAGAAAACATTTTCATCTTTAGCTTTCTGGTTTTCTGAATTCATTCAGCAGCCTTCTGAAATCAACAATAATGTGTTTGCATGTGCACACAAAAACAAAAAGCTTTTGATTAGATGGTGACCGTTTTTAATGTTTACAGATAAGACTTTCATACTGAGGGTACTGGACACTGCTAAATTGGGGACACACAATATCTGCAAGACACCAATGGAACACCACATGTTGCCTGAGCCATTTTATTGAGTAAACAATTTCAGAAGCAAAATAAGAAACCGGAGTGGCTTCTCTTTCACTAATTTTTTCTTTGCATTCATAAATTTATTTGAAAGGATCTGATGAAGACGACCCTGTACAAATGTGACTGGTAGCATACTCTGTGGTTTGTGGTCTACAATCTTGTGAATGTGTGTCTGCTTAACCGTGGCTAAAAGCAAGCTAAAAAAAAAATATATCACATTCACTCACACGCAACCTGGTGTAGATGGCTAAACGGTAGAATTGTGGTTTTCGTTCAGCTCAGCCACCTATATAAAAAAAATTCGGTCTAAGTTTAACACATTTTCTTTGTCTCCAGCCTCTCACAACCACATGCGTACAACTACGCTCAGAAAAACAGCACAATCGTGCCTCCAGATATACACAATGTAATTAACAGTTTGATTATGGAGACCAGACATTTCCCAATTGGGATCAATAAAGTGTTACCCTTTCTTAGCCAAATAAGAAACCTCGGGATACAATAATCATAATCAAAATCAGCTTCAAAACCACACATTTTTAGCCTCAGTGAATTCAAAATGCAGGTAAGTTTGCTTTTATACATGTATATTAATAGTGTATTTATGTAATCAGCACTTGAGAAAAACAAAACCATAGTTTTTATTCAAAAAAAAATGAAAAATGCTTTTTCCTGCCTCATAATACAAAATGGCATATCCATAGACACCAGTGCAGGAGTCTGTACAAAAAAACCACTGTGCATTGAGACCATTGACTTGCCTACATATACAGATTTCTGCCCGTCTTATGAACAATATTCACCACAATATGCATCTACTACCTCAGCCACACATAATCTATGAAATGAAGTTGAGTTGTGCGCATATTAAGTCCATTTATTACAGTATTTCCTTGTTTGCTGTTCAGGCAGCATAGTTACAGAAAGACACAAAATGGCCAGATGGTTCATTCGCTCCAAAGCTCGCAACATGGAGGACGCGCCCGGCCCGAGGACTTCATCTATCCATCCAACAGGGTTCGGGTCAGAAAACGGGCCGAACCGAACCCATGAATCACTTTACACGGGCGGTTTAAAACGCGTCAGGATCCAACGCGCGTATGTTGGTGTTGGAAAGCAAGAGGCCATTTGGAAAACATTCTCAGCTTTAAAATCTTACTAAAACCTTCCCAAAATATTACTTTATGGTTTATGAATACCGTCAATAACACGAAACCATTGTACTATAATGATGCTTGACATGTTTTACCCGTTAATAATCGCTTGTTAAACGTAATTACGCTTTCTCTCATCTGCGACCTCATGCGTGAATCACGTCACGTAGCTGCGAATCTAATAGATTCATATACGAACCCGAATTCACATCAAACCCGAAGCCAGTATCAGAACCAGCGAGCTTGGTCCAGCCACCGCGCGTCATGGTCACAACAGATGGAGCGAGAATTGTCAATAAATAAGTAAATAGCTTTTAAAATAACAGGAAGACAAAAACTAAAACGCTTTAAAGTGTTTAAGTGTCCATAAACATGAACATAAAGATTATGAAATACATAATCGGTTGTTCAGACTCATAAAACCATCTCAAGAGATTAATAAATTATAATGTTCGTGTCATTGGGCTCGTCTAATGTTCACTAACATAACCTACAAATATAAAGACGCCATCAGAACCACTGAAACCCTTCAAACTGGTTGAGAAAGGTTCGGGAGTTAAGAGTTCGGATTCAGATTAGCTGGTTTGAACTGGATCATTTTGCTAATATGTAAACTATATTTAGTCTCTGCTTATAAACGGTAATTAATTAATTGCATTATTCTAATCCGCACACAACCACTTTTGTCACAGAATGGATTTGCTCTGACCACAATACAAGATATATACTAAATTATTCCATCATTATATGGTTGTATTAACATAATATGTTCATATAGGTAATAATACAATACAAATAATATAGACTAAACTCAACTTATGGCCATTTAGTATGCTAAGGTGAAAATGAAAGGAAGTTTATTTCCGCATTTTCAGGTATCTCCTTGTCTCTTGATTTTTTATTTATTTTATTTTTTTTTGGTCTGTCTGGGGACATTAAATTTTAGTTAAAAAGTGCACTGAACTCATTAGAAGCCTTTAAATCAAATGATGAGGTAACAGATGGGGGTTTCTGTTCGTCAATGTCAACAACAAAGATGCAGAAGCAACTATACCAGTACTACTAATTCAACATAAAATATATATAAAAATAAACTATATTTTATATCAACGATAATCACTGACAATCAGCAAACTAAACTGTAAGTAAACGTGACGTTTAATCCAGTACTAGAACCGAGCCAGGCCGTAAACTACACTCACAGCGGCTATAAAGACACATTTTCCTGTATAATAATCACACATCCACGACGTTTGCGTGTAGTGAGCAACGTTATTGCGCTCGTGGGTTAGAAATCCGGGTCATGCGGGTCCGCAGGTCGAGCACAGACCCGGCAGAGCTTCGGAAATTCAACTGATATGATGCCTATAGACACACAAAGCGGTTCGGCAGTGCTGTCACAGCGCCGCCATGTTTAGACATTTCCCTTTAAATCGAACTCAGAATCACTCCGCAGATCCGGCCCGGTTCAACCGGTCCGATTCAGACCGTCCGGACAGCACTCACCGGCGGCGGTCGAACCTTGCAGATCCCGGTTTTCTCGGCGATGGGTCGGATTTTATTGATAAACGCAAACGGGTCTGCAAATTCCTCCCAACTGGGCTCGAATACCGGGCACTCGGGCGGTGGGGTAAACTCAGCCGGGCCCCGCTGGGTCATCCTGCAGGTCCGGTTCCGGAGCAGAATCGAGTCGCTCAGCGAAGCGGGGACAGAACTTCCTGGGATCCGCAAAAAGGTCTGTCCGTCCGTTACTCCCCTAGTCCGGCTAACACTTGAACAACACGAACAATCAACACACACGCGCGCGCACATACATACACACACTCACCGTGACGTGACTGCTCTTAGGCTGAGACCACATCCGCTCAAAAATCTAGAGACGAAGCGAGCGTGTTCACTCGTTTCTAGCGTTGAAGAAACACTTTAAAGAAACAATTCAGCGTGATATTTACCGTCCATTGTCGTATTATTTAAACCGTTTGTCTTTTTGACGCGTAACGACAACAGCTGGAAAAAATTAATCGTTGACATTAGTGCACGCGCTATTCAAATTCAAGAAACAAAGTAAACCTATTCCATAAAAGTTACCTCGCTTTTAAATACAAGTTCTTATTATGCACTGATGTATCCTTTATTTTATCATGTGAAAGAAAAACAAAAGACAGTTGGTTTTTTTCTCGAGGAAAACAATGTAATGTATCATGTGCCAGTGAACAAATAGAAACCACAGTAGAAGCAAACAGTTGTGAGTAACAAGGTTTTACAAGTTCAAATCCACTGTCGACTTGTACATTTACGTGAAAACTCATAAGAATACACGTGTTCCGCACTGTTCACTGTTAATTTAGAAACTTTTGGAGCTCTGTGTCTTTACATACACTTCTGCCAACAGCATGCGCTCAAAGCCGTCAACCGCTTCGCTCCGCCCCAGTGTTTACCTCCGCGTATGGATACCTTCAGGTGACAGCTGATAGTGGCTGGGACTTCTTCTTTAAATAGACTCACTGCGGCTGCTGATTGGACGACTTGCGTGTAGAGAAAGTGACGCATTGCAAGGGGGAGGAGGGGCGTTGTAGTAAAGAGCTTAACATAGTGGTCAACTTTTGTGTTTTGAAGTAAATTAAACTCTGGCAGTGTCGCACTTTAAATCAAACATTTAGCATTGTAATTTTTCACAATGTATATTATATGAGAATATAATATAACATAAATTCCAAGGCCACGTCTGAGGCTTAGTAACACAAAGCTTATTGCTTTAAAAGTATTATGATGTGGAAGGACATTTATTGGAAATGCTGTATCTGCAGTGCTGCATCTCAAACCTGGCCTATAAAAACATACTCTACGATGCTTTCATTGCAATTGCAAAGCTATAACTATTATATAACTATTAACTATTATTGGTCTACAGAGTAATATTGTCCATTACATTTTAAATTTTAATATGGGAAGGACAATACAATTTAACTTTAACTCTAGGTTTGTTTGAAGTTAATGTAATATTGTATTTGTTTAATGCATTTATTTTTCACAAAATAAAAGGTTGAGATGAAAAAAAAAAATACAATTACTGTATTGCAGGTGGAAGATCTATGATCAGAATTATACATTAAGATACTTTAGAACATCGTAACTGTTCATTCCTTTGGTTTTACCAGAAAAGGTGTTCAAATGTCTTGAAAGGTCAAAATATTTTAATAGGGTACACCTATTAGAACCCACTTGTAGATCAATTGCTTGACAATGTGTGTGACCTTCATGACCTGATGTTTTCATGAAGAAAATGTCAGTGTTTTAGGGTTACTTTTCAGCGGGAGAGAATAAAAAGCTTGTCACCACGTGGCATGAGCCCAAAGCAGCAAAATCTTGAGAAACCTTTAGCTTTTTTGAAGCATGGTCCACTTGCCCCTGCTGGTAGATGCTGTAAATACACAATTCTGGGTGACATTCAAAGTAGCCTTGTATTCAGGAACTACATAAGAAATCAAACACAGAAGCCATTTAAAAAGCCTGTTTTTGTTCTTTTGGAGATCCTTTTTTAAAATAAAGAGATAAATCCACCTTATAGTTATGAAACATTTGAAGTCACTAGCTAAAGCATCACATCACCTTAAACACATTAAGGGATTCATTTCTCTTTAAGGAACAGACAAAATCAATAGATGACAGTTTATTCAGAAACTGCATTAATCACTTACAGCATGTATGAGACAAAGACAGCTTACAAACAAAGTGTTCACAGACAGAAATGCCTTTGGCAACTCGTTTCTTTGAAATCAGACAGAATGGGAGGTATAGAAAAGAACAAAACCTGACACAACAGAACATTTATAAGTCACACATCAGGGCATAGTTTCCCATCATTGGGATTTTATAAGGCAACTTGCTATTGAAGAGGTAAAATACTGCTTGTAAGTGCTGGAGTAGGACTGGTTTCTCTTCTGACTGTAGGTCTCAGATCAGCATCTTAAAGCATCTTTAATACTCCTCTCCCTCTTCTTCATCCTCCACAGACTCTGTGCCAACCTCCTCATAATCTTTCTCCAGTGCAGCAAGATCCTCTCTGGCCTCTGAGAACTCTCCCTCTTCCATCCCCTCACCGACATACCAGTGTACGAAGGCACGCTTGGCGTACATCAAATCAAACTTGTGGTCCAGTCGGGCCCAGGCCTCGGCAATAGCTGTGGTGTTGCTCAGCATGCACACAGCTCTTTGTACCTTGGCCAAATCTCCACCAGGGACCGCTGTAGGTGGCTGGTAATTAATGCCGACCTGTTGATAAAGAGGACACATTGTTAACTTAACTGAAGTTTGAATAAAGGACACTTGCATGTTTTGTCAATCTCTCCCACCTTGAATCCAGTTGGGCACCAGTCCACAAACTGGATGGAGCGCTTGGTTTTAATGTTGGCAATAGCGGCATTGACATCTTTGGGCACGACATCACCACGATACAGCATACAGCAGGCCATGTACTTCCCATGCCGGGGGTCACACTTTACCATCTGATTGGACGGCTCAAAGCAGGCGCTGGTGATCTCAGACACGGACAGCTGCTCATGGTAAGCCTTCTCAGCAGAGATAATGGGAGAGTATGTGACTAGGGGGAAGTGGATTCTGGGATATGGCACCAAGTTGGTCTGGAACTCAGTCAGATCGACGTTCAGGGCACCGTCAAAGCGCAGTGAGGCGGTGATGGAGGACACGATCTGACCGATGAGACGGTTGAGGTTGGTGTAGGTGGGGCGCTCGATGTCGAGATTTCGGCGGCAGATGTCATAGATTGCCTCGTTATCTACCATGAAGGCACAGTCAGAGTGTTCCAGGGTGGTGTGGGTGGTTAGGATGGAGTTATAAGGCTCGACCACAGCGGTGGAGACCTGAGGAGCGGGATAGATGGCAAACTCAAGCTTGGACTTCTTGCCATAGTCGACCGAGAGACGCTCCATCAGCAGGGACGTGAAACCAGAGCCAGTGCCTCCACCAAAACTGTGGAAAATCAGGAAACCCTGGAGACCGGTGCACTGATCGGTCTAGATTAGGAGAGGGAGAAGAAAAAAAACAACAAAAAAAAAAAAAAGAAACAATGAGTACATCAGATATACTGGTCTAAATTATACTTATGTAAAGGGATATGGATCATTTACCCTCATGTTGTTCAAAACCGATATGATATTTCCATGATATTTTGTGGAACAAAAGATAGGAAGTTAATAGTAACCAAAATGATTTCATTAAAAACATTCTTCAAATTGTTTTACGTTCCGCAGAAGAAAATCATACAGGTTGGGAACAATACGAGGGTGACCATTTTCATTGTTGGGTGATGCCTTACTACATAACAGCAGACATACTACATAACCATCTCTTTATCAATACTATATTGGTTATCATCCAATGTCATCTTTTTTAATTGGTATTATATTTAACTGTGCAAGCTCATGTGTATATGACTATCTTCTTTCAGATAAACACAACTGGAGACTGCACCGAGGGGTTAATAAAAGCCTTCTGAAGTGAAGCGATGGGTTTTTGTAAAAAAAAAAAAAAAAAAAAAAAAAAAATATCTACATTTAAAACTTTATAATCTAAAATAACTAGCTTCCAGCAGACGACCATACACCTACTGCGCAAGTTGACACAAGAGTACCCCATGATGCAAAGTATGACGTAGGTAGCGCAAGCTTAGACACCTTTCACGATTTAATGAAATAGGGCTGTGCAACAAACTCAAGCTCCTCTTCTCTTATATCGGAGTCCTCCAACATTTCTTTTTAAAATTTCTCGTTTTAAACTTCTAGTTTGTGTTTTGCTCTCTCCTCTGCGCTTCAGTGTCTGTCATTACATCATGCGTCGTGTCAGGGGTTACTCTTCCACCGCAAATTGACACGTACAGCCGTCTGACTGAAACTAGTTATAGTTAAAGTTGTAAATAGGGATTCCCCCCCACCCCCACTTCAGAAGGCCCTTATTAACCCCCCGGAGCAATCTCCAATTGTGTTCATCTGAAAGAAGATAGTCATATACACCTTCACTAGGATGGCTTGAGGGTGTGTAAATCATGGAATAATTTTCATTTTTGGGGAACCCTTCAAGTTGAATATTATAGTCAGTGCATCCTTACTTAGAAGGTCTCAATTATAGTTCATACCAATTTGCGGACACGCTCCAGCACCATATCAATAATCTCCTTGCCAACAGTGTAGTGGCCTCGGGCGTAATTATTGGCTGCATCTTCCTTCCCAGAGATGAGCTGCTCCGGATGAAACAGTTGCCTGTAGGTTCCAGACCTTACCTCATCTGAAACATAAGATACAAGTCTTATGGATATCCAGCTCTTTATAAAATAAATAAAATAAAATCAACATGCATGCCAACTTAAAGCTTAACTATTTGCACTCTGGATGTTGGTCAAAGTACAAATACATTTCAACATTTCAAGGGTAATAAAACTGATTTGCTACAAGACAGATTTTTTATGATGTTGATAGTTTTAACCAGTTACATAAATCATTTACCTATGACTGCAGGCTCCAGATCCACAAACACAGCTCGTGGCACATGCTTCCCAGAGCCAGTCTCACTGAAGAAAGTGTTGAAGGAGTCATCCCCACCACCAATGGTCTTATCACTCGGCATATTGCCATCAGGCTGGATGCCATGCTCCAGGCAATACAACTCCCAGCATGCATTGCCAATCTGTACTCCGGCCTGGCCCACATGGATGGAGATGCACTCACGCTACACAAAGAAAAAGAAATGGCTTTAAATGGCTGCCAACCAACAGGCCCGCGAACCTGGTGACCTCAGTACATGATGGGTAGTCTTTCACAGTTGAAGGTATTTTACATAAGGTTTTGATTTAAAATAAATAAATAAATAAATAAATAAAATGTTTAGTTTGTCCAAAGCAATTACATAAAAGACTGCTATTTTTTGCCAGGCAGCTTTCCAGTGACAAATAATAAAAATAAAGGCCATAGTCTTAAAAATAAGATGTGTGTCTGTCGAGTTGAAGTCATTTAAATGTAGGATATTGACCTTGCGTGAACCTGTTGAAGCTGAAGCTTTAATTGAAGTCTTAACTTCCTCATGCAACTGAACTTGAAACTATTACAGTTCAGTCACTAACTGGAGTTGAAAAGGGAGACTGAACGGCACTAGGGAACCTGGACCACACCTGAGCCAGATTCCTGCATTTTAGTGAGTGAATTAATCATTCTTTAGTCTGATCTAAAAACCTAAGAATATCTAATGAACGTACTTGCAGAAATCATTTGAATTTCACTTCCTCATCTCCAAAAAAAAAGCTCCAACCGGTGTTAAAATTGTGGTTCAGAAAATGTTCTGAACCTGTGTGACCTTCTTCAGTGGAACACAAAATGAGATAATAAAGCGACACCTTCAGTCACCATTCACTTTAATTATATGGAGAGGGAAAGGAACGCAATTCACTGAAAGGTGACTGAAGCAGCCAAATCTCCTTTTGTGTTCCATGGAAGGAAGAAAACCCCACAAGTTTGGAATAACATGCGGGTGAATAAAGGACATAATTCTCATTGCAGTAAAGGACAGAAAAGAACTCACAACACATTAAAAATGGTTAACAGTAGGAAAAGTGACAGAGTGCGCGCTCTCCGATCTCTGCGTTTTATCGTAAAATGGGCGACAGGAAGGAGCCAGTAACCTGAACTATGACACAATAGACGAAGAGAATAATGCAGCCGCTAACATCAAAACAACGACACAAACAAGTAACGTTAACAGGGTTTTTTAAAGCACGACCGCTCCAAGAATAGCTTGAGGGCTAATAGTCTGTAAAAGTTGGGGGGGAAAGTCAGCAGACTCCCATCCCCCAGCCTCGCGCTCCCACCGGACCGCGCGCGTGAACGGCCTCCGCAGTGGGATTCCAGGAATTCCTCACGCGCACCTTCTGAGTTATATCACATTACGCTCCAATCATACATTCAGGTCAGAAAAGACTATTATATTCATTTTCAAAGGTCGCCTACATAAGAGTCACACTTCCTGCATCGAGGACAATAAATATTTCAAGTCAAAGTGAAGACACGGAAGAGATAAAACGACGCGTGCAACAGTTATAAAAAGTTGGTTGATGTGACAAAAGTAACTTTTGCTGTGTCAATGTCTTAAAGGGATCGTTCACTGAAAAATGAAGTCACCCTCATTTAACTCCAAACCTATGTTATTATTTTTTTTCTCCTGAAGTATTGCCAGTTTGAGTCACATCTTTTTAAACGTGAATGCAGACTGTCAATCTGGTTTGATATTACATCAGTGAATGACAGAATTTTCACATTTAAGTGATCTGCCCCTTTAAGATGCTTTAGAGAGCCACGCGACTACGAAGTCAGTTTAATAAAACGATTCAAAAACTGAAAAAGACCACGTTTGATTTTTTTTATTAAAGCATTAATATTTTAGACCCTAGAGCCTCACTTACCATTTTGATTTAGTCTTCGTGGATACAAGTTTTAGAAAAAACGTTAAAGTCTTTCGGTGGGAAAAAAATCACCAGAAATCAGTTTTGAGCTCCGTTGACTGCAGACGCGTAACGTATCTCCGCCAACACAGCAATATGGGGCTAAAGGTCCGTGGTTCAGTCTATATACTCGCGTGCGCGCTCACACCTCCCGCTGCTGCTCGCGATTGGCCAGCAGCAGCATCAGCTCCCTCCTTGCCATATGATTGGTGTAACCAAACACTCATTTTGGATTTAAAAGTGTTGCAACATTTCTAACCGTTCTCGAGAGCGAAATACTTTACCATCATGTCTCCGCCTTGAATTCTGAAAAAAAAAAAGGTAATCGGAGAGCTGAATTATTTACATTTTTTGTCTTCACCAGAAGGAGAGGTTTCCTTGGAAAGATCAAATTTCCCCTGAGGTACTTCAGGTATTTCTTTTGTTCGACAGTTTTCTTCACAAACGCTTCTTTAACATTAAGTCAAATCATTTAAAGTCCCAGTAAAAACAAAACTAAGGTTCTTTATCTTTTAGTCTATGTATTAGCTCTTAAAGGAATAGTTCACTTTCAAATAAATTTTCCTCATAATTTACTCACCACCATGACACCAAGATGTCCATGTCCTTCTTTCTTCAGTCGAAAAGAAATTAAGGTTTTTGATGAAAACATTCCAGGATTTTTCTCCATACAGTGGACTTCAATGGACCCCAAACGGTTGAAGGTCAAAATTACAGTTTCAGTGCAGCTTCAAAGCGCTCTACACGATCCCAGACAAGGAATAAGAGTCTTATCTAGAGAAACCATCGCTCATTTTCTAAAAATGAAAAAATGTATACGTTTTAACCATAAATGCTTGAACTAGCTTTGAACTAGTTTGAACTAAAGTTATGCAATACAATATGCAAGTATATAACAATTAGTTCAAACTTTGACCTGTGGAGGGCAGTAATACACTTAGCAGTGTCTACACTGCCGGAATTCTAATAGTGAAGAAGAAGAGAGCTAGTTCAAGATGAGCATTTACGGTTAAAACGTATATAATTTAAAAAATTTTTTAGAAAATGAGCGATGGTTTCTCTATATAAGACCCTTATTTCTCATCTGGGATCGTGTAAAACACTTTGAAGCTGCACTGAAACTAATTTTGACCATCATCCGTTTGGGGTCCATTGAAGTCCACTAAAAAACCTGGAATGTTTTCATCAAAAACCTTAATTTCTTTTCGACTGAAGAAAGAAGGACATGGACATCTTGGATGACATGGGGGTGAGTAAATTATCAGGGAATTTTAATTTGAAAGTGGACTAATCCTTTAAGTAAACTATGCTAGCATACCCCTGAAAGCTAGAAAAGTGTTGTATTTACAACTGGGAAACTCGGAATTCTAGATGATACGCAATGTTCTGAGTTGTAACATTGAAAGGAGCATGTTGAAAAAGTTTGACTGATAAAGGCTTGAGTTTCCCAGGTGTACTTGAAGGCAGCATTGGATGCATGTCTCAACTTCCTGTTTCAGTAGGAAGAATGTAAGAAAAATAAAGAAATCTGGAAATCTAACAATTTCAGTGGGTCTTTAAATGTTTTATAAAATAATAGCAAATTCAGACAATAATTCAAATATTTTTGTCATTTTGGTGGAGGGAATACAGCTACCTTAATATTCATTAAGTGTGAACCAGTGTAACTTGAGATTGATTTCTAGCAGCTCCTATTTTAAAATGATCTCACAGGTAAGCTTATGAAGTGAAATATTTAGCTTCAATTGTTACATGATAAACAGACTTTTCTTTTATTGTCTTTATCATGGAATCACACTATTAAAACAGCATACCACATCAATGATATACTGCAGAACATCCACCATGCAAGTCATCCTTCATTCATATTAACGGGTCAGTTTCCAGTATTTCACAAGACACTTTTCACTGAGAGAGAGCACAGCTAAATTCACCCGCGCATTCAGATTCACACTACTAAAACACCAGCACACTGGCTTCATGATATCTTGCTGATGGTTCTGTACATGACGGAAAAATCCCTGGTGCAACAGGCTCGCTGATAAAGGGTCGAGTCAATGAGAGGAGCCCCAGCAACCAGAGATGATGACAAAAATGTCATAATGGACGTTGCAAACAGGATCAGAACAGATTACGCAAAGCACCTCAACTGTCACATCCTGATGAATCTGACAATATTCTGTCCATCAGGAAGGATTCAGTCACTTGGGCAGTAAGGCATACACATACTTGTCTCTTGTCTGAGACATTTTGACACCAGTAGGTTATTATATTGCACTTTAGAGGACCCAACTGAGTAAATCTCACAAGTATTTAAAGATCACAGAGTTCTGTATGAAGAGGACAAAAACATGGTGGTAAAACACACATGTTGACTTTATCATAAAGTTAGTGTTTTTCTCCCTCATTAAGGGAAAACAAGGACTGAGATCTCAGATGGCAAAAAAAACAACGTAAATCCAAAAAGAGCAAAGAGTCATAAAAAGGCTGGTAATGGGATCTGATGCTCCACTGAGCAATGGAGTACAGATCCCAGCGTCCAGATGTCATTATAAAGCGTCTTTATGTCAGAATAGTTTCTCTTCTCATTTTTCTCTAAGCACACAAACTCCTGCGTCACAGCGCTGTGTTGCCATTGAAGTCACCACTTCCCAGCTGTCAATCACAGGGTCGTAACATTCAATGCTGCTGAGCAGCGAGTTCCCATCATATCTGCAGAAAGAACATAGACACAATATCAAAGCAAATGATCAAGTCATACATTTATTTTCTGGTAGTAACAACAGCACAAACACAAATGAGAAAGGTTCAGTGTACTACATCGACATCTTACCCTGCAATGGCATAAAGGCGGCCCCTCAGGACTGTGGCTCCTACGTAGCAGCGTGGCGTGGTCATATTGGCCACAGTGGTCCAATAGTCTGTGCGGATGTTGTACACCTCCACGGAAGACAGGTGGGCTGTGCCGTCAAAACCTCCGACAACATATATGTGATCATTTAGCAAAGCCACACCAGCCCCTGTAACGCATAAATAAAAGCAGTCACGGTATATAGCATTGGTCTTCAGTGGGGGTTTGCCGATTATTATTAGATATGAAACTAATTTGGGAAAAAAAAAAAAAAACGTGAAAGAGGTATATGCAACATGCACTATATAGACCTGTTTCTATTCACAAATATTTTTAGGACCCGTTATAGAATATGAAAATGTTATATTTAATGTGTTAAAAAGAAGTCTGCGAGTTTACCTGAGCGTTTGTTGGCCATGGGAGTGACGCTGGTCCAGTGTCCTGTGTGAGGGTCATACCGCTCTACAGAATTCAGGATGTTCAGACCATCATAACCACCTGAAGCCACAACAACACAATGTTTACCATTTCTGAAAAGCTGCATGTCTATCTGAACATGTCTTTGCCAAGCCTTTTGAGTTCCTGCCATTATCGATGCTTGTTAGGAGCAACTGTATTGCTGGTTTCTCAGCACAAAAAAACTAGAAGAAATGTCCAGACATCCAGTCATATTCATTTATCTTCATCAACTAATAAAACACTACCTAAACAATAAATGAGGCCGCTGGCTACAACCAGTCCTGCTCCCTCTCTGGCAGTCTGCATATCTCCCAGCATGCTCCACTGGTCTATATTGGGGTCATAACGCTCCATGCTGGTGTGACGTCGACTACCATCGAATCCACCCGCAACATAGATCATATCTGTGAAAGAAAGAAAGAAAAAAAATCATTCCAAGCTTGGCTAGTTCTAAAAAAAGCCCCAACGTTCTAATTGACACAAAGCTGGTTTGTTCAACTGACTTGCAAAAGAAAAGCGCTTCAGGCGATGTAGCTTAAGAACACTACAGAAAATCATCCACTGAACCAACAAAATTCAAACTCACTGAACTCGTTTGGTTGGCAGATTCAGTTTCAGTCTCATGTGAACTGTGCTGCTTCATTCAATGCTCATGTACCTGTAAATCTTCATAAACGCAACCCACCTTGACCAAGAATCCATAAGAAACCACTAGAACTCAATAAATGTGTCAGAAAAAGCATAATTTCCCTATACAGAATAGGTACCTCCAAGGGTTGTAGCTCCTGCAAGGCCTCTGCGTACATTCATTGTGGCGACAGAGTACCAGACTCCATCTTCATCTGCAGTGTAGTCCAAACACTCAACCGAACTCAACCGCGATCGACCATCATACCCACCGATAACGTAAACGCGATCATTCAGGGCGACGGTGGCAACGTAGCGTCGCTTCCTCGCAATGTTCTGGAACATAAAAGATGTCTTGAGAGAAATCAATTTGACGTCTTTCCTCTGCTGCCAATATGCAAACTGCTGGTCGAATTACCTTCAAAATTCATACAGCACAGCACTTCATTACACTAACATGTAGGGCTGGGCGATATATCGCATGCGATTCTCACGCGCATTTCGTCAGTAAAGCCGGTTCCCTGATTACCTCTAAATCGCCATCACCTGCTTTAAAATGGAGCGCCTTTTAATAGACAGAGCCGTAGTTCACTGATAAGCCACCCAAAATCGGGTTCATTATTGAAGTCGATTCATCTTCGATACTGAACGCGATTTTGCGTGGCTTCTCCGTGAACTACGGCTTTGCCTATTAAAAGGCGCTCCATTTGAAAGCAGGTGATGGCGATTTAGCGGTAATCAGGGAACCGGCTTTACTGACGAAATGCGCGTGAGAATCGCATGCGATATATCGCCCAGCCCTACTAACATGCTAAAAAATATTACAAATAGACATGATGTTTGCTTCACATTGGTAAAATGTTTTATCAACGGACAACATAACTCACAGGAAGAAAGCTCCACTCTCGGGTTTTGGGATCATACTTCTCAACAACGTCTATGGGTGATTGCTGGCTGCCAAATCCTCCGATAACCAACAGAACCTCTTTGGCACCTAAAACCCATTCCAGTGTCAGAAAGTAGTTGTACAAGGCTTCACAAGAAAATCACAAACATGTTATGACATGCAAAAACTGATTCAGCGAAAGAGTGAACTGACATAATGAATTACATATTTTGAGGATCAATTAGACTGAAGGATTTTAGGCCTAAATACTGAAAACACACAGAGGCATCAGACCGAGTCTCGCTTGGGTTCGAGGACTCTGCATCTCGCTGCGTAACTCTGGCCGGAGGTGAAACTTCTTTGCTTCATCCACCAAATCTCGACATGGCAGACTGCAGCGTATCAATGGCTGAAACACAGAAACAAACACTCAATACAAATGAACAAATATCAAGCAATAACGCACACAAAATAAAAACACAGGTGGGGACATTGACCCCATGAACATTAAAGGTGCCATCGAATGTTTTTTTACAAGATGTAATATTAGTCTAAGGTGTCCCTTGAATGTGTCTGTGAAGTTTCAGCCCAAAATACCCCATAGATTTTTTTTGATTAATTTTTTTAACTGCCTATTTTGGGGCATAGTTAGAAATGCGCCAGTTCAGGTTGCGGCCCCTTTAAATCGCGCGCTTCCCTTAAACAGTGCATAAACAAAGTTTACACAGCTAATATAACCCTCAAAATGGATCTTTACAAAGTGTTTGTCATGCATACTGCATGCATGCGTCGGATTATGTGAGTATTGTATTTATTTGGATGTTTACATTTGATTCTGAATTTGAGGCTGTGATCCGTGGCTAACGGCTAATGCTACACTGTTGGAGAGATTTATAAAGAATGAAGTTGTGTTTATGAATTATACAGAATGCAAGTGTTTAATAATGAAAATAATGACGGCTCTTGTCTCCGTGAATACAGTAAGAAACGATGGTAACTTTAACCACATTTAACAGTACATTAGCAACATGCTAACGAAACATTTAGAAAGACAGTTTACAAATATCACTAAAAATGTCATGTTATCATGGATCATGTCAGTTATTATTGCTCCATCTGCCATTTTTCGCTGTTTTCCTTGCTTGCTTACCTAGTCTGACGATTCAGCTGTGCACATTCAAACGTTACTGGCTGCCCTTGTCTAATGCCTTTCATAATGTTGGGAACATGGGCTGGCATATGCAAATATTGGGGGCGTACACCCCGACTGTTACGTAACAGTCGGTGTTATGTTGAGATTCGCCTGTTTTTCGGAGGTCTTTTAAACAAATGAGATTTATATAAGAAGGAGGAAACAATGGAGTTTGAGACTCACTGTATGTCTTTTCCATGTACTAAACTCTTGTTATTCAACTATGCCAAGATAAATTCAATTTTTAATTCTAGGGCACCTTTAAAATCTTTGCAACCTCAGCATCCTTTACATTCATACAGGCAGCGTGTATTTGGCAGAAGCTGACCTCTATGTCAATGACGTCAGTGATGTATCTTGGGGTGAGCAGCGGCATGCGCACATACTCCAGTAGATCAGGCAGGTACGGCTCTCGCTCTTTTCTGTTGTGCTTAACCCAGTTCAGGACTGCCTCGAATACAGGCTCCTCGGAATCAACCTACACGTGTACATTAACATTCAGATTTGTTGAGACACAAACCCTTGTGGCAAAACTAACTTTATTTGTTGCTTCTAATTTTCAGGGTTTAGATATGAGACTTTTGCATGCAACCATAAATTTAAGTCCAAACGTTGTAATTACACCATCAGAATTAATGGACTGTGGTGAGAGACAAGAATTTAACAACACAAAAGGTTGGTGTTTTTGTTTGAGAGTCAGTGTGTGCATAAAACAAGACTAAAAGGGGGGTTACAGGTCTGCACTTGCGTTTTTACTAGTCTCTATTACATTTTGTTGCTTAAAGTCTCAAAAAGAAAGACATTTCAAACTTAAGGAGAAATATGGTACTCAAAACCAGTCTGAACTGGTTCCTATGTGCAAATTTGCAGACTAATGTCCAACACTGACCAGTAGGTATGTAAACTTATGAGATTCTATAATGTTTTTGCTTGTGCCCTTCAAGTGGACTCAGAAATATTGTTATAAGTTCCAAGAACATAAATGACCAAGCAAAGTTATATTTAGAAGAGGAACTCAGAATTCTAGATGATGCACAATATAATATCATATCTCAAATCTATAGATATCAGTGAGCGGAAAGCAAGTCTGGAGTGAATGGTAAAGAATGATTTTGCAAGTTTAATTTTACAGGCTGTATTTCAATTATTTTAAAGGGGAGATGTACGGAACAGCTTATGTACAAGTGTAAAGTTAATCACTCAACTTTCACGTTTAGCTTTACCTGACAAACATTTAGATACCATGTATAAATAAGTGATAGAATTTTTTTTGTCATTCTGATTTCAGATGTAGTAATTTGTTTACTGTTCACAATATAATTTTTTTGTTTAGAATACTTCCGTGTTATGTTTCCGACTTGAATGTGTGGCACTGTCGCAATAACTAGAAAAACCCACTGCAGACAATCTCACCTGGATCTCATCACACTTGATGAGCTTTTCCACTTCACTCTGACTGAGCAGCATAAACTCTTCCTGTTGCACCACCTCAGCAAAATGCTTTTGTGAGAACAGTTCAGCAGCCTGCATCAAGTCCAGACAGTTGTGCGTTTCTGCAAAGTCTCTGATTCCCAGACAGTTTGATGGATCCAACTGACTATTAAGAAAATCACAGCAAGCCCTCTTCACACCTGTGAAGAACAAACACACACACACACACACACACACACACACACACACACACACACACACACACACACACACACACACACACACACACACTTGTTTATCTGTGCATTAAATACAGCAGAATAACATCTACTCAACTGGCAAATTGAATAAATGCATCAAGCAGATATTTTTTGCACACTTATTATAGCCTCAGTTTGACACAGACAAACCTGCTTTGATTATTCAAGAACATTCATTTCTTGTCATTGGCAACTGGCGTACTGAGAAACGGGTTTTCGTCTTTAATGCAGATCGCCTGAGGGATTTGATGGCAATTTCCATTTCCTTCTGCTCAAAGTAACCCAGAAGCCTAATGCTGCCACCATCATTTTTGACAGCAGGGAGTGTTGGGAACGGGTGTTACCTGGGTGTCAGGCTACATTTTGTATGCGCCAAACATGAACGTTTCAATTTCAGGACAAAGAACTCAACTTTCAAAAGCTTTTAGATTTTGTCACAGGGCTTTTTTTGTCACGGCCTTTCTCAGAAACGTGTTCTAGTTTCAGTGCTCAACAGATTTAATAGATACCTGAAAAGTATTTATTCCCTATTTCAGACAACGTACAATTGCTCTACTTATGTTTCTCAATTTGGTAGAAGAGCCTGATCTGGGATGTGTTGTTTTCCATTTTGTTTCCAAGGACACAGTGTTCCTTAGAAGGCTAAAAGCATTGCAAGTCTTTTTATAACCATATACAGCTGAGTTTTATAACCATATACATATACAATTATTAAATGATACACTAATCCTGAGAAGCGGTTATGACTGGATGCACATCACGTAACATTTCAAAAGGCAAGTGATTGAATGTGATTAGTTTTTCCACTCATTTCAGTTTAAAAAAAAAAAACATTTTAAGAAAGAGAGACTTGTAGGTAAATTATGTGTATTTTGAAAAGATGATACACTACCATTCAGAATATTTCAGCAAGACTTTTGTAAAAGAAATGAACACTTATTCAGCAAGGACTCGTGAAAATAGTTCAAAAAGCGACAGTGAATGCTTTTATATTGTTACAAAAAAAAAAAAAAAAAAAATCCAGGAAAAATGGTTTCACAAAAATATTAAGCAGCACAATTTTGTTCTTGAGAACTATTGTCAATATCAAAAGCAGGTAAACGTAACTACTGACTGATGTGTATTCTCTTAAGATGAGTCTGTTACTGTTTGCTAAAAATGGCCATACTTCATTTGTTTTGTTTTTTCTTTTGTGGAAGCATTGAAGACAGACAGATTGAATAAAAACTTTCTTAGAGATCAATCAAATTCTTTAATCTTTATTTTCGGCAGCTGAGCTGTAATAGCAGGTCTCTGGCAATAATTGCACCCTGATTTCATGCAGGTTTGTACTTGTGTTTGTCTCCTTTATATAATTAGAGTCTCAGTGACTCCTTATCATGCTCAGATCTCAGCAAGCATGTGATGTTCATTCTCTCTCAGCAGAAAATCAAATCATGCAGCATATTTTTTAAAATGCCACATGTAAAATAATATACATACCAAAAAAAAGGGTTATAATGAGCTTCATTCAGATGTGCTGGTCTTATTTTTTACTTTAAGCAATAAGCACATAAAAATTGATAAACATACATGTAATCAACTCTCAAACGTGAAATGGGTTTGTTAATGTGCCCCTATTATGCCATTTTAAAGGTTTCTAATTTTGATTTGGAGGTCTTCTAAAACTTCTAAACATTTTCCAATGATTCTCATATGACTCATCCAATGCTTCAGTCTCTCTAAACCCCTCCTTTCCGCGAGCCTACTCTCCTCTGATTGGCCAGACGGCCCAGTCTGTAGTGATTGGTCTACTGATTATAGTGCATGTCGGAAATGAAACGCCCATTACCATAGCTGAATTTCAGCTCGGAGGCTTCCTAAAGCTCAGCAATTGTACACACACACTGTAAAGACAGTAACGATGGCATTGATTTGACCATATCAATCCGAGCTTAATTCCAATGATGAAATATTGGAAGAACTAATTATTCAACCCAAACCTCCATCGCAAGGAAGACTTGAGCAGGGCGTTTCTCAGTGATATGCTACTCAGTTTGTCATACATGATGAGCATTAGCATGAACACGTGTACTGTATGTCTATCAACAAACTGATGTGTATATGTCTAATTTATTGCAGTGCACATGTGGAAACTATCATTAACTATCAATAATGGTGCATACGTTAGCCTAGCACTAACGTGAATGACTGTTGTAACATTAAAATTTGTAAAACAAATCTTGCTCCATCATTTATCATTACTCAAAGTAGTAAGAACAACAGACAATCTGCATTAATGGACAATTTCAGGTAATAGTGGGCCCACAGCTGATTAGCAAAACTATTTTGGGTAGCCGGAGACCTACACATTATAACACAAAATTATGTATTTTGAACACCCAGTAGAAAATATATACATCAATAATTAATCATACTTACAGGTTGTGATTCTAAGGAGCAAATTAGTCCAAATAAAGTCAGTATACTGTCCCATCTTTAATGGATAAGCATTTTGTAAATCCAATTTAGAGCTCACAGAGATTTGAGAAGTAATCATCAAAAGGTTATATTGCTGTGGTATCCCTGTGGTAATTTTATCCACTGATTCTTCTTCACATACTCATTTTTTGGAAGCGTTTAAAAAGAGAATTTGCTTTTGCAGAGCAGAAAACAGCATCTTCTCAACATGTACACAACACAAACCAGCTACAGTGTTTGAGGGCGGGACAAAGTAGACGTTGTTCACGGGCAGCCAATGAAGACCATAGGTGGACAATATGCAAATGTGTTACTGTGTTACATATGCAGGTAATGGAAGTGAGACTGGAATTCCTGACTACTACGTTTAGGCGGTTCATAGTCTCCCAAAAGAAAGAATCGACAATAACTTTATTTATCGTGCACTTTCAGCTTTCCAGCTTTGCAGACCATTTACATTCACAGACTGCTATATTACACACTGCATGAAAGGTGCATAATAGGGGCGCTTTAATGTTAGAATCCAATAACAATGAAACAACAATGTGAGCTGGGCTGGTTTGTGTGTCTGTACCTTTAAGCTGCAGGAGACAGGCAGCAGGCAGCAACTCCTGAACATTTTCTACAGTAACCAGCACCGTCTCTGTGTAAACAAAATCCAGCAGGATCTCCATGGTGGATGCTGTGAGGCCCTGAATGTCCACAAAGGACTTCCCTTTTTCAGCAAGCTATAGAAAATACCAAGAAAATAGATTGACATAAAAATTGACAACCATTTAAATCAAAACACAATTTAGACTGTAAAAATGATGAATTCTTACGGATTTATTCACTCTGGGGCGTAAAGCTGTCAAGGTTTTTTTTTTAAATTATTATTCCATTGTCAATTTTCTTCCCTTGTCTTGCCAAAAAAAAAAAAAAAAACCCTGACAAATAAGCCAGCTTTCCAAAACCAGCATTCCAGATTGTGAGTACAAAATAAAAGCTACAGCTGTAACAAATAACTGAAACAAAAATAAGTGATAAGGACAGCGAATGCATAATATTTCTACCCTATCACCAAAGCTGTAATATCATCATTATAGAGTGCTGCTGGGATGGCACATTTTTGTAGGCATAAACCCGGAAATGAGTTGGCATTTTTGCACTTCCCGTTCCATTGTCCAATAAATGCCTGAAATAAGGTATAAGGGGTAAATAACAAGCTTTTGCTTCATCCCGCTCCTTTTTCGGACACATGTAATTAATTGATGATTATTCTTAGATATTGTTTTTTTCTTCTGTATGTGGTAACACAATTATTGTATTTTCATATTTCATTTTATTTTTTATTTGTTGTTGTTTGAAAAAAAAAAAAGAAAGGTCTTTGGTGAACACAAGCTCAAACTATTTTCAAGTTTTATTCTATAACATTGCTGATAAGTAATAACCCCTTAAGCTTTTACATGTTTTTATAATAAAGGGTTAGTTCACCAAAAAAGAAATATATTCGGTCATTAATTACTCACCCTCATGTAGTTCCACACCTGTACGTCCTTCGTTCATCTTCAGAACACAAATTATTTTAAATTAATCTGAAAGGTATATGACTTGTCCAGAGACAGCAATATAATCAACACTTTCAAGGTCCAGAAAGGTACTAAAGACATTGTTAAAAATGTTGATGTGACTACAGCGGTTCAACCTTAATTTTATGAAGCGACGAGAATACTTTTTGTGCGCAAAAACAAAACAAAAATAATGACTTTATTCAACAATATCTTCTCTTCTGTGTCATTTTCATAAGTTGTTTACATCCAGTGCTTCCAGGTTCAGAACACCAACTCATTATTGGCTGGCTCCTGCGTCAGCAACACACGCATACATCGTGCTGCTCACGTGAGCAGCTTTGGCCAATACTGAGATGATATTCAGACGTAAACACGGAAGCCTTCACTGTGCTTACTGCGTCACCTGCGTAAGGATAATGACAGGGAAGAGAAGAGATTGTTGAATAAAGTCGTTATTTTTGTTTTGTTTTTGTGCATGAAAAGTATTCTTGACACTTCATAACATTAAGGTTGAACCACTGTAGTCACGTTGACTTTTTTTAACGATGTCTTTAGTACCTTTCTGGACCTTGAAAGTGTTGATTATTTGGACGAGTCATATGCCTCTTGGATTTCATCAAAAATATCTTTATTTGTGTTCTGAAGATGAACGAAGGACTTACAGGTGTGGAACGACATGAGGATGAATAATTAATGACAGAATTTTCATTTTTGGGTGAACTAACCCTTGAAACGGCATCAACCAAACAAGTAAATTCATCTACTCACTAGTCAGCTTTTACAGCCTCATTGTGTTTAAATTCATGCCCTTGCAATCTATTTCAACTCAAAACTTCAGTCTACACATTTACAGACCACTAGTACTATTATCTTTATATTATATATATCCTTATATTATTCTATAACACTATTTTTCTTACATTGTACAACATTATCATCAATAAGTTTGCATCTAGCTTGAATACAAGTGTTGTGTTTACTCTAGTAACACTGAACCTGCTTCAACATATCTGAGAATAAGAGACCGCCTGCACCTCCTACTGTGAAGGAGCAGAATTGCAACAAAGTTAGAGTCTTTTTTTTTTTGGAGACCTTTGTGCCAATCTAATTGATATGGATTAGTAGAGAGAGGACAGGAAATGTTGAAGCATGTCTGCTAACTGCCATGTCAGGACCCCAGTGGAGTGTATTATATTACAATGATACTCAAATGAAGGCTTTTCATTGACATTAATTTAAGTCTTTATAGTTTTGTTGTGACATAAATTGTGAACAGACCACTCCAGTTAAAGGATTAGTTCACTTTGAAATGAAAATTAGCCCAAGATTTACTCAACCTCAAGCCATCCTAGGTGTATATCACTTCCTTCTTTCTGATGAACATAATCGCAGAAATATTAATAAATATCCTGATGCATCCAAGCTTTATAATGGCAGTGATAGGGATCAATGAGTATGAGCTGAATAAAGTGCTTCCAGCACATCCATCCATCATAAATATGTGCTCCACACGGTTCCGGGGTGTTAATAAAGGCCTTCTGAAGCAAAGCGATGCGTGTGTATATGAAAAAAAAATCCATATTTAACAAGTTATGAAGTAAAATATGTAGCTTCCGCCAGACCGCCTTTCATATTGAAGTTTACGAAGAAGGTGTAAACTGGAGTCACGTCCGTTACACTTTTTCCGTAGGCTGAATAGGGAAGGCATAGGACGTAACATAAGCTTTGTGAACTGCAAGAGTTTTACACTTTCTGCATACATTGAATACGGAAGGCAGCTTGTGTGGAAGATAGATATTTTACTTCATAACTTGTTAAATATGGATTTTTTTTACACAAACGCATCGCTTCGCTTCAGAAGGCCTTTATTACACCCCAGAGCTGTGTGGAGTATATTTATGATGTATGGATGTGGATGGAGGAACTTTCTTCAGCTCATACTTATTGATCCCACTCACGGTCATTATAAAGCTCTGATGCGTCAGGATATTTATTAATATTTCTATGATTATGTTCATCAGAAAGAAGAAAGTCATATACACCTAGGATGTCTTGAGTGTGAGTAAAGCTTGGGCTAATTTTCATTTCAAAGTGAACTAATCCTTTAAGACCACAGTGATTTCTGTATCATGTGAATGATGAGTGTGGATATAGAGGGTGTTTGTTACCTCACTAGTGAACATGGCACAGAAATAATCACTGCAGGCTGCCAACACAATGCGGTGGGCCGGGAAATCTGTGCCCTCCACCCTCAGAGTGATGTCACACAGCGTGTTGCTCTTTCTTAGGGCGTTCATGGCATTCAAAATGGATTTGGCGTGTGAATTGGTCATGATGTCCTTGGGCGCCATGACAACAGGGGGTGGGGTGGAGTGACAAAGCCTCAGGCACTGCAGGATGATGATTTCTGCAGGACACATCAATTAGTGACCACTTTGAAACAACACAGCTGATCCCAAATACACAAAACTTGTATTATGTACTTTGAAGAATGTCGATAACCAAACAGCTTTGGTTCCCACTAACTTTCATTGTGTGGACATAAATACAATGAAAGTCAATGGGAACTAAAAAATTTTGGTTCAGAATATCTTATTTCAAGATAAACAGAAGAAAGTTTGTAAAGACATAAGGGTAAGTAAATGATGACAGAATCTATTGGCAACTTGAAGGGTTAGAAACTATTGGGTGGAGTAAAGATCAGACCATTTGTGTCCATTTTTGTATCAGTATTAGCTTAGAAATTGGCAGCAGTATATTGACATTTGTTGAGAAAGTTACTTTTAAAAAGGATCAACCAAAAACATCTGTCTCAAAAGAAGCAGTGTCTCAATGAAACAGCTCACTAAGCATCCTTTAGGATACACGAATCTTTTCAGCAGCATCTTAGAAAGAAAGAGACATTCTGAAACATATACAACAATGTAAACATATAATCAATAAAATATTTTAGTTCAGGTCTAGCTGTAGGCTGAGGAATATTACGCCTGTGTGTTACTACAGGCGGAAAACAGGAATGATTTCTTCGTATTTAATATGTTCTTCGTATAACTTCATCATAAAGTGTTGGTGTAAATCAGGTGAGAGTTTAAGTCTCACTGAGGTGATATGAGGCTACATGCTAAGGGCTAACTAAAAACGGAAGATAACCCACACATAAACATCTTCATGTGAACTCACAGCGTACAGCTGATCCACAGCAGAACAGAAGCGGACCAGGACTGGATGACAGCACACGGCGGTCTATTTGGACATCTGCTGGCACCCCTTACAGGGAGACCCTCGCAGGTGTGAACCGAATTAATTTTACTCCAGCAATGAAAAGAACAGCGTTCACGTGTGCGCGCATCCCCAGCAAAACACTGCGACGTCACCAGCGCGCGTGCGCACTGTAAGAATTGTGCTCGCGCGTTTTGAAATAATGTTATCTCAAGTCACAACCTTCTAAATTTGATAATTAATGTTATATATATATATATCATCATAGTGGCTTCAAAATTTACATTTTTATATAATATTGTGTTTGATTTGTAGATCAAAACGTGAAAGTCTCTTCAAGTAATGTAAACCATAGACCTCAATGGAAACACACATTGCTTCCAACTGCTTATTTGTTTACATTTTTGGACCACAAACAGCTGAACAGCTCTCTATATATAATAATTTGAAGTGAAAAATAGTAATGAAATCTTTTGACAAACAGAATATATTGCTATAACATGGCTAAGTGAGATTTGTAGTTCAAGTTGGGCATAAATGACACAGTGGTGCTAGTTTTTGGTAATAGTGTGAGTATTTTCATTGAGAAACCATAGGAAATCTAATTTATCCTTTTAATGTTGTTATTGTTGTTGTATTAGAAATGTTGCCTTGGCAACTAACTATATAAGCTGAAGTTGAAATGACTAAAACTGAAAAAAAAATTAAAGCTATATACTCTATATTGCCAAAAGTATTAGGACACCCCTCCAAATCATTGAATTCAGGTGTTCCAATCACTTCCATGGCCTCAAGTGTATAAAATCAAGCAGACTGCTTCTACAAACATTTGTGAAAGAATGGGTCACTCTCAGTAGCTCAGTGAATTCAAGTGTGGTACCGTGATAGGTCCATTCGTGAAATTTCCTCACTACTAAATTTTCCACGTTCAACTGTTAGTGGTATCGTAACAAAGTGGAAGCAATTGGGAACAACAGCAACTCAGCCATGAAGTGGTAGGCCACGTAAAATCAGAGCGGGGTCAGCGCATGCTGAGGTGCACGGTGCACAGAAGTCACCAACTTTCTGCAGTCACTAGCTACAGACCTCCAAACTTTGTGTGGCCTTCAGATTAGCTCAAGAACAGTGTGTAGAGAGCTTCATGAAATGGGTTTCCATGGCCGATCAGCTGCATCCAAGCCTTACATCACCAAGTGCAATGCAAAGTATCAGATGCAGTGGTTTAAAGCACGCCATCACTGTTTTCTAGAGCAGTGGAGACATGGTCTCTGGAGTGACGAATCACTTATCTGTCTTGCGATCCTTGGTTTGGCAGTTGCCAGGAGAACGGCACTTGCCTGACTGCATTGTGTCAAGCGTAAAGTTTGGTGGAGGGGGGATTATGGTGTGGGGTTGTTTTTCAGGTGTTGGGCTTGGCCCCTTAGTTCCAGTGAAAGGAACTCTTAATGCTTCAGCATACCAAGACATTTTGGACAATTTCATGCTTCCAACTTTGTGGGAACAGTTTGAAGATGGCCCCTTCCTGTTTCAACATGACTGCGCACCAGTGCACAAAGCAAGGTCCATAAAGACATGGATGAGCGAGTTTGGTGTGGAGGAACTTGACTAGCCTGCACAGAGTCCTGACCTCAACCCGACAGAACACCTTTGGGATGAATTAGAGCAGAGACTGTGAGCCAGGCCTCGCCAGCATCAGTGCCTGACCTCACAAATGCGCTTCTAGAAGAATGGTCAAAAATTCCCATAAACACAATCCTAAACCTTGTGGAGAGCCTTCCCAAAAGATTAAGATTCCCAGAAGATTAAGAATGGGATGTCATTAAAGTTCATGTGCATGTACAGGCAGATGTCCCAAAACTTTTGGCAATATAGTGTAGAAATATAAAAAAACTAAAACTAATCAAAATGACAAAAGCACATAACAATATTACTAAAACTAATTAAATTAATTCAAACTAAAATATAAAAATAAATGCTAATTCAAATTATTAATACTATTATTTTTGTATATAATACTAAATAGCACTGAACATACTTCAACCACTAACCTACTTAAAAAAAGCATATGTATAACACAAAATCCTCTTTCAAATGCCAAAATGACAGTGTACACACACACACACACACACACACACACACACACACACACACACACACACACACACACACACACACACACACACACACACACACAAAAATAACTATTGATGATGAAAAAAAGAACAACTATTATTGATCAAAGCAAGCAATTCTTGGTGTTTCATCTTTATTCTGCTCTTTTTAAATATCTTGACTTCTATGACTTCCAAAACCAATACAAGTATTTTGGACTGAAATCCTGATTCACTCAAACAAAAAATAAAATTGCATGTGTCCCAATGTGAGTGCCACTGCTAAAGCTCTGGGTCATTTTAGGTCAAAAGTTAATGAATGATCATGCAAACATGTTTGAGAAAAACGAGAACTAAACATGTTCATGTGTGTTACCCTTAAATTCTTACAAAGTACAGAACCACGAATCAGTAAATAAAACCTTAGATGAAAAACCACGCACTAGTTCAGAAAACTATTAGAAAAAAAAAAGTGTTGGAGGAGGTAGTGTCTCTCAAGACCTCTGTAATGCTTTATGACTCATTCCAGTGATTTACAATAAATTCTGTGCTGTACTGAAATAGTAAAGAACAATATAAACACAAGACTACCTCATTTATCAGTAATTTTAAGTATCTTAACAAATAAACATCTTATTTAAATATATGTTAAAATCCCTCAGAGATAATACAAATCTTTCAATCATTATTATGTCGGGTCCAGGTTCATTGTGAAGTGAGCAGGCACCGGCCAAAGTTCAAGCGATTTTTTTTTTTTTTTTTTTTTTTTTTTTTACAGCAGAGTGTCATCTGTGCAGCCTCCTTCCAGACCATAGCGGAATTCCTGCAGGTTTGAGATTCCATAAAAATGGACAAACGCCGCTCCGACAACCAACACATGGAATATCTGATGAGACTGAAACTGAGAAAGTAAAACAGATCAAGACCATGAGTATACTTCCATGAACATTATGCTATTAGACTACTTTACAATACTACATGCAACAAAATATCCCTTAAAGGGTTAGCTGACCCAAAAATGAAACTTCAGTCATTAATTACTCACCCTCATGTCGTTCCAAACCCTCAAGACCTTCAGAACACAAATTCATATATTTTTGATGAAATCTAAGCGGTATATGAGTCCAGAGACAACAATATTATCAACAATTTCAAGGTCCAGAAAGGTACTAAAGACATTGTTAAAGGTGCCGTAGAACGTCTTTTTAAAAGATGTAATAGAAGTCTAAGGTGAAGTTTCAGCTCAAAATACCCCATAGATTTTTTTTAATTAATTTTTTTAACTGCCTATTTTGGGGCATCATTAAATATGAGCCAATTCATGTTGCGGCCCCTTTAAATTCTCATGCTCCCTGCCCCCGGAGCTTGCGCTTGCCTTAAACAGCATAAACAATGTTCACACAGCTATTATAACCCTCAAAATTGTTCTTTACAAAGTGCTCGTCATGCAGCATGTCTAATCGCATAAGTATGGTATTTATTTGGATGTTTACATTTGATTCTGAATGAGTTTGATAGTGCTCCGTGGCTAAAGCTAACATTACACACTGTTGGAGAGATTTATAAAGAATGAAGTTGTGATTATGAATTATACAGACAAGTGTTTAAAAAATAAAAATAACGACAGTCTTGTCTCCGTGAATACAGTAATAACCGATGGTAACTTTAACCACATTTAACAGTATATAAGCAACATGCTAACGAAACATTTAGAAAGACAATTTACAAATATCACTAAAAATATCATGCTATCATGGATCATGTCAGTTATTATTGCTCCATCTGCCATTTTTCGCTATTGTCCTTGCTTGCTTACCTAGTCTGATGATTCAGCTGTGCACAGATCCTGACGTTAATACTGCCTGCCCTTGTCTAATGCCTCGATCATGGGCTGGCATATGCAAATATTGGGGGCGTACATATTAATGATCCCGACTGTTACGTAACAGTCGATGTTATGTTGAGATTCGCCTGTTCGTCTGAGGTCTTTTAAACTAATGAGATTTATATAAGAAGGAGGAAACAACGGTGTTTGAGACTCACTGTATGTCATTTCCATGTACTGAACTCTTGTTATTCAACTATGCCGAGATAAATTCAATTTTTAATTCTAGGGCACCTTTAAAACAGTTGACGTGACTGCAGTGGCTCAACCTTAATTTTATGAAGTGAGGAGAATACTTTTGTGCACAAAAACAAAACAACAATAACTTTATTCAACAATATCTGTGTCATTCTCGTACGCTGTTTACATTCAGGGCTTCCAGGTTCTATGTCAGAACGGTGACTTCTGATTGGCCGGTTCCTGCGTCAGCATCACACGCATGCGTTGTGCTGCTCATGTGAACAGCATTTGCCAAAACTGAGCCGGCTTTTGACACAGAAGCTGGAAGCACTGAACGTTAACAACATAGGAAAATTACACAGAAGAGAAGATATTGTTGAATAAGTCATTATTTTTGTTTTGTTTTTGCGCACAAAAAGTATTCTTGTTGCTTCATAACATTAGGGTTGAGCCACTGCAGTCACGTTGACTGTTTTAACAATGTCTTTAGTACCTTTCTGGACCTTGAAATTGGTGGTTAAATTGCTGTCTATGGACGAGTCATATACCTCTAAAATTTCATCAAAAATATCTTAATTTGTGTTCCAAAAAATAACAAAGGTCTTGCGGGTTTGGAACGACATAAGGCTGAGAAATTAATGACAGAATTGTCATTTTTGGGTTAACAAACCCTTTAAGTCTTACCCAAATGTCACATCTTCCAGGAAAGTAGCGTTCAGGTATCCGTGCTGCATACAGTCCTGCTCCACTGACATACATGGCACCCATCAGATAGAACCAGCCCATCTGACCCACTGTCGTTGCCTTCACAAAACCCTCTGTGATGGTAAAGTGCATTGTGGGAATGAGCCCACTCAGACCGAGGCCCAGGAAAACACCTGAAGATGGAAAAATGTTTTTAACAGACATCTCAAATCAACAATGAAGGTGAAACTTTTCATGGAGCAGGTGAGTGCGTTACCGGCACGTGTGGACCGGTGGCGAGGGGTGGCGAATCGATCCACCTGGGCCACTATGATAGCAGCGACACCCAGCACACATACAACAGACAGATAGATAAGCCGTGGCTGAGGCGAGCAGTAAAACGAGTAGTATAGCCATGGAACGAATGAGCCCATAATCAACAAAGCGATACCAGAGTAATCCAACCTAGGGGCATAAAAAACACACTGCAGTTACTGAAGGTAATGCATATACATAATATGCCTACACACATAGAACATAAAAATCGGTGTCACTTACTTGGAGAAAGTTCTGGAAACCTTTTCTGAGTGGCAGTAGACGGTGTGAAAAAGCCATGAGAAGCACAAACAAAGCACTGCACCCAGGAAGAACATCCCTAACACCACCTTCTCCTGCACAGGCGCCATGAATGACACATTCGGCCGCAGCATTGTCAGTGTGCCCAAGCAAAGGAACAGAATTAGGCCTGTAGGAAGACATTGTGATAGCTTAATTAGCCTCCAAAATGACTCACTAGAAACATAATTACAGGTTTGACTGACATTAAAAGTGGTGCGTTTTTTGTCATCCTCAGGGCAATGATTCACACATATCAGATTATCACATTACAAATATCATACAATTTATCTTGTAAGTTCCAGAAGTTGTAGAACATCTTTCTTAAAACGCCACTGGGGTTATGAGATACGCAAGTATTCAAAAGTTTGTGGTCAGTACGATTTTTTTTTTTTTAAAAGAAATTAATACTTTTATTCAGCAAGGACACATTAAATTGATCAGAAATTACAGTCTGTTATAAAGACTGTTATAATGTTACAAATGATTTCTATTTTTAAATAAAATAAATTTGAGTTTTCTATTCATCAAAGAGCCCTGGAAAACAGTTTCCTCAAAAATATTAAGCAGCAAAACTGTTTTCAACATTGATAGTAATAAAAATGTTGCATGAGTACCAAATCAGCATGGATCAACAGGATCATGTTGTCATGTCAGATGTTGGTTTTGTTCATGTTTTCATGACTTTTATTTTGAAGTGTAGTCATCAGTGTTGCCAATTGCTTTCAGCTGAGGTAGCTTAAACTGGTCGCTAAATGTCGCTGGATGACATCATACTGAGTCCACTGATATATATTAATATATTTGAAAAAGGTGGCAGGGGCAGGGAAATGGCTAAATCTTGCAACAAAATTGCCAGCACTGGTAGTCATTAAGCTTGTTCGACTTGACGTAGCGCTGCACAGACCAATCGGTGTATGACATTAAAGTAATATAGGAGCCATATGGAGCCATCTGTTCTCTAATCGTTTCCGCGATACTTTTATGTCATACATCCATAGGTCTGTGCAGAGCTACGTCAAGTCAAAGACACCCGTGTTATGTTGTCATTGGTTGCTTTTGTCATGTGATACTCAGTTCTGTTTTGTAATTGGTTTATTGTCTTGATTGTTCTGTCAATTGTTCTTGATTGCTCTGTGTATAAATAACCCTTGTGTTTCATTGTTCTTTTGTTTAGTATTGTTTGTGTAACTGCTGTTGGTGAGTCTCATGTTAAAGGGTTAGTTCACCCAAAAATGAAAATTATGTAATTAATGACTCACCCTCATGTCGTTCCAAACATGTAAGACCTCCGTTCATCTTCGGAACACAGTTTAAGACATTTTAGATTTAGTCCGAGAGCTTTCTGTCCCTCCATTGAAAATGTATGTACGGTAGACTGTCCATGTACAGAAAGGTAATAAAAACATCATCAAAGTAGTCCATGTGACATCAGTGGGTTAGTTAGAATTTTTTGAAAATACATTTTGGTCCAAAAATAACAAAAACTACGACTTTATTCAGCATTGTATTCTCTTCCGGAATCCTTTCCATTGAATTGATTCCATTGAATCCTTTCATCTGTCGGCGTTGGTAATGCACTTTTACGTTGCCGTGGTTGTTTTTGGTGATTAGGACATCCGCGACATGCACACCATTTTAAAAAATATAACAATACCAAAATACAAACAATGTAGAATAGCTTGAATACAGCATGCGTCTCCCTCAGACTGTAAACGAAGCTCGGGTGCACCGGATAACACGTCAGCAGTGTCTTACGTCAGCAGCGTCACTGCGGAGTCGTGAACACACTCCAGAGCAGAAGGGGGCGGTAATGCACCAATAAGCTGGATGCCAACCGCCGTAAAACAGGAAAGAAGAAGAAGAAGAAGCGGAGTCGTGAACACGGATTGACAACAGACCCGGAAGAGAATACAATACTGAATAAAGGTGTATTTTTTGTTATTTTTGGACCAAAATGTATTTTCGATGCTTCAAAATGTCGCGGATGTCCTAATCGCCAAAAAACAACCACAACAATGTAAAAGTGCATTACCAACGCCGACAGATAAAAGGATTCAATGGAATCAATTCAATGGAAAGGATTCCGGAAGAGAATACAATGCTGAATAAAGTCGTAGTTTTTGTTATTTTTGGACCAAAATGTATTTTCGATGCTTCAACAAATTCGAACTAACCCACTGATGTCACATGGACTACTTTGATGATGTTTTTATTACTTTTCTGGACATGGACAGTATACCGTACATACCTTTTCAATGGAGGGACAGAAAGCTCTCGGACTAAATCTAAAATATCTTAAACTGTGTTCCGAAGATGAACGGAGGTCTTACGGGTTTGGAACGACATGAGGGTGAGTCATTAATGACATAATTTTCATTTTTGGGTGAACTAACCCAAATTAAGATATTTTCATGCAGTGTTGCCAATTTAGATTTACTGACTTCCCTGCCCCTTCTGAGACTTTTTTCAAAAGTTTAGGGACAAATCAAGCAACTTCTTGGACAAATCTTATCTAGATTCTTATTTTGTCCACTGATCTCTATTCATATTTATATAGGTCAATGAATTTGCCATTATGATGTCATCTAGTGACATTTAGCTACCAGTTTTAGCTACTTTTAAAGCAGAACTAAGTAACTTTTTTTTACCTTCATAAATAGTTAAGTCCTTACGATGATTAATTGATCCTGTAGGGGGAGCTTCGCAAATCTTACTGAGTTCCGCTTTAATTGAAAGTAGTTGGCAACACTGTTTTCACGTCTAGTTTCCATGTTCATGTGCGCGTGTTTATGTTTTAGTTATGTTTATTTTGTAGATTACTCAGATTACTCCTAAATTGTAATATTGGCATGCATTTTCTGTAAAGCTGCTTTGAAACTATGTATTGTAAAAAATGCTATACAAATAAATGTTAATTGAAGTATATTGTTAACTGCATTTGGGTTCACTACACTCACCTTAGTGGACTATTGTTACACGTGACACTGAATACTGGAGTAATGACTGCTGAAATTCAGCTTTGCCCTCCCAGGAATACATTTTATTTTAAAATATAGTCAAATAGAAACCAGTAATTTTAAACTGTAATAATATTTCATAATATTACTGTTTTTATAGTATTTTTGATCAAATAAATACAGCCTTGGTAAGCAGGAGAGACTTTTTAAAATGTAAGAATGTAACATTAGAATGTAAATAATTCCTCTGCATGAAAATTTGAGAAACAGGAAACGTTCATTTAAGACTATTTGCTGGTGGTCAGTTCACAAGTAGCCGCTATAGTGATAAGTATGTCTGTATATGGGTTTAATTAAAATCTCTGTCTCTTGATGAACTTTTGTAATATTTTACATTTTTGCAATTATTTCACACATCAAAAACACAGACCCAGCAGGTGCGTCCAGATGTTTCCAGTTTCTGTGTGAATCCTAAAGATGCTCCCAAAACAGGCACGGAAGGATGGCATGGGTGGGCGGTGTCCTTGAAGCAGGTAATCATTGTCCTTCAGCCAATCGGGGAGGAGACTGTATGGAATAACTCGCCAACGTCCTTCCCATACCTAGTAATGGTAAGAGTTTGCTTCAATACAAACCGCTCAGACTAGAAATGGGCCACATTTGTTACTATTACAAAAGTAACACTTGATTTAAAATACAAACATTATGATTAATAAATTACAGTTTTGAAAGTGTCAATAGGAGTAAATTGAAGATGAACATCACCTTGTGTACAAACTCCTCCATCTTCTCCATGGCATGGTGTGCCTGCATGGGTAGTGTAACCACCCGCAAACCACCTTCTTCCTCTTCATCCTCATCCTCATCCTCATCCTCATCTGGAAATGCAGATGCACCCTGAAAAAAAAAAAAAAAAAAAAAAAAACAATTATGCTTTTAGTTAACTTTAGGTGTTCTTGCCTCATTCTATCTACTGTTCAAAAGTTTGAGGTCAGAAAGATTTGTTTTAGAAAGTCTCTTATGCTCAGCAAGATGTTGTAATACTGTAAAATATAATTGCACAATAACATGTAATTTACTCTAGTGATGGTAAAGCTGAATTTTAAGATTCTTTGATAAATAGAAAGTGCAAAACTACAGCATAACAGAAATAAAAAATATTAGCATTAAAAATGTCTTTACTGTCACTTTTGATCCATTTAATGTCTTTGCTAAAAAAATAATTTCTTTAAAAAAAATCTTACTGACCCTAAACTTTTGACTAGTAGTGTATTTTATTCTCACTACTCACTCTGGATTTCTCTGCATTAGCTGGAGTTGTCAACAGCGGCCCAAGCTCCGTGAGCTCCGCATTCTCCACATTATCATCATCAGAGGTGCGCCGCTCGGCATCACTGTTGGAGCCGCAGTCACCATGGTGACACGTTGTCATGGGGAGACAAACCTAAAACTCCCCAGATATTCTACCTTGTCCAACAGTTCACAATCTGATGATGATATATAAAATGCACAGATTAACACATGCAGAATGGTTGTTGATGTGACATGGCATTTTCACTGTCACACAAGATAAAAATTAATATAATTAGTATTGTCATCATTTAGAAATGCAGTAAATGGTTAAACATGGCTTTGTCTTACATTGACCTGTTGATATAAAAACTGCTTTATTTATTTATTTAATCTCAAAATTGTCCTATGGTGCGATTTTGTCTCAAGCATGGTTCAATAAATTAAAAAGAAAAGCATACAAATGTTAATAACTCGGGCATAATTTTACAAGTGTCTATTTTAGTAATTTGCCACATTAGCTGTCATGCTTTTTTGGCTAAATGTTGCAGGCTTGCCTTCCAGTGGCTTTGGTCATGTTACTGAAGTCCATGACATGTGCACATGACAAGTTTTTGTCTCAGAATTGTTCAAAAAGTTAACCTTTTTGGAACCACTATAAAAGTGTCAAGTTTTGTTGTTCTTTGGTGCGACACCCCTATATTCATAATTGTTGCTATGTCACACTCACACCATAGGACACATTTAAAGGGTTCGTTCACCCAAAAATGAAAATAATGTAATTTATTACTCACCCGTAAGGCCTTCATTCACAAATTAAGATATTTTTGATTAAATCCGATGGCTCTGAAGCAGTGTTTTAAAATCGGATCATCACTATAATGTTGAAAAGTCGTTTTTTTGGCGCACAAAAATATTCTCATCTAGGGCTGTGACGGTAGGCATGACAACCGCGCCACCGCGGTCGTGGAGTGTCACCTACGGTAGTGTGACGTCATATATAATATATATTTATATATCTCAGAGATCACGTTAACTGAAAATTTTCCGTCTTTGATGGAATTTGTTTAGCAGTGACGGAAAAAATCTGCAGCCCGTCCGTCATTTCGACAGATTATGTAGTTGTATGTAAGATTGTTGTAATTCCCACTCCTGTCCAGTAGGTGGTGAGTGCGCTCCAGTGTGGCAGCAGAGCGCGAGTTCAGTCTCCAGAATAAAATGAAAACGATGCGCTTGGTTACACACAGACGAGCACCCAGTTTAAGTAAATTATATAATGATAAAGTTACTTATGCATGCTTACTTAATTAAGATTTTTATTTTTCTTGCTGACTATAAGTTTATGGTCAACGAATGGCTTTTCTGAGGTATAACGTTACGTGACATTGTTTGCAACACTGACTGAACTGACGTGATACAGATTTCGGTAAGCTACTGTATCTTTCAACATATTTTTTTATTTTCATTCATGTTTATTTCGTTCTGTACAATAGTAAAGCGGAAAGGATGATCGCATTCACTCACAATCCGTGACAAGTGTTAAAGATGAAAACTGAAAGTGACGCAGCTAGTCTTTGATCAACTTTCTTTTCATAGTATAAATAAATGCAAGCCTATGCCTATTTGCTTATCATGTAAGTTCGTGAATAAAATCTTATCATTAAAATATAAAAATTAAAATGACGGGTAATATTGATTGGATTTTTTTTACGATCCTGTCTATTAAAATGACGGCGAAACGCAAGTCTAACGCAACCTCTAATATTTATATATATATATATATATAACCCCGCCCCCCCTTCGGACCCCACCACCGGCGGTTGTTGGTGATTTACCACCGCGGTAGTAAAAATTTGCCACCGTCACAGCCCTATTCTCATCGCTTTATAATATTAAGGTAGAGCTACTGTACTCGCATGAACCGATTTAAATATGTTTTTAGTACCTTTATGGATCTTGAGAGAGGAAATGTCATTGCTTTGAATGCAGGCCTCACGGAGCCATCGGATTTAATCAAAAATATCTTCATTTGTGTTCTGAAGATAAATGAAGGCCTTACGGGTGTAGAACAACATAATAAATGACAGAATTTTCATTTTTGGGCAAATTAACCCTATAAGTAATAATGACAAATAAATAAATAAAAAAAAAAAATGAAAGAATTGACAAAGTTAGTGAGCCCTTATATTTTCTCAAACATCAGAGTTCACACTACATAATATGTATTTTATCTTCAAATTTGGTGTTTTACAAAAAAAGAAGTACTTTTTTACTGCTTTTTTGTCAACTAGTAAGTACCCAGATACAAATATTGGCTATGTAGTCAAGTCAGACTTGAAATAGGTTTCAAAATATTCTATTCTTGGCATTTCAATAAATTAATCCACTTGAAGTATATGACATAAATGAACGACATGATGTGCAAAACCCCCTAAACATCAATTCCAGGGGGGCCTTAAGTTAAATCCTGATACTGATTTGAGTATAATCAATTTCAGGACGATCTATCTTAATTTAGTGTTATATTCTTATCAGCTGTTCTTCTGCTTAGATCTAGGGCCAATTGCATAAACGCGTCTAAATATCTAGTATGACCCACTAGCAATTAGTCAAGGGGCAGTCTTACTTTTCGGTATCAAATTAGGCCAATCTACGTATTTATGTAACTGACTTAAAAAAGTTAAGAAAAGTCTTAATAAAATATTGATGACTATCTTGAAAGACTAGTCTTATCGGTTTATGCAACCGGCCCCTGGTCAACCTAAACAGGCTGCTCCAGTTTTCCACAAGTGCCAAAGGTTTACATCCTGTTAACTTAGCATGCTTACAAGCTAACCAAACGAATAATCAAACATTAAAAGAAGAAAAAGAAAAAGAAAACATTTCCGAATCATCGTCTAGCAACGTTCAGCTGAACGTGTTTGTTTCTGCGTCATGTGTGGCTGTGTTATGTGTGTATTATTATACTGCGTGTACATCCTCGTAATGACTGAATCAGGTTAGCCGAACCGGACAACATTAGCCCGCATGCTAATGCACTTCCCTATTGTCTGATTCGATCATTATTTGCATAATACATGGCTGCTTTCATCACAGTTCGTTAGCAGATGTTTATAATCATAGACCACGCAATAATACAACAGATCAGTGTTCATCATACGTTACCAGGCTGGGCAGGCTGTCAGGTCCGTTCATGGGAGTTACTGCTGCAGCTTGCCGTCCGGTCGCTATGAACCTCTATGAACCTGTAGAACCAGTCGGTTCAGCTCAGTAACAAATTATAACACAAATAACTAAATTAACATAGATTAAAACCGTCTGATACACAGTACACTCTATCAGCACGCGGAGACAGAGGATGTACTTTGTATCCGTCAGAGAGAAGAACACGTAAATCGTAACCGGTTTGACACACGCAAGCCGTTTTAATCCTTAAACGTACTAATATCTATTTTCATGCTACTAATACTTATTTTTAATATACTAGTATATCTATTCCATTAGGTTTATTACCTTTTTTAAAAGATAGTAGTACTTATTCGTTATACTAGTACTGGTACTCATTCATATACTAGGCTACCTTTCAAATAGACTTATTCATCAGATAAGTAGACTAATAAATATATAGTACTTATTTATTAGATATTGTTACTTATTCATATACTACCTTTTAAACAGACACAAGCCTACTTATTCATTAGATAGTACCTAATAAACACATTTATTACTTATTGGTATTTTTCATTAGATACTCGTAAATATTAAATAGATACTAGTACACATTTACATTCTAGTATGTATTCCAAATGTTACTAGTAAGATTTTTAATTGAACAGTGGCTATTCTGACTAGTCATATGACAAGTAAAAAAGCAGTTGTGACTAATAAGATAAGAATTGTTATTGTTACTACAGTTACAAAAGATAGTGGTGTCTAATAAACTAGTACCTAATTAATAACTACTAGTATACATTAAATAGGTATTAGTATCTAATGAAAAATAATAGTATTTAATAAATACATACTATAGTATCTAATAAATACGAATATTTAAAAAGATATTGGAATTCAGTATTGGAATAATTACTGTTAATTATATTATATTATAATAATTATATTGTCTAATAATTACAAAAATTATTAGACAATATCAAAAACTGAATATCTACTCTTCATTTAGAGATATCTTCAACCTCATTAGGAACTAGTGAGAATGTATGTAGATTCTTCCTTCAAACGCATTCATTTATGTTTGTAAATGCTAGACATTACTGGAATAAGTAGTATCTTATAAATAGGAACTAGTAGTACTAGTATCTTTAAAAAAAGGTACTACATAAAGAATAAGCACTCCTAAAGAATAAGCAAATGAACAATATAAAAAATAAGTGCCAGTACAATGAAAATAGATACTTGTGGAAGCTTTTTTCCACCACTGAATAAAAAATAAAAAAGGTAATTGCATCTTTTTATCTTACAATTGACTTTTTTTCTCACAAATGCAAGATTACATCTTGCAATTCTCACTTTTTTCTTAGAATTGCGTGATAGAAACTCACAATTCTGACTTTTTTCTCAGAATTGCGTGATAGAAACTCACAATTCTGACTTTTTTCTCAGAATTGCGTGATAGAAACTCACAATTCTGACTTTTTTCTCAGAATTGCGTGATAGAAACTCACAATTCTGACTTTTTTCTCAGAATTGCGTGATAGAAACTCACAATTCTGACTTTTTTCTCAGAATTGCGTGATAGAAACTCACAATTCTGACTTTTGTTTCCTCAGAATTGCTTGATATAAAGTCACAATTGTGTTTTATAAAGTCAGAATTGTGAGAAATAAACTCTTGTTGCAATTATCTTTTAATTTTTTTTTTTTTATTCTGTGGCGGAAACAAGCTTCCGTAAAGACTGATAGGTTTTAAGGATTAAATGTTAAAAAGGCTTGCCATATATTCAAATAATGCATTATTTCATGATATAAATCATGAGTCAAATCCAAGACATTTTCAAGATGATTAGTGTGCATGCATTAATGTACAAGAAAAACCTGGAATAATCTTCCTAATTATTATCAGAGCTGTTTTCCATGTTTTGACATTCCATACACATAAAGATTTTTATACTGTACAAACTTTATATTCTGTATACAGTATATCCTATATATATAACTGTATATCCTCTAAACATAATACCCCTAAAAACAACCATTGTGGGGTTTTCCTCATGGGGACGGGAAAAAAAAGTCCCTATACGCACAAGGATTTTGGATATTGCCATCTTTGGGACATTTTGTCCCCATTAACGTAGGGTTTACCAGGACACACACACAAAACCGCCGCAGAAAATTAAAAAATGACAAATATGAAATTGCCTAACAATTTTGTGTTATACATTCTACAAATCAGCCATGATGAAGTCTTTGACAATGTCTAAATATAACCAAATGGAAAACCTAATAAAAGTAAGAGCAGCTGGGGAATACACAAGCCTATAGGCCCTATATTTATATAGGCTACGCTATATCTAGTGGTTACACTATGGTATTACACATAATATTATTTATTTCTCTCACCAGATGGCATGGATATGCATTGGATTTGAAATTACTTTGCTCTATTTTACAATTTTTCTCAGTCACTTTGGTACATTTTCTCAAATTGCAAACCAATAAATTCATTTCCCAAAACAGTTTGTACACCACAACACCACACAATGGACTACCTGTAAGTAAGTATTCATATTAATGAACATATCAGTGCCATCAAAATGACAAGTCCTTGTGTCATTGTTTTGCAAACAAGATCATCTAAATGTTTAGCCACATTGTCAATATAACAGTGTACTCTGTCAGTATTTTCAGATGTAAACTATGTCTACAATTTTGATGACAATGATTAAAAATGCACAAGACAGCACACTGACACATTACTGTAAATGGGATATTGATTGCAAGAGACTGGACAGGATTCACAGTTACACTTTTACTGTTGGTCTGTCAACAAATTACAGTACAATGTCATTGTGATATAAAAGAAAAAGACAAGACTATAATATTGAAGTGACTGAGAAAAACTGTAAACTAAACACTGTATTAAATGAAAATAATATGAAATATTTCCTCTATATTAGTATGATTTTATATAGAAATAAATGGTGGATAAATTAGAGTTTAATATTGCATAATACCATTAAATCCCCTCAAAATACAAAATAATGAAGAAAAAATAAATGTCACGATTCTTGTCTTTTGTCTGTTTTGACATCAGATTATCACAAGTGTGACCTGAGTGATTAATACCAGAAGGTTAATTCACAAAAAAAATTCATACATTTTATGAAATGTACATATACAAAATATCACATTTACTTTATTGAATGCTGCTTACAAATAAACAACTATATAAGTTATTAATTGATTCCACAGGTAATACTGCAAGTTTGGGTTGTAATATGAGCCATTTTACTTCATGTACTTTTCTAAATCTCATTACGCAGATGCGTACTGCGTAAACTCCCCAAATTACAAAAACTACAAAGCCCATAAGAATAAAGCGGTAACGCTCCGTAATATGATTGGCCGAAGTGGTTGCCACGCCTCACTACTTTGCGCTGATTGGCCTTTACCTTGAGCTCATGGACACTCGCAGTCTATCATTGGTTATTGTGAGGAAAAAGGGGTGTGATCACGACGCAGATCGGAGAGCCGTGCTGCGGGAGGAGCGAGCAGCG
Source organism: Megalobrama amblycephala (assembly GCF_018812025.1). Classification (NCBI taxonomy): domain Eukaryota; kingdom Metazoa; phylum Chordata; class Actinopteri; order Cypriniformes; family Xenocyprididae; genus Megalobrama; species Megalobrama amblycephala. Next base: position 22,970,523 of record NC_063055.1, on the reverse strand, counting down.
TGTTTCCGGTAAGGGCGACACAACAGTACCATTAGAAACGTTCTCTAAGAAAATTAAAGCAGACTTTAAAAGTCAGTCCTTTCCATGTGATTCGACATCGATTTAATAACTAAATTGAATTGTCAGGGAGCCATCTATCGAGCGGCGCGGAACACACGCGGCAATGGAAGCCGAGTTTCGGGAAATCGATGAGCTCGGGAACTGGAACGCCGTTTACCAGGTAAAGAACTGATTCTGCTTCATACTTGATTATGATGCTCCAAATATCCATATCAACCCAAAACAAGTTTGTTTTGTTTATTTGATGTGGTATCTGTATTTTTTGACAGCTCAGATTGCGCTGTTTCGTTTCTTACTAAGGAATAAATGCTTTGACAAGTTATAGAGATGACCTGAATTTGTCACTTTTAGATATAGAGATGGAGGGAAAGAGTTAACCTTTCATGAGAGGAAGTCTGTTATTAGTTGGTTTGACACCTTTATCTTCTACTTTGACTCAGTTGAAGTTTTTAATAACAGTGATGGATGAATGGCATCCTAAACTGGATGCTGGTGGTCCCCTATATAGTTAACTTATATGCCCTATAGTTTCCCCCCAGCAAATCATTTACCACATATTTGTTGCACTAACAGAATGAAGCATTTTCATCTCATAGACTTCTGTTTTACTGTAGGAGATTAAGCAGCAGTCCAGTGACCTACCATGCAAGATCGCCAAACTTCCAGAAAACAGAAGTCGTAATCGTTACAGAGACGTCAGCCCATGTAAGTGTGCCGCTTCCCCTGTTCGACACAGTGAGTGACACCTAACGGAAGGGGCCTGTTATCAGCGAGCTGTTAAAGTCATTTCACGCTGAAGATGTCATGTCTTTTTTTCTCTCCCTTTTTTAACTCTTCCGTCACAAAGAGCGACACTGTTGTGGTTTCCTCTTTCTCTGAGTCTCTTTTTCGACAACAACCTGAAAAGGTCCTCAGCTCGCAAAACACCACATTAAATGAATGCCTTGTGTATATTATTTGTTTCAATTGAGCGTTTTCATCAGGAAGATGTTTTTCTCTCTTGTTGGGGAACTGAGAACAGGACCTGAAAAAGAATCGTTCCACTGCTGAATTTGCAAAGCATCATGGGTGATGTGCCCCACAGCTTAATCGCGCTCTCTTTTCACAGTTGACCACAGCCGTATTCATCTACAGATCGGCAATAATGACTACATCAATGCCAGTCTGATCTCAGTGGATGAAGCTCAGAGAAACTACATACTAACTCAGGTGACATACTGACTCTTACACCCCAGATTTACATCTGCTGAGAAATCTGATGCTGTTTTTGCACCTGCATGACATCTGACACACACAAGGATAAAAAAGGGTGGTGTAAAGTCCCTAAAGAGCTCATTAACATAGTAATAGGGACATATATCCTGTGGAAAATCTCTTGTTTGTTACTTTTTAAGATTTTAAAATGCATTAGTAAAGGCGCTCTAAGCGGTTTGACGCGTTTTTAGGCCCAATTCTTTTTTTGTCACATACCGCAAACATCTCCTCACTATGCGCTAGCTGCCTGTCCCCTGAACACACTGTAAAAAAAACGCGGTCTCTGTAGTCGCCACAAGCTCCGAAAACTGCAATAAAAACAAACTGGTGCAGCCTGGACCACTTAACATAATAAACATGCTCCAGCCAATAACCGAAAAGCAGCGTCAATACGCAAGCTCCTTACATTTTAAATGCGCGTTCATGACTGTTTCAGGAAGCACGGAGGGGAGGGCCAGGAGGAGTAGGAGGGAGGGTCTAGCTAGCCTCTGTTTTGTTTGACAACACTTCGAACGTCAACAGGAAGTTTCTCCGCTCAGAATCGCTTAGAGCGCCTTTAAAGTCTGTTCACACCAACAAAATGTTCAAAGCATGGAAATTTGGTTTTCGCATGCAATTTGTCTGTTTTGACCAATGCATAAAAAAATGGCTGAATGAAAATGCTAAATCACTCTGACAGTAGGTGGCACTTTTAAAAAGCACAAATCTTGGCCAGTTTTCTTCACAATGAAATAGAAAAGAGATTAGAACTAGGGATAATTGATCATTGTTTAAATTAACAATCGATTAATCATTGACCTTATCCTCTTAAATCCGAAGCGAGGGGAGCTACAAAGTTTCACGTTACTTATCCAACACAAAATAGGTGTCGTTTTAAAGCATAGAAGCTTGATTTACAGTCAATATAGGAAATATGACCATCACTTAACAAGTGCTTTTAAAGGGTTAGTTCACCCAAAAATGAAAATAATGTCATTTATTACTCGTCCTCATGTCGTTCCAAACCCGTAAGACCTTCGTTCAAGATATTTTGATGAAATCCGATGGCTCAGTGAGGCCTCTATTGACAGCAATGTCACCGAACTTCTCAAGATCCAGAAAGGTACTCAAAACATATTTAAAACAGTTCATGTGAGTACAGTGGTTCTATCTTAATATTATACTTTTTGCGCACCAAAAAAACGGAATAACGACTTTTCAACAATATCTAGTGATGGCCGATTTCAAAACACTGCTTCTAAGTTTTACGAATCATTTGATTCGAATCAGTTGTTCGGAGCACCAAAGTCACGTGATTTCAGCAGTTTGCTGGTTTGATACGCGATCCGAATCACTGATTCGAAACAAAAGATTTGCAAAGCTTCGAAGCTTCATGAAGCAGTGTTTTGAAATCGTCCATCACTAGATATTGTTAAAGTCTTTATTTTGTTTTTGTGGCGCACAAAAAGTATTCTTGTCGCTTTATAATATTAAGATAGAACCAATGAACTCACATGAACTGTCTATAGAGGCCTCACTGAGCCATCAGATTTCATCACAAAAATGAAATCTTGAGAAAGGAAATGACATTGCTTTGAACGCAGGCCTCACGGAGCCATCAGATTTAATCAAAAATATCTAATTTGTGTTCTGAAGATAAACAAAGTTCTTACAGGTGTAGAACGTCATGAGGGTGAGTAATAAATGACATAATTTTAATTTTTGGGTGAACTAACCCTTTAAATTTGCTGACATATTAGAAGTGCTCTATTTTCAGAGCGTGAAAAAATAACTGCTTTACATGAAAATGTGATCTGTAAAATAATCGTGCATTACAGATGGACTTGTGTTATATAACATTGAAAAGGTCTCAACTAGCAAAATACAAGCATATTTTTTTCAGTTAGAGACCATACTATTTTAAGTACTTGTATAGAAAAGCACTGGCGACGCATGTGTAAACAGTATACACACTATGCTTTTGCACTACATTTTTGTTTGTAACTTCGTGAAACATTAGTAAACCATAATAGATCACATATCTTTATTTAGAGTAGGTGGTCTCAAACAAGCCCAAACACAACATAAGACAATGTGTAGATCATGGAGTGACATGACATGCTGCTTGGCTAAAGCTATTGGACTTCTGGATTGGTTTAATTGCTCTGATTGACAGGTCTTAAAGGATTAGTCCACTTTTAAATAAACTTTTCCTGATAATTTACTCATCCCCGTGTTATCCAAGATGTTCATGTCTTTCTTTCGTCAGTCGAAAAGAAATTAAGGTTTTTGAGGAAAACATTCCAGGATTATTCTCCATATAGTGGATTTCAATGGCTACCAACAGGTTGAAGGTCCAAATTGCAGTTTCAGTGCAGTTTCAAAGGGCTTTAAACAATCCCAGACGAGGAATAAGGGTCTTATCTAGCGAAACGATAGGTAATAAAAAAAAATAAAAAATACAACCGTTTATGCTTTATAAACACAAAATATCGCCTTGATCGTACTTCCCGTTTCCGCATTCTTCAAAACGATTATGCTGAATGTTCTACGCCTTCCCTATTCTACTTAAGGAAAAAAACGAAACTGGCACCGCGTTCGTTCCGTAAGTAGAATAGGGAAGGCGTAGAACATTCAGTGTAAGCGTTTTGAAGAATGCGGAAGCGGAAAGTACGTTCAAAGCGATTATTTTGTGTTAATTACTGTCATTCAAGGTCCAGAAAAGTAGTAAAAACATTGTTAAAGTCAATGTGACTACAGTGGTTCAACCTCAATGTTATGAAGTGATGAGAATACTTTTTGTGCGCAAAAACAAAACAATAATAAAGACTTTTTTTCAACAATTTCTTTTATACCCTGTCAGTCTACTACGCATTTGATGCAGTAAACACAGTTCATTGCTTCTGTGTTTACATCCAAACGCCGGCTCAGTATTGACCGGCTCCTGCGTCAGCATCACACGCATGCATCGTGGTGCTCACGTGAACAGCTCGGCCAATACTGAGCTGGCGTTCGGATGTAAACACGGATTCTCTGAACTGCGTTCAGTACGCCAACTGCGTAAGAGACTGACATGGAAGAGGAAAAATTGTTGAATAAAGTCATTATTTTTGTTTTGTTTTTTGTACACAAAGTATTCTTATTGCTTCATAACATTAAGGTTGAACCACTGTAGTCACGTTGATTATTTTAACAATGTTTTTACTACTTTTCTGGTTCTTAAATGATGGTAATTACGTTGCTTTCTATTGGGAATAAAAAAAAAAAAACAACCTTGGATTTTATAAAAAATATCTTAATTTGTGCTCCGAAGATTCTTACGGGTTTGGAACGACATGAGGGTGAGTAATTAATGACAGAAATTTCATTCTTGGGTAAACTAAGCCTTTAATACATTTAGAATACGTAATTACGGCAAGCTCGCTTCATTTCACATACTCTTATGTCTGCTGCATGTTTTGCGCATGTTTTGAACACGCACCTCAAAACTATGCAATCTAAAGATGACCTTGCTTAATCGACCATCGATAAGTCACATTGATGGCATGCAAATGTTTGTGTCGGTCTTGAAGGGTTAGTTCACCAAAATTAAATTCTGTTATTAATTACTCACCCTCATGTCGTTCCAAACCCGTAAGACCTTCGTTCATCTTCAGAACACAAATGAAGATCTTTTTGATGAAATCTGAGATCTTTCTGTCCCTCCATAGACAGCTACGCAACTGACACTTTGACGCTAAGATCGTAAAAATAATCCATATGAATTGGTTCAGTCCAAATTTTCTGAAGAGACTCGGTCACTTTATATGATAAACATACTGAATTTAGGCTTTTATTCACACATATACATTCATCAACGCACACATCAGTTGTGGTAAACGGAAGCTCAAGCAAGTTTGCTTGACTTGCGAGAACCAGTGTGGTTCATTTTTGTGTATTATGCAGCACGTTTGAGCTTCCGCAAGAGGTTTGTTTTTGTGCGTCAACCATATTCGGTTGAGCTTCTGTTAATGTTCACTGACCATTGTTTATATGTGAATAAAAGCCTACATTAAATCTGTTCATCATATAAAGCGATCTAGAGTTTTTTTTAGAGCTTTTGAAACCCCAGCCAGTAGAGCATTGCAATAATCAATGCAGGAAAATACAAAAATGTTAATCAACTTTTCAGCCACAGGGAAAGACAACATGGGACATAGTCTGCAGTATTTCTAAGATGAAAAAAAAAAAAAAGATGTTTTGACAATATTCTGGATTTCAAGATCAAATGTTAAAATAGCATCAAATATCACCCCCAAATTTTTCAGCTAAGTTTGAAACTCCAAACTAGAGCCATAATTGGTTGGCCACTTAACATTTGGAACAAAACGCAAATGAAATTCTCTTTATTATTTAGCCAATCAAATAATATCAAACTAATTTGAGTTATAAAATTATAGATTTTTAAAACTGCTCTTCAGTTTAAAGATGAGCCATTGTAACAATGGCCATTTTAATTAAAATAGTATCATTAAAATGATACAGTATAAGATGAGTTAGTAACTTTTCTGCTTTGTTGTCAATGAACTGGTATTTGACCTTTTTGATGGGACATGAGACAAAAAGGTTATGAAATGCTGATTTGTGTTGGGTAGCTACACTAAAACAGTGATAGGTAAGCAAGTAATGGGGAACTCCCTGTTCAGAGACCTCCCTCCATCCTGGTTTTGACATTTGTGTTGACGTTCATATTACGTGTCCATTAGGCCACAGTTCGCGTCAGACACTGATATACTACAGTGACATTCCATTTTAACACTCATGGCATCTACCCGAGAGGTTTTCCCTCTTCTGTATCTGGAGAGTACCCTAGGAAATGTTGTGAAATCTTGAGTTGCGTCAGCATGACGTTTCTTTATTGAACAGATGAATTATCACACTGATGCTCTGAGACGGCAGCAGACTCGTCTTGACTTGCCAGCGTTGTTCAGTCAAAGCATTGCCAGCTACAACCACAAACACATAAAACACACACGCATTCTCACCCGCAATGTCATGTACCTCACAACTGCTCAAATGTGTGATTCACTGAAACTTAAGGTCAAGATGTGCACGAGATGTGTTTCACTATAAGCAAAATGAAAAATCCCAAATACATTTAATAGAATTTTAAATTTAGTAACTACTGTACAGACTGTTCTGTACTGTTCACCAAACATGTTTTTATTTTTTATAAAGAAATGAATACTTTTGATCAATTTAATGCATCACTTCTTAATAAAAGTAAATAAATGCAGCCTTGGTCAGCATATTTTTAATAACAATAAAAAAAACCTTATGGCTCCAAACATTTGAATTGTAGTGTATGCTACTACTTAGTCTGAACTCTGTTGCAGGACAAATTCATATTATGTATGTTTTTAAAATGTATTATTAATACAATAGACTGGGTATGCTCATTTTAATGGTTGTTTTTGTGTTTAGGGTCCATTACCAAACACCTGTGGTCACTTCTGGGAGATGGTGTGGGAGCAACGCTGCCGAGGGGTCGTCATGCTGAATCGTGTTATAGAGAAAGGCTCGGTGAGAGGAACACACACCATACCTGTACCATACCGTACCATACTTGTCACATCGATATATATACACACACTCGCTTTGGATACCTGCCTAAAACACTTCTAGCGTGCATATGGAATGTGTACATGTGTTGTGTATGTGTGAGGCTTGTGCTGTATGGTTATAATGAAGAAGTGTGTGTACGTGCAGGTAAAGTGTGCTCAGTACTGGCCTCAGCGAGAGGAGAGGGAGGCTGTTTTTGAGGACACAAACTTCAGACTTACTCTGATCTCAGAGGATGTGAAATCGTACTACACAGTACGACTGTTGGAGCTGGAAAATCTGTCGGTGAGACACTTGATCTTCCTCTCATCTCATCCAGTCGTGCTTTCGCTCGCCTGTCAGTCTCTTTCTCTGATCATTCAGCTATTTTTAACACTTGAGGTTTTATATAGTACTTCTTTAGTCATTTTTCTTCAGTTTAGCCAAAATTCTTGTTTTCCAACAAAAAATGTTGCATGTACAAAAATGTTTCTAAAAATGTTCAGAACTTCTTTATAGCAGGATACCGTGTTGACTTGACTCAACGCTCTCAGGATATTACAGATGCCAGAGGCTCGTTTCAGACAAACACACACTCATCATGATTAATGTTGTGTCATGTGTGTTTAAAGACACTGGAAACACGGGAGATTCTTCATTTCCACTACACCACATGGCCGGATTTCGGCGTGCCAGAGTCACCTGCGTCTTTTCTCAACTTCCTGTTCAAAGTGCGCGAGTCGGGCTGTCTGAGTCCAGATCACGGCCCTGTCGTGGTTCACTGCAGTGCTGGAATCGGCCGTTCTGGAACATTCTGCCTTGTAGACACCTGCCTTCTACTGGTAAGAGAACTGACTGCTTCTATGTGATGCCATATCTGCCAGACAAATTTGCTTATGTTAATATTTAACTTTTTAAGTAGAGGAGTGTACTCAATAGCAGTGTATCCGCGGGGCATTAAAAAGCATTAAAAGTCATTAAATGGATTTTGCCATTTAAGGCCTTAATTTTCGCATTAAAAAGCATCAAATTTTATTCCTACAGGCATTAAAATTTTTTAGATAGTTTTCTAGAAGAATAATACTACCAGCTTATATTGAATATAGCCTTCATAATTAATAACTTTGATTTGCTGTTGTAAAATATGTACATTGGTGTGATACACACAATAGGAACCCGTTTGGTAATTGCTTCCAGCCGGTGCAAAATTAAAAAAAAACACCGTTTTGGACAGCGGCGGGCTGTGACCTGTGGAAGGCTGCATCAGTGTTGCCAACTTAGTGACTTTTCAGACCCCTTTTGCGACTTTTTTCCAAGAAAGCGCACGAATATACTTGTTAACCTGATCTAGCTTCCGAGACCCACCGGTACTGCCGCACGAGCGTGAGATCTTGCTTCCCTTCCTCTGCCTCAGGCACACCTCTCTCTGCGTCTGCTGTTCAGTGAGTGGCTGAGAGGAGCAGCGCATTCAGTTGAGGATGTGTGCTCTGCCAGAGAACACATAAAATAGATACTATTGCTTCTAACCTGAGTGATCATTTTACGTGTACATATAACATTAGCCGAAATTACAGCAACTGTCTTTATCTTATGTTTATTGTGATTTTTGTCAGACAACGTCTCGATTATAAATCAGGTTTCAGTTTAACATGTCAGGGCTCGACACTAACGCTTGTCAAATAGTCCGGGATAAGTGGATTTTTTGAAGGGGCAAGTGAAAGAGAATTTTACTTGCCCGGCCGGACAAGGACAAAAAAAATCCAACTTCGATACAAAAAAAAAACAAAAACATGAGATTGATTTTATTACATTTAGTGTAAGTGGCGACCGATAGTGGATAATAATAGGCGGTGTAATGTAGTGACGAAAACAAGGTTGCGCTGTTGAGGCTCGCGCACCATCTCGAAGGAGAAATGGAAACATGAGCGAAGGACACACAAAAAGAATCTCAGTTAAACATACTGCGGTAAAAATTCAATTTGGAGTTTTTATAATTTGATACAGTAAAGCAATATCACACGACGAAGAATGCTGTTTTCCTAAACAGGCTACCATCACAATTAAAACGTGACACTGATTTCATACAACTGTTCAGTTAACAAATAGTTAATATTAAGTCACTTACATTTTAGAAGGAACATTGACTGTTTTTGTTCTATTTTAGCAGCGAAAATAGTTTCAAACAAAGATCACAGCAGAACCATAGCGTAGCAACACTCACCCTGCATCCCAATGCAGTGATGCGCGGATCAATGTATAAACAACCCGCACCCGACCGACGTTTTCAACTAACCCGCCCGCAACTCGGACCGCAAAAAAAAAGAAAGAAAATAGGCTATTGTACCCGACCCGCTTCCTTAACCGCATTTTTAAAAAGTAGTAAATGCTCATCGTAGCGTCATTGGGCCATATTTGAAAAAAGTGTGACAGCCCTTAGGAGCGCAAACTGTTCTTTTTCTGAATGTTGTATGATATAGCCTAGTGTTATGTAATAAAGGCTTGATTTATTCATTTATTTCGTTTCATTTTCTTAACAATTAAGATGCTGCATGTGTTTATCCAGTCTAATCGAAGTGTGCGTCTCTCCCCCGACTTTCCCAACAAAAATCCCACCCCCTCTCAGAAAATACATAAAACTGACATTACTGAGCTATATGCGTTTAAAAGTAGCCCATTAAAATGGTGCAATGGCTCAGTTCAACGTGTTTGGAAATCGGGCATTTTGTCCCGCGTCAGCATTTATTCAAAAGTTAATAACGCTCAACGTTAATAATGTTACTATTTCATTCTTTCATTATTTCGGCAAATGTCTCCCACACTTTGCTCTTTCTATTTGTGTATTTGTGGAGCTTCCACTCCCCAGTCTTCACCTTTTCTCTTGCCGCCTCCATCTCTACCTGCAGACTGAGCTCGTGCGTCATCTTCGCGCAAGTTATTCAGCCAATAAAGTCTAGGCCTATGTATTTCATAGAAAATTGTGTCTAGTACTATATAAATTACAAAGGTTTAATTGGCATCTTTATTTCAAACGACCCGACCGACCGCGACCCAAATATCATTAAAAATATTTTTGGATGACTCGTAACCGCGGGTAACCGTGGGTGACCGCAGGCACCCGCTCATTTTGGATCAACCCGCGCATCACTGTCCCAATGTGCATACTATCCACCCTATCCGCCCTAAATAGTATTGAATAATAATAATGTTACATACTATTTAGGATGGACAGAATGCTCATTGAGATGCAGGCTCAACCTTGTTTTCGTTACTGAATGATTCAGCAATTTGAAGCATTTTGAGTCAAAAGATTCAATGACCCATTCATAAACAACTTCCTCATTCTTTAATGAATCAGCCATGACTCACTTATTAAGACGGTTACTTGACGCCACCTACTGGTGGCTTAGTATAATTTTTAAAAGTAGAATTTCCCCCCAACATTTCTTACAATCCCATAACATTATTTAATGCAGTTGTAATTTTTTTATTGTAAATATGTAAATGATTTATTTTGATTGGTAACAGCCCTTAGTGTCTTATTCCAATTAAATTTAATTATAAAAAGCATTAAATTAGATTTGATGAAACCTGCAGAAACCCTGAATAGCATATTAGTTTATATTATTAAAAATTTGCATTGAGTCATGACATTTATGCATTTGACACATGGTGTTATCCAAGTGAAATTTAATGATTTTTGGTACCTTGGCACTCCTTTTATGGGAATTAAATAACACTAATAATACACTACCATTCAATATTTTGGGGCCAGAAAGTGACAAAGATTTATTGTTACTGAAGTTTTCTTTATCAATTAAATGCTGTTTTTTTGTTTTTTTTACTTTATAGTCAATGAATCATGAAAAAATATATCACGATTTCCACAAAAATATTAAGCAGCACTGCTGTTTTCAAAATTAATAATAAGAAATGTTTCTTGAGCAGTAAATCAACATATTAGAATGATTTCTGAAGGATCATGTGACATTGAAGACTGCAGTAATGATGCTGAAAATTCAGCTTTACCATCACAGGAATAAATTACGTTTTAAAATATATTTCAATAGAAAAAAATATTTTAAATTGTAACAGTATTTCACAGTATTACTGTTTATTACCGTTTACTGTATTTATAATTATAAAAATGCAGCCTTGGTGAAACATTAAAAAAAATCTTACTGACCCCAAATGTTTGAAAAGTAGTGTAAATAATTATATACACCACATATTAATAAATTGAAATGCAACCTTATGCAAACTTATTAACCTTAAAGCTGTTGTCTGTAACTTTTTTTTGGTTAAATGATCCAAAATCAATTTTTGAGCATGAACATAACCAGTCAGTGTTCAAAGCTATCTCCTTACCTTAGCCCGATTCACAACAATAAGCTTGTAATAATGTTTTATAATTGGGGTGGTACTGGTGAGTTTTTGCGGGAATTTCGAGCATGTCGCTGTTTGTCTTTGCGTCATTAAGTCACGTCTGCATACATAAAGAACTAGTCTCAGCTAGTAGGCTATATGGCATGTGAGGCGGATCATTTATAGCCTTTTCTCACAGCAGCTGAAATAATTAAACTTATTTTGATGGTAGATTGTATGGTATGACAAATTAACGTTAATGATTAGACTACAGAAATTGAAATCTACAGGTAACGCCAATACACTAAATACACACAGTCATGCAATGCTGATATTGTTAACATTAACAATTTGAGAACAAAGTATAATAACAATAATAATTTGCACAGTTTGACGTGATATGAGCTAAGCGATCGTTAGATTTAATCAGCAATGGTAGCGCGATTTATTGTAATGCTTTCTTTTTCCTCAGTCAGAACAAAAGTGCCAGATGTGATACTTGTTCAGATGACATTTTCCAGTGAAAATTCTTATTTTGGTCATGCTTCCAAGACTACAATCTTTGATTCCAAAATACAGTATCCACACCGATGTGGTGATTGACAGCAAACATTAGATTAATCCGCTCTGAGGAGCCGTGCCGATGCACAACCCATGTAAAGATAATTCCACAAACAACTGCAATTGCAGGTTTCAAACAGAGATGGCGACAAAGAGACAAAACTTACGGAACGCAGTATTTAGTAATAGTGTTGTCACAAGTACTGACTTCAATACCAAGTCGATACTGAAATTTTAAAAATGTGGCATTTTGAACACTGTTGAGCGGATTTATAAACCCCTATGATTGGCCGCTGTGTTCACACAACAATGATCAGCACTTCAAAAACATGTAAACAGACATTAGACTTGTCTGCTGATAGACACCTGCTTTCAAACGCTCCCGCTTTCAAATTCAAACACTTCCGTTTGCTTTCAAACGCTCTCCTGCGTTGATCATTGTAGCCAATCACAGACATATATGTTGAGCGTGTGAACACAATGGCCAATCAGAGGTGTTTACGAATCCGCTCGACAGCGCTCAAAGTATCACATTTTTAAAATTTCAGTATCAGCTTGGTATCGAAGTCGGTACTTTTGACAACACTATTCAGTAAACCTGTAGTAAGATAAACAGGGTTCCCACGGGTCCTTGAAATCCTTGAAAGTTTGTGAATCTGAATTTTTTTTTCAAGGCCCTGGAAAGTTTTTGAAAATAAACATGCATAGATACAGGTCCTTGAAAGTGTTTAAATTCATTTTGTGCAAGAAGTTTTCTGGAAAAAAATTCCATATTATTCCATATTATTAATGCTTATGCATTATTTTGCCAACACTTTGTGGCCTATGCATACACATTCACACGCGCACGAAACTACTACGATGGTACTTCAGTGTTTCGCAGATGTAAATCCATGAGGCAAGAAAAAGTGCTTTTCAATAAAATCCATGCAAAAGTTAATATCAGATCATTTTAAAATACAGTATAGGATGTACTGAATATTCTTCAGTTTTATGCAAAACAGAAATATGACATAGAATATCAGATCTCTGCCATATGGCCATAAATAAATGCAAATAAAAAAAAAAAGCTTTGTAACACGATGTAACCTTGCTCTCACTTGAAATGTGTCCCCAAATTAAGTCCTTGAGTTTGAGGGTATTGGACCTGGAAAGTCCTTGAAAGGTCCTTGAATTTGAAGTCGACCAAGGTGTGGGAACCCTGAATAAATAACAAACATACTGCAAGCAAGAGGACAATAGCGCAGAGGTGCAAATAAAGTAAAAAGTGCTTGACCTTTTTCAGATAATTAACAGCAGTATCAGTACTTTTAATTTCCCGTCTGAATTTCTCATGCACACATTTCTCAGTAGACCCCCACTCCCATTACGTCCTCTAAAAAACAAAAAAAACCTGCTATTATGTTTTCTCAGATGTCTCAGAGGGAAGATCCATCATCAGTACGCATCCAGGAGGTTTTGCTGGAAATGCGACGATACCGCATGGGTCTGATCCAGACAGCTGATCAGCTGCGTTTCTCCTACCTCGCTGTCATAGAGGGTGCCAAGTACATCATGGGAGATACGTCTGTACAGGTAATGCAATGGGATGTTCAAGAAACCAGCATTTTTGAAACATTTAAATTTGGTGTTCTGAAATGTTTAATAATGATAAAATAATATTAATTCTGTCGTCATTTACTCACCCTCATGTTGTTCCAAATCCATGAGGCTTTTGTTCATCTTCAGAACAGAAATGAAGATATTTAGAAGATATCTATATGAATCGAGCAGTTAAATTAGACTTCAGAGGAGACATGATTACTTGATGTGATGAACAGATTTACTTTAGACTTTTATTCGCATATAAACATTGATCAGCAAATATACATAAAGCATTCAGATTTGGTCACAGAATCTCAGGCAAGCTTGATTGATCCACATATAAGCTTTCGCAAGAACCAATGTGGTTTGTTCTCATGCATCAAGCAAGTACGGTTGAGCTTCTTTTTATGTTTGCCCATCAATGTTTATATGTGAATAAAAGCATAAATTCAATCTGTTTATCATATAAAGTGATCGTGTCTCTTCAGAAGATTTTGACTAAACCACTCAATTCATATGGATTTATTTTACGATCTCTTTATGAACTTTTGAAGCGTCAGAATTTGCAGTGCTTCCCACAGGTTTGAAATATACTTGGGTGAAAAATCCTCCTGTAATAAGATAAACAGGGTTCCCACGGGTCCTTGAAATCTGAATTTTTTTCAAGGCCCTGGAAAGTTTTTGAAAATAAACATGCATAGATACAGGTCCTTGAAAGTGCTCGAATTTATTTTGTGCAAGAAGTTTTCTGGAAAAAAATTCCATATTATCTCTTCCATATTATCTCTGATCTCTTTATGAACTTTTGAAGCGTGAGAGTTTGCAGTGCTTCCCACAGTATTTGAAATATATTTGCGGTGGTAGCCGGGTGAAAAATCCTCCTATTACCCACAGCACAAAAATGGTCTACATGTGACAAACAAATAATGTGTAATTTTTAACAGAATATTTATTTATTGAAATTAATTTTAATTACATAGCATACTATTACATTTAATTACATACTAATATTATGCATTGTAAATTATGCAAAATTACAGCATTTTAATGGTTCTCCTTTTCCTATGTTCTTCTTGCTGTCATATAGTGTCTCTTTCAGTGAATGGATCATAGATTTTACTAGTAAAATTTATATAGTGAATAATATAGGTGTCAAATAATGTTCTTAGTCTATTCTTCCTGTGGGGGAGACTACAGTAATTTACTATGAATTAAATGGAAATCAAATTAAATAAAATTTATTGTGTAACCAAAATACTAATAATGGCCAAAAGAAAAAGAAAAAAACTTAGCGTGTTACATTTAATTAGAACAAGCCTGAAATACTCCGGGACACTTATTTTGAAATGTCTGTATTATTGCAGGCTGATCCTTCAGATTCTTACAACCATATAAAACATTTTATATAAAAGCCATAAAGTAGACATTGTAATAATTCATCAACTTGAGTTCATTAGCAATCGTTTGGCATAAATCTGCGCTTTTCATTGATTGAGAATCATTTTGAAGCAGTCTGAAGTGCTGTTGCGCGCGCCTGTAGAACACGCAACAGCGCCGCCTTGTGACATTGCAACATGCAGCGCTTTTTGTGAAATACTGCAGTGCATGTGGGAATGTCAGCGGGAGTAAACAGTTCTGATGCACACATAACGAGCAGGTACGAAACGCGTAGGGCGAGGGGAAGTTTTCCACTAGTTGATCGCAGATGGTTTTATTATCTTGTGCGGATATAAAAGTATAAGAGGATAAAAATAATAAAAGCAAAAATGTGTCTCCAAATATACTTGGGCGGCGGTTAATATGCCTGGGCGGCCCGCCCAAGTAAAGTCTATCTGTGGGAAGCTCTGGGGTGAATAGACTTTCAGTGGAGGGACAGAAATCTCTTAATTTGTGTTCTGAAGATGAATGAAAGCCTTACAGATTTGAAATGACATTAGGGTGAGTAATTAATGACAGATTTTTCATTTTTGGGTGAACAAACCTTTTAATGCATCCTTGTTGAATAAAAGTATTAAATTAATATCTTTCAAAAAATAAAATCTTACTGACTTAAATGTTTACAATTTTACAAATATTTTTAATTTTTATTTTGAATAATTTACTTTTAACATTAATTTAATGTTAAAAAATAATCATCCTACCATTTGGCCATAAAATGCCAAAAAATCCCTGTCAATTTTGAATCATTTAACTGAAAAAAATATTATATTGTTATTTAAACATTAAACATTAAAACATTTTGGGGTTGAACTTCCATCAAAAATGTCATCATATGATATACCCTATGGTCATAAAAATACTTCTCATTTTGTTCATACTGCCCACTACTAGTAGGCTGTATCGATCAGTGAAATGTTTCTATTCCTGTGCGAGTAGGAGTCTTGGAAGGAGTTATCAAATGAGGAGGATCTGCCCCCTGAATTCACTCCTCCTCCCAGGCCACGGCCCCCAATAGATCCTCCCAATGGCAAAGACGACCTGGTGAACTCTGACCCCACACACTTCTTCAATGAGATCATAAAAAACAATGCAGAAATCTGTGCAAAAAGGTCAATATCTTTTATCTACTTTCAACGTATTCTCTCCCAACAGCCACATACAAACATTTTTTTTTGTTGCTGTTTTTCCAGTGCACCCCAGACATTCACAGACGGGCCAGACCTACGTAGACGGGTGGTCGCAGCTGGCGAGGCTGACGCGGCGGCATTGTCAAGCGAACAACCCGACGACCCAATCGTTCCAAGAGAAGCCCCTCCCAAACCTGCGCGGTCTCCGCCCAAGACTCCCACGGCAGAGGCTGCTCCTGCTCCCGCCTGTGGAGCGTGGAGCCCCTTGATGACCTGTGTGTGTATGTGCACGGTACTGGCTGCAGGTGCTTATGTCTGTTACCGCACCTATTTCCACTGATGCCCTGTCTTTCGTTCCGTCTCTTTCTCTATCCCTCCATCTGCTGGCTATTGGCGGGAAAAGAAAAAGAGAGACACATACACACAGACACTCATACTTTCTCAGCTGGACCTGTCTCTCTCAGCTGAGCCCATCTCACTCTCTCCGTGTCTCTGGGGAAAGTTTCAGAGGCTTTTCTCTGCCAAACTGCTGTCGTCTCCCTCTATACACACTCTTACACACAATCTAATAAACGTGTGTCCGTTTAAAACCTCAGGGCCTCACAATTCAGGTGTTGCTACCTAAACGTTATGTACAGGTAAAAGAAAATCCAAAAGACTCTGTTATTGCTGCCGTAAGTAAGGGAAATTTTTGTGTGTATGTATCTCAATCATATGGCATTTTTTTTTGCATTTTAAGTCTGACGACTATCAGTGATGGTCTCGGATGGAGCTGCACAGGAGGTTAGCTCATAACACATGCTGAACACACAAATCTGCTGTACCTAATAGAAAACATTTGTGCGTCTCAGAGAAAAGGGAGGTCACAAGTAGTCTGGGATGTCTGATATGATCAAGTGATCTGTGTTACACTATTGTTACAGTAGAAAACATCCCAAATTTTTCTCTTTTCATCCTTTTTTTTTTCATTCTCAGCTTTTTTGTGTATGCCAAAGGTGACACTGGCACTTCATTCGTTTTCTTTGTCAAAACCATTTCCTTTTAACCAAAATGTTCAGACCATTTAGTCAGATCCAATCTTGCAGATCTGAGGCCTAATGCAATAAAAGGAACTGTGTTTAGTTCAGTCAAAAGAGAACTTGCATTTTAGTTTTCATTAAACAGAAATACTAAAATCACTTAAAATCAGGCAGGCATTCTTACTAGACCTGATGTTCTGCACTTGATGGGTCTTTAAACCCAAATTTGAGTACATTTAATTTAAAGTGAGCTTTGGAAATCGAGGGGAAGAAAGTTAACTTTAATGATGGAACAGCATTTACTGCGAATCCCTCTGTGTTTTCATCTAAACATCCCTGGCTAATTCATTATTAATCAAAGATGTGGCAAAGCTCAACCAACAGGTGGCAGTATTGAGTGCAATGAGATTTTATTTTTTATTTTTTTTGCTTTTATTCCCCATTAGATGATAGTGATTCATAGGACAGGTTTTGAATTTGAATTTTTACCTTTTTTCTAGCTGCAATACAGATACGTTCAAATGCTTCTGGCCTTTGTCATGTGATTCGAACGGTGTGCAGTGAGCGCAGGGGGTCAGACTAACCAAAAAAAAAAAAAAAAAATCCCGAAACACCAGCAGCGAATGAATGCAACGAGAGAAACTATCAGTGACACTGAGCTGTCTTTGTGTTTTACTGTTTTTTATTATATTATTGTCATAGTAATTATTATCGAGAGAGATTAACGGCAGACGGGCATCAACATTTCCTTCAAATCAAACCACGCTGCAGAACTGTTACTTTTGAACAATGTGTGAACAAGTCCAATGCAGTAACCTCAAAACAAATTAAGCCTTTTCTTTAGGTGTGTTGAGGCCTGAAACGCTTTTAATTGTGACTTCGCTTTGTGTGGTGACTTTTTGACTGCTGCTTGACCAGTCCAGAATTGTATTTTTTGGGTTGCTGGGTGGATTTTCCTGTTTGTAGAGGTTCAGTGTTTCACACTCTGAAGCTGTTGATGTTTGGTTTGAAGGTTCTGCCACCATCCATCATGACTCTCAGAATCTGGTCCTTTAGCGGGACCACAGAATGTAAAGTCTTTTTGATGGCTTTATTTACACACACATATATAGAGAAATATATTCGTCTGTGTCATTGTTTGTCTTCTTTCAGTTATCTTTGGACTGGTAGACATCAGACTTTTTTGGCCTTTGTATTTGAGGCGTAAGAATCCCCCGCAACCTGTTGTGTTCTTTTTAATGTTGATTATCTGTTTGTTTTTTTTTTGTAAGAAAAGCATATGCTTTGTTCCAGTTGGATGTAATGACAGTTGAAATTTTATTTTTCGGACAGAATACAGAGCAGACGCTGTGGTAATAAATGTGTACATCTCTGATTATCTTCTGTTTTTGATTTTGTTCCTATTTCGTTCTTATTCCCTCATGTGACTATGACAGAAGTTCCTCAGTTATTTATAAAATCGAAAACTTTATGAATGAAAAAGCTCTCTGAGTCATAAATAAATCAAATAAAGCTATATCATAGATTATAGACTCAAATCCATGTGAAAGGTATAGTTTCATCATCTTATTTAGCTCAAACTCACATTTGATATCACAATTAAAACTAAATGTAAATGCACGCCTGGATTATGGACTGAGATCTATGGCCGGGCTAGCTCGAGACCAAAAGAAATTGAACCAGGGTTCTCAGTGATAAGGCCCTCAATTTTGAGTTTTCATTTGCCTATCAAATCATGTGTGCCCTTAAAGTAAGAGAAGAGTCTCTATGAAGAAAAATATACTGGTAGTATACATTTTTATATTTATATGTAAGGAAGGAGAGATGAAAATGTAGGAATAATTTGTAAAATGTGTAAATATTAAATACAAATATATATTTTTAATATGCATTTTAATAATAATTAAATCACTTTTTCCCCCACTGATCCTCCCCCCCCCCTTCCTGCTTCCGGTTTACTTTTTGTCACAGGCCCTGTGACAAATTTTAGCAGTGTAAATAAAACAACAAAATCACGTTTCTTATTGGTGTACGTGTCCCTTTGAATGTTTTAGGTCAGGTGGTTACATCTCTGACGTAATGTTTTCGCGCTACAGACTTCAGTACAAACATGAAAACTTCACGTGGCCAGTGGAGGGCGCTTCAGGATAAGTAATTCACTTCTTGGCTTTGAACTTGAACTTTTTTTTAATAACTTGTCTGAACTCGTGTCATTGCAATCTAATAACATTTATTTCAGAGTCAGAGAATTGTGACTTTTCATATGCTTGTGCCCCTTTTCTAAAGAAACCATCCTCCTGTTAGCATGTTCACAGTGCAAAAATGTAGATATAAATCCATAGGCTTTCCTAAACCAAATCTGTATCTTTCTGTGAGATGCTCTACTTATGACAGGAGTCTTCAACTGTAATGTTTTCTTTTGTGTACGTGCTTGCGTGTGTGTCAGCACAGTTCAGTTGGTACCCATGCATTTCCTGTAGCATTACCTTGCCCTACTAACAATAACTTACAGCTTCAAATAAATGATTTTGAGCACATTTGCAAAGTTTTATTATCTCAGATAGACTGTTTCTGTGATAAACAAAGGATTTCCTGAATGTTTTTATAACTCAAGTGACATAAACATGCCTTCATATGTACTTTACAGTACATACAGTATACATGACATTTCATAACCATTCTGTGCTGCTTTTGAGTAGGTTTCAGTTAATGCTAATGACGTTTTTCTGACGTTACTTGTCTGATTTGTGGTTGTCTACCTGTTTTTACTGTTATATTCTAGTTTGTGTCAGTTTCTACTGGTCTGAGAAAGTTCATAGTCAGTTTGTCTCCTCATGGCCTAAACAGATTATTGGAATGCCTCAATTAGAGGTGATTTATGTCACATCTGCCAAGCAGTGCATCCCATTTCCTGTGACATAGCCTATATGTAACAGTTTGCATGTTTTGGAGTCACTCATTTCTCTTTCTGTCTTTCAGGGTGATTCAGCAGTTTGGAATCATGATTTTGATTCCGGTGTTTATTAACCGTTTCTGACATTGTTGAAAAGAAGTTCAGATTCGGTAGATTTCAGACTACAGATGTTACGACGTTACATACGTTTCCTATGATCACACTGATGCTGCAAATGAAGTGTACACTCATTAGGACTGAGTTTAGATGTAAACCAACAGGAAACTAACATTTAACATGAAGTACTCAATCAGACATGTGTCTTCATTATAGAAATGAATTGTATTGTTCCAGTGTTTGTAAACTTGTCTGACAGTCTTAGCTGTGTACGTATGTGTGTGTGTGTGTGTAATCACATTCTGTTGTGGGTTAAACTTACAGTAGAGGTGAGTGTGTTCTCAAGTATGCATTTGTGGTACAGAAGTATGTTGGTTCACACTATTCTGGAATGAGTGTATGTGTATGTGTGTGAGCATGAGTCAGGGCACTCCTTAACTCGTGGTACTTTGACGTAAAACAGACAAGACAGAACAGGCTGATCCTACTTGGGAAAAACACTGAGGAGGGCGGGGCTTAGTGCCGGAAACGCACTTAAAAAGACAGCGAACATGAAACTCCAGCTGGGGCTTGGGGTCAGTTATGGGTTCAGGTATCAAACAGCTGCTGCTTATTATTTCTAGCATTTAAGAGTGCTGGCAACAAACACAAGCACTATGAAACTCTGCTCGGTCTGTATATTTAGAGTACAATCATTGGCTTGGATAAGGGGGCGTTTCGGCAAGTGTTTGTTAAATGTTTGTTACAACATGAATGAGGAATGGTATTGGTTTTCTCCTTCACTTGTCTCTTTCCTGTACGTACCTCCCTTTGTTCTGTCTCCGCCCATTTCCGTTCCTTTGGAATATTTCCTGGGAGCAACAGAATTAGGAAACTCCAGAAAGAAAAAAAGAAAACTGTGCTTCAGTGACTCATGTTCTTACTCAATCTTGATCAATGTCAAACCACAGATGTTTAAACATTCTCAGTCAGTAAAACTTTAACGTGATATAAAATCAAAAGGAGTAAGGTTAGAAAAATAATAAACAAAACAGACTTTTCGGGTGACAATACGGTTGTTTTATTGTGCTTCCGTATTTTAATGAAATTTATGAGGCACTAGCATTGTCCTCAAACCTAATGAGCATTTCAAGGCATCATTCCCAACATAAAGGGTGTTCTGAAAGCTGGCAACATCCAAAATGCATGGCGGACGAAGTGAGAAATGTAAATTTTAAATATTGGCCTAATTGAAAATCATTCAATAATGAAAAAAAACGTTACTGTTTTGGGCTATTTATTAGAACAGCAACATGTTAGCTTAGCATCAAACTCTATTGAAATAAATGGCAAATCTCCCATGATGCTCTTTGTGTAGCTGTTAAGCAAACTAATTACATGCGTAAGTGGTAAACGTGATATGCGGGGACACAAAAATGCAAGGTCTAAAAACGGGGGGTTTTTATAAGTTAAACTTCTTTGAAGTTGAACGCCGCATATTTTCGAACACTGTAGGCCTATGTAGTACAGCAAGAATCAGTTTAAAATTATGAAAAATACAATTGAACCCATTATGTGTATACTATGTATTTTTATTTGAAGGGATGCATCTTTAGGGGCCTACATTTATTTTTATTATTAATAATTTTATATATATGCACACACACGCACACACAGATCAGGCATAACATTATGACCACCTTCCTAATATTGTGTTAGTCCCACTTTTGCTGCCAAAACAGCCCTGATCCGTCAAGGCATGGACTCCACTAGACCTCTGAAGGTGTGTTGTGGTATCTGGTACCAAGATGTTAGCAGCAGATCCTTTAAGTCCTGTAAGTTGTGAGGTGAGGCCTCCATGTATCAGACTTATTTGTTCAGTACATCTCTCAGATGCTTGATTGGACTGAGATCTGGGGAATTTGGAGGCCAAGTCAACACCTCAAACTTGTTGTCGTGCTCCTCAAACCATTCCTGAACCATTTTTGCTTTGTGGCAGAGCACATTATCCTACTCAAAGAAGCCACAGCCACCAGGGGATACCGTTTCCATGAAAGGGTGTACATAGTCTGCAACAATGCTTAGGTAGGTGGTACGTGTCAAAGTAATCTCCACATGGATGGCAGGACCCAAGGTTTCCCAGCAGAACATTGCCCAAAGCATCACACTGCCTCCACTGGCTTGTCTTCTTCCCATAGTGCATCCTGGTGCCATGTGTTCCCCACGTAAGCAATGTACAAGCATCTGGGCATCCACGTGATTCATCAGACCAGGCCACCTTCTTCCATTGCTCCGTGGTCCAGTTCCGATGCCCACTGTTGGCGCTTTCGGCAGTGGACAGGGGTCAGCATGGGCATTCTGACTGCTCTGCAGCTACGCAGCCCCAAACCCAACAAACTGCGAGGCACTGTGTATTCTGACAGCCTTGGCCACCCATGACCCTTTCCCTTCCTTGGACCACTTTTGATAGATACTGACCACTGCAGACTGGGAACACCCCACAAGAGCTGCAGTTTTGGAGATGCTCTGACCCAGTTGTCTAGCCATCACAATTTGGCCTTTGTCAAACTCGCTCAAATCTTACGCTTGCCCATTTTTCCTGCTTCTAACACATCAACTCTGAGGACAAAATGTTCACTTGCTGCCTAATATATCCCACTAACAGGTGCCGTGATGAAGAGATAATTAGTGTTATTTACTTCACCTGTCAGTGGTCATAATGTTATGCCTGATCGGTGTATATTACATATTAATATTTTATTATATATTATTATAATTAATTATTATTATGCTATGTTTTTTTTTTTTTTTTTGCTTATTAGACCATCTTGCTATCATCTTAGCAGCATGTTTGCATTAAACTCAATTGAAATCAATTGCAAGTTAAGTCCTTGTGACATTATTTGAGTGGTTTGTAGAGTTTGATGCCTGTAATGCTTTAGTCTATGTTGACAGTCGACAGCAAGGCAGCTCAGCTCAGTTGGAACCCACCGAAACCCAGCATGAACTGTGTAACCCTCAGATTATCTTCATATGTCAAAGTAAGGTCAGTGTTTACAAACTGATCATAAAAATTTCCCATTATGACTGGAGTAAAGCAGCTAAAACATCTCTCGAGTTCCATTAGTGCACTTGTTTATGCTTAAGTAAATGGAAAAAACCTGCTTCTGGCCATTGTTTTGGGACGCTTGATGGTCTGTTTGAGGGCACCCCTCAACCGCATCTTGTTTTTTTGAGGTCGGTATCCTTGGCAACAAGCGTGTGCACTGTAATTTCCTGTTTCTATGTACGCTGTGTGCGCATGCACTCCACTCCATGTCACTGCAGAGTTTACGTAAACAGCTAAGCTCGGTGCTTCCCCTTCTTTACGACTAGCGCTTCCTTCCTCGCGCACACACACATATGTTTGCAGACATACGCAAAAGACCTCAGTGCAAATGACCTGCTTAAAATTTGAAATCTTCCACAAGTGTCCTTTCGTTCACCACCTTTACATCACAGTCGTCATATTGACGCTTTGTGCGACTGAGGGGTGTTTTCATACACAGGACATAAAGTGCAAAACAGCATGTTCTCAAACACTGTACCCTCTGGTTTTCAAAGTCAGGCCTGCTGACATCTTGCAGAAAAACAGCATCCGTATGAATTATGTGTGTGTTTGTTTTATCACCCATTAGTCTATTTCAAATTAAATGCAATTTAATGTTTTAACAGAGGTGCCTTATGGACAGGGTGAATAGGGTGAGGGCCTCCAAAACTTCAGGCCACAGATAAATAATACAAACTGACAAATAGGGGCCTTGGGGCCCCTCAGCACATTCAGAACAAGCTGACTACTGTGGCCCCCAATTACCAGTTTTAGTTTTCTAATGTTAGCTTAAGAAAAAAAAAACACATTTTATAATTTGTTTAGCCAAATCGTCCCAATTATTTACCCTACCCTGTCAGAAAAAAATAGGCAAAAATTGTACAACAGCTTGTCACCTTTAAAGTCCCCCTGAAATCAAAATGTACATTTTTAGCTTTTAGTATGAATATGTTAGCCTTACGGTTATGAATAAGCTGGTGTGTTCCAAAACAATGACAAAATTCGCATTTAGGAGATATAAACATTCAAATCTTAGTCTCTCAAATCCGCTAAAATGGATCACGGATTTTCATGACATCACCGCGTACTTCAGTTTCTCATCAAATCTTCTGTCCAATCAAATGCTCTCTAGAATCTGAAGTCCCACCCCTCCTACACTATAAACAGACACTGAAGCTGCAACTAAAATTGGTCACTTTTTTTTATTTTATTTTTTTTTTTAACAAGTTTCTACATGGTGAATGGCACAATGTTCTATAAAGAGGATAGGGAACGATTAAGGGTGTAAATATGCTTTCCATTGATGCGAATGAAGTCCGTTTGTCACGTGAACCGCCACGAGACATGAGAGCAAAGAGTGGATCATATGTGCGAATCGGTGCAGACCACGAAACGTAATGGACCCATTGGAATTCTGCACAGAAAAGCGATGTAGAGGAGATTAGGATGAGAAACAGAGATTAGAAGGAAACAAAGCTTTACCGAGCTCAACGGCTCTGGCCGAGCTGTGATATAAAGAAAACACTATTGGCTATTTTTAAAAAAGAGGCGGGACTGTTCGATATATCCCGCTCTGTTTTCCTGTTTCAGTTTAAATTACGTCAATACATTGAATAATGCTGCGCATTCCAAGACACCTCAGTGGGCCTTTAAAGACAACTTTGTACCTTATTTACCCATAGTAGTACCTAAAGGGTACAAATTATGGTCTTTAAGGTACTAAATTGCACCTTTTATGGGTAGATAAGGTATAAAGTTACAAAAGTTAAAAATTCAATTTTTTTCTGACAGTGTAGGGTAAAGGCCATGACTCGAGTAAGATGATGTAAAACTTCAAGAGCCCTGTTGTGTACCCTCTTTGACTTTGTCGTTTGCATCATTTTTGTTTTTCTTCTCTCGCATTGGTTCGCTAAGCTGAACAGCCAGTCGGAGTGATCTATCTCGCTGACTGCCCGACACAGATTCAACATGCTCAGTTGGCCAAAAAGCCACCCACGGGGTCTGACTCGACGGGACCAACAATGCAGAACACACTGCAAAAACTGAGCTTACAGACACTCAAGGACAACCCAGCTTTGGCTGATGGTTTTCTTAGTGTGTCACAACCTTAAAGGGATAGTTCACCCAAAAATGAAAATTTGATGTTTATTGCTTACCCCCAGGGCATCCAAGATGTAGGCCTTGTTTTTTCAGTAGAGCACAAATGATGATTTTTAACTCCAACCGTTTCAGTCTGTCAGCCATATAATGCATGTCAATAGGAGCACCATCTATGAGAGTAAAAAAAACGCACAGACAAATCCAAATTAAACCCTGCGGCTCGTGACGACACATTGATGTCCTAAGACACGAAACGACTGGTTTGTGCGAGAAACCGAACAGTATTTATATAATTTTTTTACCTCTAATACACCACTATTTCCAACTGCCTTGAGCATCCGGTGTGTGAGGTCTAAATGCACTCTGACGCCAGAAGTGATCTCTCGCACTCATTGACGTATACACGCGAGAGATCACTTCCGGCATCAGATCGCGTTTTCAGATCTCGCACACCGGATGCTCAAGGCAGTTGGACATAGTGGTGTATTAGAGGTAAAAAATTATATAAATACTGTTCAGTTTCTCATCGTTTCGTGTCTTAGGACATCAATGTGTCGTCACGAGCCGCAGGGTTTAATTTGGATTTGTCTGTGCATGTTTTTTTTTCACTCTCATAGATGGTGTTACCGTTTCAATGCATTATATGACTGACAGACTGCAATGGTTGGAGTTAAAAATCATCATTCATGTTTTACTGAAGAAACAAAGTCACCTACATCTTGGATGCCCTGGGGGTAAGCAGATAAACATCAAATTTGCATTTTTGGGTGAATTTTCCCTTTAAGGGGTCTACCCAATATGTGGGGTATGGGACAAAGACATGCCTAGGGGCCTCATGGGAACATGATTGGGCCCGGTTCACACATCAGCATCCTGGTCTTTGGTGTTTTCAGCCATAGAAGCCCTAAAAAAGGTTCTTGGGTCATTCCTATCTGGGTAATTTTT
Organism: Megalobrama amblycephala; assembly: GCF_018812025.1. NCBI lineage: Eukaryota > Metazoa > Chordata > Actinopteri > Cypriniformes > Xenocyprididae > Megalobrama > Megalobrama amblycephala. The sequence goes on along the minus strand of NC_063055.1, from coordinate 22,944,435 downwards.
TTTAAACCATGTCATGTGCGATCACTCTTAGGCCACCCCACTCATGTATTTTTTCAGTTTGTTATATTTTCCATTCTGTTTTTGAGTAAAGCATGACTAAACTTCTTTGAGAAGACATGACTCAGCAGCTTTCCTTGCAGGTACAAAGACAAAACCCACAAAGGTCCAACACAAAATCATCTTGTGGTTTCCTCCTTGTAATTCATTGAGGGATCTTTCCCAGATTGCATCAGGGGCATCTGTGAGCCACATTAAGAGTTCAAGCGGAAAATGAGCTGATTGTAATGACATTTTTTTTTTGTTCAATTGACTCCTTTATAAACTCATATAAACTCATATTGTTACTATGACACAGAAGCATCCCAAATTAATCTGTCTATCATGATAAGTTACTCTGCTTTATAACACGCACAGACACAAAAGTGCTGTAGTATTAGCATGAAGTATTACTGTGTATGCATAGCAAAGCGGTTTCTGTGCAATGGAGTCCAGTCAACTTTGAAGAATATTCTTCTAGCTAATTTCTGAGTCATGTGTCTGGCTGTAAAGGGTGTGTCTAGAGTTTCAGGAGTGTTCAGTAGGGCAGAGTGTGTTTCTGGGATCTTAGACTGGCTTTGTTGTATTAATATTTCCTCCTTTCAGACAAAGTAAGATTAAACATAAGTAATCATAGGGGTTTTGTGCTCAAATTTTTAAAATGCTACATTTCCTCATGACACTGCATCATAATGCATAATACAGCTTAGCACTGCAGGAAGTTGTAGAGGCTACTTGGGGTCAGAGAGAGATAACACAAAGTCAAGGCCTGACCCTATGGGTGTAATCATTCTTTAGGTTTTTAAAGTTCAAATGCATACATTGTAAAGAGGGAGGGATCTCCAATATTTAAGAGCTTAACAAGCCAATATGTCACCAATTGTGTCCTTAGTGGTCTTCATCCAAAGTCCACTCAAATGTTTGTGAAGTCACCCATTACTGACCAAGATGTCAACAACTTGTTTCTTTTCAAGCAAATATAAATGAACACTCAAATCTTAAATTTAGGCCTAAATTCTTTTTACGTGTTGCAATCGCATTTAAATTTCCATCCATTTGGATTACACAATTTTAACATAAACTAATACATTTAATGTGATGCATTTTTGTCGGCCATACATACATGAAACAGGTAAAATTTCTGTAATACTACTATTAATTTCTTTTAAATACACATTAACCAGGTTTATATCATTATCAATCAATCCAGTTTGTTTCAAACTCATACTGAATATCACTTTTTCCACAGCCATGTTCATACTTTTTAACTGAATAAATGTAATTTTCACAATAAACAGATGCTGATTCTAAGCAATTTCAACAAATACATTTTGAAAATATTTAAATAAACCCAAACATGCAAATAGTTAATAAACTACGCCATGATTTTTGAGTGAAGAAAACATACATGTTTCAGTTTCATTTATGTAACAAAGTTTATTTATGTTAAAACTGTAGTCTAAATGAATGGAAATTTTATGCAATTCAAAAGCATAAATCCTAAATTTAGTACTAAATATTTTTTGTGCATATTTGGTAATATAAAGAAGATTAAAAACTATATTTATATATTTTCTGAAGATAATAGTGTGTGGTGTTTGCATCCAAAAACTTTCTGGTTTCTAAATATGGCTCAGATCCCTCCTTCAATTCATATGTATAGGATTTTTTCAAGCTATTTTATCATCTACCAGGTGAAATCTCCTTTGAAAAGTTATAGCACTCCTCATTTCAACAAGCTGCACAGTTTTATGTCTGTATAGCACAGGTTACACACCACAATTTATTAGTTAGACTTAGTGATTTTTAAAATCCCTTCATATGAGCACTATTAATAGTGATACTTGCTAATAAAACAACTTGAAGGAGATGCGTTGGTCATTAAATGCACACAGCAACCTTCCCTGCTCATGTTATCATGAGCTGTCGTCAGTTAAATTCTGACTTGCATCTTTTTTCCTGCACTCTTGCTCTCTTTGCGTTCTCTTGTTCACATTATCTCTGCAGGAAGGAAGAGATCCAATATAGTGATGTGGGTTGAGTGCCACGGTCTGTTTGTGAGACAGTTAAGATTCCATCACGTGAGTTTAAGAGAGGTTATTCATACGTACATGCACACGCAACCAATATCAGTACCCTCTGAGACTGACTGTGGCCTATTTTGAGCCGCCTGCACTGATTGTCTATCTCATGTTTAGAGGTGAAGAGAGCAGATGCAACCTTTACGTTGGAGCCCCTCGCATATTCGGCTATGGAGAGATGGCAGATGGAAATAAGCGTTTGAGAAGAAGAGAGTGACAACATCAGTGCAAGGAACCAATCTCTTCAAAAAGCACCGTGTAGTTTTGGGCTACTGGGACAACAGAAAGTCTGAGGTCTCAAGCAAAAAATAGATCAAAGACATAATGGTCTTACAAATGCTATGAGATTTAGTCTCAAACTATTTTAGATCAAAATGTTCATAACCCATGGACTACTACTTAAGGCAAATATCTCTATAATTATTGCTCATATTTAGTCCTGTGATTGTGCAATGAACATGAATGATACCTTAAATCATGTGGCTTACTATAGTAGAGGAGTGCTATTACTTTTCTAAGCGCTCAGATTTATGAGATTTGCCTAGGGGATAATAAATGAGTTAAAAAAAAAATCTAAAAACTTTACCATTCAAAAGATTGGTGTCGGGAAGATTTTTTAAAGTTTTTTTTTTATTAAAAAAAAGTCTCTTGTGCTCACCAATGCTGCATTTATTTGGTTAAAAGTACAATTAAAAAGTAATATTGTGAAATATTATTACAGTTTAAAATTGTTTTCTGTTTAAATATATTTTTAAATGTATTTATTCCTGTGATGTCAGCAGCATTTACTCCTTCATTTCTCTTCCATGATTTCAGTGTCACATGATCCTTCAGAAATCATTCTAATAGGTTGATTTGGTGTTCAATAAACATTTCTTATCAATGTTGAAAACGGTTGATGCTGCATAATATTTTTGTGTAACCTGTGATAATTTTTTTTTAGGATTATTTTATTAATAGAAAGTTCAAGAGAACAGTATTTATTTGAAATAGAAATCTTGTAACAATATACATTGAAGAAGAAACCCAAGTAATATCTAATGACCAGAATATCACACAGACTTGTAGGTGGGCTGTTTAGAGTAAGCAAACCCCTAGCAACCATAATGCACTAAAAACCACTTAAGACCTTGGCAACCACAAACAATGCCCTGTCAACCACCCACAGCACCCTGTGATATTGGTGGTAAGTTTTGCGCTGGTAAGCACCGCTCATATCTAGTTAAATCTAGTTAAATTTTCTGTTGATTTCTGTATTTATCATTGTGATTCTTTGATTAAAGAAAACACAACTGATCTTTGTGTTCTCAAGTTTATATTACACACGCTCACACATTTGCATGTGACAATAACATGAGTGTTCAGTTCATGATTGATTTATATTTATCAATCACACCGATCTCCAAGATCATCTTTGAAAATCCAAACATGAACATGTACATGACATTTTTGCTTAACAGGCCAGAGCCTTAAAGGCACAGTTCACCCAAAAATGAAAATTCTGTCATCCTCATGTCATTCCAAATCTTTCTTTCTTCTACATAATGTTAGGAACGAAATGAGGATGAGCAGAATGTTTGATTGAACTATCCCTTTAACCATAAACAATTGCTCTCCAGGTAGTGGTAGCATAGTGATTAAAGGTTAGTCAGTTAAGATATTTTTGATGAAATCCGAGAGCTCTGTGACTCTTCAATAGACAGCAATTTGACCACCACTGTCAAGGTCCAGAAAGGTACTAAAGACATTGTTAAAATAGTAAACAGTGGTTCAACCATAATTTTATGAAGCGATGCTGCAAATATCTTAATTTGTGTTCCGAAGATGAACGAAGGTCTTACGGGTGTGGAACGACATGAGGGTGTGCGATTAATGACAGAATTTTCATTTTTGGGTGAACTAACCCTTTAAGGTCAACAAATTCTACAAGTCTGACCAATTTATATATTAGTGTTCAGCACTAGTTTTATGGCATGTTAAAGGATGAAGTGGGTAATTATGACACCAGAAAGTGTGGCTAGTGATGTCCGCAGTGGCCTTATCATTGTTCTGTTCTATTCTGTTGTTTTGCAACAACAGGAAGGCTGTCAATTACTCAACCATGTCCTGCATGATGCGAGCGGTACGACCCAACATCGTGGCGGTCGTCGTGAGCCACTGCGCAAGCGTCAGAAGGCAGAATAGCAGAAGTGCAACAGTGTCGAAATCTGGGCCAGTGTCCTGCTGGGTCATGGCTCCACCTCTTACGGCCACTGTGGACGCCTGAGTTCCCGGCAGCCGTGCCGCAAGGACCCCGGATGTTCACAGCCAGCGTCATTCACTCGAGCCCAGGAGAAGGACAAGAACGGTGACAAAAAGATCGAGAGAAACAGGGAAGTTGTGGATGAATGAAAGCTTTTGCCATTGGTACATCACAGCACTTTCAAACTGCTGACCTCATCCCTGCCCTCAAACCTACTTTTCCACTCCGAGTAATAGACCACAATGATTCTATATTCCGCTAGCAATTTTTTTCTTCTTATTTAGATGGTTAAATAGTATAATTGGACTCTTAATAAGCCTGATTCAGATGCAGGTTCTAGTCGGACCTAAACCACATCTCAGTCATGTTTCAACTCTCCTGGTGCTTATGCACTATAGTGTGAAAACAGAGGCAAAAAATCAAATCAAATAAAAACTAACAAAAAAAAAAAATTGTATTCCTGTCTCTAGTCAAAAGTGTATTCCAGAGTGTATTCCTGTTGACCCGATGTCTTTTGACCATTTTTCCAATCAAAAATTAATAATTTTCTAGTTTCACTCATGCCAGACTACCATAAAGGTGACGCTGACCACTTGGGAAGGTGTCAGAAACTCATTGACTATTAATGTGTCTGCCAGGGATTGTTCACCTTTGATATGTTGGCCTTGTTTGTTGCAACAATGGTGTTGTTAATATTTAACCATGGCATTTTATATTGGGACAGTATCAGCTAGCCTTTTTGAGACAGCCTGAGAAGTTTGTTTGCAATGTGAACCATCTTAGAGAAATTCTTTTCTTTTAAAATGTGTTTTCAAGGAAAAGATCATTTAAGGGAAGTGAGAGGACAACCACATGCTAAAAATATGCAGAGGAAGCTGGAATCTGTTTGATTTAATTGAAAACATTTGATTTTGGTATGATTAAAATTTCAGCGTCAAATTGTAATTCTAAAGAAGCAGAAATTGACCAAGACACAATAGCTGAAGGCCATATGAGCAGGTACGAGGCATGAGCGCGTGGGATGAGGGTTTGACAATCCAGTGTAGGCTGGATCATATTAGTATCAGCAGGTCGGCTGGCAGCATGACGCAGCGATTCGTTTACTGACAGACGTTACACTGTTGACGGTAAAATCCTGCCTGGAAGCGGGTGGGGCATTGCTCTCTAGTAAAAGGGGAAAAGAAACTTGTAATCCTGACATTGGAAACCCCTGTGTTAGCAATCAACGGTGCTCAGGAGACTGGGACATAAACTAAATAAACAAAGCGAACTGGAACCGAAGCTACACGACCATTTTAAATGATGTAATATTTTAAAATGCGTAATGTAGTTCACAGTCACTAAGTATTATCATTTGTTTGCCATCTTCTGCTTAGTTTGGAATTACCAAAGCAACCGTCTCATGAAAAGTAAATAAAGTACAGAGAAATCTTATTCAATAGTGTATGGTATGTTTTTGTTGGCTCTTGGACTCTTAAAAACATTCAGATGAGGTTTGGAGTCAAGTTGTGTTGGACTAAAACAATTGTATTATGTGAGAGTATCTAAGACAGCAGTACGTTACACACAGAAGCACGCTTGCATGCACAGATGGAGAAGGAAGTTGGAAGTGTTGAGCAACTCAGATCCTCCTGCACTATAGGACGACGTTGTGAAATACACTGTTCAAAACAACACCCTTTTCCTCCCTTAAGCGATCAGTTTCTCACTGTTTTACAGGTTCCCCAAACATCAAACAAAATGTCAAACTAAACTTCTCAAGCAAACTGCGAGTGTGGTGCAAGCAGCATGTAGGCGTTTCATTACGAAAGACAACAACTTAATTCACACAATAGGTGAAATTATATATATCATTTATATAGATATAAAGGGGTTGGACAATGAAACTGAAACACTGTAGTGTTGGAGGTTTCACGCCTATATATGCACGGCCTTGTGGCCGATCTTCACTGATTTTACATTCCACCAGTAAGAGCAGAGTGTGAAAGCTGAATTAGCACAGCTGTACGTAAAATATTGCAATCATCACAACATAATGGGAGACGCATCTGAGTTCAAAAGAGGACAAATTGTCGCTACGTGTCTCTCCTCCATGATTTCAGTGTCACGTGACCCTTCAGAAATCATTCTAGGCTGATTTGGTGCTCAAGTAACATTTCTTATTATCAATGTTGAAAACAGTTGGTGCTGCCTAATATTTTTGTGTAACCTTTGATACATTTTTTCAGGATTCTTTGATAGAAAGTTCAAGAGAACAGTATTTATTTGAAATAGAAATCTTGTAACAATATACATTGAAGAAGAAACCCAAGTAATATCTAATGACCAGAATATCACACAGACTTGTAGGTGGGCTGTTTAGACTAAGCAAACCCCTAGCAACCATAATGCACTAAAAACCACTTAGAACACCTTAGCAACCACAAACAATGCCCTGGCAACTACCCGCTCACATTTTCTTCAGAAAAACTCTGAAAATCTAGTTTAATTTTCTGTTGATTTCCGTATAGGAATGTGATTCTTTGATTAAAGAAAACAGAACTGATCTTTGTGTTCTCAAGCTTATATTTCACACACTCACACATTTGCATGTGACAATAGCATGAGTTTCCAGTTCGTGATTAATTTATATTTATCAATCACACTGACCATCTTTGAAAGACCTTCTTTGAAAATCCAAACATGAACATGTACATGACATTTTTGCTTAACAGGCCAGAGCCATAAAGGCACCGTTCACCCAAAAATGAAAGTTCTGTCATCATTTACTCATCCTCGTGTCATTCCAAATCTTTCTTTCTACTACATAACACAAAAGAAGATTTTTGAAACATGTCTGTCTGTTTTTTGTCCATAAAATGACAATTGTATTCCATTGCATAGACAAAAACATTTTGTGTTCTACTGAAGAAAGTTATATAAGTTTTTAACGATATGAGGATGAGCAGAATCCTAAATCAGAGTTCAAAAGAGGGCAAATTGTTGGTGCGCTTCTCACTGGGTTGTTTGTGACCAGGACAGCAAGTCTTTGTGGGGTAATGTCGGAGCTCCACACAGTCAATGTTCATGGATGGGCTGCTATAGCCAAACCTTTGGTTGTTCATGCCAATACCAAATGTTGGTTTCATTGGTGCCAACATTGCAAATCTTGGGCTGTGGACAATGTGAAACATGTATTGTTCTCTGATGGGTCCAACTTCACTGTCTTTCCCAGACTGTGGGTGTTACGGTGTGGAGAAGCCACAAAGAGGATTAACTCCTGGACTATTGCTGCCTGGAGTGAAGCACAGGGGTTGATCAGTGATGGTTTGGGCAGCAATATCAAGGCATTCCCTAATGTGTACTGCCAAAGACTACAAAACCATTCTGGAGGACCATGCGCACTTAATGCTTCAAACATTGTACTCTGAAGTCGGGGCTGTGTATCAGCATGATAATGCACAAATATTCACAGCAAGTGATGGTTTGCGGAACATGAAAGTGAAATTGAACATTTCCCATGGAGGCCTGTACAGGCCTGAGCCACTTTGGGGTATTATGAGGAGCAAGTCAGAATACTTTTTCCTCCACTTAGTGACCTGGCCACTGTTCTGTGAAGGACTTGTATCGGATACTGTATTGCCTGCAAAAGCAGGCCCTACACCATTATATTAAATTATTTTATGGTCTAAGACCAGTTGTTTCAGTCAGTTTTATATAAACATACATACATTTACGTTGTTTTGCAGCCTTTCCTTGAAATGATGTTTGTGGTTTTAGTGATTTTCTATCTGCTCAGCTGCTGCGTATGTGGTGTAAGACCACAGTCCTTCTCACTCACAAGAGGAACATTAATTGTAGAAGTTTAAATGCTGTTGATCACAAGTTCAGATTACCCACTGATACATTATTTTAAGCCCTCTCTCTCTCACTCTCCCACCTTCTATTGTCATGGTGATGAAACTGTTCCTTGTCTACCTACTTACTCTCCTCCCTGACTGACAGGTCATTCAACCTGTCCATCAGGTTTCATTTCCTCCTGCAGGACTCAAACGGTCACACCTCAACAGCAGTTTCCCTCTTACCAATGATGAAATCCCAACAATAAATTTCACATGAAAAAAAGATTAAGCAAGTCTGGTATGTAAAAATGTTATGGCCCGGTTTCACAGACAGGGTTTAGGCTAAGCCAGGATTAGGTCTTGGTTTAATTAGGATATTAACATACACTAGAAAAAAACATTACTGGTGTGCATCTTGAGACAAAACATTGGCAGTGACATATGTTAAGATCTGTCAGTACAAGTTTCTTTCAGCTCAAACATGCACTTTAGTCCAGGACTTAAGCCTTGTCTGTGAAACCGGGGGCAAACGTATTAAATGTAATATGTGTATGTGTGTGTGATTTCATTTTTAATGAATTGAATCAGGTCCACCTTGGCAAGACTTAAAATGTTATGGCTTCATATATTATCATAAACATGAATATATATGCTTATATGTTGTGTATCAGTCATTCATGTATTATATTTATTTTATATATTATTTTTAGACAAGAAAAAAGGTGTAAATTAATTATTTAATTCAATTAAAAAGCATTTTTAAGTCAAGTCTCCTGCCTGAGGTGAAAATAACAAATGAGTTCGTATGTTGATTAAATCCACCTCATATTGATCCATTTCTCTTATCTAAATCCTCATTTTCAGTCAAATCAAACCATATCACTGCTTGTTTGTCCATGACAGTACGTTTAATATTTAGTTACAACTCACCATGACATGATTTCTGTTCAGTAAACTGAGTGTTTGTATGCGTTTGTGTGTTTTGAGGGTCTAGAAAGTTCAGCGCTTATCTAGCCTTGAACTGGAGTCTTCAACGGACCGCTGAACTCTTTGGATTGTTGACCCTGCCTGTGTATTTTAGATAACTGTACCTCTAAGTGACTCATGAACACAGATTTCAAAAGATCTCCAAAAATCCAGTCAGGAGATTTCTATCAAATAGCTGTAAATGAGTATTGTGTCTTCGTGTGTATATACAGGCACAGTTTCAAATGTATATTTCCTTATAAAAAGAGACTATTAAAGCTAAAGTGAAACCATACACTGCATAATGGAAACTGAATCTCAGCAGCTGTGGGTGGGTGGGTGGTGTGTGCTAATATGTTTTTGACAGCAGTAATAAAATGCGTTTAGACACAGGATTTCAGTACAGTAAAAATCATTTAATTCAATAAAATAGTATATAGCAGTAGACCAGTTGTACCTTTATCATCTTTATAAGACTACTTCACTGCGTTTCCAATACTGTTACAATGAGTTGCATCATACCTCTGCAGTACAACTCTTCCCATGACAACCACTGCCCCAGATATGGCGAAAGGAATTTAAATAACAGAATATTAAACAGTAAATATCTCACTTTAGAACCCGTACAAAAATACTTTACAGACGAAATACATGACAGGGTTTCCAGGTTACCAGAGTTAGGCTATACAGAGCACACGTTGGGATATTGCGCAATCCAGGCGCACAGTCCACTTTCATGTTTTTTTTTCTCGGTTGTAAACGCATTGAACGAGCGCTCGCTCGTTTTTCTATCAATCGCAGAAAACTTTTGTTGTAAATTCTGCACTCTTTAAAGTCACTGACAGTCATTAAGCACCGCTGGAGTCTCGTCAGCACTGGCCGGTGGCGGAGAGCAGGTTCCGCAGCGTCGCCAGCTCGCGCGACAGCTGCTCCACGCGCTTCTGTAACCGGTCGTTCTCGGCCGCGAGCTCGAGCACTTTGTGCTGCGTCTCCAGGTTGCGCATTTTGGCTTTGTCTCTGCTTTTGCGGACGGCGAGATTGTTCCTCTCGCGCCTTTGTCTGTACTCGTCGCTGTCCTTTTCCAGCCTCTTCTTGCCTTTGCCGCCAGAGGCCATTTTGCCGCCTGACTGAGGTGATCTTCCCTTACCTGGCGGCGCAGGTGTACCTGGCGGGCTCGAGCAGGAGGAGGACGCGGTAGAAATGTTTCCCAGGCTGCCGCTCGGAGCGTACTGCAGGTACGAGCGCATGTCAAAGTTCCCGGAACCATCCATTGGCGGCTCTTCGTGTCGCCAGTTACTTTTGGCAAAACTGCCCAGAAAGTCTGGGCTGAACACGGCGTCTATGCGCGTCTCCTGTAGCTCCGGATACGCCAGCTGGTTATTCGGGTCCCGCTCGGTCAGCGAGATATAGTTCTTGTAGTTCTGTAGCGCTGCTGCTCGCTTGCTCTTGTTTTCCTCGGAGAGAAAGTCGCTGTAGATTCCCAGTGCGCGGTGCCGGGCTTCGTCTTGGCTGGCCAGATGCTGGTACTGGGACGAAGAGTCCAAATAGATGCTGAAGTCTATGGCTTTCTCGTGCTCAGAAATATCATGAAGCTTCGTCATGGAGCCGTTAGTAGGCTGTTTGCATATGCCGTCGCTGACCGGACTGCTGCTGGCGTTAGTGCTGTGGAAAGCGAGGTAGTCCCCCTCGTAAAAACCGGCCACTTCCATGGATCTTAACACCCGCCGGATTGCGGCAGGAAGGAGATCAGGGTTTCGCCGCCCCTGATAACTTCGCAAGTGTTCACCTACGGCAGCGCAGAATTCAAGCGAAGATTCGAGTGTCTTCCGAAAGCAGAAATAACTAGATGACTTTTGTCTAGTTAAGTGGGTGATAGGTTGCCTGCCCAGCGATCGCTGGAGAGCTCGAGTCAGTTCCCATGCCTCGGATTGGGGTGTATATAGGGGTGTGAGAGGGGGCGGCGATTCTCTGTTGGGTATGTGACGCGTTTTTCTGGTTTGACCGCAGACGCAGTCAGAACTCAAAACTAGGGGTCTGTGAGCACACGAGTGAATAGGCTAACAATAGAAAATAAACACGGCATAAACAGATACGAATGTGCTGAGCTTTAGGCTTTTTTTAAGGAACAAGTTTAATCTTCTACCAGCGGATCAATTTTGATCTAGTTTAGAATCAGAATGAGATTTCTTGCCAAGCTCGATGAAGCTTACAGTACACAGAAAATGCTAAGATTTATTAATTAATAATAATAATAATAGGCTAATAATTATATATTAGTATTATATTATTATATAATAATAATTATATAATATGAAGACTTCAGATGCAAAAGCCTCTAAGTGCCATCTGAAATTTTCTTCTAAAATGTGCATTTTTATCAAGCTTGTATGTTTATGTTCTGTTATTTCACTTTAATGGCAATGACCTATTAATTGCCATTAAAGTGAAATTACTGAACCTAAACATACAAGCTTGATAAAAATGCTCATTTTAGAAGAAAAGTTCATCTAAAGTCTTCATATATATAAACCACTTGTAAATACGTGTGTAATAGGGTCTGATTAATGCTTAAACTTTTAAATAAGGAACAATGTACATTATCTTTTTATTATTTTGTTTAAAGTGCATTTATTTTTATATTTGCATTTATTGCATTTATTCTGTCTGTATGTTCTAGAACTCTACAGACAGAACACTTAAGTAAACTAATAAAATAAATAGAGTAAAGCTATGTATGAAACAGGTTTCGCAGGAGCAGTCAGTTAGACTTGCATGGGGACCGGTCATTGTTCAGCAATATTTAAAACTTGACCAAGTTAAAATAATGTCTTCTAGAACAGCATTTCTCAAAGCCAGTCTTCGAGACCCACTTCCTAAAATGTTTTAGATGTTTCCCAGTTCAAGAAGCTGACGAGTTGAATCAGGTGTTTCAATTAGTGAGACATCTAAAACATTCATGGGGTTGGAGTTGAGAAACAGTTCTAGAGAACCGTGTAGCGTCCTATTGATTTTTTTTATGTTACTACATAAAAACATTAAAAACATTTTTTAAATTATCAAAGCTAATTCATTAAGTGACATTCTTAGGGTTGAAGATAGTCCCTGACATAACACAACAAAAATACATTTCTGTAGGGCTGTGCAGTGATACTGTGAACAAAACTGTTGCTATATCACAACACTTCTTGAACGCTCTCTTGACCAATCAGGACCAGAAGTATTCGTTTTCTAACTTCATTTAAAGGTCTGTGGTTTTCTATCGACTTCACTAGGCCTGTCATCCTGCAATATCATCACTCACACATTAAAGTTTATTAATCAGGTTTATTCACATTGATTCATATCATATCATCACTGTCTAACCCTCAGTTCTCTCAGCAGTAATTTTAATCTCAATTTGATAATCATAGACAGTCATAGTCAGAGGCAGCAGGCGTTGGCTGCTGCAATAAACTCGTTTATGTTTCTTCAGTGATGTGGTTACTCTGCCATCTGGTGGTAGGTAAAGGATTCACTACAAGAGCTGGATATATTAATTTCATCACTGTCCTCTAGAAGCAGACAGCTTTCTCAATATTCCCTTATTCTGTGTCTGAACATTCCCCTGGATCCCATATCATAGTGCAACATGTTGCAAGAACTGACTCATTAAGCTGCAGCACTTTGTATTACATTTCATTCCCAACAGTGTATTTATTAGCTATTTTATTGTCATTTAATATATTATTTATTTATTGTCATTATATCATATTTTATTTTACACATTCCATTACTTTTTATAAGGCATCAGCGATGCAAATCCTACATCAAAACATATTTCTGTATTGTCAGAGGTCTTGACTTTCTTGAAATTTAAAGTCATACATGAATGCCATGCCATAACTGAAACAATCTACTGAACTGGGGTTCATTTCATTGTACTAAATACTCTTTTTAATTGTAAACTAATATCCATGTCCCTGCCATTTCCTTTTGTGTTCCAGTCCCACAGAAGAAAAAGATGTCATTCGTGTTAGGAACAACAACAAAAGTGTGACTAAATAATGACAGAACTTATTATTTGGAAGAAATATTTTCATTTTGGAAGTCCAAATTGCTTTTTTGTCTGAAGACAGCGTATTTCGCTTCTACTCCTTTGATTCATTACAGACAGTACTTAAAAAAACGTAATTTTCTTTTTATTAAAATAATGAAAATGAATATTTAGATAATGCACTAAAACTACACGGATCCATACCAACCACAAATGTACATTAAAATTAATCACCGTCAGTATAGCCTCTTTTCTGATTGGTTGCATCCGGGTGGGGTCAGGACATTCTTGCTTTCTAATTGGCGGTCACGTTTGTTATGAGAACGTAGTCTAATTTCTGACTGGCTCAATGCTGCAGCGGGACGAATGCAATTGGTGGAGGGAGGAAACGCGGAACAGGGCGCACAGAGGCGTGGAGTTGAGGATGCGGAATTAACGCATCCGCTGCGCCCGAACCGGACTGAATATGGCGAGCACCGAGAGCAAAAGTGGGTCTTCGGAAAACTTTCACACACCCGAGCCAAGGGGATCGGATCAGCAGGGCGCGAGATGGGGTCCACAGCATGCAGGTGCTCGAGAGCTCGCGGAGTTATACTCGCCAGGTGAGAATTTAAACCGGGTTTTACATTTCCCGTCGGCGCCGGTATCCGCCTGCCTCTGCCTCTCACACCGGGGATTGAACGGACTGCCAGCCACGAGTTTGTCCTAGGCAGCACGGCTGTAGCTGTAGCATTCGCCTCGGAGTCTACAGTAGTCGGGTTCGAAAGTGCGCGTAGCAGAGCGCGTGCATGTTCAGTCTGGGGTCTCTAAACATATAGTGTAGCATATATAGCGATGGATTAATGAGTGGTGTTTATGTGGCAGGGAGTTTGAATGAGCGCAACGCCCAAACGGTGATGTCAGTCATATGAGTCTGTGCTAAATTTGACCAAAATAGGTTATTAATCATGTCTGGTGTGCTGATCTATCTCTTATGGTCCCAAGGGATGTGATTCTGTGCCAGAAATAGTTGTGGTACTGACAGGAGATCTCTTTGATTTCATGCTTACACAGATTAAAAACACGTAGTCACTACATTTTTGCTAGTTAAAAAAGTTGTACACATGAACGGTACTTGAGAAATAACATTAACGCGTACAAACTAGAAAAAGCTGGGTTTTTTTCCCTACAGGGAGCGGGTCGCCCCTTCATGGGTGCCGCTAATATTGACATCACATGACTAGTAGTTGCCATGCAACGGGCCGCTTTAATATCTAAAACAATACTGTTTTTCATTTAGCACATGCAGACAGTGTTTACTTGTTTACAAAGCATAAACATAAAAGCTAATGTGAATAAAACGAGTTAAGCTAATATAATGTCAAACACAACATAACAACAGAGACTATTTTAAAGGTGCAGGCAAAAAAGGCCCATAGATTCATTCAGAGCAGGTGTGAAAGCGAGGCTGTGAGGGATAGACTTCAGTGACATCCTACATAACTTATACTTTTCCACAGCTCTTGTTGTCTGGAGTTTTTTTGTCTACTGAAATTTCTTACAAAGATGTTTTTGCAGTGTTTTGTCAGCAGAAAAATCCAAAAACACATTAAATAATAGTACAACCCACTAAAAAGATGTATCTCTTTCCCTCACAGCTTTGTTTTTATTCCCATTAAAGTGCCCCTGAAATCAAAATTTAAGTGTTTTAGCTTTTAGTATGAATATGTTAGCCTTACGGTTATGAATAAGCTGGTGCGTTTCAAAACAATAACAAAATTTGCATTTAGGAGTTATAAACCTTCAAAACGTACAGTCTCTCACTTCTGCTAAAATGGATCACGGATTTTCATGACATCACATCGCACTTCAGTTTCTCGTCAAATCTTTGGTCCAATCAAATGCTCTCTAGAATCTTAAAGGTCCCGTTCTTCGTGATCCCATGTTTCAAACTTTAGTTAGTGTGTAATGTTGCTGTTAGAGTATAAATAAAATCTGTAAAATTTTAAAGCTCAAAGTTCAATGCCAAGCGAGATATTTTATTTAACAGAAGTCGCCTACATCGAACGGCCAGTTTGGACTACATCCCTCTACTTCTTTCTTTAATGACGTCACTAAAACAGTTTTTTGACTAACCTCCGCCCACAGGAATACACAAAAAAAGGGGGCGTGGTCTTGTTGCGCTCCCACGGAGAAGAGCAAGAGTTGCGTTTGGGTTTGTAGAGTGTGTTTGTCGCCATGTCGTCGAAACGCTGTTATTTTCATCCCGCAGTCCAATCACCTTTGTTTGGCCTTCCCAGGGACGCTGTACTTAGAGATCAATGGTCACAATTTATGTTTAACTCGGTTCCCGAAAATTATAATTGTGGTATCCTTACTGCAATAGTTAATGTTGGACTGCAGTGCACATAATGGACACAAGAGGGGACTATGTTTATGTATATGGCTGTTTTCCGTATGAGGTACTCTTCTGAGTGAGTGCTAACGTTGTACATTTTCTGTCGCTGCTTGTGTAGATTAAAGAGTTCAGTCTCTCGGGAATTATTGTCTTTTGTGTTCATTCGGCACGACACCACAATAATCCACATGTAAAACTATGTGCAGCACACGTTATGGTAAGAGGCGTGACCTCTCCGGGCAAGGTGCGCTCTCTATGGCTCTGGGTTCGCTAAGCTGCTGTCGAATCACAACACAGGAACCGCTGGCACAATCAGAACTCGTTAGGTATTTCTGAAGGAGGGACTTCATAGAACAAGGAAGTCATCAGCCCGTTTTTATGACAGCGGTATACAGATAAGTAAATTATGTGAAAAATACTGTGTTTTTTTTACATGCGAAACATGAACACATGTTATATTGCACACTATAAACACAATCAAAGCTTCAAAAAACCACGAAAAACGGGACCTTTAAGTCCCACCCCCTCCTAGACTCTCACAGACACCTCGGCTGAAATCGGTCATTTGTTCACACATTTACTAGTTTCTACATGGTGAATGGCACATAGTGCACTATATAGAGAATATGGAACGATTCAGACAGTGTAAATATGCTTTCCTTTGACGCGAATGAAGTACGTTTTCGCTTTATGGCCCCGGTATACTTCAAACTAAGTTCTTTTTCGTTCTTCGTTTAGGGGTAAAACGAAGTTCGAAATGCGTGAGCAGCGATATACTGTAAACAAAAGTCTGACGCTGCCTACACTGCTGAGAGCGAAGGTTAGATGAATATGTAAATATGTGCCATGCAATTTCTTCTCAGTAACAAAATAAACACAACAAAAATGAGAAAACAGCAAGCCTTTTTATAGAAAGCATAAGAAAAGCGTCTGATCATAACAGCATGGGAATGTTAGCACGAGCTCTGAATTAGCACTCCAGTCACGTCACGTCTTCATATAGCACTTTATTCAATAGATTGCTTAAAATCAAGCAGCTTTACAGTATCAAACATGAAAAACAGTGTTACGCTGCATTCACACAGGGCGCCGGCGTTAATGCTTCTCATTTACTTTGAATGGGTGACGTCATGCGTTGCCGAACTGAATTGTGGGTTCTGTCGCGTCGCTTCACTCGCGTTGCAAGCAGCAGAAGTTGAAGATTTCTCAACTTTTCAAGCGCCAACGCAGGCGTCATCCAATCAGATGGCCCTATGCAAATTCCCTAGAGCAGTCGTTAGCCAATTGCATTCGTGCAACACCGGAAAGTAATGTGATTGGCTGTAATCACTATAACGGTCGCGTCAACACAAGCTTCAGACACGCCCTCTGTCACGCTGATGCCCCGTGTGAATGCAGCGTTAGTGCCTGTTTTTTACAAGCACAACTTTATTTTATACTATAAAGCGGCTATCCAGTGTGTTCATGTTTTCACCCGCGGAGATCTTACCTCAATGAACTCAAACACACAAAATGAGTCAAAGAAGTGCCCCACGCGTGTGAAGGCGGAGCCTCAGCGCACACCTCCTGTTACGTTACTGTCACTGACCAATGGTAGTACGAAGGTGTTTTGCAGCTGGAGTGAACTTTTCCTGAAAGTTCGCTTTGGCAAGCCATTTCGAACTTCCAAAAAGAACACAAAACGAACTTCGTTTTGGCCCGATTTAGTTCGAAATGACATCGCATCAGTTCGTTCTTTGATTTCGTTTGAAGTATACCGGGCCCTTTAGGGATCATATGCGCGTCACGAGTTCGCACAGACCACAAAAGGTATCGGACCCATTTGAATTCTGCACAGAATGCTGTATATAAGCGATATAAAGGACATTATGAGGAGAAACGGTTAGAGATTAGAAGGAAACAGAGGTTTTACAGAGTCTAACGGCTCTGGCGAGCTGTAATATAAATGAATTGGCTATTTTAAAAAAAGGGGGCGGGGCTGTTCGAAATATCGCCCTGTCTTCCTGTTTCAGTTGAAATTACGTCAACACATTGAATAATGCTGCGCGTTCCAACACTCTTCAGTGGGCCTTTAAAAATCAAAGATGGCGCTGCTGTGAATAAGGTCTACAGTCAACAGTATAGCTATAAAGCACAGCTCACACAGAAGTCACCTTTAAACCAAGTTGCTTTCTATCTGTAAATACTGCATTCTCATGATCAGCTTGAACCCTTTGCGAAATCTGCATGGGGAAATATTTCACCCCCACGCAACATTTCCTATCACAGGGATTCCTTTTGAAATGGCTGCATTTCACACGCAAATATCACAGCAACGATAAATGTAACCGCGCCATACATGACAGCATAGTTAGAACACAAAAATTAACAAAAAAGATTAACAAACATCTTTGATGTGAAGCAACAGCAGTTGGTAAACAAGCTTCATGCATTCAATTTCAAGCTAAAAAGTATCAGTACAAAGTCCAAAACCATTGGTACTATTGAATATCGAATAAGAGGCATCTCAGTGTAAACAGAAACTTATTGGGTGCACCTTTAAGGTCAGTTTTGGGTTGACTCTTTGTTTTTATATCAATAGGAAAAAAGTAATTCATAGAATTAGCACAACAGAGTCTCTCAAAACCAGCAAGGCCACAATAGTTGATTAGTTTGTGTGCAGTAAATCCTAACGTACCGCAGAAGGAGGATCTCCATCAGTACCAGCAGGGAACAGTGGACATTGTGTGGAGGATAAATGCTGCATATAAACACAAAAACAGAACAGGAGCGGAAACAAAACAGCACAGTAAGCACTAAGCCGACCAGTGTGAGGGTGTGGTAGGTGTGACAGGTGTGAGTATGCTGAAGTTGGTGTGGGCGGGGTGCTGCGGTTCAATGTTAAATCGAGCCGGACCGATGGGGGTTTCTGGGTAGCATGAGATTCAGTGCCTCTCTTAACTTCACATCAGTGTCCTCTGATTGCATTGTCCTGTTTACAGTCACTTTGGTGATTCAAGGAGTGTTGAGGCTCTTTGTTTCGGTATCAGATTAACTCAGAGTGAATCAGTCACCTTGGAAAAAACAGCAGTATTTCTAGAATCCGGCAGCTGTGGTGTCTGTGGTGTGAATCATGTTCTTTGGTCACATATTTTCTGCAAAGTCGTTCTGCACTGAATTCAGGGCAAAGGTGAATTTGCCCTCGGCACACAATTGTAGCTGTGCAAAGAAACAATGCGACTTTGTAAGCTGTTTGTGCTGTATGGCTGATTGATTTACCTTTTTTTTTTTTTTTTAAGTACAGCAAACAAGTCGGTACTTCAGTAAAGTTACTTTACTGAGACACTGTATATATAATTATTTCAATTATATTCAAATAATATATTATTTGAAAAAAAAATATATAGTTTTTATTAAAGATGTTTTCATCCGATATTTGTTACAAAAGTGCATGTCATTGTGTTACAATATTATATATGAAATGAACCAGTTCATCATAAGGACACAGTATTATTTCTCCTATATTGGTTGGTGGATTAATGCACAAAATGGCAATGTGTGTCTCCACATTCTGTAGAAAAAAATCTTCGGATGAATTGTACTCATCACATCAGCGAGATCAGCTTATTGTTCTTACAGTCTGTTAAATAATACATTATGTTGCAGTTCCTATTAAAGTTTTATTTACTCACTAAAGCCAATTTTACTTTGCTGTTATTTTTGGACCCTGCTGACTAAAGACTGCTATTTAAAAGGTTTCGACTCTGTCTCTTCACAGGAAAAAGATGTCAGGAATGGATCAGTGTGCTTCTTTGCTTTACCCTCATGGCCTTCAACTTTTGTTACCTGGTAACATACTTCCACCTGGGACACACCTGGTACATCCTCCTGGGCATCGGTTGGTACAACAAACAAACCCACACAAACACATCAGTGTTTAATAAAGTAGTGGTAGACACAACAAAGAAGTTGCAAAGTAAACTTGGAAATTCTCAGTATTCAAGAATGCTAGTAGCTGCCAGATATTTTTCTCTTTGTGTCTAATATAACTAGCAACTACCAAAAAACAGCTTTTTAGGGGAACTGAAAGCCATTTTGGTTAATAATATAGGATTTAGAGATTGATTTTATGTTCAAATTCTGCTCTATGTGTGTGTGTGTGAAGTGGCAGGGATCCTCACAGCAGACTTTGCCTCTGGTCTGGTCCATTGGGGTGCTGACACATGGGGTTCAGTGGATCTGCCCATCGTTGGCAAGGTACAGGAGTGAAACACCCTTTTTTCCTGTTATTAAGTGTAATAATTATAATAAAATACTTTGCGAACAATTAGGCATTGAACCACTTGATCATAAGTAGATTTTTAGGACATTTAATATTTTTGTTTTTACTTTAAACATCTTTTAAGCCCAATTCACACCGCACTGACAGGCACCGTCCAATGATGACAGCCACCAGATTACAGTATGTCACTTCTCAGACATTCACCTTAGTTTTAATTGTAGGAGAAAATTAGTTAATTTTAGTCTTGTTTTTTGCGCTATTTTCAACTTCCGGGTTTAGAAGAAGCCGCCTCACCGAATTAAACAGGGGCTAAAACAGGGGTTTTCATTACCCTTTAAGGAAAATATGAATCTCAGGAAAAGATTCTCAAATACTAAATTGTACTAGCATAATTACTTCACCTAAAAAATGAACTTTTCCTGTGTTTTTTCACTCCCAGGCCTTCATTCGTCCATTTCGAGAGCACCACATTGATCCAACAGCTATAACACGCCATGATTTCATTGAGACAAATGGTGATAACTGTATGTTGACTATCATCCCTCTCGCTAACATGGCCGCAAACTTCTTGATGCTCTCACCAGGTAAGACATCAGACATATTATCTGTCCAACACAGAGACAAATGAAGAACCACATTAATTTCTGACTCAGTGTCTCCTATTGTGCTGTTCTCTCTTCAGGGGAGATCTATCGAAACTACCCATGGTACTGTTACGTCTTTGCTTTAGCCATTTTTGTTACACTGACCAATCAGATTCACAAATGGTCGCACACATATTTTGGGCTCCCACGCTGGGTGACGCTTCTTCAGGACTGTTACATCATTTTACCAAGGAAACACCACAGAGTTCACCACGTTTCACCTCATGAAACCTACTTCTGCATTACCACAGGTACACTCGCCCACAATACACACATTTGGAAAGTTTAAAAGAACAGCATTGATTTGAAATAGAAATGTTTTGTAATGTGTATTAATAATAATAAAAAAAGTAATTCAAAATGCAATGCATACATACAATAACAAAAGCATGTGGTGCAACTAATATGCAGGAAAAAAGACCTGTGTGAGTGTGATGCTACCCCAAAACCTAAAGATATTTATCAATAAATAATCTATGATTTTTGTTAAAAAATACTTTATACGAGCTAGACAGACGCAC
Source organism: Megalobrama amblycephala (assembly GCF_018812025.1). NCBI lineage: Eukaryota > Metazoa > Chordata > Actinopteri > Cypriniformes > Xenocyprididae > Megalobrama > Megalobrama amblycephala. The sequence goes on along the minus strand of NC_063055.1, from coordinate 22,923,453 downwards.
GACTTAATGCTCCTACCAAGACTCTTAAAGATATTCAGCTGACTAAGTAGTCTCCGAGTTTAACCATGGTCACAAAGAGTACTGCTTTGTCATGGCAAATTAAAGAACCACAAAGAATAATAAAACTGAGGAAACTCCCGACGGTAACGAAGCTAGCGCTAAGCTAGGAGTGCTGTTAGCCTGAACAACAAAGAGGATAATGAGGTAATAAAGGCTCTTGCTGACATGAAAATCTTTTTCTCTACCAAATTCGAAGGTGTCCTGGATGCTATTCAAGAGGTAAAAAATGACATTTCCTAATATGGTGGCTAAATATCAGAAGTGGAGCACCGAATTAGCGTGAAACTGAAGATAATGTTGAAAGTTTACAAAACTGTGAATTTGGTATTTTATTTATATAGCACCATTTAATACAATGTTGGTTGTCCAAAGTGCTTCACAGTCCCCAAAAAAAGAGAAAAAAACCCCAGATAAAACAGTATAAACAAACATATAACCTTAGAGAAAACATACACACAAACATCACTCTCCATCATTAGAACACGGGAGTGACAACCGCATTCTACAACCGTATTAACTCCCGAAAAATACAGGTAGTGACAACCGCATTTTACAGAAATTCTATGCAGTGTGTACGGAACCGAACTGAACAACTAGTTGTTAATGACGTTTACGAGCACCGGCAACGTGTGTCTCTCGTGTATGCGCGGCGAATCACAGGGAAAGCACAAGCCTATCCAAATGCTTTATGCTGAAAATCGCGATTCATGTCTGCTCACTTTAATAACTCCATAAACCCGTTTGCTTTATGAGATGAGCTTAAACAACAAGCTTATAATGAGTGACCATGGCAACACATAATGAGTGCCGCGCACTGTGTGAAACTGGCTATACAAGCATAAACAAAACACGATGCCTCCATCGACTGTGTTAGTGTGTTTAGTTAAATTGCTGAAAATAACGAGTGTTTTGTCACTTTAATATTACTTTGGTCACGATAACGGATACCAAACACGAGAGACGCCAGAACGTCACTATGGTTTCCAAGCTGTCAATCATCACAATTTCGAGAGTGAGTCCTGTTCCGTACACACATGTAACGATAATTTAGGGGATTCACTCCCGCATTTAAATGCGGTTGTCACTCCTGAATCTTATAGTGTGTACGTGGCCTTAGAGAATCGCACCATCGCTGCAATCTCTGTTTAGTCAACCTGCCTGAAAAAGTGAAGGGGAAAAATGCTGCAAATATACTTTTTACATTTAAAAGTGTATTTAAAAACTTAATGAATAAAACTTAAAAAAGAATGATTAAGATGTTTATACTCACTCAAGATGTTATGAAACATGTGAAATGTTATTTTTTTACATTTAAACTTTTATGTAAGAACGTTTTCATGTTTTAAACTAGATTGTTTAAAGATTTTTAATTTTATTTAACGTCGACACTAAATTATATACAAATTATACAGTTACATGTCATTGACCTGAATGTGTTTGTATGCGCAGGCTGGTTGAACTATCCTCTAGAGAAACTGGGATTCTGGAGAAACCTGGAAGATCTGATCCAGAGCCTGACAGGAGAGAAACCCAGATCAGATGACCTCAGATGGGCCCAGAAAACCAAGTAATCTTCCTCTGCCATCGACCCACTTCCCCTACCTCAGACCTGCTTATAGGAGAACAGTCTTTTTTTTTTTCTCCATCTACTTGTCCTCCCTCAGACAGAACAAGAGGAATGGCAAGATATCAAAGCCCAAATAAGAAAGCCATCAATTCTTAGCAAAAGTTGAGAGAAATGGGGTTGACAAAGCAATTGAAAGCAATATCCCACCCTGCTCACTCTAAAGACCCAAACATCCAAATCCTTGTTGAAAACTTGAGACTTTTGTGAAATGTTTAAAACTCTTCAAAGTGCAAAAAAACACAAAGCGAATTTAAATTGTCAATACTTGAACAAGTGGGCTAGTTTTTGGACACCTTCTCATCTTTCAGCTGCTCAAATTTTTTTTGCTGAATAGCTTGGACTGGCCTCTGCACTTTTGGGTTTGGCTTTTGGGACTGATATCTCTTGCTCTCACCCTTTATTTGTTTGGGGTTAAAGTGCAGTAAACTCTAGGCATTTTGGCTCATTCACCACAGAGGGCTGAAAACCTGTGTCTTCATCTGTTGCTTGAGTCTGAACGGACGGAGCAGCATCATATGCAGTCTTACTTCAGTACGCCTTAAAAGATGAATCGCAAGAAACTTGATTTGCTTGGCCTCATCCTTACATTCATCTTTTCACTATTAACACTTTCTTTTGAAGCACATTTGCAAATTTAGAGGTGCTGAAAGCAGTCAGCTCTTGGCCAAGAGGTGTATATAAGAAGTATTTCCACGTAGGTCAATATTTAGGTTAATAATGTCTCTGTGTGAATAAGCAATGTCTTCGCAAATATCAAAACTCATGAGACACTCAGAATAGGCCTCATATGTTTCTATTTTTATTTTGCAATAACTTAATCATAGGGTAGATTGGTGTGAGCTTGACCAGCTGACTGACATAAACTTAAACTTACACTCCATTGCTTGGGTTTTAGGTCTGTATACATTGTTACTTAACAGTTTAATGTTCAACTTAACACTAGCATGTTAAATGACACAACTCGTAGTTCTTATTTAATAATAATTTGAAATGTTAAAGGTGGTTACAGCATGATGAAAATGACAGAATCAACATCTAGCTGTCTAGTGACTTACAACTACTACTAACTGCTTATTTAAGGAGCGTTATATACATTTTCTATTATAAAGCTGCAATGACAATGGACTAGAAAAAGATTTATTTACTTTACTTTATATTAAAATACAGTAGTCATATTTTTAATTATTAGAAATATTAAAGTTAATCTTTCACTAATAGAAAAAAAACTATGCTTTGCTTTGAAAAATGAGTGTTGCTATTTAAGCCATGTAGTTTAGACAGCGTTTATCATGTCGTCTTATAAGAGTGAGGAAACTGAAGAAGTCATGAACAATTTAACATTTTATATCACATACAACATAATTGTGATCATTTTTTGTTGTGCCAATTAGTTTAATCATTTTTTAACACATTAACTGTTACACCCTGTTTGCACAAATGATTATCAGTGAAAATATTTCTGATCTTCAGCCCTTCAAAACTTAAAAGGTCAACCTAAATGAGTTATAGATTAGAAGTTTAATGCTTGTGTGCATTTTCATGCCAAAACCTTGTTACTGTCAGCAGGAATGTGGCAGTTGTTGTGTTTAATAGGTCAGTGTGGTGATAGTACATGTTTAAGATAGGTCAATGCTATAGAAGGTCAGAGAAGATGTTTTAAAGAACAAATTCATTTGTCCAATATGTAAAACTGTTACAATGGAGTCAGCCAGAACTGTAAAAAAAACATATATAAGGTGTTTTGAGCTGATTCATAACGTGTCATGTGTTGTGTTACGTCTTATTTTCCTCCTTTTTATGAATTCAGGAAGATTTGTTAGTGGAATATTGTAGTATTTTTGAAAGTCAACTAATATCTTATATATTTCTATGCTGATACGAGATGCCAAACTTATTTTTGCTCAGCTAATAGATCTGTTGTGGTGTGTTCAGTCGGTGTTTATTTGAAGAGGACACTCCAGTGGTGATTTATGCTGTACAGGGAAGCTTAAACCAATTATTTTGATTTTGTAAAATGTTACATTTGTCATTGGAGTTCACTTAATTTTGTATTTTTGGTTTCCAATGAGTTTTTATTATGACATATTTTCTCCTACATTCTACATTGTGGAGTATCATAACATATCTCAACTTTTTTTTTGGAAATATACTGATCATGAAGGATTTCACCAGCTGTAACATTTCTGAGCTTATTTCCTATTGATTTCAAATGGTGGGAGAGGTGAGGTGGAGCAGCCTGTGATTGTGATGTGTTGATGCAGTGAAGACTTCTGTGCTTGTATAAACCCACAGAAATGTAGGAATTTGCTTAAGAAATGTTACTAGATTGGTGTGCAATGTGTAAAGGAGATTGCTATTGTGGTAATATGGTGATTGTATTATTGAACATGCAAAATTAGAGTGTTAAAGACCATTACTCTTTTGAGGCTCCTTGCTTTCCATGCACAGTGCAACAGTATGTAGCTGTGAGTAGACTGAACTAATCACATGTACTTGCTCAAAAATATCATATTGTCCTTCGGAAAACAAAGCAAAGCCGATCCCTTATTCACTGAGGTCATTTGATTGATGACCTTTGGCATTCACACTTGTTACTGAATGTTTGTTCTTACTGATTTATTGGGAGAAGCCTTTTAAAACGCTATCTCGAGTGATTTTGCAATTCACCTCAATGTCTCACATTTAGTAAGTTTGTTAGGAACGGCTACTTGTTGAAAACTAAAAAAAATAACGCCTTAATGCCTTTTTTTTTTTTTTTTTTTTTTTTTTTTTTTTACTTTTATGTCATTTAAGTTCATATTTATAATGAAATTAATAAAGAACTGGAAAGACCTGTGGCCTGATTTGTGTTTTTTATTCTGCTTATCTTGGGTCATTGAATACATTTATTTTTGAGTGCAGCACATCTCATACACAGGGCTGTTGGCAGGGAGTTAAGGGGTTTAACAAACATTATAACTCAAGGACATTTTCACTCAACTTTGACTTGCCCCTCAATGCTAAATAACATTTGCATTCAACAACCCAAACACATTTTGGGTAATAATCATCCAAAACCATTTATTTGGAAAACTGAATGCATGACACATTCCTTTTTGTTCTTTTTCTTTTACCTTTCCCCTTCATTCCAAAGTTCATTCACTCATTTCTCTCTCTCTCTCTCTCTCTCTCTCTCTCTCTCTCTCTCATATACACGTTACAATGCTTGTTATGACATAAATAAATAAATAGAGGTGGTTAACACCAGAACAGATTGCAACACTTCATAATGATACATGAAACATTGTTATCAGATTACTTATAATGATTTATATACATAAATAATACATTTATATTTAGATCATGGATTGCGGAAGCTGGGGTGCCTTTTGAGGTCTAGTACAAATGACATACAAAAATAAAGTATGCAAGATTAATCATTAAAAGGTCACAATCTCAATTCAAACACACATGATCTTATTTCTAAATGACAATGATTCCACTATGTCACCGGAATATTTAAACCTGCTTTTGCTGGATTCTGAATTTTGTTCTTATTTTAAAGGCAATTCTCATCCAGTGTGCAGGTTCTGCAAACCACTTGAGGTATGCTCCTCTAGCATCCCCCATTTTTTGCCGTGCATGATTTAGATTATAGAAATAATTTTATTGTGCGGAATCACTCCCTTCAAAGTATCACAAAGTTGTTGTTTTTTGTGTGTGTTCAATAACAGAAGTTGTAGTTCTATTTCATAACTTAAAAATTAAAGATTTTGACAATATTGATAAATAGATAAAGAAAATTAACTTCCTAAAAAAATGTATTAATAATTTAAACATTACAGTTTTTTCGTCTCTTGCTCACCAAGGCCTGGTGCCTTTATTTAATGTGTTAAGAGTACACTATATTTCCAAAGGTGCGTTCCATTTGACCGTAAGTGGACTGCGAAGTGGACTTCACAGGGTATTTCGCCATCTTAAGTGAGATTCCATTCTGAAGGGAGCGAACATGTTCAGTTCGAAGGGCACTGCGAACGGCATTGGGAATAAGGGAACATCGATACATCACTTCACAGGAAGTAGAAAGGTAAAATTACCCAACTGTCACTGCGCACCGGGGTCACCAGTCAGAAGTACGATGGAACAGAGCCGTTGAAAGAGTTTTTAAACGGCACTCCGGTGGAGGAATTTACGCATGCATTTTGAGTATTCATACATTTTGTTATTCTTATACGAACGAAAGTATAAATGGTTATGGCGATGAGTGTTACATTTGCATATTTTATTGTATGAATAGGCATGACAAAGTAAAAGCAGCTGAGGCTCTGCCATTTTTTATTTTACTTTATTTACCTCAGAGGTGTTTACTATGTGGCTGCGTGTGGAAAAGAAATTGCACAAGATGAGACCCAGACCATGGATTAAAAATACATTTACAGTTAACCAAATGAGAATTTATTTTCAATATGGCATGACAGTTACAGCTTAAAATCTGTTAAGAGTAAATAATAAGTAAATTATAATATATTTATGTTATATCATAATCTGCGCGACACCGGCGTTGACTTTCTTTGATGACGTTTGGAGGGCGTTTCAAATGAGCGATTATTGTCAGCGAAGTCCACTTCAACGGATATACCGTGCTCAGGGAGTAGGGAGCAGTGAACACTGAGTAGGGACCCTATCGAATGGAACGCAGCTCAAAAGTATTGGGACACCCCTCAAAATCATCGAATTCAGGTGTTCCAATCACTTCCATGGCCACAGGTGTATAAAACCAAGCACTTAGGCATGCAGACTGCTTCTACAAACATTTGTGAAAGAATGGGTTGCTCTTAGGAGCTCCGTGAATTCAAGTGTGGTACCGTGATAGGCTGCCACCTGTGCAATAAGTCCATTCTTGAAATTTTCTCACTACTAAATATTCCACGGTCAACTGTTAGCGGTATTAACAATTGGGAACAACAGCAACTCAGCCACGAAAAGTGATAGGCCATGTAAAACCACAGAGCGGGGTCAGCGCATGCTGAGGCGCACAGTACGCAGAAGTCGCCAACTTTCTGCAGTCAATAGCTAGAGACCTCCAAACTTCGTGTGGCCTTCAGATTAGCTCAAGAACAGTGTGTAGAGAGCTTCATGGAATGGGTTTCCATGGCCGAGCAGCTGCATCCAAGCTTTACATCAGCTAGTGCAACGCAAAGGGTCGGATGCAGTGGTGTAAAGCATGCCGTCACTGGACTCTAGAGCAGTGGAGACGTGTTCTCTGGAGTGACCAATCACGCTTCTCTGTCTGGCGAGTCTGGGTTTGGCAGTTGCCAGGAGAACGGCACTTGCCTGACTGCATTGTGCCAAGTGTAAAGTTTGGTGGAGGGGGGATTATGGTGTGGGGTTGTTTTTCAGGGGTTGGGCTTGACCCCTTAGGTCCAGTGAAAGGAACTCTTAATGCTTCAGCATACCAAGACATTTTAGACAATTTCATGCTTCCAACTTTGTGGGAACAGTTTGAAGATGGCCCCTTCCTGTTCCAACATGACTGTGCACCAGTGCACAAATCAAGGTCTATAAAGACATGGATGAGCAAGTTTGGTGTGGAGGAACTTGACTGGCCTGCACAGAGTCCTGACCCTAACCCGATAGAACACCTTTGGGATGAATTAGAGCGGAAACCGCGAGCCAGGCCTCGCCAACATCAGTGCCTGACCTCACAAATGCGCTTCTAGAAGAATGGTAAAAAATTCCCATAAACACACTCCTAAACTCCTAAAGAGTTGAGGCTGTTATAGCTACAAAGGGTGGGCCAACTCCACATTAAACCCAACAGATTAAGAATGGTATGTCATTAAAGTTCATGTGCATGTACAGGCAGACGTCCCAAAACTTTTGGCAAAATAGTGTACATAATAAATCTTTCTCTTTTTTTTAGGTACAAGTTCCAAACCTAACAGAAGTTGTTAATTAGTAATGGGGGTTGTACATGTAGGTCACACCATATAATGCTGCACTTATACTGTGTGCTGTGCCTGAATGAGCTTTGGGTTGTGATGTTTTGTAATTAGTTAACCTGTATACTTTTTATATTTTATACCTGCTATCAAAGAGAGTATAAAATAAACAGCACCTAAGGCAAGTTTTATGTTTTGTAAAAACTTTTAATGGTGTTTCAAACTGTCCTGTTATAAGTGTTCAAATATTATGTGAATTGAAGTCTCTTTGCTCTACATTTAGTTTTCTTGATGAAAGATATGATTGTTGAATAGGGTCAAAGTACATGACGCAAAAGAGTTAAGGATATTCTGTTCACGATTAAATGATCATGATATATCTCAGAGACTCAACATGCCTATGAGTCCAAATTTTACCGCTCACTGAACTGTAGATGCACACTTTGATGCCAATGCTAAGTTATGCAGAAGAACGGGACTAGCTAAAATGTCAATTTGTTGCAGTCTGTCATGTGACAGGAGAGTAATGCACTTTATTAGAGCGGGATGACCTTCATGAAAGAGGCAGACCCACCCACACTCATACACTGAGGTTAAAAACCACACTGAACATCTTTAGACGGAGTGGAGAAGTTAACTGGTAACAACAGGATACCGGATTGCTGAATGAATGTCGTTTCTATGACTTACCTGTTCGTAAAGCAAACTAATGTCTGTGCCAGATGAAGAGCATGTTCAGTTGGCTCATTGTCTCAGCAGTAGTGTGAGTACTGAATTTGTTTAATGCTCCTCCAGTGAGATAGCACATTAATCAGTCTTTTGTCCTGAGTTACAGGTATCTGATGTTTGCTTAAGTTGAAATGTGTTGACTGAATTTTTTTTAACATGTCGCTTTTTTATATCATGTTGGATATTACATTTATGCAAATCTGGTTGTCTTTAAATATACTGACAAGTTCAAGTTAATTTGAACTTTTATCATTAAGTCTTTGGTTGTGGGAAAAAAAAAAAAAAAAATCTAAAAAGGACCACCTGGATCCAGTAAACAGAATTAACAAGAATTAACAATTCATAATTGAATTTAGAATGTTTACAGTTTTTTTTTGTTTTTTTTACTTTTTACAATTAATAAGCCACGTTAATACAGCAATTCACATTTTATTGTTAATTGCTGTAATGCCTGTTTATAATCGTTTTATTGCTGTGTTGCACTTGTACTTTGTATTGCATGCAACAGGCTGTATGCTTAAAGTTTGATGTGTATATATATATATATATATATATATATATAAGACTGTCATTTAAAAGTTTGGAATTAGTACGATTTTTTATTGAAGGAAATTAAATTATTATTTTAATTTTTTATTAGCAAGAATGTATTAAAATGTAGTGACAGTAAAAAAATATACTGTTACAAAAAAATTGTATTTCAAATACATGCTGTTCTTTTGAACTTTGTTCACAGTGTATTACGGCTTGCACAAAGATATTATGCAGCACACCTTTTTTCAACATTGATAAATGTTTCATAAGCAACAAATCAGCATATTAGAATGATTTCTGATGGATCATGTGACACTGAAGACTGGAGTAATGATGCTGAAAATTCAGCTTTGCCATCACAGGAATACATTACGTTTTAAAATACCGTATTACTGTTTTTACTGTACTTTTTTAATATAAATGCAGCCTTGGTGAACATAAAAGACTTCTTTCAAAAACATTAAAAATATCTTATTGACCCCCAAATTTTGAACAGGTGAATATATAGTCTTTTAAAATATTAATTCCCATGGGTTCTGCAATGGTTCCTCTGTCAGGGATGTCATATCATGCTGTCACATTATGTTGTCACATCAATTGCTAATACTGGAGGATTTCTTTTTATTTCTCTCTTCTGATTCTCTCTGAAGGTAATCTGATGTCTTGGCAAGAAGAGAAGACATCAAACCCAACTGTAGTGGAGTCACACACAATACAATAACGAAGAGTCACACAGTTATCTGACATCAGATATTTCTGTAACTACCCATTTGCCCTCTGACAGACGTTCACTATGCCTCTGTACATCCATGTCTTGGCGTGTGCTTTCGGTCTGGGCTCCTGGGTGTCCATTAATGGCTTGTGGGTGGAACTTCCTCTGATAGTCAATGTTCTGCCAGAGGGCTGGGACTTGCCATCGTACCTCACAGTCATCATTCAGCTTGCCAACTTCGGGCCTTTGCTGGTGACCCTGGCGCACAAATTCTGTCCTGGAAGACTACGTGAAAATCTAGTAATCTATGCTGTTTTGTCAATTGGTGTTGTAGCCTGTGTCCTACTGGCTGTGTTTTGGAAGAACACCACCATGCTGCTCGGGGAACTGCGCAGCACGGCATTTTTCATCCTTACGTTTTTTCTCGCTCTAGTCGATTGCACTTCATCTGTCACCTTCCTGCCATTCATGATGCAACTTCCAGCCAAATATATCACCACATACTTTATTGGAGAAGGTCTGAGCGGTCTGGTTCCAGGCCTGGTGGCACTGGCGCAAGGGGTTGGGATGTCAAAATGTGTCAATGTGTCACATGTGTTGGATAACATCACAGACTCTGAACCTCCAAACTTCACTGTGGAGACGCAGTACCTCCCTCCCAATTTCTCCACTGAGATCTTCTTCTCTTTCCTAGCTGTAATGACAGCAATAAGCCTGGGTGCTTTCATCATATTAAACCGTCTGCCTCGCACCTTTGAACTGTCCACTGAAAATCTTGTTCCGGACTCAGATGCCGTGGCAACAGTCTGCAGCGGTTTCGAGGGCCCTGTGGACCCCAATCCAAAGACAAACAGTGAAGAGGAAGAGGAAAAGAAGCAGATCAAAGTCCTGTTTCCTAAACCACTGCACTCCGGCTATCAGTTGGCTTTCATCTATTTTATGGTGGTGTGGGTGAATGGTGCGACGAACGGACTGCTGCCCTCAGTGCAGACTTTCTCCTGTATGCCTTATGGAAATATGGCCTATCACCTGTCAGCCGCTCTGTCGGCGGTAGCCAATCCAGTGGCGTGCATTATTGCCATGTTTTTCCCCAAACGGTATATATCTCTACTTTTAATTACAATCTAGTCATATTTATTTATTTATTACCATTTTATTACGGTTTTGCATATATTTTGTGTTCTATTAAAGGATTAGTTCACTTTAAAATAAAAATGACCCCATGATTTACTCACCCTCAAGCCATCCTAGGTGTATGACTTTCAGACAAATACAATCAGAGTTATATTAAAGGGTTAGTTCACCCAAAAATTAAAATAATGTCATTTATCACTCACCCTCATTCCGTTCCATACCCGTAAGACCTTCGTTAGTCTTCGGAACACAAATTAAGATATTTTTGTTGAGCAATGACATTTTCTCTCTCAAGATCCATAAAGGTACTAAAAACATATTTAAATCAGTTCATGTGAGTACAGTGGTTTAATATTAATATTATAAAGCGACGAGAATATTTTGGGTGCGCCAAAAAAACAAAACAAATTAACGACTTATTTAGTGATGGCCGATTTCAAAACACTGCTTCAAGAAGATTCGGAGCACAAATGAATCAGTGTATCGAATCATGATTCAGATCGCGTGTCAAACTGCCAACGGCTGAAATCACGTGACTTTGGCGCTCCGAATAGCAGATTCGATACACTGATTCATAACGCTCTGAAGCTTCCTGAAGTAGTGTTTTGAAATCAGCCACCACTATACAAGTTTTTTTTGTTTTGTTTTTTGGCGCACCAAAAATATTCTCGTCGCTTTATAATATTAATATTTAACCACTGTACTCACATGAACCGATTTAAATATGTCTTTAGTACATTAATGGATCTTGAGAGAGGAAATGTCATTGCTCCCTATGCAGGCCTCACAAAGCCATCGGATTTCAACTAAAATATCTTAATTTGTGTTCTGAAGATTAACGAAGGTCTTACGGATGTGGAACGGCATGAGGGTAATTAATGACAGAATTTTCATTTTTGGGTGAGCTAACCCTTTAATAATCACCCTGATGCTCTGGGGGGATAATAAAAGCCTTCTGAAGCGAAGTGATGCATTTGTATGAAAAAAAATATCCATATTTAACACATTATAAAATAAAATAACTACCGCCAGACCGCCTTCCATATTCAACTTAAGAAAAAATGTATGTAGCGTAAGCGTTTTGAACTGCTGTTTTGAAGGCATTACACTTTCTTTGTCTGTCGATGCAAGTTATTTTACTTTATAACATGTTAAATATGGATATATTTCTTACACAGATGCATCGCTTTGCTTCAGAAGGCACATACTCCGTGTGGAGTACGTTTATGTTAAATGCACTTTTTGGAGTTTCAAATAGGTGGCTTCCGTACACTGCCATTATAAAGCTTTGGAGCATCAGGGTGATTATTAATATAACTCATATACACCTAGAATGGCTTGAGGGTGAGTAAACCATGGGGTAATTTTTATTTTAAAATGAACTCATCCTTTAAGTTGATAAATTGTTTTAAAGATATATTCCAGGTTAAATCAAAAGCATTTGAGGCCTACTGTTGATTACCACAAAACAACAGTCCCTAAGTGTGTAAAATGAATGAAAAACATGGAATAATACACTTAAGAATCAAAAAGTGTTCGATCACTTTAAAAAAAAAAAAAGCATAAACATAACTTTAAAAAATATTAAAACATAAAAAAAATCTTCTTTTAAAATTCTATCATTTTTTTCAATGAAAAATTAAATAATTTTATAAAAATCAAATATTTTTATATACTTTATTTTATATATACATATTATTTTAAATTATATAGGCTTTTAAAATGTGTTTTTATTGTCAACCGAGGGAGGAGTCTACCTAATTTTCCGTATTTAACCCACAATTTATTTCAAAGCAAATTTTAAGAAAGGTTCATAATAGCAGTTTGAGTAACAGTGGGTATATTATTCTCTTAGTTCATTAGTGTTTCTGGGCATCCTGTGTTTGCTGGGGTCTGCATTTGGAGGCTACAATATGGCCATGGCTGCCATGAGTCCCTGCCCATTGCTCCAAGATACACCTCTAGGGGACGCTATTATAGTAAGTTTCCTTTTAATGTATTCAGCCCATTTCTAGAATATTCTGTCTGAATGTTTAGCTATAAATGAATCTATTGTAAATGTTAAAAGATCAATGTAATTGGTTCAGCAAAACAGTTTTGTTCCTCAAGCTACAAATAAAACAAATGTGAAACAGTCATGGCTAATACAGGATAAATGAAGGAAAAAAATCAAAACCTCTCAAAAAAGTAACATTCTGAATACTAATGAAACCTAGTGAACATCACCAATGGTTAGAGCTTGGGTTAATGCTTAAATGTCCAGAATAGAAAAATCCAGACTCATGTGACCTATTTTCAAAGTCAAGAATTTGCGTCACTAGTTGTGCAATTCCGGCTTATTAAATGTTGGCTGAGGTCAGATATACCAGTGCTTTAACACCTCAGCATAATTACCCTGATAACTGACCACTCCAGATCTACTGTCACAGTCACAGACATGACAGGCTCTCTATATTAATGACCTTATATTAAACTGACAAGCATCTGACGACCTATATGTCACTCTTTTTTGTGTGTTCCAATTTGTTTCAGGTTTTGTCATGGATTTTCTTTACTGGTCTGCTGTCCTATGTGAAGGTGATGGTGGGTGTGATTCTGAGGGACCGGAGTCACAGCGCCCTCGTGTGGTGTGGAGCAGCAGTGCAGGCAGGATCTTTGTTGGGCTCCATCATTATGTTTCCCTTGGTTAACATCTATCGCCTCTTTCAGTCGGGGGACATTTGCAACACCAAATGCCCATTATAATAAGAGTTTAATAAGACTAACAGGGGAATTAACTACTTCTACAACTCACTTTCACATCATAGCTAATGATGGTGACATAATGAACTAACATTTGGCACTTCCTTGCTCTTCTGTTTTGTTTTCACATTAATTTAACATTTGTACATTTTTTTTATATTATTGTGGATTATTATTTATGATGTTGTGAGTTTTTGATGTCTGGAAACATCCACAAGTGTTTCTGAATCATTTGAGGATTACTGGTGTTTGTCGTTTCACAAAATCTGATGATTGTGTTATTAAAAAATTTTGTATTATAAATGCTGTCTCAAGCTGGTATTAATTGAATGTTTTGGGTTAAATTAATGTTTTTAAACAAGTTAATAAGTGCATTGTTGTAGACACAACTTGAGGAATAAGTCAAAGAGAGGGAAAGTCGAAATAATGTACAACATTATAAACATTTAATCATGTTGTGACACGTATGTCATCGCTAGATGGCGCTCATTTGCTGGATATTTTGCTGATGCTACTGCTCTTTTGCAAGGTTTCAGAGTAAACTTTTGATTGATAGTAGCCCAAAAAATTTTAATTAATTTTAAGTTAATAATAAAAAAAAATAATAATCAAGCTAAATACTAGTGATGTTACATTCGATACCGAAGTTTGATTCCCCAAAAACGTGCTCTATGACCTCCGAAGCTTCGTTCATCTGAGAACCACATGACTGCTTTAGTGTCTGGTTCATAATGAGCAAGTTTTCCTAACTCTGAAGCATTGTTCTTTTTTGTTTGTTTGTTTTTACAATAAATACCATAATTTATGTATGAAGCCCAATTAATGATGAAATAACAATTGAAGCCAGGACTGAAGCATAACAGACAGATCACTTATCAGTTTTACTTATGCATTTGTTTCATTAATTTGAATTATTTTAGTGCTAATGCAGACACAAATTAATCACTACAACAGTGGCTTTCATATATATATATATATATATATATATATATATATATGTATATATATATATATATATATATATATATATATATATATATATATATATATATATATATATATATATATGTATATAATAGAATAGAATAAAATAAAAACATTTAATAAAATGTAAAAAATAAAATAAAATAAAAAATAATGGGACACAGCAGTTTGGTAGGTGTTACTCATTTTGACCACCAGATGGCCATAATGTAAACAGCGTTGAAAAGCTTTGAGTAATGAACCTTTTTAAGATAAAGTTGAGAGAAAAGCCTCAGGTTTTTGCAAAGCTTTGTTTATCCTTCACTACCAAATACTTGTGATTTAGTGGAAACTTTTATTGAGTTTATCCCGAGCAACTTGCAGAGATGTCTCACTGTAATAACCTGGGATTCAATGTCTTGCTCAAGGGCACAAATTGTGATCTCAATAAATCCTCAGTTCTTGAGTTGCACATTTTGGAATCAATCTGGCAACTTCTGAGCTAGCAGTCTAGATTCTGAAATCAGTAGACTTCAACCACCCACCACCATCAATTTCTGAGTCAACTGACTGCCATTTTTTATTTATGCCAATAAGTGTGCCTTACCATTTGTGCCAACCTAAAACTACTTTTGCCAGTGACAACATTTGATTTAACATCCCCCACAGAGAAAAAAAGACAAAATCCAACAATGCAAATCAGCCCAAGAGCACACATGTACTCTGAGAAATCAACCAAAGCCTGACCTTTGGCTGTGGTAGGTTATACAGTTAAATCTCCTGCTATGCCAGAGTCCGGACAGGTGATCAAACTGACAGAAATGGTTAACTGATGAGGAGAGACAAAAAATGAGCAGTATAATAACACTTGTCCTGAGGGATTCAAAAGACAGACAAAGAGAGACATGGAGAGCAAAGGACAGAGTGGTGTCAGCTGCTGACCCTGATTCTTGGGCACTCAGGAATGCTTGACTGATCCTAACGGGGTGTAAAAAGCCTAAATTACCCCCTACGCAAAGCCTGGGGGTCAGAGGTCAGGAGATCATGCAGATGCCACCTCCTCACTGTAGTCAGCATCTTGATCTCCACAAAGAAACATCTGAGGATCATATGGGTCTGTTTGTAGGACTGTTTAAATATTGACAATACAAAACATTCATATAATACAGACTATAATCTATAAATACTTAAATTTCAACTTTAACATTAATAATACAAAATCTGGATTGTTTTTCATCCAGTTCCTGCAGTGAAAAAAAACTGATTCACATTGTTCAAACACTCACTGACTCACTTTACGAGCTGAAGACGGTCATAAACCACTTTTCTGTGCTGGTTTATCCACTTAAGGCCCAATTGTTCAGCTGTGAAAAATGGGGTAGAAATAGCCGAGTGCCAGGATAATTAGTTCAATTTCTTGGATCTATGTCTTTCTGTCTCTCTCGCTGTCCCTTTGTGCTTCTATGGTATTGACATGCAAAGTGTTTGCTGAGGAGAGTGTATGATTCTCTGGCTGAGTGTCAGATGGTCTTTCACTCTCCCAGCTGGTCCAAGAGCGTGTAGCCACCTGGTTTCCTTCTTTTCGGTCACGTGAGACCTGCAGAGGGTTGAGGGCTCTTTAAAAATCACTGCTGCGAGTTCCATCTGCTCTGGACCAAACTTCAACAACATCAACATGCCCTTAAGTCTCCTATCCGATCAGCCGAGACTCGGCTTGCCGAAACATGCTGCGTCTGAACAGAAAACTGACACGCTGATGTTCTCCAGCTCAGTGAATGAGAGAACATGGGATGGAAGGAGGGGAAGACAATGACAAGGCTTTCTTCATCACTCTACATAAGGACACACTGACCTTGATGAGTTTTGTTATTTTGAATTAGAAGTAATTCATTGTAGTGTAAAGTTGGAGGAAATAGTAAATAGTGGTAGTTAGAATTTGCTTCACACTCTAAAAAAATCTGTGAAAAAACTAAAATTTACACCGTAAAATACAGTTTTCTATTGAAACAGTAATATACCGTAAAACAATGCATTCTGGGTAATATTATTTGTTGGTTTCGAGAAAGTAACCTATGCTGCGTCCGAAATAGCGTACTGTTGAGTAGGTACTACATTTGAATTTTGAAAAAGTATGTTCTACGAATGCGTGCAGTATGAATGAAATCCGGACGTACAACATCCGCCATGTTGTTAATGTCACATGACCTACCAGTGTCAGTTATATCCCTTAAACTCCATTCACAAATCCTCTCCCATGGCCTCATGGGATAGTAAAGTGTCCATCGTATGCGCACTTCAGAATCTCGCCGGAAGCAGTAAGTCATCCAGGTGCTTTTTGCGTACTGTTTTTCGAATACTATCAATTCGGACATACTACTCTGTTCTCATACTGTTTTTCGCATACTATATAGTAGTAAATATTAAATTTCTGACGCAGCGCTGTGGTTTACTTTCTCGAAAACGACAAATATTACTCAGAATGCATTGTTTTTACAGTATATTACAATGTATTCTGTATATTACCAAAATAATGTCAGGTTAATAATCAGTAAGAGTTCAACCCATTAGTTGAGAAACACTCATTTTCAGTTCCTGTCAGAAGTTAATGCAATTATGTAAAACTATACTTTCCCTGGCATTCAAAACATTTGAGTTAAAATGTTACAAAATCCATCATTATGAAACACTGGAATTGTAGCATTATGCCTTCTTAGTTCTTCTTAGTGCTTCTGCATCTTCCTCTGCAGCCGAATCAGTTGTTTGGTCTTCTGCGCTCAGCTGTTTAAGCATCATAGCGTGACCATTGATGACATTTAAATAAACTGCGCTCTATGTCATTCACACTGTCTGGCAGATGTAAATGTTTCCTCCCTTTTATCGTACCGGAGAGGTTCAGCGAGGGTCAGCTAAGACCCTTGGGAACCTTTAGTTGCTGAGGGTGTGTGTTGGGACATATGGGCACCATTTAGGATGTGAAACACTGTGAGGAAGTGAGAGGCTGTTAGTCTGTTGTAGTGACTTCATTATTGCTCACTTATGGTTGAATGTATCTGGGGTCTGCTGCGGTCAGTAAATTTTTGAGGTCAATAAATCTTTGTTTGACGTACATTGTTTGAGGATATCCTCAACAGACTTTTCTGGGGGGGTTTCAAGATTATTCATTGTAAAAAAGAGAGAGGAGATTTAATAAGATGCAAGAGATAAATAATACTGTCTGCAGTTTTGTCAATTCACTGTTTATATTCCTCATCCGTAGCCTCATGTCTCAATGGAGGATTAGATCTAAGAAATTCCCCTCCAGGATACCTGAATGCTAATTAAAACTGTGTTAGTGGGTGTGGATGACCTTGACGACAGGCACATCTGGAGAATAGCGTATGAACTGAGCATGGCACATAAATGCAACAGAACTTCAGTCACTCTAGCTGTACTTAGCCATCATCTCTCATGTAAATGCACTATGAGGCCATTCTAGAGGTAAAACAACACATTTCTCAACAACAGATGGCTAGATCTGGGTGATACAGACACAAATCTTGATGTTTTTCACTCTTTTGACCATATTCAACATATATTGTGATGCTTATGTACTTAAGATGGCTTAAAAGGCAGTTTAACATAATCCATTCCTGTTCTGCAGCAGCTTTTGAGCTCTGTACATTTTTTAAATAACCAGTAGTTTCATCTAACACAATACATTGTGAAGAGAGACAAACCAACATCTCAGAAATGATCAAATCCATTGCTCATCTGTGCTGTTGTTGTCATACAAAAAATGATGTCACTTCCTGGGGGATGATGTCATTATGGAACTGGCTTTAGTTAGATAAAGGGATTTAAAAAAAAGAGTAACAGAACACATGAAAATGAGGACACAGGAAAATCCTATAAAATGATTAAAGGGTTACTTCACCCAAAAAATACAATTTCTGTCATTAATTACTCACCCTCATGTAGTTCCAAACCCGTAAAACCTTCATTCATCTTCGGAACACAAATTAAGATATTTTGATGAAATCCGAGAGGTTTTTTATTTCCCATAGAAAGCAATGAAATTACTATTTTCAAGTTCCAGAGAAGTACTAAAGACATTGTTAAAATAGTCAACGTGACTACAGTGGTTCAAACTTAATATTATGAAGCGACAAGAATACTTTTTCGTTGCTTGCTATGAGAGAGAAAAAAAACTCTCGGATTTGTCTGAAGATGAACGAAGGTCTTACAGGTGTAGAACGACATGAGGGTGAGTAATTAATGACAGAAATTTCATTTTTAGGTGAACTAACACTTTAATTAACACTTTAAAATGTGGCAAAAATGTCAACATTTACTCAAAATGAAGGAAGAGAAAAAAATCACTTAAAAATTTACAAAATAGCCCATATGTTAAAGGGATAGTTCACCCAAACATTAAAATTTGATGTTTATCTGCTTACCCCCAGCGCATCCAAGATGTAGGTGACTTTGTTTCTTCAGTAGAACACAAATGATGATTTTTAACTCCAACCGCTGCCATCTGTCAGTCAAATAATGCTAGTGAATGGGAACTTCTACTATAAGAGTAAATAAAACTTGGTCTGATTGCGCTCTGACAATGGCAGTGATGTCTCGCGCATATACTTCAATGAGAGCGAGACATCACTGTCGTTGTCAGACCTCACTAAACGAGTGCTGAACGCAGTTGGACATAGTGGTGTTTTAGAGGTAAAAAATGATATAAATACTGTTCGGTTTCTCGCACAAACCGATCGTTTCGTGTCTTAGGACATCAATGTGTCGTCACGAGCCGCAGGGTTTAATTTGGATATGTAAGTTTTTTCGACTCTTATTGATAGAGTTTCCATTCACTAGCATTATTTGACTGACAGACGGCAGCGGTTGTAGTTAAAAATCATCATTTGTGTTCTACTGAAGAAACAAAGTCACCTACATCTTGGATGCGCTGGGGGTAAGCAGATAAACATCAATTTTTAATTTTTGGGTGAACTATCCCTTTAACTTAAAGGCACAATATGTAATTTTTGCTGCTAGAGGTCGCTTATACAATACAAAGGTGATAATGCCGTGAATGAGCGTGGAATCATGCGAGTTGTTGCCTTCAACTCCACAGCAATGAAAAGCAATCCTATGGACTTGGGCAGAAATCATGTTCATGGATGAGCTAATGAATTAGAGTTTTATTAAAGTTTTGTGGTATGAAGCAGGGCTTATGCTGCAGTCAGCCACTTCCACTCTTTTCTTTGCATATGTGGTGTAACTCAGGGCTGTTTTACATTACATTAAAACATTCATACTAAATATGTTTGAGTGTGTATAACATTACTTTGTGCGTTCACTCGGTGGCTGGTATAAGAGACTTGTTGCACTTTGTAGTAATCTAGATTGATATATTAATAAAAACTGGATGACTTGTGTTGCTATATGACATGCAATTTAAAGTCTCTCTGTAGTCAATAATTTTATCCCTTAAAACTCCTCTTTGATCACCAAAATGACATTTTTACTGTAAAAAAATAGCCTTAAAATAGCTTGAATGTAACTCTACACCCTTGCCTCATTTAATATACACTGATGAATATGCTAATTAGCCCCACCTCCCCTCACTGGCACAAGCTCAGACAAGATCCACTTGGTCAATTTACTGAGGTAAACGCTGCACAATGGTATCGCTTTTTACAATGTCGGACACAACGGTAATTAATATGATTAGCCTTTTGTTTGACTATGTTATCAAACAGCTAATAATGTGTTGCTAATGTTTGCACATGGTTTGTCTTAAAGCATATTAAAAACACCACATAGACATATAAAGAACATTAAAAACTCGATTTTCACCACAGGGTGACTTTAAAAATATATTGCATGACAGAAAAAGCTCTCTCTGATTATGCTGTGTTAGCCACTTTACAAAATAGTGTTGTCTCTGAGGCATGGTGAAAACATTCAAACAATAAGACTAACCTTATTGAGCTATATAACAATGATTAGTTTTCTGTCGATAAATCTAAACAGTTGCTCACCTGTCTAATAAAACACATAATATATTAAAGCATCTTTGGTGTTTCCATGGTCTCTACGAAAGTAAAACTGGAAATTGAGGGTAATGCGGATATGATGTCATTGACAGGAGACGCAGTGACACAGGACGTTGCACTGGTTAAAATTGCTGATTTCTCTGGATTTAAACATTGTTGGAAACATTTGGGATTATGTAAGTACACAAGTCAATAAAATATATAACATTGTTCTAGTGGTTTTTGGATATTTTAAAGGTGCTAAAGAGGATGTTTTGTTTTATACATTTTTGCAATATTACTTGAAACTGTCTTTACTAACTGATAAAAGACTATTTATTAGGTGCACTGAAAGGAATAATATTAATATACATCATCTGTGCACGAGGTAGGGCCTTAAAAACATCAGCCAATCGTTTACGCGATCATCCCGTAAACGATTGGCCCTCTGGCTTGTCAATCACTGCCGTGACGTTCCTTGTGAGAGACGAGCGCGGCTGCGCGCTCCAGTAACTTTCCACACTCCACAGGCGCCGCATGCAATGTTTTTGTCAGGAGACAGGAGTAACAACTGCAGATTATGAGTTACCTGCGGTGAGTCCGACATAATGAATCCACTAACACGACACAGCGAATGCCGGTGGTAAACACTCGTGTTCCAATACTCGTGCACGAGTTTTGGGAGGCGTTCCCTCGAAATTCTTACGCATGCACTCATTTCAAAAACTCAGTAACAGTCTTTGGTTTCTCAGTCGACGAAAAGATCCTCTTTAGCACCTTTAATATAAAAAACTTACATACTGTGCCTTTAATTTTGAACACAGAGAAATGTTTTTTGAGCACCAGATCAGCATATTAGAATTTCTGAAGGATCATGTGACACCATTGGATGCTGAAAATTTAGCTTTGCCATCACAGGAATACATTACTAAATATATTTTTTTTAATTGTAATAATGTTCTTTTAAATTGTAATGAATGCAGCCTTGTGAGCATGAGATTTCTTTCAAAAATCACACTTCTGAATGGTAGTGTGTGATGGGGTATGAAAATGTAGTGTGAAACAGTATATGACTGAACCAACTTCAACTTTAACACAGTTTTTGCTGCTGAATTTTATATGTGAAACTCATCCAATGACATAGAACCTTAGTGGCTACATACAAAGTGCACTGACATTAATTGCAATACTGACATTATTCATATTTTTAATTTAAATCATGAGGATGATAGTGTATCTGAACAGGTAATGGAGGGCAAGTCAACATCACAACACACACACACACACACACACTTGGCCTTGTTATCTCTCTGTTGTCCCTGTGAAGGAAACCATTATTATGCACTGTGATGTTAAAACAGCTAACACAATTTTTCCGGGACAAAAAAAAAATTCCAAATACAGAACTATGAATGAATGGAGAATACTTTACTACCATAGTATTCCTACTATGGTAGTCAATGGGGGGCGAGATCTGTTTGGTTACAAACATTCTTCCAAATATCTTCCTTTGTGTTCAGCAGAACAAAGAAATTTATACAGGTTCTGTCTTCCTACATCTTTTTCTCCAACTCTTTATCTCTCTCATTCCACTCCATCTCTTCCTCCATTTTTCCTCTCCTTCCATCTCATCCTACTGATTTATGATTTTTACCCATGTCTGGAAAGGACACTAGCAGCTTTCACATAATGAAAGGATGGAGAGAGTGTCCATTTGGACCAGATCCAGTCGAACACTATGAGCTCATCACCATGGTAACCTTCAGAGAGATCCTCACCTTTCCCAAGTCACTTCTGCTGTCATTGAGTTTTATGATGTTCATCTTGCTGTCTTTGCTTTCTAAATCTGCACTTTCGCAGCACAAGGTAATTTGCAGGAAATCAACAAGCTGCCTTGTGAGCCCTGACCTCTAAACCATAACAAGTGCCTGTACACTACACTGGAGAGGAAAAGTTTACTTCACTTCATTAAAGGTAAAGGGTGTTATTTCTGTGCCCCTAAAACAACCATTTCAAACAGGTGTCCAGTATTGAATCCAGAAGAATCAATTTAAACAATTGGAATTTAAAATTTCATAGGGCCCTAAAAATTTAATTTTGTTAAACTTTTAATAGTTTTTTTTATTATTATTATTTCAGTTTTATTATTTTAATTAATTAGACAGGTTTTTGAGTACTAAAATTTAATTTAACCATTAAAACGGATTCCAGAAAAAAAAAAAAAAAACACTGACAAACAAAAAAATTAAAATGGTAAAACAGAATTTGGAAAAAAATTTAACGGAATTTAGGAAAAAATTAAATGGATTTAATAGGGCCCTTTGTACTCGATTTAAGCCACACTTAACAAATGGTTGCTTTAGATAACAAAAATGCTCACAAATAAATAATAAATGAATATACAGTGGCATTAAAAAAGTATGTGAACCCCTTGCAGAATCTGTGAAAATGAGAATTATTTTAATAAAATAAGAGGGATAATAAAAAATTAATGTTATTTTTTGTTTAGTACTGTCCTGAGTAAGATATTTTACATAAAAGATGTTTGCATTTAGTTCACAAGACAAAACAATAGCTGAATTTATTAAAATAACCCCATTCATAAGTATGTGAACCACTGATTCTTAATACTGTGTGTGGTTACCTGATGATCCATGACTGTTTTTTTTTGTTTTGTGATGGTTGTTCACGAGTCCCTTGTTTGTCCTGAGCAGTTAAACTGAGCTCTGTTCTTCAGAAAAATCCTCCAGGTCCTGCAGATTCATCAGCTTTCAAGCATTTTTGCATATTTGAACCCTTTCCAGCAGTGGCTGTATGATTTTGAGATTCATCTTTTCACACTGAGGACAATTGAGAGACTCAAATACAACTATTAAAAAAGGTTCAAACATTCACTGATGCTCCAGAAGGAAACACGATGCATTAAGAGTCGGGGTGTGAAAACTTTTGAACAGGATGAAGATGTCACAGTTTTTCTTATTTTGTTTTAATATCATTGTTTTTCATTTAGTACTGCCCTTCGGAACCAACAGAAGATACTTGCATGTTTCCCGGCAGAAAAATTAAGTACAATTTACCTTGATATTTGGATTCAAAAGTTTTCACCCCTCGGCTCTTAATGCATCGTGTTTCCTTCTGGAACATCAGTGAATGTTTGAACCTTTTTTAATAGTTGTGTTTGAGTCCCTCAATTGTCCTCAGTGTGAAAAGATGAATCTCAAAATCATACAGCCACTGCTGGAAAGGGTTCAAATATGCAAAAATGCTTGAAAGCTGATGAATCTGCAGGAGCTGGAGGATTTTTCTGAAGAACAGAGCTCAGTTTAACTGCTCAGGACAAACAAGAGACTCATGAACAACCATCACAAAACAAGAAGATCGTAGATCATCAGGTAACCACACACAGTATTGAGAATCAGTGGTTCACATACTTATGAATGGGGCTATTTTAATAAATTCAGCTATTGTTTTGTCTTGTGAACTAAATGCAAACATCTTTTATGTAAAATATCTTACTCAGGACAGTACTAAACAAAAAATAACATGCATTTTTTATTATCCTTCTTATTTTATTAAAATAATTCTCATTTTCACAGATTCTGCAAGGGGTTCACATACTTTTTCATGCCACTGTATATGAGTGCTGGGTAGATTACTTACAAATTGTAGTCGATTACTGAATACAAATTACATGATAAAAATGTAGTTAGTAATGTAATCGATTACATTACACATTTTAGGTAATATAGTCAGAATACTTTAACCTAACTTGTTTATAACATTGATTTGAATAGTACAATCTTGTACTATATTGATATAAAAATACAAAGTGAAAGAAAAATGATTCTATATATCTCAACAACACGAAGTGCATTAAACGTAACATTATGTCAGGGCTTCTGAGGGTTCATAAATCTATGAAAAGCTAATAATTTATGCTGTTCTGCCTCTTAATTTTCCATGTAATTATATAGTCACCTGACTAGTGGCTGATCTGTGTGTGCAATTCCATAAAATGTTTAAGAAGGAAGAATCAATGCATTCCAAATAATTTACTGCCATTTTGTGAATATTAAGTAATCATGTAATCAATAAAAAGTAACTGTATTATGATTATGAGTATTCCAAAATAATACAATCTAACTACAAGTATTTAATTGTTGGAATCTGATTATGTAATCCAGATTACATGTAATCAGTTACTACACTGGACACAAAGCATTACAAACGGTCATACTGCGGAACCTACTACATCTCTATGATCTGAACTCTATACATATAATTTTATATTATGGATTTTAAGTTTATAAATAAAATAAATATTGAACTGAATATTTAATTGAATTTTACATTTGATTGATCACTAATGAATCATATTTAATGATGATCTATGCATACAAACTTGCACACAAAAGTAATCGATAAAAAATGTTTGATAAAATCTTACTTTTATAGTCAGTTTCACCCAATTTCAATACTAGGTGTATAAAGCATTTAACCTTATGAACAACAATCATCTGCTAACATAGTTTAGTCCATTCATTAGCTCATCCGTATCATGTATTAAGCAAAAGTAGGAAAACCACAGAATCCATCTAAACTACAAAACACTGGAACACTGCTGCATCCACACAAGCAACCTTTACTTTCCTTGCATATGAATATTTTTTGACTTTCCATATTTTGTAAGGTCAATAAAGAACAGAAGAGAATGCATACAGTACATTTCAGGACACCGACAATAGAGAGAATTTCACATTCAGGCCAACATTTGCCTCCCGGCTCGATCTCTTCATCTCTCTCTCACTGAACTGCTGCTATTTATTCTACCTCACTGCTTCTATATTTTCTCATGCCATAACACCCAAACTCCTCACCTGGAGCTGAAGGCTGACAGCACATCACGCTCCCCCATGGGCCTGTGCCCACCATGAGTCTAAACTTTGCAGTTGGTCATGTTTCCGCTGCGCTGACTGCAGCTTTCACATGTTGCACAAGTCCAGTGGAGTTGTGCAACACAGTCAGATCTGACAACAGCTGTCGTGCTCCGCAAGGTCACCCTGAGCCCAAAAATCCGATATTTCAGCTTATGCGCTGGAAAACAATCCGAGTTGAGCAGAAAGACGAACCTTTGAATAAACATGATTAAAGATGCTAAATATTTTTACTCTGAGTGCTGGAAGGCAATCATGCTCATACATATTTATAAAGCTACATTTCCATTTTCATTTCAGAGAAAGAAACAGAGTGACCTTAACTAGATAAGGAGGAAAACTGAGCAGAATACACTAAACTTGTACTGAGAATGTGTGTGTGAAAGAGACTGACTGTGTCTGTCTGATGTGGTAATGATGTCATTACAGCATCATTACAGTGCTTTCAATGGCCAAATTATTTAACATAAATGTAATTCAAATAATTCTGAAAATCTTCCATTTACTGAAATAATTTAATGAAAATGTACTGAATAAAATATTCAGTATTATATAAATATTGGGGGTGTGACGAGACGGGTATCTCACGAGACGAGACGAGACGAGACGAGACGAGACTCGAGATTGAGTTCACGAGACGAGACGAGACGAGACAAGATTTTTACACACTATTTTTAAGAAATCCTCAATGGCGAAATACATGACTAGAAAAAATATTCTGCAGGTGTATTTGAAATGTTTTAACTAATCATCTTATAATGAATGTCATTCAGTTCTACTTTCTGAGTATGAATTATCATATGCAGTAAAAGACAACAATACTCAAGTACTGTAAAAGGTTTTGACACAAACTCAACTGACTGACTTCTCTTCTGCATGATTTCAGTCTCTTTAGGCCTTACTGTAGATGATTTATGAGCTTCTACAGCTTTTGACTACCTAACTGAACTCGTTTCCACAAACTGATCATAGAAATAAAAACAGTATAAATAAAAATGGTGACACTTTACAATAAGGTCTCATTTATTAACATTAATATATTAACCAACATCAACTTAAAATGAGCAATATATTTGCTACAGTATTTATTAATCTTTGTTTATCTTAGTTAATAAAAATAGTCATTCATTGTTAGTTCATGATAGTTCACAGTGCATTAACTAATGTTAGCAAATGAAACCTTATTGTTTGTGCTTAATAAGATTAAGAGAAAACTGTTATTCATTTTTATGGTAACACTTTACAAGTTGAAACCATAATCGCACTCTCTCAATATTCAAAGTGCAAATAAGACCAACTTTTTCTTTGATACAGAGCTAAGAGATGGTTACAACTACACTGCCCAGCCTAAAATAGCTTTCATATTGAGAGATATTTGCATGCATCAGGGAGCCGCTTTCAAAATGCAGGGTATTGAAATCGCGTTTGAATGCGCGCGCACGTTTACTTTCACTTTCAGCGATCGTGCGTACTCTTTAAATATGGAGCGCCGGCGACCATTATCCAACTTAATTAAATGTTTTGTGACACGAGATCTCGTCACACCCCTAATAAATATATATGTATGTATGTATGTATGTATGTATATATAGGGTTTTTTAATCTTTATATCATATTTTTATCAATCTTAAAGTGTTAGTTCACCCAAAAATGTAATTTCTGTCATTTAGTATTCACCCTTATGTCGTTCCAATCCCGCAAGACCTTCGATCATCTTCGAAACACACACACACACACACACACACACACACACACACACACACACACACACACACACACACACACAAAAAAACTCTTGGATTTGTTCAAAAATATCTTAATTTATCTCCCATAGAAAGCAACAAAATTGCCACATTCAAGGTCCAGAGAAGTAGTGAAGACATCGTTAAAAAAGTCAATGTGAATACAGTGATTTAACGTTAATGTTATGAAGTAATGGTAATAAGAAGTAAATACAAAAAGTATTCTCGTTGCTTCATAACATTAAGGTTAAACCACTGTAGTCACATTGACTAGTTTAACAATGTCTTTACTACTTCTCTGGATCTTGAATGTGGTCATTTATTTGCTTTCATATGGGAGATAAAAAAACAACAACTCAGATTTCATCAAAAATATCTTAATTTGTGTTCTGAAGATGAACGAAGAAGGTCTTATGGGTTTGTAACAACATGAGGGTGAGTACATAATGACAGAAATTTCATTTTGGGTGAGCTAACTCTTTAATATTTATACCACTGGTTGCATTTTATTGTGATATAGCTATTCATGCTGAATAAGGTTACGGGCCAGCTGATCTTAAGCGATTGGTCTACTTTCCAGACTGCTGCTTTAATGTAACTGGCTAAAGCCTAAATGTCTCCCTATACAAAGAAATCACACATATGAAAACATATACAAAGGTTGACCTTAATGTTTCAACAGAGGCAGAGAGAGAGAAAGAGAGAGAGAGGCTGAGAGATATAAAAAGAGGTTTTGAAACTGTCTGGGGCAGAAATGAGGCATTGACCTTTCTCTCTCCAGTCTAGAAAGCTTTTGAATACTTTTTTAAAGACAAATTTAAAATAATGGCTCAATACGGGCTGTTATTCTTCTTCTGTTTATGAATTTAAACAGAAATATGGACTCTAACATGCTCCCGGGTGTTGCAGTAATTAATCCCATGCCTGGCCAAATCAGTGATGTTTCCAGGGTCATAATCAGGTTCATTTGAGCCTCCACACATGTTCCAGTGCCTCAGTCACACATGTCAGCATTTGGTGAAGAGAATTCATAAAAGCACCTGTTATAACCCATAAAAAGACTAAGGAACATTCATAAATTTACGGCAGCTAATGGACATGGTTAGTATTTACTGCAGTGAGGGACACAGAGCTTCAGGTCCGACAGGAAGTGTCCTTCAAAGACAATATAATTTGTCTTTCTTCCTCTTTCACGAGTGCTCAAAAGCCAAATTAATGTTCAAGATTATTTACAGCCACAACAACAGTACAGCAGGCAGCTGAGGTTTTTTACATTGCCATCATATGCGGCCATCACCTTAGCTCTGGATTAAATTGTTTTAACTCTCTCTCACACACACAGAAGCACCAAGCGTTCAACATCAGGCAATATGTGTGGTGTTTCTCATCCCTTAAACCCCCGTCTCCCTCTCTTTCCTCCTCCCTTACTACCCTTTGTTAGGTTCCAGCAGATGGATTTGGAAACAAAGAGACCCCCCCTCCCTTACCACCCTACCCCCATCACACACTCAAACACAACACACACTCATCACATATTCTGCAGGATGCTTCAATTCAGACGATTTACTAGATAACAGCACCACTCTCGTCTGCACTCTTACACCATCTTTCACGCTCTCTCTCTTCTCACTATTTAGCTCTTTAAGCGTGAGTGTGTGTGTGTGTGTGTGTGTGTGTGTGTGCCTGTGCGTGTGTTTTGGGTAGCAGGTGTATAGATCTCTGGGTTCAGTGGGTCAGTCTCCAATAAAATCAAGAAGATTGAAGTCAATTTGCTCATTGACAAGCTGCAAATCAACACCAGAACAAAACTGAGAGGATCAGAACCAGCCCACCAGGGCTCTAGTCTGATCTCAATGTTTGCCATCTTATCTGGAACTCAATGCAGAAATAAAAACACACAGTTGTCTCTTGTTTTCTGTTATTGATTACATAATTGAAGTGTATATATATATATATAATTTGAAGCGAAATAGTCAAAATCTGGCTACCCCAAACAGTCAATCTCAACAGAACTTGAGGGTTAATTTGCCTTTTATGAGCTGAGATGCACTGACATTTTATTTTCTCAGAAGTCATAAAATATTTTTAAGACAAAGAGGTAAATAACCTTCCAGACCCTGAGGGAGTTCTAGGATGGGGACAATCATTCTGGACAGTGATGTGGGTCTGTAATAATGGACAGATGCTCTCTTTGCTGGCTGGAGTAGAGGAAAGGAATCTCCAGACCCACCACTGACAGACTCCAGGTTATATTTGAGAACCAGACACTTAATCGCCTGCTTTTGATTTTTCAAAGTTACATAGAAGAAGTTAAAAAAATCATGTGCTGCTTTTTAAAAAAACAATCCTTTATGTGCCAAAGTTGACAGTAACTGACAAACCAAACATTGTGTAAGTGTACAGCTATGAAAGCAGAAGGAAATGTGATGAAATGGAGCGGCGAGTGTGTGCGAAGTGCTAGAGTGTCGTCTAAACGGGTTGTTCAGGGTTTAGGATTTGAATAGATCGTATTTAACTAAGAGGCCCATTAGACGTGCCATCAAGAGCTTCTGCCTGGTGCTTCTGCGATACATAAAGGCACCTGCGTCCAACACCCCATCATTTAACTCCCTCCCACCCGACTCCAGAATCCTGTTAAAATATTGAGCAAGTACTTAAGTGTAATTTGGCTGAGTGCAGGCATTGCTGAAGGGTCCTTCATTCTCTGAAGACGTTTTGAGGAGACGGAACTAACGCCATCAATTATGTATGCTTTTATTCGACATCTCGGACCAAACACGAAAAAGAGTCGATTCAGCTGCATTTGTTTATCAGGATTTCTAAAAAAATTTAAAAGAGAGTTGTTAGCTTACTTTGTGAATGACATTTTATATCCATTATAAAATTCACTGACATTACAAGTACAAGAAATAATAGCTAAGAGGTTTTTTCTTGCATTTTTAAATAATATTTGTATATATTTATATAATTTACATATCATTTTACCGTTACAGTTAATAATAAACTTATATATTTGACCAAAGAAAATATATTTGGCTCCTGTCATGTAGGGAATATATATTTTTTATTATTTTTTCTGTATCCCATCTGTTGAAACTCCTCAATTATCCTTTAGAAATTATTTGGAATTTAAAATTTAAAAAAAACTTAAACTTAATTAAAAAACTTAATAAATAGAAAGTATAGAAAGTAAATTATTTTCATTTCTATGAAACCTGTTGCTTTGCACTGAAACCCAAGAGTTGTCAGTTTCAACCAGTCAGAGTCAGATGATGGACATTTGATGCTGTGCAAGAACTCAGGCTTTAAGTGCTCTACAAATGAGAAAAATGAAAATCAATATTACATTCCTTTGTTGACCAGATGCAGCCTAAGAGCAGAAACTCTCTAAACTGTGTTAGTACTGACAGAGAATAAAGAAGGAGAGATAGAGGGCAAGGTAGAGAAAAAAAAGAGCAACAGAGGTAAAAAGAGGGAACTTGAATCTTGAGAGAGAAAGAAGGAGGGTAATTATGTGGAAATGAGCATTCTCCCAGCATGCTTCTCTCCCTCAGCGATGCAGACAGGAGCCATTTGTCATCTGGCCCAAAATGGCATCTCTGGAGCCTGTTTTAGAGACTGAGGGATTGAGGGACTCGCTCTTTCTCTAATATCCTGACAGTCCTGGACTTATATACTCTTTCTCTTTATCTTTGTATCTCTCTTCCCCAGAGAAGCTCTACTATCCACACGACTGAGTGCAACAGAGAGGATGTGATGTGATTAGAGGGAAGAGCTTCCACAGGTGTCATTTCTTCTTCACACAAAGACAAATTATTTCTGTTATCCCTTCCAGTTAAAATAATTCACACTCCTCCAACACTTAGAATATTTGACTTTAATCTTTATAACTGTAACAGCAAGCTTACTACATATTGTTTTTCAGCAATTAGTCAGGGGAGTTGCTAATTTTATTGACAAATAAAAATATGAGCCTCTTGCATTACATTTTTACATTCAAAATTTCTTTTGAAAATGTTCAATGTTTTGAAGGCTGAATGATTGACACTAGGACACTCACAGCCTCATTTTCATTCATGTCAAATTAAATTTGGTGTCTAATCTGACTAAGGTCTATAGCAAGCTAAAGAATTAGCTCACTTCAGAATGAAAATTTCCTGATAATTTACTCACCCCCATGTCATCCAAGATGTTCATGTCTTTCTTTCTTTAGTCAAAAAGAAATGAAAGTTTTTGAGGAAAACATTCCAGGATTTTTCTCCATATAGTGGACTTCAGTGGGGTTCACCAAGTTGAAGTTTCAATGCAGTTTCAAAGCACTCTACATGATCCCAGACGAGGAATAAGGATCTTATCTAGCAAAACGATTGGTCATTTTCTAAAAAAAAAATAAAAATTGATATACTTTTTAACCACAAATGCTCGTCTTGCACTAGCTCTGCGATTCACCACACATGACGTAATCACGTTGGAAAGGTCATGCACGACGTATGCTGAAGTACCGCAGTAGGGCGAAAAACCCCATCTCATTTTCTCGCAATTTGAACCTTCCACCCGGTGAACCCCACTGAAGTCCACTATATGGAGAAAAATCCTGGAATGTTTTCCTCAAAAACCTTAATTTCCTTTCGACTGAAGAAAGAAAGATGTGAGTGAGTAAATTATCAGGAAATTTTCATTCAGAAGTGAACTAATCCTTTAATATGACAATAGTAAAGAGTGAACTGTCTCTGGTTAAATATTTAGTCAATAATGAGATGATAAAGATTGAGAGGTTACAATATAGATGTGATAACACAGCAGAGAAAGCAGCAGAAGCAAAATCAGCCATGTTAGCGGAAGTATCATAGTTTTGGGTCTATATATTACCCTACGCTTTATGTTTTATGTTTAAGATGATGAAAGACCAAAGAAAGAGCTTTCAGAGTCCTGATCTCTTACTGCTCAACAGGAAAAATGATTGCAACGATATGAGCATTAAAAAACCCTAGAAAATCCAATCCTGTTTATCATTGGGAAACATTCAAAGGAACCGTGCTGTTTTATGAATTACAAAGTCACAAAACAATGAGAGAATGCAGGATATAAAGAATGAACATGAGAGGGAGAGAGACAGTAATAAGGAGGAGGAAAGAGAAGGAGAGCATCTCCCACCGTGGGTTTTGTGTTTCTCCTTTGAGCAAGGCAAGAAGAACCTTCCGGATAAATGAAACCACAGCGGAGGCAAAGAGAATCAGACACCTGCGATCAGAGAAACAGGAAGCATTCCAGAAAGAGTGAAGGAGAAAGAAACGGATAGAGTGAGATAAATAGAGTGATGGAGCAAGAGAGAGAGAGAGAGAGAGAGAGAGAGAGAAAGTAGCCTCATCTAAGGATGAGATAGATGGAGATACTTAAATCCCCCCAAACAATAATCACTGGATGAAACCCAAAGCCTTTCATAGCACGCAGCAGGCAGACCTGATCTGGCCCTTTGGCCCGCAGGCGCTGGAGTTGGGGGGGTGGTGGTGGTGGGGGGAACCGCCTGTCCTGGGGCACTGACCAGATGCTCAAATGAAAGATTGGGATTTTTTCTCATTGTGTGAATGGGGTTGGGGGGGGGGGGGTCAAACACACAACCTGTAACATTTCACTTGTTGATAATTTCAGTGATTTTCACAGATTATTAAGATTGATGCAAATGGATGATAATAAAAAAATTAATATATGAAGTATAGACAGATAAATGCCAAAATATTCAAACAAGATAATAATAAAATTAATAATATCAAATTGTAAATATGTAAATATGTATGAATAAAAAAGTAAACAATTATACTATAAATAATGTTATAATAATACTACTAATAATATTAATAATAACATAATGAAGATAAACAGAAAAAATTAATTATACTCTTTTTCAAAAGAATTTTTAACATTATATTATTTGATATTTATATTTTAAATATTTTTGTATTTATTTTAATATAATTCATTTTATATTTATTAAAATATTAATCTAACAAACAACTGCAATAAATAACAATTTATTTGAAAAAAATAAAAGTATAAAAAAATAAGTAAATTAACAATTTATTTTTATATATAAACATTAATAATATTGTTATATATAATATTATAATAATAAATAACAATTACTGTTTCCATTTCAAAACAGTCTTAATTATTTGTAAATCTTATATTTATATATTTATTTTAAATATTTTTTCTTGAACTATTAGTGTAAACAGCTGCAACACTTATCCATATTTACACATGCGTAATGCACGTGCATATACAAATAATATAAATGAATAACTAATAATCTGAAACAATATCTTAAAAATGATCGGAAAGCTAAATCGAAGGTGTGTGTATAATAATTATTTTAGACAACTGCTCAGAGGGCGAGAAAGGGAGAGCGAGAGTGGCGTGTGGTGTATTCAGACACTTCATTATGTGAATGGGGGGCCGGTTTGAGAGACTCCCACTTGCTTTACATGTAAACACAAAGACATAAAGGACATAAAGGGTTCAGCATGCAGGCAGATGCCGACATCATCCTGTCCTATGAAGCTCCATTCATAGTAACTGTGGCCTGCACTTGTAATCATTGTGCACGCTGAGAATGTGTGTGTGTGCATAAATCTGTGCAAAATTGCATTGATTCATGAAGTCTTGTATTTCTCCACATAACAATTAACATTGATAATGGCTGTTCAAGAATATGCAGACACTGAAAATTGTTAACTAAAACTAACAATTGTTTTTTGAAATTGAAGCTGAAATAAAATATAAATATTAGATGAAAAACTTCAACAAAGATTAAAAATGTTGCATTGGGAACTAACTAAAACTAATAAGTACTAAAATGACTAAAACTAATACTGAATAAAAAACTAATATATAAATATTATAAAACAAAAACTAATAAAAATGACACTAAAATTAAAATGAAAAATAAAAATATAAAATTAATAGCTAATTCAAAACATATCAATAAATACTATAATAGTATATAAATAAAAAACACTGAATTTAGTGCATTATGATGCTCACAATGATGATGCTCACGGGTTCGAATCCCAGAAAACACATAAATGCACTGATATGCATGCTGCTTTTAGCCAAATGCATAAATGTAAATACACAGGAAGAGCATGAATTCTAGTTGACGTAGCACATTTAGAGAGGAAAACCTAGCAAATGCAGCTTGTCAGCATTTGATGTAACTGTCAGCGAAACAGACGGGACAAGAGACGCAGAACGGAGCCGAACAGAATGTACGCTGGTTGTTGTATCAACTCACTTTGAGATTGTGCGACATTTCAGGCCTTTCCTTCTCTTTTTCTCTCTCTCGCTCCCACAGAATGGGGGTGTGCAAGGAGGGGACGGAGCGTATCAGAGGGGGGTCTGTCTGTCTGCGTGTGTGAAGGCACAGACGGTTCAGTAGTAATGTGATGTGTGTCCCGAGGGATGTTTGATGGATTAATGCTGAGCAGCTCCATTGCGATGTACCACCTGATCTCACTCCCACCGTCTGCCTCTATAAAACCTGCCTGACTGCTGATCTCAGCTAGTCTCACAGTCTCTCCTCTCTCTGTCTGTCTGTCTCTTTCTTCCTCTCTCTCTCTTTCTCTCTCTCCTCTATCTCTTCCTCCTCTCAACCGCCTCCGCTGCAGGCCAGGAGCTATCCAGTGCTGAACAAGTGAATTTTTTCTTTTTTTTTTTCAGCAGCGTAAGCGGGTGTGTGTGTGTACAGTAGCAGTCACACACACACACACACACACAGTATTGTACCATCAGACATCTCTCTCCTCCTGCGTGCTCTTCATTTTTCCTTTATCTACAGTCGCTGTGTTTTTTTTTTTAGTTTCTGGGACGTGGATCTTCTTTTTTTATGTGACGGATTTCATTCGGGACGATTTTCTCCAGGGTTGGTTTTTTTTTTGTGTGTTTGTGTGAGTCCGTCTGCGGCCGATGTGAAGGATTTCTTGTGCATCTGTGCCCGTGCGACCGTGTGTGAACCATGCCTCGCTCATTTCTTGTGAAGAAAATTAAACTGGATGATTTTTCCTCATCTCCTGTGTCAGCATCTAATCATCATCATCACCACCATCATCTCGATGACTCCTTTACACGCTCTCGCTCAAGCCTGGGCGTCCGGCTCTGTGAAAATGGTGAGTACGGTGCCTAAATATATTGTTTACATACAGATAGAGTAGCTTCACTTTATGTGCTTGATGTTCAACCATGTTTCCAAACGGTTAGCCTACAAAAAATACGCTGCGTGTTTTGAACATTGTACGTAGTCCAACAGATGTTACATAAATCTTCTCATTCTGTCGCAAACTAATCCGTAAAACCCTCCATCCTTTCACCCCCAACCCCATTCTCCATTGTGCCCCCCAGACTTTGTTTTTTGTTTTTTTGACTCATGCCGACACAAATCAGGTCACGCAGCGCGATCAGCTTATGCGAATAAAGCCGTACGGAAGCGTACGTACAGGAGCTTGATACCAGTTTGTTTTGTGTAGCTCATGCTAACGCTAACACACTGCTTTGTGGGGCTGATGTGTTTGTCCTTAGCTGATACTGCCCTTGAGTTTCGGTCCAAACCCTCCCCCCTACCAACAGCACTCTCTCTTTCTCGCTCTCCTCCCCCATCCTTCTTTTTCGGCCTCATCTCACTATTTCTCTCTTTCACTCTCCTGCTTCCGGGTACATGAATCTAAGTGGTGGAGGGGGAGGTAGGGTTTCAGCCATCATTGACGCCACTGGAGACATCCGAGTACTGTACTGAACAGCTCGAAGGACAACGAGGGAGATGAAAAGAAAGAGAAGCTTGAGGCAGTGCTGACTTTTGTCACATGATGCAGCAGCACGCACACGCACAATAGGGCAAATAGCATCACGCACAGAGTAAGCCCAGCATCCCTGAGAGGACATGATGGGACAGGCTGAG
Organism: Megalobrama amblycephala; assembly: GCF_018812025.1. Lineage (NCBI taxonomy): Eukaryota > Metazoa > Chordata > Actinopteri > Cypriniformes > Xenocyprididae > Megalobrama > Megalobrama amblycephala. The sequence goes on along the minus strand of NC_063055.1, from coordinate 22,887,394 downwards.
CTAAACTAAGCTATTCTACAGAGACTAAAGGGAGTCCAGAGAGCTCTGTGTCCTCACAGACAGATTTTGGTAGCAGATGTGTGGCTCTCTCTGCCCTGCTGTGGTGTTTTTCACAGATAAGCGAGATAAGACATGAGGGATATCTTCCCACCTGTTATAAAAAACCCCACAACAGACTGTTTATCTGTTTTTGGGTCACTGTAAGATTATATGAACTTTTAAGCTACGCTGCTCCTTTTAAAAGTAGATTTATGCTTTTATAATATTGTTTTGTATTGCATTGTATTTTCAAATGAAATCACAAAATCGAAAACATGGATTCTTTCTTCATTTTATGAATAATAATATTTTCCGCTTGACGGTTTTGTATAGTAATTCGCAAACAGTTGCTGTAATTATTGTACAAGACATTTTTTCTTCATTCTAAATTTTGAAGGTTGAACATGAAGACTTCTAAAACAAAGGACAAACAACTCCATCCTTCCTATTGGACTAACCCTAAAAAAATTCCACATTAAAATTTCTGTTACTACAAGTATTGTTGCTTCTGCAAAATCATAATGAAATGAATTGTTATTATATTATTAATTATAATACTAAATAATGGATTGTTTCTTATATTATCAAATACATTATAAATGTAGTAGTTCTAGTTCTTTTATTTATTAATTCAAACTTCAGTAAAATCATCAAAAAATATTTTTTTTTATTAATAACAATATTATATTATTGAATTTATTTTTACTGATTTTAGTTTTCTATTACAGTTATATTCATGCTATTTATTCAAACTGTGTACGTTTTGTGTAATGTTTTTTTTTTATGGCTAATACCACAGTTTAGTTTGGTAGGGGAACATTACCTGCAGTAGCACTGCGGTTCTGACAGAAAATATAGTTACCAAATAGTTACCCCCCCCACCTCCCCAAATATATATAGCCTGATAACCTCTGAGCCATCTTTTGTGGACCAAAAAGTTATATCCCCAATAACATCCTCTCTCTACTGATCCTGTTGATTCCCCCAATGCTCCATCATTATTGCGCATCGCTATCTTTAATCTCACTGTATAACTAGCCCAAACTGACACTGCACTGTATTAAATGCCTTTTGGGTTTCCCTTTTAGCAAGCAGATTGAATTAGAAACATTCTGTCGAAGACATGGCACCTTGGAAGGTGTATTATGTCGGTGAAATTCCAATGGCAATAAACGTGTCTGAGCCCTACGGCTGCCAGAAATCCTTTTAGCGGCTCCTGAATGACCCTCACGATGCATTAAGACTCGCTCTTCACGGTCAGAGGGCTCCATAATCAGTTTAGAGAAGTTAGGAGGGAGTTTATTTGTTTCAGCAGATGGAGAGGTAATAAGATGTCCTGTATTAGGGAATATATATTTTCATATTTGTAATTTACTTCAATGTTTGAAACAATTTCAGGAGGTTTTGAGATCTAGGAAAGAGATTTTGTTCTCTTCTAGCAGAAGTGAAAGTGTTTTGTAAAGTCCTAAATTCCTTAAAATGGTAATATACTTCAATGTTTGAAACATTTTCAGGAGGTTTTGAGATCTAGGAAAGAGATGTTGTTCTCTTCTAACGGAAGTGAAAGTGTTTTGTGAAGTCCCAATTTCCTTAAAATGGTTTAAATCCATTCATAACATTAACCTCCATTTACCTCCACTTTTAAAAGATTATGTTGTGCATAATAGGCAAATAAACACCAAACTCTACAGGAGCCGTCGGCTAATCTTATCAAAGAAAAAGAGAGTCTGAGTGGCTTCTTCATCTCAATTAGAGAAAGAGAGACACTTATGCTTCCACCACAGTTAACCTGCTTAATTAGCTATTAACCATGTTAATACCCTCTGGGTCTCAATCGCACATACACACACTTACATGAATGAGGTATACAGAACCTCTAACAGGCACCAAGAACTATGGAAGCCTGTTTCAACCTTAGTAAAAAAAAAATGAAGAAACTGTAAGATAAAGTTTATAATAAGAAATAATGTAGCAATTGTGTGATATAAAGTCATACTATGAAATATAAAGTGTCACTGCAAGATATAAAGTCACATTGTGAGATATAAAGACACAAATGTGAGCTATACACAAAATTAAAATGAATGAATGAATGAATGGATAAATAAAGTAATTGCCATTTTTTTAATCTTACGCAGAAACAGACTTCCAAATAGCATAGCACAAAATATAGTCAAATTGATTTCCAGTATTATTTTACCACATAAACGAAAGACTTGCAGCTTAACGTATATATGTTATTTGGTGTGCAAAAGGCAGATATGATGTGAGGTGTTTTAGGAAAGCCTCATGGAAACAGGTGTTTAGAAATAAAGGTTCCAAACGGAAGTTTTGGCAGCGATGCCAGCGAAATAACCTTTCAGTGAACGGTACTTAAAAGAACCATTTTTTTTATTCGTGTGAAGAATATTTTAATAATAATCTAACAAACCTTTTTTTCCACTATAAAGAACCTTTTGTGGTTAAAGGTTTTTCATGGAACAATCGATGCCAATAAAGAACCTTTATTTTTAAGAGTGTTATTGTCATTGTACTTGTTGTACTTCTATTTTGTTGTGTCTGACAGCACACTTTACATTACATTGTGTCTGTAGTGTAGTCACATTCTGTGTCTTTAATTGCTTTAAACCTGGAGTTCAGAATAGTGAAAAAAAGTCAATTAGTTAATAACCAGTTCATGTTCTCTGTCCTGCTGCAGGCTACATCCAAGATTACATCAGCTCTTCTGAGTACGCAGAGGAGAAGCAGGCCGACATGAAACTGAGCTCGGATCCGCTGTACTCCCCCGTCAGCAGCGGAGGAGGGGAGTACTGCCAACCGGACCTGGAACACCCAGACAGCCCTCAGTCTGGCCTCACGGCCCGCGGATACTTCAGCAGCGAGAGCGAATCTCTCAGCGAGGGCTACACCATGGATGCGTTCTTCATATCTGACGGCCGCTCGAGGAGGAAGGGCGAGGTCGTGGAAACAAGAAAAGTTGCTGCAGAGGAGAAAGAAGTGGCCGGGGTGAACAACGGAGGTCCACGACACACCTGCAACGAGTGTGGAAAGACCTACGCCACTTCATCCAACCTGAGCAGACACAAGCAGACCCACCGCAGCCTCGACAGCAAGATGGCGCGCAAGTGTCCCACCTGCGACAAGGTATACGTGTCAATGCCGGCGCTGGCCATGCACATCCTCACTCACGACCTCAAGCACAAATGTCACGTGTGCAGTAAAGCCTTCAGTCGGCCTTGGCTGCTGCAGGGGCACATGCGGTCGCATACTGGGGAAAAACCCTTCGCCTGCGCCCACTGCGGGAAAGCCTTCGCCGACCGATCCAACCTACGAGCGCACATGCAGACACATTCGGCCTTCAAACACTACCGCTGCAAGCGCTGCAATAAGACCTTCGCGCTGAAGTCCTACCTGAACAAACACTACGAGTCTGCCTGCTTCAGAGGCTCCGGAGACGAGGACGAGTCTGGCTCCGAGAATTAACAAAAGAAAAAAGATGAAGACGAGTTAACGCTCTCAAAAATCCCCCCCACAGACTCCCCTTCACAGAACCCCACTATCCCTTTTTTAGAAAGCAATATTTTCACCAAGAAAAAAACCAAACCGACCCAATAATAAGAAGACAATAATGAATAGATGCTGGATTTTTTTTCTTTGGTAACAAAAAAAAAAAAAGACCCTCTCATATAGACACATACAATTATGAGGCCTGGCATGCAAATTTTTATGAACATAATACTATTAATAATGATAGTAATAATATTTAGATTACTGATGTTTTATAGCAAATCATAAAAAAGACATAAAAAAGGACAGCAACAGGTTTGTGCTTTTTGAGAAATGAAAATCAATTTGTATTTTTATGCTGCTCTTTTATTTTGAATTCTTTTGCAACTGCCAACATAAACTTTTTATGAAAATGTGAATAATGACAGTATTTGCAAAAAACAAAACAAAAAAAAAAAGATTGTAGACCTCTGAAAAGGTACAAACTTTTGTTACACTTTTGGTATTTTATTTATAATTGTTATTTTTATATTCAAAGTTTCCTGCAGTTTCATGGTTTCACTATTTATTTGTTTATTTACTTATTTATTTGTGCCAATCATGTCCCGTAACTGTTCGAGCAGAGCGACCATCACTATGTGTTTTACCATATGGAGGAAACAGCACTCAAGACTAAACATTTCAATGACCAGTCACCAAACATTCGAAACACTCACAATACGGACTACAGGGACTTTCAACGACTTCTTTAGCAGATCTCTGCTCGCTCTGCTGGGCTTCCTCACACTAACACAGACTGCATGTGCTCCAGATGCCTGGGGCTCCGCCCCTTGTCTTCCTGCTCCATGATTACCTCACCCAGAGGCAGGTATGACCTCTAACCTCTGCTCTGTCAAGCTCTCAAAGTGTCCATTATACAAACCTCATTTCTACCATTCCAGTATTGTTGTTGAGTACTTATGTATTTATTTATGCACTATTTTCATTTCCCTATTTATTTAATGTGTATTTATTTATTTATGTATCTATCTATTTATTTATTTATTTGGTTGATTATTCTCTGTGTTATTGGATACTGAACTGCCGTTGACCTTTTAAGATGCTGCTCTTTAATGAAAATCTTTATATGCATGATTCAGCTGTAGAGGGATTTTATTCTTTTTCGAGAGGGACGGTATGCAGTGTTTAAAAGCAGATGAATTCAGGTGATGATGCTTTGTTTAATGGGCAATAATTCTTCTTAGGTACAGCAACTTGTATAATCACAGCTGTCCTGTTAGCAGTCAATGTAGGGCAATAAACAGAAATCTCCTTAATATCTCAAAGGTCATATCTCATTTCGTCGTTTCTAGAACTCCATTTCCTGCTGAGACCATCCAGAATGTCTATGCTATTGTGTGTTTGTGTGACTCCACCCACATTTGCGACATCACAATTCATCTCATTGCTCAAATGCCAAACAATTTAGTATTCCAGAAATGTCTTTTACATCTAAACACCAAAACAAAAACAAAGCAAAATCAAATTATATTAATCCCAGAAGGTGCAAATCGAACCAATCTTAAAACACTTTTTTTGTTCTTACAAATTTAAATGAAATTTTAATAAGAAAATCAACAGCAATAAGCCTTTTTCTAACAATATTTTTTACTATTACTATTATCACAAATTTAATATAACCATCTTTCATCTCAGCAGTTTTGAATGTAATTATAAAAAGACTAACCCACAGCATGACATATTTCATGCATTTGGTTTTAGCTGTCCAAATAAATCCCATCATAAGCTGCGGCCGCCAGACGATGACATGAATATGACAGAGTTTCAATGACATGTGAAATAGGAGTCCCAAATCCTAGACCCAGAAATAATGACCCCCCTGAATGGCCAATCAGGATGGATTATTCAGTGTTTGAGTGAAAGGAGTGCTGGGTTCAGGACAGAGATGAAACAAAGTAGAGGCTTAATGGCAGCATTGATGGAAATAGCTGAGCATATGGCGCCAATGTGCCACTGCCTCTATAATAAAGATCTGAAAGATGTTTGGAGATGAAAGGATGAGAAGTGCAATCAGAAAATGCGACGGTGTAAATCAGCTGTCTCTTTGCTGTCTATCCTGCGAAGCGGAAACAAAATTGCTTGTTTCACAATAAAAATACATTTAGCACCATCATGAGGAATGAAATCCTGCATATGATGATATGCATCAGCATATATGATGCAGCTCGTGGCAAAATGAAGAGGCAGTGTCCACTCCCCTAAAGGGTTAACAGGTGTTGGTGGACAGACAGTAGTCTGAGAGCATAATTGAGTCTGAGTTTGACCTTGTGAGGAAGGTCGAGCAGCAGCAGCCAAAGGCTCTGTCAGCGTTTTGCATATTGTAAAAAGGACGGCACAATCTCAGTAATGGGCCAAAACCTGCGGGGAATAGATAATGAGTTTCTCCTCCCACTTTTCTTCTGCTCTTCGCCTCTTATCCACCCATTCCTGACCTCGTACATTGGCACGGTGTGTCCTAGCAGATTTCTGCATGGTATTTCACTCTCATTGCTGATGGACATCAGTGTCAGAAATACAATAACTATCATTAAAATTAAAAAATAATACATGATCACTGATACAATGATCACTTTTTCAAGTGCTAAAGTGTTAAATATTCAAAATATATCAAATGACTCTTGATATATTTCATAGTACCCTATTAGACAGGCCAACAGAATAAAATATTTAGTGTAATATGTAATATATATACACTACCGTTCGAAAGTTTGGGGTCAGTAAACATTTTTTTTTTTTTTAAATTGATACTTTTATTCAGCAAGGATACATTAAATTTATCAAAATTGACGGTACAGAAATGTATAATGTTACAGAATGTTTTTATTTCAAATAAATGCTGTTCTTTTGAACTATTCATAAAACAAATCCTGAAAAAAATGTATCACGGTTTCCACGATCTGATTTCGACATTGATAATAATAGAAAATGTTTCTTGAGTAGAAAATCAGCATATTAGAATGATTTCTGAAGGATCATGTGACTGGAGTAATGATGCTGAAAATCACAGGAAAATATTACACTTTAAAATGTATTAAAATAGAAATCAGTTATTATAAATTGTAATAATATTTCACAATATTACTGTTTTTATAAATGAAGCCTTGGTGCACATAAGATACCTCTAGTCTTACTTTTGAATGGTAGCATATATGAAATTGACAGAGAAGTTATCTAACAGATATACTATGTCTTCTCATTTTAAATATCTGGAGCACATTTGGTTGCATTTTTGCATTCATTAAGTCCTGATTCATTTCTGACCCTGATGGACATTCATCCTGCTTATATTCCTAAATCATCCCCTCATATTTCTGACACCCCCACAGCTGTGAAGAATCAACAGACTATCTGTTATGAATATCCATCTGGATATTTTCCATTGTAATAAGGCTTGAATTCAGAGTCAGTTCTAATTATGCAAAGCTTGATGTATTGTGGACGAGCTCTTTTAAAGCCTATTCCAAAGGACTACCATCATCTCTTTGCTTTCAGAAAAATCTTTTTCCACAAACGTTTAGAAATGTGAGATAACTGAAAAGACTGAGAAAGTGAATATTGTAAATATGTGTGTGTATATAGATCTCAGCAATAATGAGATGCTGCATGTGAGCCGATCCCTTTTGCTTTTACCTTTTCTGAGCTGTTTAACCCTGGACAGGCTGAACAGGATCAGGGACTTCATTAGCTCATTACCTGCTGTAGCTACCAGCAATATTAACAATGCTAATCATTCTCTCTCTGTTCACCAGGATCTACCAATATTTCTTTGTCTCTCTCTCTTTTTCTCTCCTGTTTTGTTTTTTCCTCTCTTTTGTGGAAGTGCCCAGCCTGGCTGAACAATAATATGAAGTGCCAAAAAATTAAAGAGTTATTTCCATGACAAAAGCCTTCAGCATATGGTAGGCAACTCACAGCCCTCCATATGGTCCTTGAGAGATTTCAGATTGTCTCTCTTCTTTCCCCTTGCCTTCTCTCTCTCTCTCTCTCTCTCTATCTTCCTTCCTCCCTGTGTTAAAACGTAAAGATTTTTCCACTTCTGATATTACATTTTGCCTGTTATGAAGGGTAAAGCCAATAGTGATGTTTATGAACAATAAAATCAATAGCACAAGCAGTCTGTTGCCTCTTTTGTTTATCGACTTAATATTTTACTTCCATTTCTCTCAAACACAGAAGATGAACACTGAAAGTGCTTTTAGATGCTTTTAAAGCTTTCAGATCTCCCTCACGGACCCCTGACCTTTGTTTAAAACCCCTGCATTAGCAGAACTGTATATTCCAACCTGTAGTCTGTACTTCTTACTGTTAGACAGACATAAATTCTGATCACAACACATGATCAAAATGACTGAGCGACTTCTTCCTGTGCGCCTCCCTGACAACGCCCACCTATCTCAGCAATGGCGCTACTGAACTGGGATCAGCCTTCCCTGCATGCATCAGTGCTATAACTATCACCGGAAGAACATCCTAACTGTAATCAAGTCAGCTAAAGTCATTCTGAAACCTGACGCACAAGCATCTGTCCTGATGCTGTTAAGCCAGTCCAAGTCATTAAATGTTAATGAAACATTGATTTTATGTTACACTCTGGCCTTACCGAGATGCAGCACTCAGAGCTGAACGAGACAGATTACTGATGCTGAGGGAGAGACACTGTCATCAGGATAGAGGAGGACCAAGAATGATGTCTAAGAATCCGGAAACACGAGTCAGGCTCAACCATTATGTCCTTCACTGTCCTACAGTGTTTTAGTTCGGCTTCGTTTTTTTTATCTGTTCGACTGATTTAATGGATTACACTGCTCTATATTAATTAACTGGTGTATTTAAATATTGTAAATACAGGGTAAGTCCGGATCTTGGAATACTACTTTAGGCCAAAACTACATTGATGGAAACAAGCATCTCAGTCAGAACAGTCATAGATCATTTTGTTTTTCAATAACCAGTTTGGTCCCTGACAAGTATTTGGTTACAAAAACAGTTGTTAGTTAGTACAAAACGATTCATCCAAAAATCACACACAGATAACATCTTTTAGCTCAATTACAATTCAAACCCTGAACCGCTGCTCAGACCAGAACTAACTACGGTTATGGCTGTATTTCTAATCTATAGCTGACATTTTATTGGATTAATAAATCTTTTTTTTTTTTTTTTTTATAAAATCAGATGTAATTTAATTCACCTTGAATTTAATTTATCTTAAGGTCTTATAATATTCCTTAGAAGTCCTATAAAGAATACATATATACATACTAAAATATGAATTCATTTTTGTGAGTAAGTCTGTATAGTAGATATGTACACTGTGTTCCAAAATATTATGCAAGTGACATATCAGTAGGATTTCAGTACAATAAACATTCAGGTTTTAGTTTTTCTAAGAAAGTGTTTGTTTGTTTATTTATCCATGTCTTTTTAGATAACTGGTATCAATCTCAGACAAAATAATTTGCCAGGTCTACTTAGGTAAATGGAAACCTTCTTCCAATTTGTCCCGTGAGAATTGGCCAATTAATATTACAGACGTCCTGAGGTAAAATTACTTTACTCCACCTCCCCATGTAAAACTAATCCCGTCCAAATAGGGCTTTAGTAGGGTTTCCATTTACCTAAGTAGACCTGGCAAATTATTTTGTCTGCGATTGATACCAGTTATCTAAAAAGACATGGATAAATAAACAAACAAACTTTCTTAGAAAAACTAAAATCTGAATGTTTATTGTACTGAAATCTTACTGATATGTCACTTGCATAATAATTTGGAACAGTGTATATTTATATATAATACTATATATTACATTATATTACATTTATTCTAATATATAATTATATATCTAATTAAATTATAATTTAAATTTATTTTATTTAAATTAGATGTAATTAAATTAAATATTTAGTATTAAATATTTAATACTATATTATGTCAAAAATTAATTATTTCACTTATCACATTATATATTTTAATTCAGTCTTAGTGGTTACAGTACACATTCATATATAAAATCAAAATTTTCATTTTCCTTCATTTTCCTTAAAAATCTAATATTTTTCCAGGTTTAGTAGCGAATAGCACCATGAACAAAGCGGTCACTGTAACACAAGTCTCAGTGTGGTGATGCTGCCATTAGATTTCATAAGAATCAATTATTAAACGCCATCATCTGCAATATTGAACATGCAACCCTAAACCACTCAACTCTCAGTGAAGAACCCTGATAACATGCTGTCCTACTGAGCTTTACCCTTTACTGGCACATGACGTTGAGGTTTAACTTGCTATCATTGATCTTAATACAAGAAACAAGAACAAGGTCAAAAGAGAATCGCAGTGTTTCAGTGCATTCATAAGATAAAATCCATGTGGAGTCAACACATACAGTATACGCAAGAGTTAAGAGTGTGCATGTGCTCTGGGCATGGATGCGTTTAGTAGGCTACAGTAGTTACTGATTACACTTTAAGAGATAAGAGCACCTAATCCTCCCCTGACTCTCCCTCACTTGTAGATATGAAAATTGACAAATACAATCGTACTGCTTAGTGTTTCTCAATCCTAGGCTATCTCCACCCTAAATAGCTAGCACACCAAATACCTGTTTTTATAATTCATAATTTTGTACTCTTGCAGCATTCATGCCACCTGAGATTTAGGCAATAAATAGATACTCATTATGTAAATACATATACAAAAGTTTTCATATACTTTATGGTTTTCAATTTGTTTTTATTTTTCTTAATCTTACTTATGTAAATGTTCTTTCTGTGATATTTATGTATATATGTATATTATGTACCTAGAGCTCCTGGAAACCACAACAAATTCCTTGTGTGTTTGTTCACACTTGGCGAATAAAGCACATTCTGATTCTGATTCTTCTAGACATGTGGCATATAAATGCTGTTTTGGATGAAAGCATCTGCTAAATGCATAAATGTAAATGGTATGTGACAATACCACAGCATCACTATCTGATCATTTTTGTAAGGGAGTGATAATGATATTTGTGCTGCATATTTGGATGTCAGTACTTACTCAGAATTGTCCTTTGAGTTCAAAACTGCATTGGTGTGCGGTTTGGATAACTTGATATCAACAGGATTCTGACGTTTGCCCGCCATCTGCTGGTAATTCAGTCAGATCACAGCTTTAGAATATCAATAAAAGTTTTTTTACTTTTTAATTTTTTTTATTGTGAACAATTCATTTATGCATATATTTCATTACATGTATTATTTGACTTCATAATTTTTAATCAAAATATTATAACTCAATATTGCAGTGAAACGACAGACTTCTCTCTCTAAACTCCGCCCTTTCCGCTCTCATTTAGATCTGCCTTCATCCAATCAAAAACCAATTAATAAAAAGTCCCCGCCCTACTTTTGACTTTCTTTCTGATAATCCATTTTACTTGGATGTACATCACAATACGAAAGAAAAGATCTGTCACTATTTCTATTTTATTGTTACTTTAAACGTTTTAAATGAAATTGTTATTTCCTTCAAAAACCACCTTATATTTTATCAAACTTGCTGGTACTTATAATGCAGTTAAGATAAGTCAACTCACTAAATCATATTAGTGAACTCACCATATGGCTTTGCAACTATGGAGTTGAACTCTAAATGGACTGGACAGTTTGTCTTCTCACAGCACAGAGTGAATTATCATCTCATGCTAGCAGTGCCTCATTATCCAGACTTTCTTCCCTTTGCTGATTCTTCTGTGTGTGCCAGCCTGACTGCTCTTGATGTTTTCTGTTGTTTGTGTGAAAACCCATCTGTCTGTTACAGCCTGCTGGCAGTAGGTCCAAACGTCCCTTCTGCTCCTGTCAGAAGAATCAGTTCACAGCATTTAGAGATCCAAATGTTCACTTTCCTTTTCATTAATGATACACAGTGAGAGACAGAGTCAGCCGAGCTCCAAAAAACCTCACCTACTGTAGACAGATCTCATTCCAGTGTATTTCAGGGACAAATTTTCTGTAAATTGTCTTGGCATGTGGCAACGGTTATGTTGTCAGGCCAACTTTTACACAAATGATTGATCATTTACGGGAAGACTTTTTTGGTCAGGTTAGAAATAAAATCTGAAATGGCAGAAGAAGGCTTCAGACATCTGACTGACACTAGGTGAGAAGTATGTCTTTTTTTAATGACCTCATATGAGAGAAATATCTTTATTAGAATATTGCATACTCTTTTTTATACAATAAATAAATAAGAGAATATCAGATCTCATAAGTGTACATAATATACAATATGTTCTGTGCATCGTCAAAGTCCCTTTGGTAATGTGCTTTTAGTGTTTATATACAGAAATTAACATTTTGCAATAACTAAACATAAGCTTCCCATCTCTGGCTGAGGAGGAAATGAGCTGTTTGTGTATTGAGGACGGTTTATCTGTATCTATATCATTTAGAAGCAATACGAGCAAGAGTGCCAGGTAATCACAGTCATGCTGATATTCGATTGAGCTATTGATTTTATTCAACAAGTAAATAAATAAGAAGTTAATATTGTTAATATAAGTTAATAAAACTTACATTTTAGACACAATATTGGCAGTTACTTTGTCCATTTTTGCTCCACCAACGAAACTAGTTCAAGCGAAGCCAAAGCTAGAAACCGTTGAGTCACACAGTCGTTTGTTTTACTGTTTTGAATCAGTAACGTTAAGTTTATTTTGAATTAATCGTTTGGAGTGAATAATTCAACTACTCGCTCATAAAGACACAAGCTGCGTATCAATTTTGCCTACTTATACTAATACTATGCCCTAAAAGTATGTATGGTGTGAAGAAAAAGTACAATTTCCTACCATTTTGGACTCGGGGAGAAAAGTTGTATCACATTGATCTGCCAGTCATGCGTCTAGCTTTCATGCGAAGAACTATCCTCATGTTTGCATAGTGATTCATTTACAAGTTAATGACCAAACGCATCTTTATAAAAGTCCACAATTCTGTTGCTAGATTAAATCAATGTCAGGTTAGATACTGAGTATTAATCGGTCAAATAAACCGCTCTACTTAACCGTCAGTCCCGCACATTCGTCATGTTTGTAGTTTTTTTCTTCGTTTTTGTAGTTCTAATCGAATCCTCGTCATCCTCGTCTAAACGTCTAACGCGCAATGGGTTGAGAGGTTGTGCACGTGACGTCACTGTCGACCGTTATGGATGCGGTCACGCCCACTGAGTGGCAAAATTCTGAGTGGCAGCTTTGGTTTTCAGCGTGAATGCCGCGAAAAACACACAAAACACATCCAAAACGGGAAAGAGGTTGCGACTGACGGTACAAATAGCTTTGACACAAAACCTGAGGTAGGCCTATATATTTAAAGTAGGGTGACCAGACGTCCCGAAAAATTCGGGACAGTCCCAAAATCTAAACTGTTGTCCCGAATCCCGAATCTGGCCATAATTGTCCTGAAAATTGCACTAAAGCAAAATCTTGAGTAGTTATTGTCTGATAAACATTAAAAACTGTTTGCGGAGGTTGAGTCGTCCTGAACCAGCCCCTGCCGGCTGCTCATTGGCTGCAGCATCTTTTTTCTAAGTTCTAAAAAAATACTGTAGGCGGCTAGGGAAAAGACAGGAGTGCTGGAAACAGTGAAAACCTCCGCGAAATATGCTGACGTCGAGCCTCCACAACCTAGGTAGGCTATAGCTGTGTGAATTTAAAGTTTTATTGTTTCTATTCATCTAATTAATCTATATGCACAAAGACAATACAACCTTTTTGTCCCCTTTTTGTTTTAAGCCTTGATGAAGAGAGCGCAAGTTGCTCAGCAGTGATGCACGCGTAAAGGAGTGATTGATTGTTCGCGGCACTGTGTACAAAAAAATACTTCACTACACAATTATTTCGTTATTTTCGTTTAAGCTTATTAGTAGGCATGTGACGGTATCAAATTTTCATGTTGCGATTAATTGATGAAGCTTTTATCACGGTGTACGGTATTATCACGATATTAAAATAAGTTGCAAAACCATTTTTGTCATAGTTTAACAGGTTTAAGAACCCTTTTTATAATAAAACAAAAACAACTCTGACTGAAATTTTCAAACAGATTAAAATGCAAAAGAATTAGGCTATAAAGAACAACAGATAACACTTTAATCTATTTAATGCATTAACTAAGATTGAGCAATAGCTACATTTGGTACAGAAAGTGTTATTTTTTGTTAACGTTAGTTTAGAAACACAACTGATCATTGTTAGTTTTATCTCAGGTCCATTAAATAAGTTATTTTGATTTTAGTAATGTTATTAAATAGTAACTAAGAAATTAACATTAATTAATAATAATTAATACTTTATAAGTATTTTTATTGTCAGTTTAGTGATAATGAATTAACATGTTAACTAATGAAGCTGTATGTTTTCAAAGTTTTACTGAACAATAACAAATAATCAGAACATTTCTAATCATTAGGGCATGTTGTAGTCCAGATTAAAATATAAAAATGTTTAGGTTTGAAAATAAATATCCTTTTAAGTCTTTTTTAAGTATTCAGTATTTGGTGTTGTGATGAACAACACTGAGATTACAAAAAAATGAATGGCTGTTTGAAGCATTTTAAAAACTTCACTAGCGTAGTTACTTTGTTTGCAAGGTTTCCGTGGTAACCGCTGCACGCTGCTGTTCCATCAGCGCCCTCTGCTGTCAGAGAGTGAACGCGCACTTTCATTCAGTTCGTCTCATTCACTCGTTCCGCCATGTGCCACATGCACGTTGGGATTGTTTCAGGGACGTGCACAGGGGGGTTGCTCAGGTTGCCCGGGCAAAACCTTTACACAATCACACATTAAAAAGTGGTATAAAAATATTTTTAATTCTGAATATAATTTTGTCAGTGTGTTAATGTCGACCTGAGAAGCGATTGCTACTTTAGAAAGTTAGACGCAAGTTTGAGGTAAAATGCACTTGGGTTGTCGATGTCAAAACACTATTTAAGCTGTGATTCAAGTAAGGAATAATTGACGACGGGCCGTTGAATTATTAGAAAAATAATGCACACCTGAGGTGGTGATTCGGTCACGACTCGAAGCGGAGTCAATTATTCCGCTTATACAACGGTTAAAAAATTAATAATTGGTAATAAATTATTATTTACGGTATTCTGAAGTGCCGACAATTACAATATCGTGCATATTCATTATCGCGATTTATCGCATTACCGAATATCGGCACAAGTCTACTTATTAGTGTTAGGCTATACAGAAAGGTCTGATTTACGCAGTTACTTACAACAGTCATTGTTTTTTTTTTCTTTTCACAATGACATTTGAGTTCATGATTTAAATGTGGGTTTTTTTTGGTGGCAGACTAAAGACTAATGACAGACTGTTGATCTTTGAAAAAAAAAGACAGGGTGGAGGTGGAAGATGAGACTTTCTTGTGTGCAGTTTGGGTAACTGCCACACTTGAGTAAAAAATATGATTCTGTAAATCATAATAACGAGAAACTTTCTCGTAATTATGACCTTTTCTCATAATAATGACTTAATCTCATAATAATAAGAAACTTTTTCATATTACTTCAAAGCATGCGGACCAGAAGGGAGTGGAACGCTAGCGCTAGCGCTGGTCAAAACGTTCTGCAAAACAGTAGTTTTCGTTAAAGTCAGTGTAATAAAGTGTAATCTATAATCTATCTTTCAATAAATAACATTAATGATAAATGATTGGTTGGCCTACGAGAACCGAGAACTGTCCGTCTTGTCTGCACTTTTTTCACTCCTCCCCTAACTGCAGCCACCTACTCTTGGCTACATTTCAGGCGAGGCTAGGCGCATCTCAAACAAGCCTTCTTTCTCCAGACACGCGTCACCTGTGCGTGTCCACTGGAGCGGAGCAGAGCGAGCGTTTTTAATTCATTCCAATGAATAAAATCCCCAATGTCATCGTCGATCGCGATGTTTCACTGTAGACATCGCCTGATCCTAGTAACCACTACCTGATAGTCAATTCAGAATGTTGCAAATAAGAATGGTGCATTTTCTACAAATATTTGATTACTGTACTGTATCTATTACATTTACATTTGCCTAATAAATCATCTGCTAGCTACAGCCATGGTAGGTCTCTGACTAAATACTGATAGCAAAAGTAAGGTCAGTATTATTAAATTGCAGTCAAAGATTTTGGATTGCTAGTTTGGCTTAGCCTATATGTTTGGTGCGGAATGGCTGTGATAGGGAGCCTAACCTCATATTCTGTCATAGGGCCCAAAATTGCTAGCGGCGCTCCTGATGATACGCAATAGGAGTAGGCCTAGTGGTGAGGGGCATATTGTACGTATGCCAAAGTGCGTATCATATAATGCACGCCAACAAATTGCGTATTATGCCAAAACTGCGTATTATATGCACATCAAACACGTGTATCATATGCACGCCAAAGTTTTTTTCTGCATATAAATAGCACGCCAAATGGGATCGGGCTCGCATTCAGCGTTAAGAGCTGGCAAGACTGCCAAAACTGGTAACTCAGCAGTGAGTCAGTGTCATGACGTACAGTAAGGGCAGATGAAGTTTAAATATCTTTTCTAGTTTATATTTCCATGTTGTAATGCCGCTGTTTTGGGTATTTTTTAAATATAAATTATTTGTAATAGAGCAGACACTTTGAGTTTTTTAATGGGTTAAGTCAGTGGTTCCCAACCCTTTTTCCAGGAGACCCCTATTTTAACATTCAAAATCCTTAATGAAAAAATGAGTCAAAATGATTATTTAATCAGCTCAATTAATAATTCTAGATACCTTTATTATCTGAATTATAATGAAAATTGTTTTAGAATGCACATTAACTTATTTTCCATTAACTTTACTTAACTTCTAAATTTACAACAGTGCATAAAAATGTGGTCCGATTTTCACAAACAAAAACCACAGACAGGCAGAATGAAAATGAAAAAAATGTTAGTTTTTGGCTTGTATAACGTTATTCTAACATTATTTTAACGTTCCCCTAACGTTAGTTTAACATTCCTATAACATAATGCTAATGTTCTCCTAACGTTATTCTAACATTATAACAGGGGAACTTATAACATAATTCTAACGTTCTCCTAACGTTATTTTAACATTCCCTTAACATTATTCTAACGTTCCCCTAACATTATTTTAACGTTCCCCTGTTATTTTAGCGTTCCCTTAACGTTATTCTAACGATCCCCTAAAGTTCTTATAATATTCCCCTGATGTTATTCTAACATTCCAATAACGTAATTCTAACGTTCTCCTAATGTTATTCTAACATTCCCCTAATGTTATCCTAACATTCTCTTAACTTTATTCTAACGTTCCCCTAACATTATTCTCACGTTATTCTAACAGTATTCTAACATTAGTTTAACATTCTCTTAACGTTATTGTAACATTCCACTAACGTTATTATAATATTCCCCAAATGTTATTCTAATGTTCCAATAACATTATTCTAACATTCCCTTAACATTATTCTAACATTCTCCTAACGTCATTCTAACATTATTCTAATGTTATTTTAACATTCCCCTAATGTTATTTTAATGTTCTCTTAGCATTATTCTAACGTTTCCCTAACATTATTATAACATTCCCCTAATGTTATTCTAACGCTCTTATAACGTAATTTTAATGTTCTCCAAATGTTATTCTAACATTCTCTTAACATTATTCTAACGTTACCCTAACATTATTTTAATGTTCCCCTAATGTTATTTTAATGTTCCCTTAACTTTATTCTAACATTCCCCTAACATTATTCTAACGTTATTCTAACAGTATTCTAACATTATTTTAACATTCCCTTAACGTTATTCTAACGTTCCAATAATGTAATTCTAGGTGCTGGTCATATAATTAGAATATCATCAAAAAGTTGATTTATTTCACTAATTCCATTCAAAACGTGAAACTTGTATATTATATTTATAATCATTACACACAGACTGATATATTTCAAATGTTTATTTCTTTTAATTTTGATGATTATAACTGAAAACTAAGGAAAATCCCAAATTCAGTATCTCATAAAATTTGAATATTGTGAAAAGGTTCAATATTGAAGACACCTGGTGCCACACTCTAATCAGCTAATTAACTCAAAACACCTGCAAAGGCCTTTAAATGGTCTCTCAGTCTAGTTCTGTAGGCTACACAATCATGAGGAAGACTGCTGACTTGACAGTTGTCCAAAAGATGACCATTGTCACCTTGCGCAAGGAGGGCTAGACAAAAGGTCATTGCAAAAGAGGCTGGCTGTTCACAGAGCTCTGTGTCCAAACACATTAATAGAGAGGCGAAGGGAAGGAAAAGATGTGGTAGAAAAAAGTGTACAAGCAATAGGGATAACCGCACCCTGGATATGATTGTGAAACAAAACCCATTCAGAAATGTGGGGGAGATTCACAAAGAGTGGACTGCAGCTGGAGTCAGTGCTTCAAGAACCACTACGTACAGACATATGCAAGACATGGGTTTCAGCTGTCGCATTCCTTGTGTCAAGCCACTCTTGAACAACAGACAGCGTCAGAAGAGTCTCGCCTGGGCTAAAGACAAAAAGGACTGGACTGCTGCTGAGTGGTCCAAAGTTATGTTCTCTGATGAAAGTAAATTTTGCATTTCCTTTGGAAATCAGGATCCCAGAGTCTGGAGGAAGAGAGGAGAGGCACACAATCCATGTTGCTTGAGGTCCAGTGTAAAGTTTCCACAGTCAGTGATGGTTTGGGGTGCCATGTCATCTGCTGGTGTTGGTCTACTGTGTTTTCTGAGGTCCAAGGTCAATGCAGCCGTATACCAGGAAGTTTTAGAGCACTTCATGCTTCCTGCTGCTGACCAACTTTATGGAGATGCAGATTTCATTTTTTTCATTGCTGCAGTAATTCAGGCAAAAGGAGCCCCAACTAAGTATTGAGTGCTGTACATGCTCATACTTTTCGTGTTCATACTTTTCAGTTGGCCAAGATTTCTAAAAATCCTTTCTTTGTATTGGTCTTAAGTAATATTCTAATTTTCTGAGATAATGAATTTGGGATTTTCCTTAGTTGTCAGTTATAATCATCAAAATGAAAAGAAATAAACATTTGAAATATATCAGTCTGTGTGTAATGAATGAATATAATATACAAGTTTCACTTTTTGAATGGAATTAGTGAAATAAATCAACTTTTTGATGATATTCTAATGACCAGCACCTGTACTGAACAGTATTTACCATGAGTTTTTCAAATCCTGGCAATCAAATACAGTTTTAATGATGATTAAAATATTAAACTGTAATACTAACCGTCGGAAATTGCATCGTGGTTTATTGTCAGACTAACTTTCCTCACTAACCCTCAAACTACAGTGGGGGTTGCGACCCAAGGTTGGGAAATACTGGGTTAAGTAATAGCCCATTTGCGAGGTCTGTTTGAGCATTTGATTTATGATTTGAGCAGTATAAACCTGTCATAATCAAATTTATGATTTGATAATGACAGGTTTATGCTGGGTTGATAATGAAAATTAATAAAACAAATACAAATTAGTTTTAATTTGATTTTTGTATCATGTTTCCCTGAATGACAAAATGAAATTGCATTTAAGCATTTGATTTATCATTTGAGCAGCCGTTTGAAAATGTGATTTATTATTTGATCTTTTTAAGCATTTGAATTTTCAGTTACATTTTGAAAGGAAAAAACTTCCATAATTTGGGACGAATTTCGAATAATATTTAGAACAGATAGTATGCTAAGTGGGGCGCAGCGACACTTTTATGTTTCTGAATGAATCAGTGTTTTGGATGAATCGGTTGAATGAATGAAATTAAAATGACTCACTCATAAATACAGTGTTGGTGTTTTGAATAAATGACTTAAAGGTGCTCTAAGTGATCCTGGGTGGAGTAACTTTCTGTTGACGTTTGAAGTGTTGTCAAACAAAACAGAGGCTAGCTAGACCCTCCCTCCTCCTCCTCTTCCCCCTCCCCTCCGTGCTTCCTGAAACAGTCATGAACGCGCATTTAAAATCATTCTTGTCGGTTATTGGCTGGAGCATGTTTATTATGTGTATTGCCATTTTTGGAGCTTGTGGCGACTACAGAGACCGTGTTTTTTTACAGTGTGTTCAGGGGACAGGCAGCTAGCGGACAGTGAGGAGATGTTTGCTGTATGTGACAAAAAATTTTTTGGCCTAAAAATGCGTGACATCACTTAGAGCACCTTTAATGACTAACTAACTCATAAAGACATTGCCACCTACTGGTTTAACGATGCAACCTGCAGAAACAGTCACTGACAGCCTGAAAAGGCCCAGTATGTAGTATACTATATTGAATAGCACTCTTGGTACAGCGCACTTTGTACTTTGTAAAATAGCACTTCATAAATTGGTTCATATTATCAATATCAATAATTAAATAATATTTATTTCATTTATTTATTAATTATTTATTCATTAAAAATATATAGTTCCATGTATATAGATACACAATGTAAAGAAAACCTTTTAATTATAATGCAATGACTATTATTTTGGACTGCTGATAGAACAGAACAGGAAGGGGAAAAGGAACAGATAGAAAGATCACGCGCGCATGCGCAGACACAGTACTTCCCTGCTTTCTGGTCAAACTTTTTCTGGTGATGTTTAAAACTCTGAGCGGTGTTTTCCGAAAACACATCGGTACTGCAAGAGTGAATCCACTCGGAATTTTCAGGCGAAACATGGGTAGTTTAAGCAACGAAAATCGCTCTATCCATTCAGACAACATCCAGGACGTTCATAACATCCCAATGGACGTGATCATACGACCCATTCCGCCTGTTTTAGACGAGCAGAAGGTCCAAAGCCTCATGACTAGCATAAAGGTTAGAAGAATTACTAGTATAGACTAGTGACTACATTTAACGTTTAAATATGCTTATTCAGTTTGTGACAGTATATGAGCTCGCCGCAGATAATGTCTTAACGTGTGATGATGAATTTCCAGGATGGCTCGGATATCTCCGTTGTGCCTCCCATAGACGTGCTTTGGATCACTGGAGAAAATGGGGGCAATTATTACTATTCTTTTGGCGGCTGTCATCGATTTGCTGCCTATCAGAGGTTAAAGATGAAATCCATACCAGCCAAGATAATCAAATCTAACATCTCAGACCTGCGCACCTACCTGGGAGCATCCACGCCGAATCTACTGTGATACAACGACACACATCAGAGACTCACTGAGGCTGGTGTACTTGCACTGACAGCCATCTGGATGATGTTCAGGCACATTTATCCTGTATAGGCTAATTGTGTTTTCTATAACACTGAGATGTAGGTTGTTGTTATGATGAAAATGGCACTTTTATGTTCCTGGTGAACAATTATTATTGTTATTATTATTGATGAGCAAGTAAATTAAGGAAAGTTCACACATGCATGTTAATCATGAAGTTTCTAATTAGACTATCATGATGTGTGAGTTCCTGTTCTCTAGTGATATCTCTAAAGGTGATTCTTATGAAGGAGCTATGAGTTTTTAATAATCCAAAACAAATGTAAAAGACTTCCATGTTTATATATTACTTTTGCTCGACATTATTTTGCTTGGTCACTGTGTGATTCAAGTCACAATGACCAAACAGATCTTCCTTCATCTGTTAGTTCTTAGCCTGACCACCAGATGGCAGCATTATAACACTGATTGATTAGAGCAGGGCTTCCCAAACTTTTTTTTTTGAAGGCCAAAGCCTTGACCTAAAGTACCCAGAGATTTTAATGTAATATTTTAGTTATTTAACACACATTTGCATGTTCATGGTTCTCTGTTATATGAGATTTTGTTCAATGTTATGTCGCCTATAGAGCTTTTCAGTCACGAAGCCAGTTTGTAGAACAACCCAATTGCTATCACTTTATTAAAAATACAGATTTTATTAGAAAAATCAATTGAAAGGCTTTATTCTGTTCTATTTTATAAATGCGTTTAATTGGTTGAAATAAAATGCAGATTTGTATTGTACGCTTCCAAGGCCTATCTGACCTTTGATGATTTTTATTTTGTTCCATTCAAATTCCTATGTCAAACCACAACATGAGCATCCACAAGATGACCACAAGCATGTGCCTGTCTGGTGACCTTGGTTATGTTCTGTGCTCTGGACCACAAGCTCTGAGATTGAGTCTCATGGGTGGACTCTGATGTCAGATGATTGTCTGGTACAGTCAGAGTCATATGGATTTTACTATTTACTTTTTTCCTGTTCTACTTTGGATATTACATGCCGTTTCTGCACATCTTAATCAGCACATTTTAATTTAATATCACAGCAAACTATGAACTTGTTTTTGTGAATTTCTAGATACACTAAATTTCTTCACAGCATTTTTAAAAATTAAAATTGATAGTTTTATGTGCCAGTGGAGGGGCATGAGAATTGTAGGACGTTCTCTGAAGCTCATCCATAACGGCAGGACATGTTGGAGGTCATGTGTCATGAGAACTGGCTAGCATTCTTCTCCTCTGCAGGCTGGAGAGAAGGAAAAGAATGAATACAGCAGCTCTTTTTTATTACACTGCTATATATAGATGGATTGAAGCTCACAGTCAGACTGATCTAGAGGAAATATAGTGGAACCACTAATCTGACATGAAAACTGCTCTCAGTCATTTCTACTTTCAGCTGTTGTCTGGAGGAGATCAGAGGACGGGCACCTTAGATTTTTTCCTTGTAATGGCATTTGATTTCCCTTGACCCTTGACCTTCGCCTAATAACCATAGCGAAAGGCCCCCTCAGACTTTACAACAACAATGACTGAAGCTTTTGAAACCCAGAATCTCGAACAGCAATAATTGCAGGTGGCTCAGTCAATAATATATATATTTTTTCAATAATATAATAAAAATGCCAAATTTAATTGTGGATTTTTGGACTTTGCAACAGTTTGTATAGTATGGCTTTATTAGACTAATATTAGAACTTTGCAAATGTCAGCAGCTTCAGTGTTTTGCATATGTAAATCTCCTTAAGGTGCACCCATGGTAGGTTGACCAAAAATTGAAAATTCTGTCATTATTTGTGGAAAACAATAGGAGATATATTGAAAAAAAAAATGTCCATACAATGATAGTCAGTGGGGTCTAATACAACATTGGCATAGAGTTGCTGCAGTGATGACGTTGGCTGTAGGCCAACCTGGAAGTTTACATCACCCTGGTTCCATCAGAAAAATCCCAATAGGAATTTTCCATTGGCTTTTGGACTATTGCAGAAAATAAGATCATAAACAAAAGTTTGTGATTCTTACATGTTTTGTTAAACATGACAATCTTTACAACTGAACACAATCAGCAGAAGTAAAAAGTTAAACGTAGACTTCAGTGTCACCATATAAGCTTTCAGTAAACTCTTTCCCTGAAAGTTCGAGTTAGGATAGCTTGCAAGAGCGCGATTACTAATATATCGAGGATGTAAAAGCGGACTAGTGAGTAGATGAGGTTTCCTGTTGGCTGGTGTCATAAACTAAAACATGAAAATATCTTGACCTTGTGTTAACCACAGACCTTATTTCTGGCATTAAACCAAAAACCCATGACTTCAGGATGATGGAACCAGAATTGCAAAAATAACTCGTTTTCGGGTTTTGGCCTACAAAAATACATCATCCCTGCAGCACTCTATTGACCTTATTTTGTGTTCTGCAGGAAAGAAAATGTCAAAGAGGTTCAGAACAACATGATTGATGGTTTAGTACATAATTGGGTGAACTATCCCTTTAAGAGATGTTGTCTTACCTTGGGATCTTTATAGCAAACAAGTTTAGCTGGACAGCAACAGCTGCTGATTGCAGGAATCGTGTCATTACAGTCGCATCCTTTGATCTTGGAGGAAGGTACAGGCCTGTGATTGGTGATTACTACCTTGTAGATCTCTGCTGGAAGATAACAGAGTTTCTCCATTGGCGATATACGAGTCCCTGGGGTGCTGGCCCTGATCTTGGCCTCCCTTTGGGGCCCCTCAGGAAGTGAAGAGGGGGCCCCGGGCCTCGGCGGAACAAACCTGCCCGACTGTAAATTTCTGGCAAAAGAATGGTCGCGTGTGAGAAGACTTCCTGTGGCTTCCTCACGGTCTGGAAAAAATGTATCCTTAGAAGTCTCCTGACACGCACAACCCCTGATTGAGGAGACACAAAGAAAGAGAGACAACACACACCCAATTTGGGAAGTGTGGGCTGCACCTGCTTCTTTTTGAGGGAAATAAAGGAAGCTGTAAGATTGTCTCCTACTTCCCAAAGATTTTTCTTTCCTAACTAGGAGGAAAGAGACAAAGAATGACAGATGGTGGGAGAAGAAACGGTTCCAGGTACTTAAGCGAAGGTTTTACTTACATCATCTGTAACATCATTGTGAGTATACTTAACTATGTGTTTGAAAGTCCCATGAATATTTCAATCTCACAGGCACCTGTCATTGTACTGGTGTAATTCTACTACTCTGCTTTTGACAGGCGTGAGAAATCATCACTCTCAGACAAATCCATTCTGTCGGAGGATCAGAAGGGCACAAAACACAGGCTTTGACCTGGAAGCCGATCTTCCTTCTTCTTGTTCTTGAGCGTAAGATCATGATATGTGAGATTCTGCATTATATTTTGTAGAAATTGTTATATTTATGCACAAATGACCGTTTATATTTTTTGCTGATAGTGTAATTTGCTGTAATGACTTTTAATAGAAGAGACGTCTTTGTTCTATGTCTAACAAATTTTCATAATATTATTACAATAATTATCTAATAATTTACTAGTATATTGTGGTATTAAGTATCGATAGATTGTTTTTGTTGTTTATTATTTTTGGATTATTTTGATGTATATTCGAGTGAAACAGATGGTTGAAAATAAAACAATGCAGGGCGGGACGTGGTTCAATCCAAGGGGTGTTGATTGGATGGAGGCAGATCTGAATGAAAACTTGCAGTTGACTGTAGGAAGTCCGTTCTTTCACCGGAAGAATGATGTTTTTTTTTTTTTTTAGATAAAACATGATATGGTTGGACAACATGCATTTAGAAAACAGATGTAGATGACAGGTGAATTTCCATTTCATGCCAATTTTAAATGAACTTAACTCTAGTGTTGAAGGATTAGTTCACTTTAAAATGAAAGATTTACTCACCCTCAAACCATCCTAGGTTATATGACTTTCTTCTTTCTGATGAACACAATCAGAGTTATATTAATAAATATCCTGATGCATCGAAGCTTTATAATGGCAGTGAACGGGAAAAACAAGTATGAAGAAAAAAGTGCATCCATCCATTGTAAATGTACTCCACACAGCTCCAGGGGGTTAATAAGGGCCTTCTGAAGCGAAGCGATACGTTCTGTGTAAGAAAAATACCCATATTTAAAGGATTAGTCCACTTTCAAATAAAATTTTCCTGATCATTTACTCACCCCCATGTCATCCAAGATGCTCATGTCATCAAGGTTTTTGATGAAAACATTCCAGGATTATTCTCCTTATAGTGCACTTCAATGGCCTCCAAACGGTTGAAGGTCAAAATGACAGCCTTCAAAGGTCTTTAAACGATACCAGACAAAGAATAAGGGTCTTATCTAGTGAAATGATCGGCCATTTTCGAAAAAAAATGTAAATGTATATGCTTTATAAACAAATGATCGCCTTTTTAAGTGCTTCCGCTTTCCGTATTCTTCAAAAAGCTTAGGCTGTATGTCCTACGCCTTCCCTATTCTGCTTACGGAAAAAATGTAACTGCCGCTGCGTTCGTTCCGTAAGTAGAATAGGGAAGGCTTAGGACATACAGCGTAAGGTTTTTAAAGAATACGGAAATGCGGTTTTGGCGGAAGCACTTGGAAGGCGATCATTTGTTTATATAAAGCATATACATTTACAACAGTTTTTTGAAAATGGCCAATCGTTAAGACCCTTAAAGTCCTTTGAAGCTGCACTAAAACTGTCATTTTGACCTTCAACTGTTTGGAGGCCATAGAAGTCCACTATATGGAGAAAAATCCTGGAATGTTTTCATCAAAAACCTTAATTTCTTTTCGACTGAAGAAAAAAGGACATGGACATCTTGGATGACATGGGGTGAGAAATTATCAGGAAATTTTTATTTAAAATTTTTACGAATTTTCAATAAACGAAAAAAGCTGATGTCGTGTCATTTATGCTTTTTTCATAAACATTTTATTTTATAACTTGTTAAATATGGGTATTTTTCTTACACAAAACATATCGCTTTGCTTCAGAAGACCTTTACTAACCCCTTGGAGCCGTGTGGAGTACGTTTATAATGGATGGATGCACTTTCTTCAGCTTCAAACTCATTGGTCCTGTTCACTGCCATTATTTATTAATATAACTCCGATTGTGTTCATCAGAAAGAAGAAAGACATATACACCTATAGATGGCTTGAGGGTGACTAAATCGGGGTAATTTTCATTTTAAAATGAACTAATCCTTTAACAAGAGAACCTGATGATTCAGAATTTCAGAAGCTACAACATTTTTTTTGACAACACTGATGAAACTTGCTGTATTATAACACTTCCTGGATGCCCCTATTTAAAGGTCAGTGCAGCTGAGTCAGAACCATTTGGATTCAGCATTCACAGAAGTGCATTTTGTAAAATTGAAAAAGAAAAAGATTTTCACATACTTATTTTGAATGCTGCGACTGACAACAGGACATTGACGTAGACTTGCTGCATTCTCTAAATTAAAGTGTCCATTAAGTGTGTGTTGGTGCTCCTGCTGTATGGTCTTGTCTTGTTTTGTATGTCAGTGTTCAAGAGTTATGGAGCAATAGGACATGAATAGACTTCCCTTTCCTGTACAGCTTTTGGCAGGATCCTACCATTGACCCTTACCTGCAGGGGTCAGTCAACATTTCCCTGAATAGCGTCTGATTTCACACTGTGGGTCTGTGCGCTGTACGAATCCCCTGCTGACGCTGCAGTCCACGGGGGTTATGTGATGACAAAATAATGACATATACTTGCACATTCACACAGGGAAACTTACCAAACCATTTCAGCATATTTGTGGTTACATGCAAATGAATAATGGACTTCTCATCCCCTCTGGATGGACTTACATTAGCCTTGCAAATGCTGGGAAGAATTAGCTGTCCTGAAAACACGTTTTTCCTCTTCTCTCTCTCTCACACACACACACCTCCATCACATGTGGCCACAATATGAGTTATGAGACACTGACCCTAGTCATACAGCTGCACCACAATACAACATTATATACTTTGATAAACTCGTATGCTTTCTACATCCTCAATACGCATGCTAAATCAATACTTATGGCTTAGAATGAGTCGAAATGTGTATTTCTCTATGACAACAGGTTATCGAAGGAATATTATTACAAAGGTTATTACAAGTAAAGCTCAGTCGACAAGCATTTGTGTCATAACATTGATAAGCACAGACATGAATTCTGATCTGTTTCTTCTAAAAAAATACAAACATCTGGGTCACAGTGAGACACTTACAATGGAAGAGAATGGGACCAAACATTAAAATACTGTTTCAATAGTATAGCCACAAGATCTAAATATTCATATTAAAGGTATAAATGTATACATTTCTTTGTTCTGCTGTACGCAAAGGAAGATATTTGGAAGAATGTTTGTAACCAAGCAGATCTTGCCCCCCATTGACTGCTATTATATATTTTTTCCTATGATGGTAGTCAATGGGGGCGAGATCTGCTTGGTTACAAACATTCTTCCAAATATCTTCCTTTGCGTACAGCAATTTATATAGGTTTGGAACAACATGACTTCATTATTTTTAAAAAAAAGTAAAGTTATACTCAATTCTGCTATTTTTTGCCATCACAATGTTACCCTAAATCTAAGAACAGCCTTATAGCTTAAATAATACAAAGTATTATACAAAGCTCAAATAAGTTTTAACAGATTAATTATTATAATAAAATGATAAGATACCAATTTCTGCTTTTAAATCCTCTAAAAATTGCACCATTGTAAGCGCCTCATTGTAACCTCAATTTTTGCCATTTATTTTAAAGGAAACAAATGCTGTTGTTGTTAAACCTGGAATATTCCTTTAATATAACTCCATAGATTATGGTTTGAATTATGGAGGAGTTCATATAGAGTTCTAGCATAGTCTACCCCCACTTCCCATAACACACACACACACCTGCTCTGCTCACTCAAATGTATGAACCCTATACACTACAGCCTAACCTCTCTCTCCTTCCTAAACAAGATTGTTGGTTTCTCTCTGAAATGATTTTATTGGTCCTGTAAATCTGTATGTTCAGCTGCAGTCTTACATCACTGATTCATCCCATCCAGCTCATATGAGAACACTGAATCTGCCATTGTATGATGAATACATCCACCAAAGATTGGGGATATTTTAAATTCATTAATATGTTAATGAAGTTATGGAATGTAAAAATTATGTATATATATATATATAATACTATTTACTTCTTATCATACAATTTATTTCTAAAAAAAAATATATATATATTACAAATACTATTAAAAAATTGTTTGAAACATTTAAATTAGGGATTTTTTGAAGATGTTTTAGAAAGTACACTTTCAGTTTTTCTACTTCAAAATGTAATGTTTAATTAAATGTGTTACTTGCTGTTTCTTTGTAATCGTTTGTGAAATTTGCTAGCAGTTTCTTAGTGATTATTGTTTCTACACTCATTTTTTTTTTAATGATGGATCAGCAGAGTTTTATTGATTATTGCCCCCTGGGTTTGTAAAAACAGCGTGCAGGTGTTTTGAAAATGTCGTAGGTGTCGTATATGGTGGGAGGGGGTTGTTGGTGCAGCTGAGGGGACAGAAAGTCCCGGGTTTAAGTGACACTGGCATGTTTGTGAAAGCTGCTCCAAGTGACATATTACGGGCCATGGAAGCACAGAGAAAATAAATGAGACAGAGAAAAAGGGTCTGGAAACCATTTGCCACTGTCTCACTCTCTCTTTCTTAGATCATTCTTAACATCTGCCTCATGTTTATTTACCCAACACCCGCTTCTGGCTATAAACAAACCATCTCTGCATGAGCTCAGCCCCTGCAGAAGCTCATAGCCTCCAGCAGAAATTCTGCCTCTCGGCCACAAACCAAACAGAGAGACCAACAAACATAATTATGTGAATTTCATTTTACTGTTACTTGTTATCTTGAGTTAGAGCTGGAGTAAAGCTGTGCTTTTAGCTATAAGGAGAGTTTCTGACCAAGATCCCGTTCAAAATCCAGGTCTAAAGGCCCAAAATAAGAAATATAAATTTATAAAAATGTCTTTGTTCCAATAAAGCACTATTTAGTAGTTTGTGTGATTATTGGACCAAATGAGGATGATTACATTGCTTGGGCACATAAGCTCAGGTCAAAGATGAGAGGTCACAGGTTAGTGAGTTTGGTCACATAAGCACATATGGATGATTTAAGGTTTTGCATTCCTTTGCACTGAAACAGAAACTTAGTCAGAGCATGATTGTGAAGCAGTGAGACATGTTATTGTTATATGACAAGGTCAGTCATGAATTATGACAGGAAGGAAAGTGAAAATGTAAATGAGTATGAAGCAGAGAAACGAATGTGTGAACCCAAAGACAAGAATGAAAGTGAACAAATTTGAAATATGTGTGTGTGTATTTTTGTGACATATCAAGACACAAATTTGTATAATGACATGGGTATGATATAGATATTACAAGCATACAGAATGAGTTTTTTGAGAAAGTAAAAATGTGCACAGTTTTCTGTGATTGGTAGTTTAGGTGTAGGGTTAGTGTAGGGGGATAAAAAATATGGTTTGTACAGTATAAAAACCATTACGCCTATGGAATATCCCCACAATTCACAAAAACAAATGTGTGGGTGTGTGTGTGTGTACAGGGTTGGGCAAAAATACATCAAAATGTATATTAAAATAAAATACCAAATACCTTCATTTTAAGTGTATCAAAATAAATACAGCCGCCACACCATGTATCAAAATAAACTACTTTTTGTATTTTAAAAAATACTAAAAAATACTTTTACAAGGGAGCATGAAATTTCTTCGCAAACCTTCCATCAATTAGCCTATTTGATCTATCCCTTCACCATTACACTGAAGTAATGCAATAAATCTGACATATGCAACCATTTAAAGGCACAATATGTACAGTAGGATTTTTGGATTAAAATATCCAAAAACCACTAGAACAATGTTATATTTTGTTGACTTGTGTACTTACATTATCCCAAATGTTTCCAAGAATGTGCGTCGCCTATAAGTGACATCATGTGCGTCGCCTATCAATGACATCATACCAGTGTTACCCTCGATTTCTGGTTTTATTTTGTAGAAAGCATATAAAAAACACAAAAGACACATTATATTCCTCATCTGTCTAATAAAACATATTATATGTAATATATTATATGTTTTCTTAGACAGATGAGTAACTGTTTGGATTCATTCATCGACAGAAAACTAATCATGTTATATAGCTTCTTGTTTAAATCTCATTTCTTGATTTACCACCAGTACCATGTTTTACCATGACTAATATCGATCTATCTTGTGCAACAAGTGTCTAATAGCAGCTGCTGAGCGAACGCAGAGTAGCATTATAACAACTTTCAACACAAATGTATCTAATATGATAAACAACGCTGCGTTATACCACATACGCTAGACCGGCGACTGTGGCATAATAAAAGTTCCACTGCTCTCGAGACGTGTGTCGCGTTCGTCTCTCATTAGCAATTGCTCCAGCGGCCTCGTTCAGCTCCAACATCACTTGGCCTGCTTTGCTTCATACTACAGTAACGTTAATAATGTCATCCATAAACATGATTTCTGCCCGAGTCCCGTCCCGATTCTTTTCCACTGGCTGTAGACGTGAAGACAATACCTCCCATGATTCCACTAAAACAAGGATAAGTGACCGAATAAGCGACCTCTAGCAGCGAAAATTTACATATTGTGGCTTTAACAGATCAAATATTCACATATCCCTGTGATTTCCCAGATGAAGGTTAGTTTTAAAGTAACCAACAGTTTAATTTTTAACAGTTTGCAAATGACTCATAATTGTATCCTGATTTAGTTATTTTGTGTTTGGTAACGAAGGGCCTACTTTGCATCAGCAACACTAACTCAATGACAAACAAGTCATTTATAAGAAGACAACTGATGGCACCTGTATTCATAGCTCTAATAAATAATTTGATTGTTAATCATAAATATAGTTTTCAAGAACATTATGTAAATTGGTAAACTATTTAGCCTAGGCTATTAAAACAAACACCAAAACTTAACATCTGTTCTGAACTCAACAAAGTCTGGGCAAACTACTGAGTAAGCACCAATCAGAGGTTACATTTTTATGATGTCATCATGTAGACTTCTTACAAAGTATTTTACAGTATTTTAAAATTACAAAAATACAAAACAATAAAGTATTTTGATACAAAATACAAAGCCATTTTCATCAACCCTATCAAATACAAATTGCAATATACTATTTTGTATTTAAAAATACGTATTTAAAATATATGTAGGCCTATCATAAATACTGCCCATCCCTGTGTGTGTGTGTGTGTGTGTGTGTGTGTGTGTGTGCGTGCGCGCGCGTGCACGTTTTTGTGACATATCAGGACACAAATGTGTATAATGACATGGGTATGACATAGGTATTACAAAAAGAGGTGACTTATGAGGACATTACCCCATGTCCCCACTTTTCAAAAGGCTTATAAATCATACAGTGCACAGTTTGGTTAGGTTTAGGGGTAGGGGTAGTGTAGGGGGATAGAAAATACAGTTTGTACAGTATAAAAACCATTACGCCTATGGAATGTCCCCACAATTCACAAAAACGAACGTGTGTGAGTGTGTGTGTGTGTGTTTGTGTGCGTTTGACAAAACAAGCCAAAACAGGTTGAGAGAGAGAGACCCCTACAGTTAATTATCATGGCCTCGTGCTCTTTGAGCCACTGAATGAAAACAAACCGCAGCGGGTCTAAAACTCTCACTTAACGAAATCAGTAATAATGTGACTGATTGCAAATTGAAAGAAGAAAAAAAAGAACCGTATTTAAAAGCAAATACGCTCCAGAAAACTTGATTCACGGATGAGTTTGACTTTTTAAAATTTGTTTTTACTGGGTTCATTGTGATGAAAAGTACTTGTGTAAATAAACATGTTGATTTTAGCAGCATTAGCAGTGCGTTTGCCAGCCTCTTTGTTGCACGTTCATTATAGACCCACTGTTGTTTTAAACGCCTCGCTGTCAAATGGCCGCGCAATAAAAGCAGTAAATTCAGAGGATAATCACCGGCCGTGAGTTAGCTACATGCAGGTGCAGCTTCTGTTTTTCCCAGTAAAGGTTCATATTACTTAACGAGCTCATAAAGTCCATTTTCTTGATATTTTTCCATACAATAATAATACGTCATTAAATGGAAGAAAGTGCAATTGTGAAAAAGTTGTGTGCAAAAGTTGTCATCTAATTATTTAAACATTTAATGCAGCGATTAAACTGAAGTTTTAAATTTTATTTATTTATTTATTTATTTATTTTACAGTAGCCTATAGGACATCTGACACAAAATAAAAATAAAATAAGTTTGTATGATTGTATGTGCTGTTAAAACTGTGATCAAGGGAAAAAATCTTTCAACAAGAAACACTGACAACCGACATGAACTGCAATATTTTATCAACAACAATATTGCACGAGGAATAGCCTAATTAAATTAAGAATGTAAAATTAAATTAATAAAAATATAAACTGTAAGTTACAAATACATTTATAAATAAATCAAAACAAAAAACCCGCCTTTTACTGTGGCAATGTAGGCCTACCATGATACATTACAGTGATGGTTCAGTACCGTGGTACCATAGTACTAAAATTCATCTTATAATATTTACATGGTGTTCCAAGATACTTCCTAGAATACCATGGTACTGCCTTGGTACTGTATACCTGTCCAAAAACACCTTTTGGTACTTTCACGTGAACATATTAGCCTACTTTATGTTTTTCTTTATCAAATAACCATAATGTCTGTGTCCTGGGTGTACTTTAATTAGTTTGTAAAACGATTAACTATTAAAAATAGGTATTTTGTTCTCAAATATGATTTAGTGAGTCTGTGAGAGACTGTAGCTTTGGTTATTTGCATATGACTGACCGCTCCTCCCTATAAAAGTCGCGCGCGCTGCTCCTGCTTCAGCTGCTCGCGCATGGAATGACTGTAAGGACACACATCAAGAGGATCTTTTAACATGTTATGAGATCTATCAACTGCTGAAAGCACACCAGAGAAACACACATCAGGCTTTGGCGATGCAGTGTTTGCGTGGCTAGTGCTTGACAACAAGCCATAATTTCCTTTTGGATACTTTGGATACTTTCCTCTCGGTTTCATCGAGCTCTTGTCCAAATATTGTTTTAGTAATGGCATTTGCCATGCTGCGGCCCATAGCTACTCATCTAGCGTACTCGGATGTTGCCATGATGTCCGAGGATGAGGAAAACCGCAGCGAGAGCGACGGCAGCTCGGAGCAGAGCTACGGTTGCTGTCCCAGCGCGGAGAAGCGGCGGAGGATGTCACGCAAGTCCACGGTGAGCAGTGTGGTTATAGTAAAGCAACGGAACGCAGCGAACGCGCGGGAACGTGATAGAACGCAGAGCGTCAACACGGCTTTCACGGCGTTACGGACTCTTATTCCCACCGAGCCGGTGGACAGAAAGCTGTCAAAGATTGAGACTCTGCGCTTAGCCTCCAGTTACATCTCACATCTGGCCAATGTGCTCCTGATAGGGGATGGAGGAGAGGACGCGCAGCCGTGCGTGAGCGCGGTGTACAGCGCGCAGGGGGACAGCGGAGGAAAGCAGCCACGCACCATATGTACTTTCTGCCTCAGCAGCCAGAGAAAAGGGGTAAGCGACTATTCAAATGGATGGACATACGAGAGAACATTTAGTTATTGATACTGTCTGGAAGTGATTGTAATAAACATTTAGCCTATCTTTATAATAGTAAACATTTATGGATAGCAAATGGGCAGGATGTGCGGATCTACGCACCTTGGACAGTGTGAAGGACCATTGAAATGTAATAGCTACGGGCTGTTAAAGAGAGAAATTGTATGAATGGAACATAATGTACACATAAATTAACTTTAAAGGCTTTAGAAAATGAAAGAAGAACACATTTAGGTAACAAAACAATAATGGCAGCCCTTAGCTGATGTTGTAATTATGCCTATCAAATAGGCCTATTCAATGACAGTTTTTTTCAACTTTAGGTTACATGTGGTCCCCTCTAATACCAATAATACATTTGGTCACATCTTTTGTCCTAGAAGATAAGTATAAAATCATATTAAAGTATCATAACTTAATTTCCTTGCAATACACAACCGCACGTGAGCGGTTTTCCAACATTCAGTAACCATTAAGCGTCGAATAAAACAAGAACGATAGAACAGAATAGGCCAAAATATCAGAAAGATAGATCATATATTTGTTAGGCCTGGCATTAATAACCTTTTGTTTTGTCTATGTGTGATTTTGCAGATAAAAGATGGGAATGACTGCGTCCGCATGCGGGGAATCGCTTCATTGCGCGTCACACGCCGGTAGCAGCAGCAGCAGCAGCGCGTGAGATGAAACCGCCACTCAGGGAGCGCGAGAGGTGAGCGAGACTCCTCGCGACGGAGATTCTCGGAAGACTCGCCATTCAAACAAGCGTTGATTTTAAATTTTGTACTTTTCTGTGTGTGTTTTGTATAGAGATATGAACATTTAAAATGCAGTGCATAAAATATTTTTTTTTCTTTTTCGTTTTCTTTTTTAAAAAGAGAATTTATACATTTTATACACAAACTGTGAGAACACCATGGTGAAATAAAATATATTTTTTTCAAATTTTAAATGTCCTCTGTCAGTTATGTGGATGGCACATGAAAAAAGAAGCACTTTTATAAATGTTTTGGGTTGAAAGGATTTTTCTTTAAATTTTATTTTTCCAGTAAATCTGCTGACCAATAGAAGACGATGCTTAGAATTAAGCATCAATTCATTTTTCATTAATTCATATTTATAGCACAAAAATTCATCTCAGTGGGATTTTAACATAATAACATTTATAGCATATGGATGATTAAACTTCGGAAATAAAGACCTTTGCCCAATTGCTAGAGCATTTATAATGATTTTTGTTGCTTTTCTGGTTTTGTATCTCTTCAGGGTTAAAAAAACAAATAGGCCTACAAAAAAAGATGGAAGAACAGTTGTGGGCTCAGGAGATTTAGGCAGGGTTTCAAGTCAATCAGTCATCTGAAACTAAACATTAATTCAAATTCAGATAAAACTCATTAATCATCTCTTTACATAACTATTAACTCCTCTCATTCTCTGTGTGGTCCTTTTCTCATTGTTTAGTTGGTTTGTAACTTCTGTAAAGGACAGAAACCAAATGCCTGACTTTTTAAATTCTTTTATATCTCTCATTCTGTCTCCATGTGTTTTTGAAATCTGGGATGTATTAGTCACGGTAAATACTACCCTTCGGTCAGCACGGGGACCTGCTGCAGCTGTGCATCTGTGAGCTGCATAAATCACCATGAGGGTCAGCTTGGAAAGTGGGGTGGGGGTAATATAGAGCAAGAGAAAGTGTAAGAGGGGGGATTGATAAAGAGAAAGCAGTGTCGAAGGTCTGGGTGAAGATTAAGCAAGCTCTTGGATGAAGGTCATAGGTTACTGTACATACAAGTTGAGTGGGTGTTTTAAAATCACAGTCAAAAATAGATCTATAATTGTTAATATCCCAATTCTGTGAACTTATATAAAGAAACTAACCTTGGGTGAACTGGTTGAGAAAGGAAAACCTTAAATAACCCAAGAGACATCAAATATGTTGTGTCTGATCTCTCCTCCACTGCTCTAGATTTAAAGCTGTTGTTTGTTCCATCCCACATGCAGCGATCAGACTGAAGACAGACATCCATTCCAACAGAGCTACAAAGGAGCATGTTTCTCATATGAAATAGTCCACGATTATGTTTTTTTTTTTTTTTTTTGATGGTCTCCTACAATAACCGAGATTGGATTTTGGATCTGCTCAGAAAAATTTGGCTTATTAAATTAATGATTGAGATTTTATATATATTTAAATATATATATTAAAGTAAAATAATATATAAAAACATTATCTGAATATATAATACAAACTTTTTATTATTATTATTTTGTCTAATCACAGCTCCATAGATTTATCTGAGAAATCATGATGATTCAATTAATCTTAAAATATGTGTTATGTGAATAATATGTGTGCATGTATACAGTCAAATCAAAATTTATTCAGACACCTTGAACATTTCATTCATTAATACAGTTTATTCACTATAGTTTAAAAAAATGGTAATAAAATATGACAAGATCTCAGAGTTAAACTGTGTCAGAAAAAAATTATCTTAATTATGTCAGATAACACTTAAGCAAAATATGGTCAGGTCAAAGTGTCTGAATAATTTTTGGCTCCAAATTTTTTATCAGTTTTACTGGTAGTCCACTGTATGAAGAATTTTTGGGTATAATATGTCACAGTTTACTTTATTTTGCTATGCTCACTTACATAAATGAACTAGTGTCCTGTACCCACTAGTAAAAATATATCAAAAATATAAAAATGTCTGAATAATTTTTGGTTTGACTGTATATTTGTATATGGAATTATTGTGTGTGTATAGTGAAAAATATACTAAAATGTATTTGAAATACAATTTATGTTGTGCTAAGTATACTACAAATACATTTACATATTTATGTACTAAATAAAAATACCCTGCAATTGTACTTTTTGTATACTAAACTATTATACTTAAAGTCTGCTAAATTTGGAACTAATTTTGTACTCATTGCACTTTAATTGTGCAGAAGTAGTGCTGAGGTCCAACTAAAGATATACTTAAGTATATGTGATTGTGCTAAAGTGGAACTACTGTATTGTAAGTATACTTTAGGTACACTTTAAATATCTTGCATTTAAAGACTGATATTATACAAAGATCATATAATCCTTATTAATAGTGATTTTAAAACACTTTATAGGTATAATATTAAGAAATGTGCATTGTGCAATAAAGAAATACTCCAAATAAAGTTTAATTATAATTTTATATCAGTAAGTCATAAGCGATGTCATAAAATATGTTAATGAATTTGAAGTATACTTAGTATGAAATAAATTTATTTTAAATAGATTTTAGTTTTTTTTTTACTAGGGTATATACATATATTTATTTATTTACCTGCAGGTCAGTGTGACCATTATCCAACATCAGAGAACTGTGAACATGCAAATGTATTGTTAAATTATTGAAAAATTAACTTAAAATCTTTTAGGTCAAAGGGGTTTCGCTGACAAAAAAAGTTTGGGAATCCCTGCATTACATGAACAAACAATAATAAACATGAAAACAGAAATGACATAAAATATTTTTGTCCAGCCTTTTGTTCAGATAAATAATTAGTGAAGGTCACTGGATATGAAGAAGACATATGTTTCACAGTGTTTAAGCGGATGCAACAATATTAATGGAGTTAAGGAGCGCTAGTCTGAGCCCTGCCACTGCACCACAAACAACTAGATCACATTCAATATTTTTATTTACAGCCCATAAAACAGATATTCAAAAGAAGCGTTAACGTCAGAAATGGGCAAGGCCAAAATAACAAACAAAAGTGTTCAGCCTTGGGAGAAATTAACAACAGAAATAAATTAACAACAGAAATATACTACCTACCTGGCCACAAAACAGGAGAAAAACAGGACACAACAAAAATGGCACCCATCTCCCTACAGCTCCCATTAGAGAAAGAAACAAAACAACAGTTAAGGTGGCTTTAGGCCTGGTTTCATAGACAGGGCTTAGATTAAGCAAGGAGTAGTTAAATTAGGACATAGCTTTTATAGAGAAAAACATTACTTGTGTGCATCTTGAGACAAAACAATGGCACTGACATGTTTTAATATATGTCAGTGCAAGTCACAGCTCAAACATGCATTTTAGTCTGGGAGTATAGGCTTAAGCCTTGTCTGTGAAACTGGGCATTAATGTTGTAAGCATTAACAACAACAACAAAAACAAAATGTAAATGTTAACCCACACTTAAACGACAATAAGTGTTGGAGTCACCCTCAACAACCACTGAATTAACACAATGCCACAGGGTAGAAAATAATGCAGTGATCACATTCAACACAAGAATGTACACAGCAGCAACAGGCTGGGCAGGTCAAAGACAGCACTCTGGAGAAATCTCTCTGGGGAAAGTTTCAAAGGGGCATTTGCACGACAAGGATGGACTAAAAACAGAAAAGTTTTTCCTTTACGTTGCACTTTCATGTAAACGGCTCCTAAAAGCAGAGAAGAAATTTACACAACACAGTTTTCAACTAAAAACTGAAAACTTTTTATGCATTTTGGCCGTTCAAACTTTTCAAAGTGCAAGTTTTTGAAAACAATACCGTTATTTTCTCTGTGTAAATTACAAAAACACAAATTTGGAAAACAGAGACGTCATGTGCATATGGTTTACGTGCTCAGTTGGCGCGTAGTGTTTCTTTACAAAGTGACATTGGCAACTACCGGCCTGTCAGCATAATACAGCGTTTTTAATCCTTTTCGCGGATCCATGTGAACGGGGATCATTTTGAGAACGTTGTCATCTGTATGTGAAAAGTTGGTAAGCAGGCACAGGTGGGGATAATCAGCTACCTGCCAGAGAGAATAAGTGGGAGGAGCCAAAAAAAATAAAACAGGAAAAAACACACCACAGCACTCCAAAACACAATTCATGAACAACAATGATAGCTACATACTTGTGACAAAGTCAATAACTCACCTGTAACAATAATAAAAGAATACATAGCTGGACGTAACAACAGCTATCAGCGTTTAGTAACTTGTATGATTATTTCATACATGGTGTAAATAAGAGGTGCTTTTGTCCCCAAATTTACAAGCATCACAAATTTATTTACATGACATTTTCATGGCCATTCTATATTGTGAATATAGTCAAAGCTAAACGCTGACACACAATAGGATTTTGAGAAGGGAAAATTTAAAGGGTTAGTTAACCCAAAAATGAAAATTCTGTCATTAATTACCCACCCTCATGTCGTTCCAAGCCTGTAGGATCTTCGTTCATCTTCGGAACACAAATTAAGATATTTTTTTATGAAATACAAGAGCTCTCTGACCCCTCCATAGTCAGAAATTTAACCACCACTTTCAAGGTCCATGAATGGTACTAAAGACTAAAACAGTCAATATGGCTGCAGTGGTTCAACCTTACTGTTATGAAGCATCGAGAATACTTTTTCCTTATTTATGTCCGAACGCCAACTCAGTATTGGCTAAAGCTGATCACGTGAGCAGCATGACTCATGCATGTGATGTTGATGCAGGAGCCGGCCAATAATGAGTCAGCATTCTGACGTAGAACCTGGAAGCACAGGAGACTGACACAGAAGAGAAGATATTGTTGAATAAAGTCATTATTTTTGTTTTGTTTTGCGCACAAAAAATATTCTCGGGTGCTTCATAAAATTAAGGTTGAACCACTGCAGTCACATGGACTATGTTGCTATTTTGATGATGTCTTTAGTACCTTTCTGGACCATGAAAGTGGTGGTTAAATTGCTGTCTGGAGGAGTCCGAGAGCTCTTGGATTTCATCAAAAATATCTTAAAGGTGCTACAGAGGATCTTTTCGTCGACTGAGAAACCAAAGACTGTTAGTGAGTTTTTGAAATGAGCGCATGCGTAAGAAAAGCCCCCCTCCTTCACAACTCATTTCGAGGGAACGCCTCCCAAAACACTTGGAACACGAGTGTTTACCACCGGCATTCGTTGTGTCGTGTTAGTGGATTCATTATGTCGGACTCACCGCAGGTAACTCATAATCTGCAGTTGTTACTCCTGTCTCCTGACAAAAACATTGCATGTGGCGCCTGTGGAGTGTGGAAAGTTACTGGAGCGCGCAGCTGCACACGTCTCTCACAAGGAATGTCATGGCAGTGATTGACAAGCCAAAGGGCCAATCGTTTAGGCGATGATCGCGTAAACGATTGGCTGATGTTTTTAAGGCCCTACCTCGTGCACAGATGATGTATATTAATATTATTCCTTTCAGTGCACCTAATAAATAGTCTTTTATCTGTTAGTAAAGACAGTTTCAAGTAATATTGCAAAAATGTATAAAACAAACATCCTCTGTAGCACCTTTAATTTGTGTTCCGAAGATGAACGAAGGTCTTACGGGTGTGGAACGACATGAGGGAATGACATTTTTGGGTGAACTAACCCTTTAAAAGAGTAAAAAGAATTAGGGAGAATCAATACATTTTGAATAATGAATTACTGCCACTGTGTGAATCATATGTAATCATGTAATCCATTAAAAAAGTAGCTGTAATCTTATTATCAGCATTTATAATATAATCGATACTACATTTTTGGAATCTGATTACGTAATCCAGATTACATACTGCATATATATCTATAAACATGCCAATTTATAATTGTTTTTCCTGATAAGTTTTTCATTATTGGGGCATGTTGTCACAAAACGTCTGTTTAATGAACTCTATTATTTTTACTAGGCAATACTATAGTGGAACTTTCAAAACATTTTTTTGTAGACAAGACGTTAAGGTTTGTGCCTATACAAAAATTTACTATAGAGAAATATTACCTGGAGATAAAAATGTGACAACTAACCCACTCATACTAATCAATTCTGAAATTCTAAATGAATTTGTAATGAAAAGATTTATATTAAATTAGAAACACATTTTCACAAGTGCACTCAGACTTATACGTGAGTGTCTATATGTTTTACGATAATGAATTGGTTCAGCAGTGTGCAGTGATGGTACTTCAGTGTTTTGGCAGCTGGTTCAGTCTGAAATCCCCTCATAAGATGCAGATCCGCAGTGTCAAATGTGTGACTGATGTCTCCCAGCCGTATGTGCTGCAGTCTAATCTTACTCTCTCTTCTGTGATTTCGTTATTCACAGCAGATTCTATAGGATTAACTTTTATATTTGGAGCTTCATAAATCGAGTTTGATTGGGTCTCTTTGGATCTTTCATTTGGCTTATTAGAAGCATTTCATAATAAAACACAACAACCGCTTTCCTCTCAGATCCCAAAACTTGACTCTCGTTTACTAATGACTGAGTGGTTGCCTAGTGACTCTTGTCCCAAAAGGAAACTCTCTCCTCTGAGTTTTGGCAGGAACACAGAGTCTACAGCCAGTATATGGATCCAGACACACACACACACACACAAGCTTTGATAGACTTGAGCAGACAGGTCAGTAAATGGTTGAGGAAGACTTGAGGAAGACTCCCCGGTGTTGTGTGTTCATGGAAACTGCATTACCATTTATGAATAGAGAAGAACTGTCTTTTTCCGGTGTGTGCATTTTTGGCTCATATGTCCGATGTGAGATGGCTCCCAGAGGTTTCTGTTTTGCAGGAAGTTGTCACAGGCACACAGGAAAGCAAAACATGCATGTCCGACCTCACCGTGACTGTCTCAACGTGCCTCACATACATACACACACACACACACACACACACACACATACACACACCTCAACGTTGCTCAGCTCCACCAGCCCAGCAGATGGATGATTCCCAGACACCATAATTCACTGACAGGACTGTATCCGGCCAACAAAGAGAACTCTGACCCCCATGGTAATTATATCAATACTGAAATAAAATAAAAACATGATGTGTTTCAAACAAATTCTGCTTTGGGACCCTTTTAACTGCAACAAGCGCAAGTAAAATACAGTTGCTTTAGAAAAATCAATTCATGGATTTGAGTTGAAAAAAAGAATCATCACAAAATTAGGGTAAAAAAAAAGGTAAAAGAAAAACTATAATTAATGTTTGAATCATGAATATTTTGATAATATAAATATAAAATATTGAAAGTCAAAATATGTATTTTTTATATAAAAATGTTTAAGCCTTTTTGTAATATGACAAAAAATGTATTCCTGCATTTTTAAAAAAATATTTTAAAACACAGCTGCTTCACTGCTTTTTTGATAAATAATAATAAAACATTATGCCAAACTATAAAGGCAAATGTTTGATTTTCTTCATGAATTTAAGCGTTTTAATCAAACTTTTCAGTTTTTTAGAATATTTTTTGAGCCATATAAAACACACTGAAATGATGTAATTCATTCAAATTAAAAATGTTTGTAGGTATCTCAATTAATTTTTGAATAAGCTGCATATTTTTTTTTTATGTATTTTAGAATCATTTACAGTATTTCTTATTTGATTTGACACATTTTTCCAAACTCAGATCACTGCTCTCAAAACAATAACACTGTGATCTGAACACTTTGTAATTGTCCTAAAAAGATTGTAAGTTTTTAATATATTTCATACAAATTATAAATCATATGCATAATTTTCTAAAAACATTGTGTACAAAATTCTCAAATGTGTTGAGCTCACACAACCAACCAAAATTTTAATATATCAGGAAAAACATTTGAAGCTCTGTTCATTGATTTTACAAAAATCACAATCATTTATGTAACATTTTTCCAAACACAACAAACAAAAAATCTGTAATTCTTCATATTCTCAAATGCACATGGAATGATTTCATTTGGCCCCAAACTGGTATCTACTGGTTTAATAATACACAGATTACAGAAAATGCATTGTTTAAAGGGTATAGCCTACACAGCTATCACAATTACATTAAAGGTGCTAAAGAGGATGTTTTGTTTTATACATTTTTGCAATATTACTTGAAACTGTCTTTACTAACTGATAAAAGACTATTTATTAGGTGCACTGAAAGGAATAATATTAACCCTTTGATGCACAAGCTATGAAAACCCCTTCTAATGCACAACATGGGTCAAAAATGACCCGTATTCATTTCCTATGTAATTTCAATCATGGTTGAGTGTTTCTTTGCTGAATCTTTAAAAGAAATGTATTTTATCATTCATTTATTCCAGGTATTCCTTAAATATCTTGTTTTTGATTGTCAAAAATCATTATGTTTATTTTTTCTTTCTTACTTTATAAACAAACACAGCTTTTGTATGTCTACATCAATTTTACACACATGGGTCAAAAATGACCCATGTGTGTAAAATAAAAACTCAGCCAGGTCATTTTTGACCCATGTTGTGCATCAAAGGGTTAATATACATCATCTGTGCACGAGGTAGGGCCTTAAAAACATCAGCCAATCGTTTGGCCCTATGGCTTGTCAATCACTGCCGTGACGTTCCTTGTGAGAGACGAGCGCGGCTGTGCGCTCCAGTAACTTTCTACACTCCACAGGTGCCGCATGCAATGTTTTTGTCAGGAGACAGGAATAGCAAGTGCAGATTATGAGTTACCTGCGGTGAGTCCGACATAATGAATCCAAAAAACACGACACAGCGAATGCCGGTGGTAAACACTCATGTTCCAATACTCGTGCACGAGTTTTCGGAGGCGTTCCTTTGAAATTTCAAAAACTCAGACTTTGGATTCTCAGTCGACGAAAAAATCCCCTCTATCACCTTTAACTATAAAAACAATTTTTAAAATTGACAAATAAAACACCACTATACAAAAAAAGGTGTAAGAGTGTAAGGTTGTGGAGAGAGTTGGGGGTATAATGGGTGTAATAAGAGGGAGAGGAAGAGTGGGACATGTAGAAAGGGATGAGAGGAGAGAGTTTAAGAAAAGGAGAGAGCATACGAAGAGTAGAATGGAGAAAAGTAGAGATGGGTAAAGTGGAGGGCATAGTGGAAAGATTAAGAGGTAATGAAGACCGTACAAAAAAAGAAGTTTATTCAAGTGTGCTATTAGTATACTTCTTTAAAACTAAAAATAAGAAAATAAACTTTCAATCTACTTTTTATGTACTAAAATTTTACACATCAATATAGAAAAGTCTATGTATTTGGTCTATGCTTGTACTTAATCTTTTGATCGAGATATACTTAAAAGTAATTAAGTATTCTAAGCATATTTGACTTGTAGTTGTGTTTACTCTTTTGATTGAGTAGCCTAAATGCTTTTTTCACATAGTATTACATACTGTCTCATAAACTTACATTGTTTAAAAATATTGATTTATAAAGAAAACTTACAAGTATACTTGCAGTATAAAACTACTAAACTAGGACTTAGAGTATACTTCAAAGTGTATTTTCATAAACTAAAAAATTTCTTCAAGAACTAGTAAACTATCAGTATGCACAAGTTCACTTGTAGTACAGTTGCAGTACAAATTAAATGTAT
The DNA here is from genome assembly GCF_018812025.1 of Megalobrama amblycephala. Lineage (NCBI taxonomy): Eukaryota > Metazoa > Chordata > Actinopteri > Cypriniformes > Xenocyprididae > Megalobrama > Megalobrama amblycephala. The sequence continues at coordinate 22,843,409 of NC_063055.1, read as the reverse complement.
TCGTAAACTAGTTGTGTAATCTAAAGGTCATTGCACACTGAGTCCGAAATTCGCATGCGAAACTTTCGGACTCAGTGTGCAAAGGCCTTAAGTCTATACTGTTACACTTATACTTAAAAGTACACACTAAAAAGTGGGCCAATTTAGTCCCAAGTAGTATTGAAATATTATATAAAGTATACTTAAAAATATATTTGAGAATATATCTTAAAAATATATTTGAAATTACATGGAAAATACACTGTTAAAAAAAAAAGCTGGCATAATTTAAAAAAAAATTAGGCAATCACACATTCAACAGTTCAACATTAGTCACGTTCACTCAACTAATTTGTTTCAATTAAAGTAAACTTAAATACTTTTGTTAGTAAAAAGGTACACTTTTTTGAACTTAAAATATTTGTCAATGCAACTAAAGATTGTTTAGCATTTAGCAATGTATTAAAAAGAGACAGAGCGAAGAATTTAAATAAATTTTGAGTTCAGAACACTTAAAATCTTAATTCGAGAGATTTTTGCTTGCCAGATGAGTACATTAAATACACCTAGTTAAGTTTTGATGCCAAAACTTGGTATTTTAAGTAATGTTAAGTTATGATAACTTGATTTCCTTTAATGACAACATTGGGATTTATGTACCTCAACACAACGCAAATCGCATGATACATCACATCAAAACACATCACATGCTATGATCAATCATTTGGCCAGTTTTGGACAAATAATCTAGAACATTTTGCAAGTTGGATTTTTTTTTTTTTTTTTTTACAGTATGGCCTGTCCAAAATGCTACTATGGCATTCCACTTCTATATTTATTAGTATTGTACTATGATTGCTGAAAGTACGCATTTGTAGTTTTCAGACAGCCTTAGTGTGGCAAGTAAATGTCCAAACATTTTCCAGAACTGAAGAAAGGTGGATGATCAAGAGCATGTCATTGTTAAACAATACCACCACAATGGAAGAGGCTTGTGGAGATGGTGAGGCAAAAGAACCACAGATTCAGCGTTCACAATGCCCCCTTATATTATATAACAAAACTCCTTATTGAAGAACTTTATGAAAAAACACATATTTCATTGTATTTGTGTGTCTATAGCTGAATATATTACAGAAAACTGTAATAGATGCTGAAAAAAATAGCATCACATAATTGAGTCAAATATGTTTTGGCATTTCAATCAACTTGTATAATATGCTAATGACTAAACTTGGACTCCCTCTCTCTCTCTCTCTCTCTCTCTTTCTCCAGTGCTTCTGTTGCTTCTAAGTTAAAATGACAAGCTCAAACACTTTACCTCTCAAGCTTTGAGAAGGAAGGAGGAGGAAGCATCATTAATACACACACTTACTGACTCACATTCTCAGTCTCTCTCTCACACACACTCTTTGTTTTTGTTCAGTGCTCAGGAGTCTGGAAGCGGAATTCCCTGAGTTGGGAATTGCTGGACAATGTAAATGCTCCACAGCTATCAGCGCGGAATGCCGTCAAGCAGAAGATGTGACCCTCCCAGACATTAACTGTGCAGGGGTCAGTTTCGGTATCGTGCTAGTGATGCTTCCGAAAGAAAACAATCAAACAATAAGACACCCACACAGCAGGAGGGGTGCAGAAGGAGACAGGTCATCATCATCATCATCATGATAATCATCATCACCATCAAGCATCATCAAAGTATGTTTTAATAAGGACCATGACAAAACTGGGTCAGTGGAGGCAGCTCTCAACCAAAACACAGCGCACACACTTTTAAAAATCTTTAATATCTATCTGATATGGAGTTTGCAATTGTTAAAGTGAACTGCATAAAATATACACAGTATTGTCATTATGTTTATTACATCACTGGTGTGTGTCAGTGTATACGAGTGCATTTTTGTACTGTGTTTTCACATGGGAAAATCTCCCAGCTGTGGAGGCTTTGAGAGTCTGCTGTGTATTGATGGAACATTTGGGGCGTTCCTCTATATTTGTGTATGTGTGTGTGTTTCTGTGTGTGCAGAGGTAACGATCATCTAGAGGAAATCCTCAATCAGATGCCAGAAAAAGTGCTCTGAACAAGCTCACTGACAGAAACATAGGCCTTCACACACACACACACACACACACACACACACAGCTGTGGCTGCTAACAACCTCAGGGAGCTGCCGACTGCACAAAACACATACACATACACACAGATGCATGGATGGATAGTCAAACTAAATAATATAAACTAATATTTATATGACTACAAGCAAATTACTAAGGAACCAGCAAACAAATGTAGTTCATAACTCATTTAGAGCTTTTTGTTGTTTATTTTTTAAATAATTCTTATTTATGTCAGTCATTCTACAAGTCACATACAAGTACATATGATACACACTAATACACTCACAGCGAATAGTATTTGAACATCTCACCGGTGCCCAGATGTTAAATTCCATAAATAGTCACAAACAGGATCTTGTAAAACAGGCCTGTACAAGATTTAACGGTAATTTATTTTCTTTTTTCACATTCGTACTGTGAAATCAATGCAAACAAGATCATTTTCTGTCACAACAAATTAAGTAAAATAATTTTTGATTAAAAATACTCTAAGCCAGGGGTCATCAACTATATTTGTCCAAGGGCCAGAATTTTTCACTGCAGACACTGTAAGGGCCAGATACTCGTAATATAAAATAAAATTCGAATTGTATCCTAATACTGTATGTTATTATTTGATATACTAATTCTAATTCCAAATTTATGTTATTTTTTACATATTACCTGTACTGCAGCAAGCCACCAGGGGGCGATAGCGATATTTAAGGCTTCATATTCGTGAGGCTGTCAAGCTGTCCATCACTGTCACGCAATTGTGCGCAAATCCCAGGCAAGGAAAATTTTGACATTTGTGAAAAAATGAGCACGTGAAACAATAAAAGATGTTCAATGAGAGAACGCGTTTATCGTCATTCTTGACTGAAGGCAGGCTATGGCACAAGCTACTTTTCAGAAGGCTTTTTGTTTCGTTAGATTAAAAATAAAAAACGGTTCTCATTCCCCCTTGAATAAGGCCGGCGACACACTGGCTGCGTGAGCGACTCAGCTGCGTGGCGTGTCCGTTTTTATTTCGGCTCCCATATTTAACAGGTTGGAGTTTGCACACTGAGACACGCGTCTCAGGCGCGCTCGAGCCACGCAGAAAACGCGTGCATGCTAGAAATAGAACCGACGCGTGTTCCAGCAACGGGAGTGTTCTCTGGCTAGAGCGCAGAACAGCGGAGTTTGTGCATGTCTGAGCTTGTGTTTTGTTGCTTTGACATTGTGGAAAATAGAATAATAGACAAAATGTATTAGCATTTTTACCCGTTATTATCAATCTAAATTAATCTCGTTTTTAATTTAACTTAATTTCGTTTTTCTTTGTTTAAATTTCTGTGTCAATTTGTTAGTCAGACAATTATTAGACTACCTTAAAAGTATTGCTTAATTTAACAGACCTGTGTGTGTGCGTTTTATATCACTAGTGCAGTGTCCGTTCTCGGAGCATAAGCCCTGCCCGCGTGAGGTGCGCCGCTTCTCGCTCGCGCTGCTCTAACTGTAGTTTACTAAAAGTTTATTAATTCTGAATGTGTCGCGTCTCGCGTGTCCATCTATATTGCACCAAATGCGACACTGCACTCCCCTGTGAAGTCGATTGGATGAACGGTTCTCGAAATAATAAAAATGCAAACGGATATACAGACACAGATTCCTGCCTTTATTAGAGAGAAAAATATGTTCAGCCCCTCTCTCCGAAGCTTCGAATAGTCGATGTTCATCAAAAAATGGTATTCGGACCAGCCCTAAACTTTTTCCTCTTACAAGGCTATTCCTGAATTCAGTATTATTCTGGGGGCCGGATGGAAATCTCTGGCGGGCCGGATTTGGCCCGCGGGCCGCCAGTTGACGTTGCATGCTCTAAGCCCTACAAAGAAAGTGGTAACATAAAAAGCAACAGCAAAATAAAAAAAGAATGTTGTAAAAAGCAACCTCATGATTTATTCATGCTGCAGTGCATTATGGGAACTTAAGCACCAGAATAGTACCAGAGATTGTATATAATAGGGAGATGAGAGGGTCTGTATGTCTTACCATTGGAGAAAGCGCAGTGACATCAGCTGCAACATCAGTCTGCCTTCTCTTAAAAAAATACATTTTTATCAAGCTAAAATCTACATATAGTTCCCAACGAAAGTATTGTTTAGTGTAAAACATGCTGAAGACTGGCAAACAGGCTGTTGATTAATTAAATGATTATCTGTTTCCCCACAAAAGTTTAATCGGCATAGTGAAGCCTCTCATCCATTGACATCCATTCAAAAAACAGCCTTTGGTCTCCTTCCCTGCGTACCGCTGGGGGCGGAGCATTAGCATTAGCCGTTACGCTTTTTTGGCTAAAGGTCGCAGGCTTGCCTTCCAGTGGCTCTGATAGTACTGTGGACATAGTGCACTATTGCAGTTTAAGGGTTAGTTCGCCATGTCTCTCCATAAAATTAAAATGATGTCATCATTTAATCACTCTCATGTTGTTCCAAATTTCATCTTTAATACAGAAATTAAGATATTTTTAATGAAATCTGAGAAAATTCTGTCCCTCCATTGACAGCCTACGCAACTACCACAGTTCATAAAGATATTGTAAAACTAATGCATATGAATTGATTGGTTTAGTACAAATCTTCTGAAGAGACACAATCGCTTTATATGATGAACAGATTTAATTTAGGCTTTTATTTATGTAAACATTGATCAGCGAACATAAACAGAAGCTCAACCGAACTTGCTTGATGAGAACAAACCTCATTGGTTCTTGCGAAGCTCAAACGTGCTGCGTAACACATGAGAATGAGTCTCATTGGACTATAGAATAACACAAGACATGTCACTCGTATTGTTTTGAATGGGAGAAAGTGTAACGCGCAATATGGCGGAATAAGTCCGAAGAGACGCGCATCCGCCTCCAAAGAGACGCGCATTTAGGTCTGCGCATGCGCATTAGCTTGATCCAGTCTGAAAAATAGTTTTTTTTGTCATGATTCGAGCATTTAGAAACTACATTTATGAGCCGGTTGTTGTTAGATTTCATTGGTGATTTCAAATATGAAATTTAATCGTAAGTTTTTTCACTCCTATGGAAGTTGAAAACGCTTGCTATTCACCTATTGCTCCACGCCAGTTTTTTGACCCGAGGGAGTGGTTCTAGCAGACCAATCACAGCGCTTGCGGTCCAAATTGACGCGTTGTTACATTTTTGAAGAGGCTTTTTGAACACAGCCTACGCAGTATCTACGGCGTCCACGCGACGCAGAAGTAGGCTATAAATCAGCCTTAAAGTGTGTGTTGATGAATGTAAATGTGAATAAAAGCCTAAATTGAATCTGTTCATCATATAAAGCGATTGTGTCTCTTCAGAAAATTTGGACTAAACCAATCAATTCATATGAATTAGTTTTACAATATCTTTATAAACTTTTTGAAGCGTCAAAGTGGTAACTTAGTTGTGGACTGTCAATGGAGGGACAGAAATCTCTTAGATTTCATTAAAAATATCTTCATTTTGTCGAAGATGATCGAAAGTCTTATGGATTTGGAATGACATCAATGATGAGTCAATGATGACAGAATTTAAATTTTTGGGTGAACTAAAGAGACGTATAATGCAGGCACTTGTGTTTACATGTTAAGTATATTTTAATCGCTACATGTTTGGGAAGACTTGGAAATTATGACTGTCACTGCAACATTAACCATCATTTGCCAAATGCAAATAATAATGCTTAATTTATATAGCACCTTTCCCAAGTTCAAGGACGCTTCACAATAACAGTAAGGAACAAACAATCATTTTACACATAATTACTTAAAGGTGCCCTCGAATTAAAAATTTAATTTATCTTGGCATTGTTAAATAGCAAGAGTTCAGTACATGGAAATGACATACAGTGAGTCTCAAACTCCACTGTTTCCTCCTTTTTATATAAATCTCATTTGTTTAAAAGACCTCCGAAGAACAGGCGAATCTCAACATAACACCGACTGTTACGTAACAGTCGGGGTGTACGACCCCAATATTTGCATATGCCAGCCCACGTTTCCAACATTATAAAAGGCATTAGACAAGTGCAGCCAGTATTAACGTCTGGATATGTGCACAACCAAATCATCAGACTAGGTAAGCAAGCAAGAACAATAGTGAAAAATGGCAGATGGAGCAATAATAACTGACATGATCCATGATAACATGATATTTTTAGTGATATTTGTAAACTGTCTTTCTAAATGTTTCGTTAGCATGTTGCTAATGTAAATGTGGTTAAAGTTACCATCGGTTATTACTGTATTCACGGAGACAAGAGAGCCGTCGCTATTTTCATTTTTAAACACTTGCAGTCTGTATAATGCATAAACACAACTTCATTCTTTATAAATCTCTCCAACAGAGTAGTATTAGCCGTTAGCCACGGAGCACTATCAAACTGATTCAAAATCAGAAGTAAACAATATAACAGTATACAATACTCACATAATCCGACGCATGCATGACGAACACTTTGTAAAGATCCATTTTGAGGGTTATATTAGCTGTGTAAACTTTGTTAAGGCACTGTTCAAGGCAAGCGCGAGCTCTGTGGGCATTTAAAGGGGCCGCAGCATAAAATCGGCGCGTTTATAATGATGCCCCAAAATAGGCAGTTAAAAAAATTAATAAAAAAATATCTATGGGGTATTTTGATCTGAAACTTCACAGACACATTCAGGGGACACCTTAGACTTATATTACATCTTTTAAAAACATAATCTAGGGCACCTTTAAATGAACAGTTGACATTTACCAAGTCCAAGACATGTGCGATTACAGTTGCATATCGCAATACTAGTGCAAACAGTCGAAAACAAACAGAAACCATAACACTGCATAGCATTAGAAAGGTGGACAGTTGAAGCCAAAGTCAGATGCATATGACTATTGGTGCTCAAGGAAGCATTATGACTGGTATACAGAGCTTTTGAAAAAGTTTGAGAAGAAACACATTATGAATGTTAATATTGGTTAAACAAATAGGTTTTTAGTTTAGACTTAAATTCATGCAGTGTGATTAAAACAGTTATGAATTGCCCCGAGAGTGTGTTGCATGTATACTTTGAAAGACTGTATAGATCCACAATGCAACCCTCTGTAGCTCGATTATAACTGCATATTTAAATGTATTACAGTCACTTTCTGGCCCTATTCAATACACCCTGCTTATATGCCTACTTCAGTACTGTATAGTAGGTGAAAAACTGAATGTGAAAAGAGTATCCAAATTCAAAAGTTTGGGGTCACTTGCAAATGATCATTTTTGGGGGTCCATGGCATCTAAAACCTGTGTATATATAAAGTATGTGTTTTTGGATGCAGCATATGCAGTTGTCATGTAATTTTAAAACTACTACTGTAAATATTGTTAGGAAAGAATGGTAACTACTAGCCGAGAACAAACTATTAATTCACACAAAATTTTACAAGCAGATGCTATATAACCAAACAGATGACCAGAGCTTTGGGTTAGAGAGGACACACTTCATATATTATGTGCAGAAATCTTTGTTTAGATGGCAATTGAAGCAGAGACTCTCCTCCTTTCTCACTTCCCCCTGCTGTCCTCTCATTCATTGTGTCCGTCTTGAGGTAGCACAGGCATTGTTTAATCCAGATGGCGTAATCACAACCCTCTCTCGCTGTCTTCCTCTTCCGTTTCATTCAGCCTCCTATTAATATCCTGATCCCTCACTATCCTGTCAGCGAGAAAGACTCAAGCAAACACTAGGACAAATAAAGAAATGGAGAGAGGGAGAGAAGGAGGGAGGATAAGGAGAAAAGTAGGGGATCCCCAACATGAAGAACAACAGGATGGAAGGGAGCATGTCGTACGGTCAGTTACGGGCAGGAGGATCATGCGTCCAGAAAGAGGAGAGGGCTGAGTTCCGGACTGAGGAAAAGCAAGTCCACCGTCAACCACTTTCACAGACAACTTATTTACTGCCGGAGAAGAGCAGGTTTACGGCTCTGTGATTCAGCCATTTGTGGCTGCAAATGGGACTCAAAGGAAAACAAAGACTTCAAAAGAACAGGACAGAGTGAGTGAGAGACAGAAACAGGAGAAGATAGTGGTGAAAACCTTTTGTGAAATATCTGTAACTTCCACAACAGGAGCAGGTGGCTGTCTAATGTCTGTCTGTATGAGCAAAAATTAAATTACATTAAGAATGTATTTATTAAATAATACTTTCAAATGACCAAATCTAACATTAGTTCAGACTAACGTTCCATTGTGATTCAAGTGTAGACTCTGCAAAGTGCACCACTGACTAAAATTAAAGTTTTTTCCAGTCACGTATGAAAGTGAAAACATGTGCTCTGAAAAACACTAACTTTTTCCACTTTGCTCTTTATGTGCAGTCTCTAAACTGTCAATATTTCCATTATACCATCACATTACATTTAACAGAATTAGACTTGACAAACATGTCAAATCTGCTTCTGTGATGTGATCAATTCAATTCTCACTACTGACAACATATTAATGAATATTATGAATTTTGAAATTTCCCTGTTTAATAGCCTTTATTTCCTTTTTTTTTATTTCGGCCAATTGTTGTAGGTTTGAACAACAATTCAGGGGCTGACTGTGAAAATGCTAATGGGTCCAAAACATCATGACAGAGAAGGTATAATGTGTTTCTATACGTCGTTAATACAAGTAAAAATTATAAAAGTGTTTTACTACAGAAAATTAAGCATTATGAATTTAGCAGAAAGATACGCATAGATACTGAACACAACATTGGGTGGCATTTAAGAACGATTATTTCTGTTACTCTGCTGACTGTTGTGAATGAGAAGTGAATCAACGAGAGAGAAATAATAAATTGCATGTATGCATGTATATGTAGATATTTATGTTCTTCTATTTATGTGTGTAGGTTTAATCAGTTAATAATGTTACAAATGTTATGGTGTAATTTGGATGTAAATTACAATACTGTTGCAATTAACAAATTAACAACTGACCACAATCTGTTTTTGACCTTTTCATGCCAGTATATCCTTAAAATAATAATTTCTCAGATTTAAAATGTTACTATATAAGAGCTCAGAAACTTTTCACAAAAATATCTTCAACAAGCAAATTCAAGCTTCTTTTGATATAAATACCAGCACTGTTATTAAGTCTGCCACACATTTAAATATCTATATGAAGACTTCAGATGCAAAAGCCTCTAAGTGCCATCTGGAATTTTCTTCTAAAATGAGCATTTTTATCAAGCTTGTATGTTTAGGTTCAGTAATTTCACTTTAATGGCAATTAATAGGTCCTTTTCATTTCCATTAAAGTGAAATAACTGAACATAAACACAGATGGCACTTAGAGGCTTTTGCATCTGAAGTCAATAAGGATCATTAGTTAAACATTAATGTAGTAACTAACATGAACTAACCATGAGCAATACATTTTTTTTTTTTTTTACTGTATTTACTAATCTTCATTAACATTAGTTAATGAAAGTACATTTGTTTATTGTTTGTTCATTGTAAGTTCACACAGGGCATTAACTAATGTTAACAAGATTTTAAAAATGTATTAGTAAATGCAGAAATTAACATTAACAAAGATTAATAAATGCTGTATAAGAGCGGTTCATTATGTAGTTAACTAATGTTAACTAATGAACCTTATTGTAAAGTGTTACTCATCTATCCTTTACAGACTGTGGTTCAAAGTCAGTGATGAAATGGTCGAATTTATGGTCAAATTTGCACAACACGAAAGTCAATGACTGAGTTTAAAACTGATGGAAATGTTTGGTTCGAGACAAGTATCTTTTTCTTTTATATAGTTTTTTCCATTAAAGCTTTCCTTTATGTGGAAATCATGTCACACTAGAGGGCAGAATTGACCTATAAAGACAGTTTCAGTTTTACTGCAAGCTGAAGAATCTCACAGTCATTGATGACATTTTTTAGATGAAGAGTGATAAGAAACAGCTGTTTCCCCATCATCACTTATGGCTGTATTTTACTCCACAGTAAAGAACTCAGAATGGGAAATCTAAAGATTTCAGGTAAGTCAAAATCAGACATTATTTCAGAATATTTTGCTTTAGCTCATGAAGCTTCTCTCACTCCCGAATTTTGAAACATAACTTCTTTAAAAAACATTAAAAAATAAAATATACAATATTATTTATGAATAATATTCTACAGATATTTATTAGTGTGGTGATTTTAAGTGCTTCGTGGACACTTGTTTACTTTACTCTGTAAACTGGATGCCTGACTTAGAGCCACACAGATGGGAAGAGATTTTCACTTTAAATTCTTTAAAATCTCTTTTCTGTTAAAGAAATGAAAAACATTTGATGCTGATATTTAAGTGCCTTTTTTTTACAAAATCATAGAATCATTATATTTTTAGAGCAATACTAATGTATGACAGTGAAGTGAAGAGGATTGGCAGATAATTTTCTTTATTTTAGTTTAGGCTAATGTAGCTAACAAGTTACCTTTTTTCAACGTTAATCATATTCGTCAGTATTTTGTACAAGCTTTTGGGTCAGTGTGATGTTTCAAAATAAAGGTTTTGCTCTAAATAGCATCCATCTGTAGCCTAGCCTACATTTCGGGTGTGTGTGGGTTTTTTTTCTTGGTTTTTTAAATTTGGTCTGTATTAGGTTAGTGGTATAACAGCTAGCATATGTTTGGGAAAAGAATTTCAAGTTATTTTAGCACCATCAGTAAAGCTGTGAAAGGTTTTAATGTGTGGACAAGTATTTAAAATTAGAGTGTGTGTGGACATACAGTCAACATAATAATAGACTCCATTATGATAATGATACACTCCATTATGTGTTGCTCACTCTTCGCAGCATTGCTGTTGTTTGCAATGGCAACGTTGCACTGTGGGATATCAGAAATCACGGACTATATTGAGGGAAACTGTAATGATGTTATCAAACTACCTTGTAAAGCTACTGACCTAACAACAACGTACCGTTACGCCATGTGGTACAAAATGAAGGTGAGTTACCTAATAATCTTGTCATCATTAGGCCTAAATGTCAGTTTGTTTTTTTCTACCAAGGATTTCCTAAGTAAAAAAGAAAGATGCATATATAAAGTGACGGTTAGCTAGCAAACAAAGTATTTCCTTTGATGAGAAGCAGCCCGCACCTCAGTGGTATATCATCTGATAAGTGAAACTTTTGACATGATCGCTCTGTCTAACCAGCCAACCAGAAAATGCACACCACAACAAAATCCCCTAACACAGCCGTGTCTTTTTTCCCTAGGATATTCCTATCATCAAGAGAAAAAAAGGAGAGTATACAAACTATACTAACTCAACATCTTTTTTTCTGCGAGAGAATGAGACCTTGGAGTTACATAACGTGCAGCCTTCAGACTCTGGAGAATATAAATGCTACCTGGCTGCAGACGTTGGGAGTCAAAATTATTATTCTTTCATTAAATTGAATGTCTCAGCCTCAGGTAATTTAGACCTCCTTTCAATCTTAGTTTTACAATCTATTTGACATTACTGTTGATATTCTTTATGTTGGTGTCACTCAAACCAAACCTCTTCTCATGAAATTTGTAATTGCATGCAAGATCTCAGAAAAATGAGTATTAAACCAATAATGTTTCTTTTCATTTTCAGAATGTTTGGATGTGAGCACAGTTTATCCTTCCACCACGAACCCTGTCTATTGTCCTGTTGTAGAAGAATTAACTGTTCACTGGGCTGTGATCGGTCTGTCTCTCTTCAGCATGGCCAAAATCGTCCTTTGCATTGTAGCTGTGGGGGTGAGTATTATATCAGCTCCAATCAGTCAATCAAATGACCTTTATTTAACATTTCCCACAATGATTTCCAGGAAACGCAACCAGCACTGCGTGTCTTATGCAAACAAACCTGGCTTTAAATTAATGCTTGCCCACTTGATATCAGATCATTTTTACTATACCGTTCAAAAGTTTAAAGTTATTAAGTTTTTGTATTTTTGAAGAAATTAATACTTTTATATAGAAAGGTCACATTAAATAGATCAAAAGTAACAGTAAAGACATTTATAATGTTACAAAAGATTTCTATTTCAAATTAAAGGGTTAGTTCACCCAAAAATGAAAATAATGTCATTTATTACTCACCCCGATGTCGTTCCAGTCCCGTAAGACCTTTGTTAATCTTCGGAACACAAATTAAGATATTTTTGTTGAAATCCGATGGATTAGTAAGGCCTGCATAGCCAGCAATGACATTTCCTCTCTCAAGATCCATTAAAGGTGCCCTAGAATTAAAAATTGAATTTACTTTGGCATAGTTAAATAACAAGACTTCAGTACGTGAAAATTACATACAGTCTCCAAACTCCATTGTTTTCTCCTTCTTATATAAATCTCATTTGATTAAAAGACCTCTGAAGAACAGGCGAATCTCAACATAACATCGACTGTTACGTAACAGTCTAGATCATTAATATGTACGCCCCCAATATTTGCATATGCCAGCCCATGTTCAAGGCATTAGACAAGGGCAGACAGTATTAACGTCTGGATCTGTGCACAGCTGAATCATCAGACTAGGTAAGCAAGCAAAGACAATAGCGAAAAATGGCAGATGGAGCAATAATAACTGACATGATCCATGATAACATGATATTTTTAGTGATATTTGTAAACTGTCTTTCTAAATGTTTCGTTAGCATGTTGCTAATGTACTGTTAAATGTGGTTAAAGTTACCATCGTTTCTTACTGTATTCACAAAGACAAGAGCCGTCGTTATTTTCATTATTAAAATCTTGCAGTCTGTATAATGCATAAACACAACTTCATTCTTTATAAATCTCTCCAACAGTGTGTAATGTTAGCTTTAGCCACGGAGCACAGCCTCAAACTCAATCAGAATCAAATGTAAACATCCAAATAAATACAATACTCACATAATCCGACGCATGCATGCAGTATGCATGACGAACATTTTGTAAAGATCCATTTTGAGGGTTATATTAGCTGTGTGAACTTTGTTTATGCAATGATAGAGTCGAGAGCTCGGGAGGGGGCGGAGAGCGCGAGCATTTAAAGGGGCCGCAGCCTGAATCGGCGCATTTCTAATTACTCCCCAAAATAGGCAGTTAAAAAAATTAATTAAAAAAAATTTATGAGCTGAAACTTCACAGACACATTCAGGGGACACCTTTGACTTATATTACATCTTGTAAAAAAACGTTCGATGGCACCTTTAATGTACTAAAAACATTTAAATCAGTTCATGTGAGTTCAGTGGTTCAATATTAATATTATAAATTGACGAGAATATTTTTGGTGTGCCAAAAAAACAAAATAACGACATATAGTGATGGCCGATTTCAAAACACTGCTTCAGGAAGCTTCGAAGCGTTATGAATCTTTTGAGTCGAATCAGCGGTTGGGCGGTTTGACACGTGATTCGAATCATGATTCGACACAAAAGATTCATAATGCTCCAAAGCTTCCTGAAGCAGTGTTTTGAAATCGGCCATCACTTTATAAGTCGTTATTTTGTACCACTGTACTCACATGAACTGATTTAAATATGTTTTTAGAACATTAATGGATCTTGAGAGAGGAAATGTCATTGCTGGCAATGCAGGCCTCACTGAGCCATCGGATTTCAACAAAAATACCTTAATTTGTGTTCTGAAGATGAACAAAGGTCTTACGGCACTGGAACGACATAGGGGTGAGTAATAAATGACATTATTTTCATTTTTGGGTGAACTAACCCTTTAATGCTGTTCTTTTGAACTTCCTATTCATCACAGAATCCTGGAAAACAATTATCACAGTTTAGTGATAACTGGAGTAATGGCTGCTGCTGAAAAAACTGAAATAAATTACATTTTAAAATCTTTTTTATTACCTATTTTATTGTAATAATATTTCACAATATTACTGTTTTTATTGTATTTTAATCAAATAAATGCAGCCTTGCTGAGCATGAGAGAATTCTTTTCACATTTTGAGATATAAAGCCACACTTGTGAGAAAAAAAGTCACATTACAAAATGAAGCAGCTTTTCCATAAAAAAAATTATAAAGCCAATAGATCTATTTTCATTGTATTATGTGTGGTGTGGAAGTGAAACATAAAGCATAAAGTCTGACATTTTTAACGTTTTAATCGTGTTAAAGACTCATGAAGTCAAAAATTGAGCTTTTGTCTTTTTGAGGCCATCTCTATGCTTCAGTAGTTTACTTCTAAATGTTGACTAAATTATCATTTAAATCTTTTAGGCATTTCATGGTTATGCCACAACCCTCCAATGTGTTTCTGGTCTGATTCTCAGTTACATTGTGGTGGACCTGTTATTATATGCATACGTAAACATGCAGCTCACAGACCTGCAGCGATTTTTTATTATTATTATTTTACACTTTCTTTGCATTTAAGTTCTCCAGAAACTGTTGCACAACAGGAAACAGAGATGGTGAGGCCCATAAGTCATCTACCCTCGCTTCACACGAATCCCTCTCGCTTACATACATACGCCCCCCGACAATGTTTGTGGTGGTTTATATCACAGGAAATATTTTTTTTTTTTTCTTTTTTCTGCAGAAACCTGTGATGTTGTTATAGCAAACAGATAATGTTGTAGACATCAGCACTGTGTGTGCATTTCAGATTTTCAATTCTTTTACCACCTGATTGTTTTGCTGTAACAACTGGCAAGCCTATTGATTTCAGAGATTACTGAAATGACTTAAACCACATGGCTGATTGCTAAGAGTATGTGGGAGAGTGTTTTTGTGTGGTTCTGAAGCCTTGCTGATATAAAATTTCCTTTCACAGGTGTGTGATCGAGTCATATTTAGCACAGTGTGAAGAAAACAGGAAATAACGGGAAGCAAGACTGGAACAAGGTCAAGCTCGAAAGACTGAGATTCACAAAAAAAATCTGATGGGGTCTATTTAGTTTTACGCATCCATTAGCAAAGCTAAAACTGTAAAACGTAAACATTTACAAGGTTGTTGCCACCATTAGGTTAGGTTTATGGTGTTTGTTTCATTTCTGTGTGGTTTTGCTATTCTTAATTACTTTTTATAGATGGTTTATTCCTAGGGGAGGAGGGACGACCTACAATGGGGGCTGTTTTATAGCTGTTGAGGGAGATGGAGAGTCATGGCTGGTTGAAAATCATTAGGCCTTTACTCCGTCACAGCGGCACATGTTGCTTTTTTTTTGTTTTTACATTTTTTCCTACATTTTTTTTAATTGTACATCCTCTGTAAATATTTTTACTATCAGTAGCAGAATTACATACTTTATGGATCTCAAGGGTTAATATACTTTATTATATATGAATAAATTATTAATAGGGGAGTGCGGGGCACAACCTAACGCTTTTTGACTTTCTCAGTTTGTGTAAATCTACTTAAGGTTCAGGGAATTTCTTTTGTTCCACATTAATTTCACACATGTCTGCTACAAATATGTGGCTTTGTTTCATTAAAGGTGATAAAGAGGATCTTTTCGTCGACTGAGAAACCAAAGACTGTTACTGAGTTTTTGAAATGAGCGCATGCGTAAGAACAACCCCCCCCTCCTTTCGAGGGAACGCCTCCCAAAACTTGTGCACGAGTATTGGAACACGAGTGTTTACCACCGGCACTGTATCGTGTTAGTGGATTTATTATGTCGGACTCACCGCAGGTAACTCATAATCTGCAGTTGTTACTCCTGTCTCCTGACAAAAACATTGCATGCGGCGCCTGTAGAGTGTGGAAAGTTTCTCACAAGGAATGTCACGGCAGTGATTGACAAGCCAGAGGGCCAATCGTTTACGCGATGATCACGTAAACGATTGGCTGATGTTTTTAAGGCCCTACCTCGTGCACCTATATTAATTTTATTCCTTTCAGTGCACCTAATAAATAGTCTTTTATCAGTTAGTAAAGACAGTTTCAAGTAATATTGCAAAAATGTATAAAACAAAACATCCTCTTTAGCACCTTTAATACAGTGTATACTTTTTTCTTTATTTACCCTGAAAGAAGGGAAGTGCAATGTGACAACATGCCCCATAGGTGGGGCACGTTGTAACATGACCATATGACAGCTAAAATTAAAATTAAATTATAGTTTGTGTCCCGCGCTCCCCTGTTGATAAGTTATGGATAAATATGCAGGCAATAGGCAAAATATTTATTTGTATAGATATTCACTTATCCATCCTGTTATGGACAGATGAATATTCAACAGAAATGTTGGCTTATAATGGTTTGAATTCAGTTCAGTTCATTTCTCTGTATTAAGAGGATCTTCAGTAGCTAAACTGCTGACAGAATGTTTTAGTTCACTTCTAGTTTACCTGATACTTTCACTGGAATTCTTTGTCAAGTTTTATGTACCAGTTTCACAATTAGGCTATACCGTTGTAGTGAAAAGTCGAACTGAGAGAGACAGAGAGAAATGAAAATGAAAGAAAGAAACACAACTATATCCAGGTTTGGGATAAAAAAAAAAAATCGTGTTATGTAGCCTATTTACCACTTTCTCTGTACATCCTGTTTTTATACCTAATTATGTTTTTTCTTTTTGTTTTTTTTTTTGTTTGTTTTTTTACTGTTATACCGTATAATACTACCCAATACTATATTATAATGTAGTATTATACTATATTGTACATTCACAATATGTAGACTACTGGACAACATTTTACAAATATAACTAGATTAAATTGTGCAAACAATAAAATTAAAAAATGTTAAAATGAACGTTGGTGTGTGGTGTTGTTGTTATTCGACTCGACCAATAAGATCGCTTTCCTGCATTTCCGGTATGAAGAGTTTCTGCAGAAGAGAAAGCGCAAGGAAACAAAACAATGATCATGCACATCTACTTTTTAATGCGTAAGTAGAAAATGCATTTATTATTACGTGCACATCGTCATGTATTGCATAATGGCAAGAAAGATAAACACGTAAAATCAAGTAAATATTAGAGAAAAATAAAGTGAAAGTAACCTACTGAATGTTTACATGAGCAAAGTTTCCGCGTTCGCGTCACCAAAACAAAAAAGCTGCAGTCATGATCTTGTTCGAGTGTGTTTTCATAAAATATACTGAGAGCAGCCTCAAATAAATACATAAAAATTGTGTTATAATTTCTCTCCTTCAGTCCATCTGGTTTACTTCACAATGTCAATGGAGGAGCACCACTGGATTAAAATACCATGTCAAGCTAACACGGAACAAGATGTAAAGTACAGGAGAATCACCTGGTACAAGGTTTGTATATGCATGTCTGCAAACCTGTCAGTCGCTCAGTCAGAGTTAACAGCCACATAATCGATACATTTAGTTTAGTTCCTTGGATATATAAGGAGGAATATGTTTCCTGGAGCAGTGTGTTATAAAAGAAAACCTATTTTACAGGTTGAAGAGGGTTCTGATGTGCTGACTGGACTTGTTTCGAAAGATCTGCTAAAAAACATTAGAACACTCTTTAAGTTTGCAAATCATTCCTATGAGGTGGGGGAGGACAACTCTCTCCTGGTCCCTGGTCCTACTGAAGAAGACTGTGGTGTTTACAGATGCACCCTTTGGCCTCCACTGGGTCATTACATTCAGGAAGGAAATACAGAGTATTATTCAACAGGTGAGAAAGGGGAGGGGAAGTTATTTTGATTATGATTATGAGGTCACACAATTAAAAAAAAAAAAAAAAAAATCATGTATGAATAGCCTACTGCAATATTTCATAAAAAACAATGGTCAATTTTGAGTTCATGGTGACTTAAAGACTCCGCCTGTAAGTGTCTTAGGAGAAGTAGGACTATTATAGGAGAAGTATCATAAAAACATTTCCCTTATTTATAAGCTGTGACATGCACAAAACATTTGTTTCATTTTTACAGTTTGTGTTTGGAACTAAATTCCCCTTAAATGACAGATGTGATGTGAACAGAAAATTAAAATGCTGTGTGTGTTTGTTTTTGTGCTTAGATTGCATAAAGCCTCAACTGCAAGCAGTAAGCATCAAGAAAGACACCCTGTCTGCCAATCATCAATTCATCATAGTCATATGTGTGCTGAGTCTGATTGCTTGTGCTGTTATTATGTTTCTGAACCTCAAAATGTTTAAGAAAGATAATACTGTGAAAAAACTTGTGCAAACGGATGAAAGCATATAAGTAACTGTTGTTGTTGTGTTTTGTTGCTGTCCAATATGTAAATTTATTTTGCATTTCCACTTTATGTCAAAACAGTTCCTGGTTTATTGGAACAGCATCTATGATTAACAAGAAACTAAAGATGTTTCTAGTAACTGTGTTTATTAAAATAAATGTAGCATTTGTGTTAAACCGATGTAAATACAACAAAGTATTATTTTCTTGTTTTTATTTGTTAACTGATTTAAGCAATTGTTATTAATAATCACCTTCTGTGAAAATTCTTAGTAAACACTGCAAGTTAATGATGATGGAAGATGCTGCTTTAATTTTACTGAGCTGCCGAATACTCACTCTCAATACATAGGCTAATTTCGAATTCATTTTAATTTGTACACGACCAAAAGGGATGATATCGGAGTGGGTGAGTTGTTTACACTTTTAGTGTACAAATTCGCTCATATCAAACTGCAAAAAGTTTTCAGTTGATTTCAGTAAAGGAGGCTTTGTTACTTCATAAGTGTTTTGAAATTTCAGTGGTTCACCACTGGGGGGTGTGACTTTGGCAGTTTGATACACGCTACAAACCACTGATTCAAAACAAAGCATTTGTAAAGCTTCCAAGCTTCATGAAGCAGTGTTTTGAAATCGGCCATCACCAGATATTGTTGAATAAAGACATTTTGTTTTTTGGCGTACAAAAAGTATTCTCGCCGCTTTATAATATTAAGGTTGAACCACCGTAGTCACATGAACTGTTTTAAATAGGTCTTTAGTAGCTTTCTGGGTATCTGAATCTGTTAATTATTTTGCTGGCGATGCAGGCCTCACTGAGCTATCAGATTTTATCAAAAAATATCTTAATTTGTGTTCCGAAGATGAATGAAGGTCTAACGGGTGTGGAACGACATGAGGGTGAGTAATTAATGACAGAATTTTCATTTTTGGGTGAACTAACCGTTTAACTGCTGCACTATATAATGATTCGTGAGTGAGCGATTTCGTACAGATTCACAGCATTGCACCATTCCATTACCACTAGTTTACTCACAGGTTATGAGCGTGTTGGGTGTTGACAGTGTAATCAGCCAATCATAGTGATGAAGAGAACATGATAGGCTGGCATAATTGCAATGACAGAGAAATGAGCCAATCATAGCATGATTTTTCCCTCAGCGTGGCTCAGAGGCAAATTAGGCTACATTTTCTTCACTGACTTGTCACAAAAGGATGTTACTTCAGAAAGACGAGTAAACCATTTGGTTTTATAATCCTGTAAATCTGAATTCCCCGAAAATCACAGTAGCTTTGTCACATGTCTGTCTATTTTGGTTTCTGTTCACTGTCACATTTCCTTTGTTCAGTTTCCCGCCATTCCTGTTTCTATGGTTACCATCATTATTAGTTCATTTGTACCAGCTGTGTCTCATTTGCTTCTGTTTCCTTTGTGTATTTAAACCCTGTGTTTCCTTCAGTTCTTTGTCTGTCCATGTCGTTGTATAGTTGGTTGTTCTGTTCCCGTTTCAGAGTGTTTTTTTTTTTTTTTTTTTAAGAGAGAGTTTTGAGTTTGTTTGATTAAAGAAGCTGCTGCGTTAAGATCCTGGCTATATTCCTTTGTGCCTTAACCAGCAACCGTGACAAGCTTCAGTTCACACAAATATTTACGCAATTAAATATATAATACTTAACTATAGATATGTACACTTGTGTTTACTGTTACTGTAGCCTATATGAGGGGGAAGTGTTCAGATTCTTTCAAGTTTTTTATCTGATGTCAAAACAAAAGTGTTTTTTAATTATTTGAGTTGCATATGCAATGAAACAAAGCTGTTAAGATGATCCTGAACGTGTTTGAAAAAAGATAGCATTGCTAAACCCACACAATTGTTTCTGAGGAGATTTCTCAGTAAATGATACTCAAAAACTGTGGGAAGCAGCCAAGTACCAACTTCAGAAGAACCACGAGCATCTCGCATTTCACCATACGATGATGATTCGCTTGATGGTGTTGGGTGAGTTAGATTTCGCTTTCTTTGTTCTACTCTTTATTTTACTCACAAATTTTAGTTAATTGTAAAGGGTGTAAAAGGCCCTTAAAATTCAAATATTTGTTACAGGTTAAAAGCAGTAAATGGCAACAATTTACTCCAGGATGTAACAATAAGTGTGTAGGCTATTACAATATCTGTAGGCTGGCTATCCTATCTATAGGCTAATGCAAGCAATGTGTAGCTAAGTAAGGCACTTTGTGCTGTTGATTTTTTCCAGTAGTGTTAATCTGTAATGTCTGTTTTAGCGTTGAGCCTTAGTATGGTAGTCGGCAAAGATGAACTCACCTTCGTCCCCGCAGATTGTGGAGGTGACATAATATTGAACTGTAGGCCTACTGCCCTTCAAAACAGTGCAAACTACACCTCTGTTACGTGGTACAAGGTGAGTCATGTCCATACTTGTCATATTTACAACATACTTTCTCAAACATCTGGTGATGCTGATTTGATGAATGTTCAAAAAATGTTACAGGATTAAAGAGTATTATTTTACAATAAATGAATGTAGTCAGAAATGTACTGTGAAATTAATGCATGCTGGGTCATTTTCTTACAAATTACTGTAAATCAACAGCAAAATGATGCTAACACTTGCACAGTATTTTACTGCTCTTGTTTTGCTGTGAATTCACATGATAAAGTTGTCTTTAACCATGCCACTGTAAGAAATATTGTTTACCACTGTAATTATCACTATAATGGTGATTAGTATTCAATTTGCTTGGGATCCTAGACCTTGTATATTCATATTCAAATTTGTGACTTAGCCAAGTCAGAAGTGTGACATGAAAACATTTGTTAAAACAATGACAAGCTATAATATAAAATAAGCTAATTGGCTGATTTTAAGTTAGTAAAACTATTAACGTTATTTCAACATGAAGATTTACCAATATCTTATTTCAAATTCATAATTGTTTGCAGATGGATATTTCACAATAGTGAAGCAGTTGCTGGGATACACCTTTGAAAAAATGTGACCATCTTGAAACCCAAGATTTTTTTATTTCATCACCTAATGATGCACAGACATCAATACTCGACATACAAAATGCAAAAAGATAAACTCTGAACATTACAAAATAAACAAACAACACAAACTGTTAAAAGTGAAACTAAAATAAGTTCAGCAGCACAGATAAAACCAACAAGTATCAAAAAAAATTCTACAGCATAATCTATTCATGCTGCATTGCATGCTGGATACCTTCACAGTAGATAGCCTACACTGTAGAAATACAGTATGATAGTTTACAGTAATTTTTTACAATACTGTAAACTCAAGCATTTTTTTACTGTACAATTGTGTAAAAAAAAAAAAAAAAAAATCCAAGACTGCAGTTAGATACAAGACAAGTCCTACTGTGGATTTACTGTGAAAGTAATGCAATTATTAACCTGGAATATACTGTAATTTCTAACAGTGTTTTTAACAGTGTGTGTCTGACTGCATGGCTTGAACCAAAATGCTTGTATAGGCCTAATTGGGTTTATAGTTAAGCTTGTGTATATTCTAATTTTGCACACACATGTCAAAATTAGGAACAGTGGAATGAAAAAATAGAAAACACTTGAGCGCAGCGTTTTTCGAACTAATTTCATGTGTCTGCAAAAGACATGAGAAACGTATTGTCTAGCACACGATTACGAAGAAACAGTGGAAAAGCAGCGCAGTGAAATGCGTTCTGTTCAAACGGCCTTGTCTGTGGCTTTAGGCAGGAAACATGATGACACACATTTCCTTTACACCCATTTCTCTTAATTCTTTATTCACAGATCATTTTACCCTATATATATAAAAATTTCCATATAAAAATAATTATTGTGTTTACAATCTGTTGAAAAAAGAAGAAGAGCAGAGCTATTATATAGACTCACTATATTCTTTTTCTCTCTTTTTAAAAGTTCTACAATAACAGCAGTTACAAAATCCTCAGAAAGTCAGAAAATGCCATCCAAACTGATAAGCACAGTGATTCTGTGTCAATGGATAAAAACACATCTTTGGTCTTAAGGAAAGTTGCTCCTTCAGATTCTGGGATCTACAAGTGTTTAATCAGAGCCAGGGCTGGAGGAAAGAACAGCGAAATGCAGTTTAGACTGAATATATCAGGTATTTCACTATCTATTAATAAACAAATGAACACATTTTGCATAATGTTATACATACTGTATTTTGGTTGTTGTGTAATACTCTTGTGAAATAGTGACACAGTTTTGGCTAACTGCACAAAACATACAGTTTCTGCAAGTTTCCAGTATCTATTATGATTTTTCAGTTTCAAATGCAGACAAACACTATTGTTTTACTTGTTCTTTCTATCATTTGTGTGCATTATTTCATTTGTTGAAGATCATTTCTGCTAATATAGATCTATTTGTCTCCCCAGATTGTTTGTCAACACCTTTACCCATTAACTTTGTTTTCTCCAACACTACGTTTATTAATGGATCTTGGGCAAACATTAGCATCCCTTTGACTCATGGGGATGATGATTCAGAGCTATTTGTCTTTTGGGGTTGGGTAGGAGTAGCAGTGAGTAAACTTGTCCTCAGTGCTGTGTGCATATGGGTAAGTATTTCAAAATGTAGCTAATTTAGCTCATATCTCAGCTGTTATTGTGAAAAACAATTTTTAAGCTATAAAGGTAATTAGATGTTTCTATTTTCAGGTTTTCAATGAGCTCAGAGAACTTAGAAGAAGAAGACAGACTTAAGACCAACCATTGTTTATCATCACTTTCTGTGTTTTTCCATATAGTCTATATAGACTTTCCTTACATTCTGCGAACCTGTGGAAAGACCATTGGATGGTTTAGTCATTTATCATTTTAATGATTAACCTGTTAATTTTCCTGTGAATAATACATTTAATGAAACCGTCATGATGAAACTGCATTTTAAAAATGCTGGGTTGTTTCAACTCAAATTTGGGTCAAATATGGACAAACCTATATGTTGGGTTATTTTTTAAATTACATTTTTAACCCAACGGTTGGGTTTGTCCAACCGTTGAAACAACCCAGCATATTTTAGAATGTGTATTGTTGCTCCAACTAATCTGTGCTTTATATCTGTTATATTATTTCCAGAAATGACAATACTGTCATTATTTACTCAACCATATCACTCTAAAAAATGCTGGGATAAATATGGACAAACACAAGGATTGGGTTGTTTTTACCCAGTCATTTTTTTTCAACTTGACCAGATTGGAGACTTATATTACATCTTGTGAAATAGGGCATAATAGGTGCCCTTTAATCCAACCTGCTGGGTTTGTCCATATTTAATCCAACTTGGATTGTTTTTAACCCAGCATTTTTTAGAGTGTATATTGTTCCAAACCTGTATTCTGATTAGGTATAAAAGAACAAAGTTCTATCAGACTCCAAAAGCAAAAGCACCATAGTGGTCAGTATTACTGTATATTCCAATATTTCTGAAGCCTCATATGATAGCTTTATGTGATCATGGACAGACTGATATTTAAGTCATTATTCACTCTTTAAAGCAGGGATGGACAACTCCGGTCCTGGAGGGCCAGTGTCCAGCAGAGTTTAGCTCCAACCCTAATCAAACACACCTGAACCAGCTAATCATGGTCTTTAGGATTAGTAGAAAGTTATAGGCAAGTGAGTTTTTATCAGGGATGGAGATAAACTCTGCAGGACACTGGCCCTCCAGGACCGGAGTTGTCCATCCCTGCTTTAAAGGGATAGTTCACCCAAAAATGAAAATTATCCCATAATGTCCCATAAAAGTGCATCCATCCATCATAAAAGTAATCCATACAGCTCCAGGGGGTTAATAAAGGCCTTCTGAAACAAAGTGATGCATTTTTGTAAGAAAAATATCCATAATTATAACTTTTTAAACTGTAATCACTAGCTTCCTGTAACCGCCATCCGCGCGTTCACGACAGAGTCGAGTCGTTTGTCAATACGGTCATGCATCGGGTCAGTGTTCACTCTTCCGCCGGAACTAGACTTGTGTACGGCTGTTACTGGAAGCTAGTTATTATAGTTTATAAAGTTATAAATATGGATATTTTTCTTACAAAAACACATTCCTTCACTCAAGAAGGCCTTTATTAACCCCCTTGAGTCATATGGATTACTTTTATGATGGATGTGTTTTTTTTAGGCTTCAAAAAAAAAGAAAAAGAAAAAAAGGTACCATTCACTCCCATTATAAAGCTTGGAAGAGCCAGGATATTTTTTTAATATAACTCCAATTGTGTTTGGCTCAAAGAAGATAGTCATATACACCTAGGATGGCTTGAGGGTGAGTAAATTATGGGATAATTTTCATTTTTGGGTGAACTATCCCTTTAATCACATAATTCATACAAATAAGCATTATTTATTTAGAATGACAAGAGAGGGTGAGTAAATAATGGAAGAACTTTTTTAAATCATGAGTGAACTATTGAGAGTAAAAAGTGTTAACACACATAACTTTATCCACATTTAATACACTGTAAATGAAAAATACAGAAAAGGTCTGCACTCTAAAACACTCGTTACACACAGGAGATGACAAACGTTTCGGCTCTTTGCCTTCGTCTGTGACAATTTCTCTCACTCTCAGTAATAATATAGAAAATACACTGCAAGTCTTCAGGTGATCATGATCATAATAATCAGATAATCAGACCACAGACTCCAGTTTAAGTCCATCTGGAAAGACAAATCATAATTAAAAACAATACTGGGAACAGTTACACATCAGGCAAACTACACTGTAAATTAAAAAAAAAACTCTTCATTCCGGATTTATACCAGTGTTATTTTAGTATTTTATATATATATATAATATAATATACTATTATATGTATATACTATTAGTATTTATTAATATTTTGAATGAGCTCTTTTTAGTTTAAATTTGAGGAATTTTATTATGCTTTTGTCATTATTATTTTTTAATATAATATTTTGTAAAATATTTTAAAATGTTTTGTATATTTCAATTTATATTTATTTTTATTTCAGTTTTATTCATTTTATTTTAATTTACGAAAACAATTTGTAATAGTTTTAGTTAAAAATACCACTGCTTCTTACAGTACTTAAATATATTATATAAATACATTTGTATCCGTATTACTGCTTTAAATTAACCAGTAGTATAGGGTTAATGACCTAGGTTAGCATTTATAAATGCATGTGTTTGATTACATTTGTGTGGGCGTTGTAGTCTGTGTTGATTTACTTTCTGAACTTTCTGTTCCAGTATCTTACACCTCAATTGAGGCCACTTTTGAGGGCATTAAAACCCAGGACCAATCCACCTAAATCCACCTGCTCCGTTTCTTCCTCCAGGCCATAGGCCTATCTATCACTATCAGAAACAAGGATTTAGCTGCCATTACTCTCTGAGACCAATCCCGTCCGCAGAACACTCTAGTTAAAGGAATATTCCAAGTTTAATACAAGCTCTACCGACAGCATTTGCTTTTATCGTTTCTTTTGTTTGTTTTTAGGTCTATGTGTTTTGCACCAGTTGTTGTAAAAGTCATACTTAGTAAAATCTAAACCTTCAACCGACAATATTTTCAGCAGCAAGAGAGAAGTTGTTGGCCAGTAGATGGCAGCAAATTCAGTGCCTTAAACTCCTTCGATTAATGAAGTGAATGTGAAATTACTCTATAGCTCCCTCTTGTGTTGAATGGTTGTGGATATAAATTAAAACTAAATAAATTGACTTGCTTAATGTGCGTTGCTGTCCTTATTGTGAACAATTCATCGGTGGATGTTACTCCAAAGTTACAAAAAAAAATTGTTTGTAACCTTTACACAGTACATATGAAAGAACGTCGTCTGAAACAGCTTTTCTTTTCTTTTGACATCATTCATGTTGGTGGCTATTAGATCATTTAACCAGTAGCCAGAAAACTATTCAGTTATTGTTTTTAGCAAACCAACATTCGTTTTGGCTCCATTCAGGTATGTTATTTTTCACAGTTGTTTCCCACAACATATTTTCCACATTGAATTAGGATAGTTCTTCTGTTACACACCAGCAATTGAGAATTGTGCACAATGACTTAGTTCCACGGAGTTCAAACACAGAAAGGACCAAAGAATTTAATTTGATGTTTGCTTCATTCTAAAGAGTAAAAAAGATTCTGCATCCTTTGAAAGGCGAATGCGTCACAGGCTGTCACAATTCGAATGCAGCCTACAAATGCGTCCTTTTTTTCCTAGAATAAGGTCTGTGGTAAACATAAGTTAACGATACATGGACGTTTTGCTCTACAACGTAAATTACAAACACACACTCAAACACTCTTTATCTAGTAACGTATTATTTAAACAACAACAACGGCTTCAAAATCCATATTTTCGATATGGGTGTGTAAACAAGCATCGTCAACTTACCACAGTCCATACTTTACTCATAGGCTAAATTGAAAAACCCCATAGGAAAATCTCAAGGGAACCACTGGTAAATAAGTCTTCTGTGTTTTGAAGTCATTCATGCACCACTCTATTGGGACACAGCTAATGTTTGGCTGTTTTATTTGGAACAATAAGAACATTTTATTCAAGAATAAGTCTCTGTTTTATGATAGTTGGTTCAATAATGGTTTATTTTTGGTGGAGCAGTTGTTTAATGAGAAAGGTCTTTTGTTCAGTTTGTTTGTTGTTTTGTGCTTTGTTTCCTTTGTATTTTTGTGATTAGTGATGTATGCTTATTCTTCTGTATGTATGTTCTGTATGTTCTGTGAAATAAGAAATAAAAAACAAACAAACTAACTAATGTTTAGCACCGCAATGCGGAGTTAATAACACTGCTGAGTTTTATAACCCCGGGATTAAAAGCGGGTTTTATAATTACGATAACCCAGAGTTATGTGCAGTATGAAAAGCCCTAGTATGGACGAAGGGCTGATGTTCTGTCTCTCAGATCACTGTCATGGAATTTTTGCCAACTCTCATGTACTGTACTCTCAAGTAACATTGCTGATGTTCATAGAAACCCAATGGCCTTCCCCCTGCCATGGAGGTGGTGTTGTGTGTTTAAGGCACAAAATATGAATTTTGTGCCATTATTGACCCCTGTGGTTATTAGTCGTAAATTTGCTTTGGGGTTCACATCAGAGCATAAAGGATGCCAATTACACAAGCTAAACTCCAAGACATCATATGAATCATAGGATACAGCCTGTTCTCCCTCCAGCACCAGTCCAATTAAGGTCCAAAAGGAGTGAAGGCAAGATCATTAACATCATTAGCTTTTGGCCCTGATTAATAAGTGATTAACATTCCTGTGCTGTATTATGTTCTTGTTTTTCCCTTTGATTCATATGGATTGTCTCTGTGTCCCTGTTACATTAGTGGCCTTAAGGGGTGTTCAACCTTCAAATGCATCATATAGCTCATCTGGTAGAGCTCAGCATGGGTTTGATTCACAGTCATTGCATTTACTGATAAAAGTATCTGCCTATTCAACTTACAGAAAAAGTGTAACTGACGCGACGCCAGTTTACACTTTCCTTTTCTTTGCCAGGCGGTCTGGCAGAAGCTAGATATTTTACTTCATAACTTGTTTATATATATATATACATATATATTTTACACAAAGACGTCCCTTCACTTCAGAAGGCCTTTATTAACGCCCCGGGGCCATGTGGAGTACACATGATGGATGGATATGGATGGAGACACTTTGTTCAGCTCAGTTTTCATTTTGTTTGGGGACATTCCATAGACATATAGATTTGTATTCTGTAAAAATTCTATCCCTAAACCCTAACCTTACTCCTAAACCTACCCATCACAGAATGTTCTGCATTTTTAGATTTTAAAAAACATCACCTAGTATAATTTATAAGCTGTTGTCTTGTGAGGATTAAAATTTTGCGGATATTGCCATCTTTGTGGGGACATTTTGTCCTCATAACATAGGGTCAGTGTTGGGTGTGACGTTACGTTACGTAATTAAATTAGCCTACCTATCCCCTGAAAAAGTAAAGTAAGGGATTGCTGTTCATTTTTAATTACAGTTACTTATAATGTACCTGCGTTACATACTGTAAATTATTTCAGCAGTTCTGTATAAATCAATATTGAATTTAAAATTTAAATTTGTCATCTAAAGGTAAAAGTGAACGCTGCCTCTTTAAAGTCGTTAGCTGTAGTGCAGTTGCGCGTGAGTTCGCAACTTCGCACCAGTTGTCTGAAGATGTCGTCAGAAGGGAGTGGCTGTTTTGCAGAATGGAAATATTCCAATTACTTCAGTTTTTGGCAACAGGTAGGCAAGAACATTACGGTAAAATATAAGCTATATATGTCCTAGGGAGAAAAAACTGCGCGCGCGCTCTGAGAGACGGTATTCAGTCAGTGCGCTCTAGACCAAAGCGCGCACACATAGCCGCCTCTCGCGAGTGTCAGATTTTCACGGGTTATTTCACATAAACGTTCAAATACACACACACAGTTATGTCAAAATGCCCGTCTTGGTGTATATTCGCGTTGGTTATGTGAATGTGAACAGCATGTGTAACATCATATTGTCTCCGTCTATTAGGTCTTAGTGATAGCAGCCTTTAAAACATGCTACTCTCTACTATTGGCTGTTTGTATTATAAATGATAATCAAACAACAAAAGAAAAGCTTTAATAAGGATTAATCTATATTTAATTTATACAGTTATGATTATGCAGAGTTATTTTATATTTGATTATTCAATTTCTGTGGTATTTTTACTAACTAGCTACTATTAGACCTACTTGAAAAAATATATAGCTTAGTTTTATTTGTATCTTTAAATGTTTTTACCGTGGTATCGAGTATTGTGTATGTTTTAATAAAGCTAAAATGTTTTTAAAAGCTATAAAAGGCTAAACTTTTCCATGTTTGACTCATATTTAAATTATTAAAAGAGTTCTATTATCTATCCGGTCAAGGTTTATAGGGATTTTAAGAATTAATTAGTAATGAGTTGAATTACTTATTGAGTAATTAAATTACTTTTCAGACAGAGTAATTAGAAAAGGATTTTAAATACAACATTGACGATGTAATTAGTAATTAGTAATTAATAACTTTTTTGAAGTAACTTACCCAACACTGCGCAGGGTATACCTGAACCCCCCCCCCCCCCCATACACACACGCACACACACACATCTTCTAAATACACAAACTGTAAATCATGGCTTCAGGTTTCCCACATGAAGGAACAGAGAACACTATGATTATGCTAAACTCTTTTATTTTGCTGTTTGCAGATAATTGTTGAAGCTTGTGGCTACACATACAAGTCAAGTGCTAAATCTCATGCACTAAAAGTGTTAATAGAGTGGCAAGCACAGTCCAAATAACATTGCAATGAGACTCAATACAAAAAGGTCAGCTAAATAAGCAGAATATCAAACTTAAACCACTTCATACCCATAAAAAAGCTAAACTATAATGCTGTTCAGTGGATTAAGAGGGATATTTGGTCAGAGCCTTGTGGGCAGCACTCTGTTACACAGTGTGGTTGTGCTTTGGGCAACCTGAGTTTAAATCCTGCCTTTCTGATCCTCTCTCACTTCCATATCAGAATAAAAGGCAAAAACACCAAAAATGAGGGATATTTGGTGTTGAAACTGACATGCTTAGTTGGCTATTGCTCATTTCCCAGTTACATTCCACCACTGAACGGCAGCTTTGACAGCTAAATGATCCACACAAGCGGACTGGAGCAGCTGGGCTGAGTTAGACTGCATATTGCAGTCAAAGCAACAAAGTAAGAGACACCTCAAAAATTGATGCAGTCATATGTGTAGGAAGTGCCCTAACTTTCCAAAAAAAGCAAGTTTCACCACAGGACTGTTTTCACTTCAGATTTCACTTCAGCAACGTTGAACACAAGCATTTACACACCATTATCAGACAGAATGGTCCGAACACTGTCACAGATACCTAAAATATACTATTTACACATTTTAAAAATACCGTACCATGGGGTCTAAAAGTGTGATACCACTAGTAAAAATGTTATTCTTCTTTATTATAATTCTTATTATTTGGTTTGTCCTCCTTTTGCACTCAAGCTGCATGAACGCCACAAATTTGTTTCAAACAAATCATGTGATCCAGCATAAATTGGGATGATCCAAACAGCATCTTGTGCTTCAACAACCCGTTCCCATGAGAACACATAACTATTTTATGTTTTGGCAAATTCTTGACAGTTTGATTTGTACAAAATGTATGATTTTTAAGAAAAAATAAGCAGATCATACACCAATTTGCCAAAACGTAAAATATATGTATTGCCATGAGAGTGCCTTGGCTTCAATGAAAGAACATCTAACCTTCTGTATAGAGTCACATGATCAATGTCATTAATTTGTCACCTAGAAATAATGTAGAGTTTCAAATATTTATTCATACCATAATTTTGTATATACTATAGTATGTATACCTGTTTATTTCCTTAAAATTTCTTTAAAATTAAAAATGAATTATAACAAAATTCATTAAAACTAAATCCATAAAACGATTCCGTGATGGGAACCCCTATATATGAAGCACCCGACAGAAACCTTTAAGATTCTATATAGAATCTTTTCCAAGAGTGTGTAACAAATAATTGATCTTCCCTATTCATAGGTCACATTCAATTTACCCTCCAGTTCACTGATTTTCTTACAGCACTTGAGCTTTCCCGTTTTAAAGCTTTCCTTTCTTACCCTTATCTCAGGATGTGCAACATTATCATGACCACCAAGCTTTGGCATCTTACATCAAGGTAAACATTTTCTTTACATATCCAGATTTGTTTCAAATCAGACATTCTGTACTAATGTCTAAAGTGAAGGTTGGCAGCCAAAACAGCAGAGTATCTCCTTAAAAGTCTTCCTCATTTCCAGGCTGCGGCAGGCGTAGATGAGGGGGTCAATCACAGAGTTGCACATAATGAGGACCAGGTACGTGGTGAAGTGGGACATGTAGCAGAGGCAGAGCGGATGGTACGGACACGACACCAGCAGAATGAGGTGGAGGAAAAAGGGCGCCCAGCAACACACAAACACTCCGAGGAGGATGGAGATGGTCACGGCTCCCTTCATGCAGCTGTGTTGACGTGGGGCCGGGTTTCCAGCGGCAGCTGCTGCTGGGGGTAATGCAGCGATTCTCTGGACATGAAGTCTGGCGAGAAGAAACATGTGTACGTAGAGAGTTGCCATGAGAACCAGCATGGCAAAGAACATTGTGATTAGACACACGATCACGGTCTTGCTCTCAGAGTACACTATAAAGACGATCCCACAAACCACACACACCAGCCAGATCGCAGCGATTGCGACCAGCGCTCTACGTACAGTCACTATGCTGTGGTAGCGTAAGGCGTAGAAAATTGTGACGTAGCGGTCGACGGCAATGGCCAGAAGGTTGCAAATGGACGCCACAAGAGAAATGCAGATCATTGAGTCAAACACATTGTCCATCAAACGTACAAAATAATCACTGGCCACCAAAATGCGACTGTTTAGTACTGCAATGACAATGGTCTCCAGAGAGTTCGATACACTTACCAACATGTCCGCAGCAGCCAGGCTGCACAAGAAAAAGTACATTGGAGAGTGAAGGTTTTTGTTTTTGACCACAGCCGAGATGACGAGTATGTTCTCCAGAAGACTCACAATACCCAAGGTGAGAAAAACCTCTGCCTGGATCTGGACCTGCTCGCACAGCGCCCCTGCTGGAGGATCCACAGTACTGACATTAGAAGGCAAAGATGTGCTGTTAGCAGGTTTCTGTCCTTTAAGAAATTGCAAGTATGAGTTGTTCATCAGGATTTGTGAAGATAAAGAGATGGGGAAGAACAGACAACAGGTGAGAGATGGAAATTAGAGAGGAAACAAAAAATTCAAGCAATAAAAGAATAGGCTAATAAAGAGTAATAAAACTGATTCAGATGATGGGATGAACAATAATAAAAGAAGCTTAGAGCTGCAGATGTAATTGAAGAATCAGATGTTGCAGTTCTCCAGATGTCTTTGAAAATCCTCTGCTGCTTTTGTTGGAGATGCTCCTGAAGAGATGCTCTGTGATTCAGAGGCTCGGAGCAAATGGACTCACTCACAGCCACTGGCTGTACGTCAGCAGATGCAGCCTCCGCCTGCTCTTTGTGTGTTTGCTTAAGATTTTAAATGAAAGATGTGGGTACAAACACACGCATTCATAGTGCATGGCAACAGGCAAGTATGTGCGTTCTGTGAAAATCATATTTTTTAAATCATATTTTTTCCAAAGTTATCTTTCAGGACAAACAATAACTGTCACATTTAGGTTTTTAATAATGTTTATATGTTATATTAACCCTCTAATACATATATACTTCAGTGGATAAAATGCGTCATATTTATTTGTCATTGTGTATGTATTTATGACAATACATTGAAATATGCTAATGAAAGCTGTGTGTGAAGCACCAAGTGAGTCCTGAAGCGCGTTTAGGAATCTGTCCATCTAGCTCATGTTTACGTAGTAAAATAACACACTACTTTTAAAAACTGTAAGAGTAAAAGAATGGGAGGCATTTTTAAAGGTTGCACTTCTTGTAACTTAAAGTCTCTTCTCTGGACAGAACCTTACCTCAATAGCAAACCACAATGATCCAATCAATTCCCGATGGACAAAATCAAGTCCTGCCCTACATTTTTTCAGATTTTTGAGAAACCATTTCACTCGGATATACAGTACTGTGCAAAAGTCTTAGGTCACCACCAGCTTTGATGTTTTAGCAATGTTTTAATGACCATCCATATTTATTTTTTGGTCTTTATTACGATACAAACAGAAAATGCAGGAAATATGTACACAAAATGTAAAACAAATTCAGAACAAAATGGCTTTTTTAAGCGAAAATCAGTATTTAGTGTGACTACAGACCTCCTGGACTTCTTTCATTTTCTCAAAGAAGAAAATCTGAGAAACTTCTCATCATATTTTGAAAGTTTTCTTGGCTTTCCAGTCCTTTTCCATTCCATTTAGGTTTAAAGGGAACCCCTGGTGTTAAGACTTGTATGGCTTAATATGATGTAAATGATGTCTCTTACTGAAATATGTAGAAAACCCATGAACGATTTCCGTTATTTAAGAAATCCATGACATATTTGGACAATGGGTGGCGCCATTTTGTTCAGGTGCACAGTGCGTTCTATGTCGATGACGTCAAATGGTTGCACTCACTGCTCTACTGACACTGTCCTATTGCTATTTTTACTGCAACACAACTCAGAATATAATATACGATGCCACATTGTGCAGCTTTTGGTTGTAATTTCAGTCGATGAGCCACAAGAGAAGCGATGTGAGTCTTTACTACTTTACTAGCGATAAGAGGAGAAAAGAATGGGAGGTTGCAAAGAATGTCGACGAATAAAACTTCCTAAAGATGTTTGTTCTCTTGTTCCTTTGTTCTCTTTACTGGTCAAGACTTATCTTCACTAGCCCTGGTGCCTGGGGCACAAATTCTTTCTGGTGACAACAAACCCACCCAATTGATACTCAAAACTAGCCCAGTCATGTTTCAGGGGGTAAAAATCAGCATTTTTTGGCGGGGTTCCCCTAGTAAAATTTGCATTCCAGGGGATAAAAAAATCACGTTATTGGGGTTCTTCAACCCGCGGACATAGTAGCCCAATTTCGCGGCCTATAGAAGTTTTTTTTTTTTTTTATCAGTTTTTAATACTGCAGGCAAATTTCCTGTATTTTCTAGTTATATTCTAATAAACACTGTAAAAAATGTACTGTTGAATTTACAGGAATTTACTGGCAAAAAAGTTGCCAATAAAATCCTGTAAAATAGTTGTTCATTGCTGTAAAATGGATTACAGTATAATACTGTTAATCAATTTACAGTATATTGTTGTTTGTGAAATACAGTATTTTTTTTTTACAAGATTATAAAATTGAACTTGTAGTATTACAGTATTTTTTTGTAATTGCACTGAATTACAGTATTTACCTGGCAACTAAAGTTGCCAATAAAATCCTGTAAATGCTCCAAAAGGCAAGATGTTGCTGTAATCGTTATACTTTAAAAATACTGTAAATAATTATTTTAACAGTAAACTGTACTCTATTATTTACCATTATATTGATGTAAATGCATTAAAATAAACATTTAAAAAATCATCAAACCAAGCTGTTGTAAGAAAAATATTTATTGAAATTAACAGCAAATTACTGCAAGACTTTCATTGGTAACATCAACAAAAATGGCATTATGGTACCAAAACAGTATTTTTATTTTTTTTTTTCTGTTATACATGTTGTCAAACACAAATGACAGCATTCTATCTGAAACACCTGATGTTAATAAGCAGAATCATTGAAGAAACAACAAGAGAAAAAGAGAGAGACACAACAACTACAACTGACTTCCAGCCATTAAACATTGTTACACTTATTATTAACCAGTTTGATTTTATTTCTGTCATACATCAACAAAAGTTCTTATTGAGAATTAACAGATGTTTAGATGTTAATGTTTTAATGAAAGTTTAGTTTGAAGTCACCATGATGGTGAAAAGCATTTCCTTTAGTTGGGCTCTTGTTTATTAACAGTAATTTATCTCTGGTTGCTCCAACTCTTAACTGTAAATTAATTTACAGTTGACCTGGAAAAATACTGTTAACAACTGTATTACTCTTTTTGACCCATAATGCATTGCAAAATACAGTAATAACTTGTAAAATGGTAAAATAGCAAGTTTCTGTAGAATTTTGCTGTAAAAACTACAGCAATTTGTTACAGTGAATATTCTAATATTCTAATTCTAATTGTATATGGTCATTATACCATTGCTAAAACAACATCTAATGGTGGCCTAAGACATTTGTGCTGTACTGTAAGTCACAAGAGGGAAGAAAAGACTATCACAACATCCTTTTTTGATGCCAACTTTAACACTAAAAACAGTGCTCGTGTTCAAAAATAGTCAAATACATCCGTCTGGCGTTTTTTTTGTCACAGAAAAATAATTACAAAGCAGTGCACTGGAACGCAAAAATGTCTTCTTTACGAACTGCCTTTGAGCTCTTGCATGGAAGTGATTTTGTAATCACTTGATTTTGCATAGACTTGTTAGTGCACTGCTGTGATAGAAATATGTCCTTGTAGAACTGTAGACATTTTCTCCACTTCAGAAAAAAAAAAAATCTGTTCTCTCATACCATGCTGCAGTATCCAGAGCTGTATTTATTTCACTAACACAAGCTTTTAATTGTGAAACCTTGAGGAGAGACACGTTGCAATGCATGAAACGCTGTGTTTGTGAATGTGAGAGTGGTTTATGTGTGGGTCCATGTGATGAGTCTATTCCCACAGGATATTGATTGATTTTTTCACATCTCAACACCTGCTTCATTGACTTCATGACAAGTTCTAGACCAGACTGTTGCACATGGTGCACCATTCACACTCCAGCAGATAATCATTTATCAATACATCTGACTCTGATTGGTGCCTTCTCAGAAAAAAACAAACAGGAAGAAAACAACAGCTAAATGTATCAGTTAATCTAAGAGTACCATGTTGTTGACGGGAGAGATGTATCATATTAAACTGAATAAATAAATAAAGGAACCTGACTAATATACAGCAATTCAGTCAGAATGAATGGAGCTTTGGGTTCATTTTTTAGACATTTTATTATCTGTAACTCTCCACTGGATAAATCCATCAAGGACAAACCAGCCTCAGCTTGAATATTTAAACTGAATATGTAACTAGAGGTCCAAGAGTACAACAAGGTCAGGGTTAAAGAATACTGATGATGTTTAAACTCAGTTTGGGCATTCACTACATTGCCTGAGGAATACAAATCCAGATTTACAGTTTTTTTCCCCATGGAAGTAGCCCAACAGGTGGGTGGACAAAGCACAAGGAGGTGTCCAGGTCACATTTTACCCCAAAAATCAAAAGAAAAAAGAAAGAAAAATAATGTCTATTATTAAGATTGTTACATACATTTTGAAATTGTACAGGACATTTAAAGGCACAATATGTAAGATTTTTGGATTATAATATCCAACAACCACTAGAACAATGTTATATATTTTATATAGTTTTTTATATGTTATATAGACGCTTATATTATGTGTTTTATTAGACAGGTGAGCAACTGTTTGGATACCTTTATCGACAGAAAACTAATCATCATTACAGTTGTGGCCAGAATTATTAGACCCCTTCCTAAATATGATCAGAGATGACTCTAAAAATAAATCTGCATTGTTTATCCTTTTGATCTTTAATTCATAAAATTAGCAAAAATCTAACCTTTCATTGAAGGAAAAGAATAGAAAGTGGGGGGGGAAATAACATTATGAAATAAATGTTTTTCTCCAAAACACGTTGCCCACAATTATTAGCACCCTTTTATTCAATACTTTTTGCAACCTCCTTTTGCCAAGAGAACAGCTCTGAGTCTTCTTCTATAACGCCTGATGAGTTTGGAGAACACCTGACAAGAGATCAGAGACCATTCCTCCATACAGAATCTCTCCAGATCCTTCAGATTCCAGCTCCATGATGGTGCTTCTTCTCTTCAGTTCACTCCACTCATTTTCTTTAGGGTTCAGGTCAGGGGACTGGGATGGCCATGGCAGAAGCTTCATTTTGTGCTCAGTGACACATTTTTGTGCTGGTTTTGATGTTTGTTTTGGATCATTGTCCCGACGGATGATCCAACCACAGCCCATTATAAGATTTCTAGCAGAAGCGGTCAGGTTTTGATTTTTTATCTGTTGGTATTTGATAGAATCCATGATACGATATATCTGAACAAGTTGTCCAGGACCTCCAGCAGAAAAATAGGCCCACAACATTAAAGATCCAGCAGTATATTTAACCGTGGACATGGAGCACTTTTTATCCATGTGTGCACCAAACCCATCTGGTGGGTTTGCTGCCAAAAAGCTATTTTTTTTAGTTTCATCTCACCATAGAAGCTCGTCCCGTTTGAAGATCCAGTCATGTCTGACAACTGAATATGTTGGTGATTGTTTCTGGATGAGAGCAGAGGATTTTTCTTGAAACCCTCCCGAACAACTTGTGGGGATGTAGGTGCTTTTGATAATTTTTTTTAGGCTTTCTGAGATTCAAGACTCAACTAATCTCTGCAATTCTCCAGCTGTGATCCTTGGAGAGTCTTTGGCCCCTTAAACATTCCTCCTCACTGCGCATTAGGATGATTTAGACACGCGTCCTCTTCCAGGCAGATTTGTAACATCTTTAGTTGATTGGAACTTCTCAATTATTGCCCTGATAGTGGAAATGGGGATTTTCAATGCTTCAGCTATTTTCTTACAGCCACTTTCTATTTTGTGAAGCTCGACAATCATTTGCTACACATCATAACTATATTCTTTGGTTTTACTCATTGTGATGAATGATTAAGGGAATTTGGCCTTTGTGTTTCCTCATGTTTATATTCCTGTGGAACAGGAAGTCATGGCTGGACAATTTCATGTTCATGATCACCCCGGTGAGCTAAAACAATTTAAATATGAATGGGAATATACTTCAGAGATATTTTACTCATAAAAAATTCTAGGGGTGCTAATAATTGTGGGCAACGTGTTTTGGAGAAAAACATTTATTTCTTAATGTTATTTTCCCCCCACTTTCAATTCTTTTCCTTCAATGAAAGGTTAGATTTTTGCTAATTTTATGAATTAAAGATCAAAAGGATAAACAATGCAGATTTATTTTTAGAGTCATCTCTGATCATATTTAGGAAGGGGTCTAATAATTCTGGCCACAACTGTATATAGCTTGACATGGTTAGTCTTATTGTTTGAGTCTATTGTATTCATAATTTACCGCGAGTAACATGTTTGTGCCCAAAAAGTACATCAGA
Source organism: Megalobrama amblycephala (assembly GCF_018812025.1). Taxonomy (NCBI): domain Eukaryota; kingdom Metazoa; phylum Chordata; class Actinopteri; order Cypriniformes; family Xenocyprididae; genus Megalobrama; species Megalobrama amblycephala. The sequence continues at coordinate 22,805,267 of NC_063055.1, read as the reverse complement.
CAACACTATTTTGTCAAGTGGCTAACATAGCATAATTAGAAAAAGCTTTATTTGTAGTAACAGTAATAGAGCATTTTCTCAACCAAACGTTTTAAAATGAATCGCATGCCATAGCAAAACAAGTCATCCAGCTTTCATTAATATGATATCGATCTAGCTTACTGTAATGTGCAACAAGTGTCTCATATGACTTATAACATAACTTTCACACACTCAAATGTATTTTTAGTATGATTGTTTTGACCAAGTAAAACAGCGCTGTGTTACCCCACAATTTTAATTAATCAAATAAAGTGACCTGTATTCAGCATTTGTGGCTGTTTCATTACAATGAAAAAAATCATGTGAATTTAAGTGATCAAACATAAGTGTAACAAAGTTCAAGTTCAGGGAAGAAGTGAGTGTTAAACGTAATCTTACACACGTGTCTACACCGGACGATAGAATCCATTATAATCAGTGATATCGCGTGACTCGACGTGACACAAATTCACGGTTTCTGATGTAGTACAAGTGCTTTGCAACGTTCGGTTTGTCGCGTTCAGTGTAGACAGCTTATTTGGAGTGGCGCAACACGACAACGGTTGCGTCTGGTGTAAACACGGTGTTAAAATATGCAAAACAACAAAACGAGCAGCACCTGCCAACTGCAGCATATAAGCATAATAAAAACAGCAACATAAAATGTTCCAGGCTCTCGGCGCCACCCTGCCTCATACCACGATAACTAGGGATGTAACGATTCACTCAACTCAGGATTCGATTCGATTCACGATATTGGTTTCACGATACGATTTCCTCACGTTTTTCTTTTTTCTTTTTCTCAGACAAAATGCAGCATATTTATTTGTGAAATTGAATGATACTGTATCTTTATAACAAACCTGAATTGATGTTTAAAAAATTCCTAAATCAAATAAATAAATAAATGAATAATACAAATAAAAGAAATCTCTTCATATGAGTACATGAAAAAGATGTTTATTTGCTCTATTACATTCTGAACTATCTGTATCCATTTAAAATGAGAGGAAACCTTTTTAATCACGATCCCAACAAAGATGCTACATACATGCAGCATGCAGTTTTTAATTTAAATTAGATTACATACTTTTTAACATTTGAAGAAAAAAATGTTGAGACTTTCACTTTGTGAAATTATGCTACATAAAACTTCATAACAGCAGACGGGCTGCATGAGAATGCAAATTCACTGTCTTGACAGCAAGTGGCTCTTATGGAACAGCGGCAATACAGCGCTTCCTTGGTTACCGCTGTAAACAAAGCAGCGCTGCGCTCTTAAAAAAACGATTTTAAAATGCATTGTACGGAATTAAGATGAAAAGAAAATACCATCTAAACTTTTCTGAACCCAGTCAGCTCTTCTCAGATATAACCCCGCCCCCCCCAAATGTATCGCGATTCATTAAGCATCTCAACCGACTTGAATCGTCACATATTTTAATCGATTTTCAACTGGTTCCAGATGCATCGTTACATCCCTGACAATAACGTTAATAAAACTTTAATACATTAGCTCATCTATGAACACAATTTCTGCTTGAGTCCTGTCGGATTGCTTTCCATTGGCTGTGGAAATGAAGATGACAGCTCCAATGATTCCACACTTATTCAGGGCGTCATCAAGCTTCGCCATTGTTATTGTTTTGAATAAGCGACCTCTAATGGCGAAACTTACATACTGTGCCTTTAATGGGTTAGTTCACCCAAAAATGAAAATTCTGTCATTAATTACTCACCCTCATGTCGTTCCACACCAGTAAGACCTTCAGTCATCTTCGAAACACAAATTAAGATGTTTTTGACACATCACTTCATAACATTAAGGTTGAACCACTGTAATCATGTGGGCTTTTTTTAATGATGTCTTCACTACCTCTGAAAAGTGGTAATTAAATTGCTGTCTATGGAGGGGTCAGAGAGCTCACGGATTTCATCAAAAATATATAAATTTGTGTTCCAAAGATGAATGGAGGTCTTACAGGTTTGGAATGACATGCGGTTTAGTAAACTAACCCTAATTAATGAGAATTTTCATTTTTGTGTGAACTAACAGTATAAGCTCATTTTACCCCCAAAATGCAGTTTTTATTCAAACTGCTGTAGCAAGAAAAAGCCTTTGTTACACTGCCTAATAATTAATCACATTTTTTTTTCTTCCATGAAATAATTGCAAAACACTATTTGTATACTGTTATACACTGAATAGGTGACAGGAATCAATTAAAAAATATGGTAACACTTTAAATAAGGTTCATTAGTTAAATATTAGTTAATGTATTAACTGACATGAACTAACTATATGCAATACATTTGTTACTGTATTTACTCTTCGTTAACGTTAGTTAATGAAAATACAGTTGTTCATTGTTTGTTCATGTTAGTTCACAGTGCATTAACTAATGTTAAGATTTTAATAATGTATTAGTAAATGTTGAAATTATCATTAACAAAGATTAATAAATGCTGTATAAGAGCATTTCATTATTAGTTCATGTTAACTAATGTTGTTAACTAATGTTAACTAATGAACCTTATTGTAAAGTGTTACCAAAAATACAATATCAGACACGCCGGACACACCACAATAAAGATTTAACCATCTTCAGAACTGCCTGGACATTTTTTATTTCTTACAATCCTCATCTTACACTGTGGTACTCAATTCTTGTCCATGTAAATCCCTGTTATTCAGTGCACACCTGTCAGAACGTGTAGCTGTGGGGAGGAATATAACCTTTGCTCAGGAGTCTACTCGTGTCTTAATCAAATCCCCCTGACTTGCACCTTTCTCTGACTCATGGAGCACATGGTAAAGCTTTTGTCTCCAGGGGACATGGAATAGTTCATGGACAGGACATCTTTGAGGTTTTACTGTAGATATGTCCATGGTATAATACTGTATAACAGTACATTTAGTCTCAGAGGTGCATGTTTTTGTAACTGCTTAGAATTACTGACAAGTTTCTGAGTTAAGGTCTCTTACAAAATGACTTTTTTTAAAGAGTGGCTCATTTTTACACTGTGCAAAGCTATTGAGAATCACTGTGCAGATTTTGTGCAGCCAGAGGCACTATTTCATAAAGGATAGGTTTAACTAAAACCCTTCTCTCATTACATTATCCATATTACACAATTTCATGATATTTCATCACATTTACTTTATTTTTGCTAAATGTGCAAAATATTTTGTTTATATGTGTATGTAAATAAGCCTGTGAATGAATAAAATGATGTTGTCTATGTGTAAGTTTGTTTGCTAAAACAGTGCCACGGTTCTCAAACCCTGAATGACTCACTTTTACAAAGGTTTTTGCATTAAACTTTTACATTTATGTGGGTGTATTTAACAGTCACTTCGCATTATTAGTTAGTTCCATGACCCTTGCCCAGTGCCCACACACGAACCTGCAAAAATACAGATCCAGAAAGACTTTGTTAAATGTTCTTTGTGAATTAAAGCCGTTTTCCGCACAAATCGCCTTTTCTTTAAAAGACTTTAAGTAGTTTAAGCAGCAGTGCATGTGCTTTATTTCACCAAGCCTTTAAAGATGATACAACTGATTTGCCCCGTTCAGTATTTTCAAATGATTATGGTTATGAATATTACAATAAAATCTACAATCATTTCCATGTTTTCTCTCATACTTACACAACCTTACATCTTAGCCAGTTTCATTTTAATGAGCACATATCACTGGTGGGAGATCAGACAGAGTTGATCATTTGTCCACTAGAGGGTGTAAGTGAAGTATGGGCAAAATGCGAATTTGGGATTAATTGGGGGGGTTAATTATTTTTTATTTTTTATAAAAAATAATACTGGTCTGTAAATTGAATAGTTAGAATATGGTGCACTTTTATTTCAAATTATGTTTTTTTGTTTATGGTTTTAGTTTTAGTTAATAAAACAAAAATGTTCTTGATACATCATATTAACGCTCAAGGACGTATAACCTGATCTTCATATCTCATGAGTAAGAGAGTCATTCTCATACTGTATGTGCCCTTTAGAGCAAAACAGATGTTGATCTGTGTAAATATATGAAGAGAGCAATGACAGTGACATTTAAAGAAAATGTCATTGTTTTTCAAAGAAAGCAGACTGAACATGAAATTGAGCCATGTTTCACCTCCTCTTCTGATCTATTTTTCTTTGCACTGGGCTTTTATGAATTTTTCCCCCCAGCAGATTCAATCAGTAGAATGATTTATTTTCTTAATCAAACAAATGATACTGGATAAAAGGGTCTTTATAGCATAATAAGAGAAGATTATGGTAAAATTGGGCTCCATCATCAAAAAATCCTCTTTTCTTGGAGCACCTTGTCTTACTCGTTTATGTTCTAAGAGGCAGGTTTTCTTTCGCGTGTAGACGCTCTCAAGTTAATTAATGTACTCATGCATGTACCTTATATGTGTTGTTCTGTAATATCTATTGTTTAACTGTATGCTAGTTGTTGCTGCTGTTTTGCTGCCTATAGGCAAAAATAAGGCTGAGAGATGCAATATTAGATTAAAGCAATAAGATTTTGTTATCTGGTAAGTAAACATTTCTCGTAATTCCAAACAACATTTATCATTCATTTAGTAATGTTATACCAAGAGAAAATATAATACAATTAAAAAAACAGACAGACAGAGCCATAAGGCTCAGCAGACATCACAGTGCTTAAGAACTCACTCTGCATTTGTTGGTCAGTTTGAGAGTTTTTGGTTTAAGAATATGGAACGGGAAATTTTCAGGAATCTTAAAGCTAAAGTGTATCGTTTTTCCATGTTAAAATACTTTCCAATTTCAGCTTAATATGCACAGATAACTAGTCAACCAGTTTGAATCCCCTAAAAATTGAAAACACCGTGGCTCTTTTGAAACATGCTCTGTTTTTTATGAACATCTTGACATGGTTCAACCAATGGAATACAAGAGCATTCTTGAACACATTCAGTTTCATTTAAAGGTGCTAAAGAGGATTTTTTTGTCGACTGAGAAACCAAAGACTTGTTAGTGAGTTTTTGAAATGAGTGCATGCGTAAGAACAACCCCCCTACTTCACAGCTCATTTCAAGGGAACGCCTCCCAAAACTCGTGCACGAGTATTGGAACACGAGTGTTTACCACCAGCATTCGTTGTGTCGTGTCGTGGATTCATTATGTTGGACTCACCGCAGGTAACTCATAATCTGCAGTTGTTATTCCTGTCTCCTGACAAAAACATTGCATGCAGCGCCTGTGGAGTGTGGAAAGTTACTGGAGCGCGCAGCCGCGGTCATCTCTCACAAGGAACGTCATGGCAGTGATTGACAAGCCAGAGGGCCAATCGTTTACGCGATGATCGCGTAAACGATTGGCTGATGTTTTTAAGGCCCTACCTCGTGCACAGATGATGTATATTAATATTATTCCTTTCAGTGCACCTAATAAATAGTCTTTAATCAGTTAGTAAAGACAGTTTCAAGTAATATTGCAAAAATGTATAAAACAAAACATCCTCTTTAGCACCTTTAAATAAATGCATGAATGAATCAGAATGATGAAGTACCTTATGTAATACATACAGTATGTATTTTTTTAAATTCTCACATGCTCGACAAGGCTGCATTTGTTTGATTAAAAATGAATAGAAACAGTAATGTCATGAAATTGCAGTTTAAAAGAACTGTTGTCTATTTTAATATATTTTAAAATGTAGGCTAATTTATTCCTGTGATGGCAAAGCTGAATTTTCAGCAGCCATTACTCCAGTTTTCAGAGTCACATGATCCTTGTAAAATCATTCTAATATTCTGATTTGGTGCTAAAGAAACATTTTGTATTTTCAATGTTGAAAACAGTTGTGCCGCTTAATATTTTTGTGGAAACTTCAGGTTTCTTTGATGAACAGAAAGTATTTATATTACAAAAATTAACTGCACAAAAGCTTGAGAGGAATTTTGGATCAATTTGTTGACAGAAGTAAGCGAGGGTTTAAAACACCAGACAGCAGTTAATGATATATTCCCAGGGGAGACAACCTTTTTAGCTAATAAACACTTAGCAACAGAGAAAGACAGTAATCAATTATTTATTTAGTTAATTGTAACCCACCTGAGTTGGAAACACATGCTCACCTCATTAATTACTCACCTTCATGTCGTTCCAAACTCATAAGACTTCTGTTCATCTTCAGAACCCCAATGAAGATCTTTTTGATAAAATATATGAGAGCTTTCTGTCCCTCCATAGACAGCTACACAACTGAAAATTTGACGCATCAAAAACTTTATAAAGAGATCGTAAAACTAATCTGAATTAAAAGCCTAAATTCAATCTGTTCATCATATAAAGCGATAAAGTCTTCAGAAAATTTGAATGAACCACTCAATTCATAGGATTAGTTTTACGATCTCTTTATGAACTTTTTGAAGCACCAAAATTTGTTGCGCAGTTGCTTTTTTCATCAAAAATATTATAATTTGTGTTCTGAAGATAAATGAAAGTCTTGCGGGTTTGGAATGAAATGAGGGTGAGTATGACAGAATTTTCATTTTTGGGTGAACTAACCCTTTAACAAGCTGAACTGTATGTGTATTATCAGAATAACATGAGATTTTCAGTATAGCAGATGTCTGGGTCTGTGTGTTTCCAGGGAAAGAGTATTAAATTAAGAGTTATACATCTGTTTCATTCTCTGGTAAAATTATTTGTCTACAAAATGTTCTTTCTACATGGTATTGGAGAGCATCAAGGCTTTTATCATTAAAGAAAATAAAACTCACATAAATGAAAACCTCAAGCAGTCAAAAAAAATCTTTTAGCTAAATAAAATAAAAACAAAATGTAAGGCTGCGGAAGGAAAATACATTACTAAAAACTCCAACTGCACTTAATGTGCTTCATAATAAGAAAATAAAATTGAAAAATATTTCCCAGAAGTCCCTGTGTATTTTATCGTTTTTTATTTATAAACAGTTATTGCTTTAAAGTTGGCATACAACAGAAGTTGCAATAGTCTTTTCTTTGGCATATTGTGACGTATGTCTGAGTGAAATGGCTTCTCGAAAAAAAAATTAGGATGGGACTTGATTTTGTCCACTGGGTATGTGAGTGACAGGTTGTCCGACCCTTGCGCCAGTAAACACATCATCAGAGAAGAGAAGAGATGTCTTGCAAGAGGGAGGGGAAGTTATTAAAGTCATGGTGACTTTAATAGTTATAATTAAATAGTTATGTACATTAGGGTGTTTTATGTTGCATTTTATGCTGTTTAGTTAATGTTTACTGCATTAATTTAGTGTCGTGTTAGTTATACCATGATTTAATTTGGGGGGGGGGGGGGAAGAGATCTAATGCTATTTCGTGCATTCTGACTTATTTACAAAGAGTTGCATTCTCATGCTAAACATGGCCAAAGTTTCAAGACACAAGTTGGATGGATGTATGTATGTATGAGGTGGAGTATTTCTGTGCCAAATATACTACTTCCAGATTCGGATAATTTTCTGAAGTTTTTTTTTTTTGTATGGCCCTGTATTATGTAATAAAGGGCGGAATTCCTTGTATGGGCACTTCCCCCTGATAAGCATGCACACACACATCACCCAGAGTAAGAGCAGGAGCACGCCCATTAACGCGCTTCGTTCGGGTTACGGAAGTCGAGAGATTTTTCAGCAATGTCATCAAAGAAGTGTTTTTGGTTGTGAGGGAACCTTTTTCAGGTTCCCAAAGAACCCAGCGTTAAGGAAACAGTGCAGTTTGTTTTTCCGGGACAGCAACGGAGTTGTGCATTTTGTTTGTTTGTTCCCGGAATTGCGGGAGGAATGTTTTGTAAACAAGTCCCAGTTCCATGCTGGATTTGCAGATCGCAGACGGTGAGTAAAACTGCATCAAATGTCTGTGTTTTGTCGGCAATCGCCGCGCAAGTGCATACCATGTAGGTCACTGTGATTTTGCCAAGTAAGACATGTTCCTGGATCAACATATTTTGTTGATTCTGGAACAATATTCCAGACTGAAAATTTAGTCTTAACCCTATTCCTACCCCTAAACCTAATCCTACCCATAACTTATCCCTAAAATCAGAGGGGAAAGATATGTGAATAACATTGATGTAGAAGCACTAACCCTGGTTGCAAGCCTAAACGTGACATAAACGGTAAACTTGTCCCTCAAATCTGATTGGTTGATTGGAATGTTGTTCCAGGATCAACAAAGATGTCTTACTTGGCATAATCACAGTGACAGCACAAATGTTTTTGTTCCCTTTTTATTCATAATGATGTCACAGCTTGCAGATGATCACTACACAAAAGCTGCATGTGCTCGTGACTCTTTAGCTCTGCCCACGGCACGCCTACAGGAGCTTGACTTTTTTCAGAAAGAGTCACTACAGCTTATCTATCTTTTATAAATATGATAAGACTTTTCGTAGATATGAAGGATGCGCTACTACTCTATAGGTACTCAAGATTAACATGAGATTGGTGGAAATTTTGTGTTTTGTACCCTTTAAAGGTGCTAAAGAGGATCTTTTCGTCGACTGAGAAACCAAAGACTGTTACTGAGTTTTTGAAATGAGTGCATGCATAAGAATTTCGAGGGAACGCCTCCCAAAACTCGTGCACGAGTATTGGAACACGAGTGTTTACCACCGGCATTCGCTGTGTCGTGTTAGTGGATTCATTATGTCGGACTCACCGCAGGTAACTCATAATCTGCAGTTGTTACTCCTGTCTCCTGACAAAAACATTGCATGCGGCATCTGTGGAGTGTGGAAAGTTACTGGAGCACGCAGCCGCGCACGTCTCGCACAAGGAACGTCATGGCAGTGATTGACAAGCCAGAGGGCCAATCGCGTAAACGATTGGCTAATGTTTGTAAGGCCCTACCTCGTGCACAGATGATGTATATTAATATTATTCCTTTCAGTGCACCTAATAAATAGTCTTTTATCATTTAGTAAAGACAGTTTCAAGTAATATTGCAAAAATGTATAAAACAAAACATCCTCTTTAGCACCTTTAATATAGTACATTTACAGTAAATATTAGCCACATTCAGGTCACTTATGTTGAACTTTGATTCATCACATGGCCTCAAAGCACCTTATGATAGTTATCAGTATATTTTAAGATCCAAAACAGATTTGGTTTAAGTAGGTTAGTATGTTCACATTTTATCAGTTGAATGAAGTACACAGGCACTAAATTGCCATCGCATAACATCTGAATACGATACGTTACAGTCTAGCAATAACAAAGCAAACCAGAAATAAAAGAGGCCAATTGTTTCAAGTATAACCAACCAAAATACCATAGGCTAACTAAAAGTAATCATGGTAACACTTTACATTAAGGTTCCCTTTGTAAAGGGTTTATAAAAGTGTTTGTTAATGACTAATAAGTTATTTACAAATGCATTATAAATCATTGATAAGCAGTTATAACTGCATGAATAAAAACGGCAACTTTAATGTAATACCTGTTATAAATGCTTAATAAATGTATTTATTCACTCTCAAAACCAGATTTATTTCCTGATGCAGCAAAATAGACTATCATAGTGAGGCTGAAGGGTGTTGTATTTTTCTTATTAATATCTCATGACTTCACTTTTCTTACTATGCTTACCAGAAGTTACTCAGTCTTACTCATGATACTCTGAAAGGTCATGATCCCTATCCACAGCCTTGTATAAAAACTGATTTATTGTTTATCAAGATAAAATTATCAAACTTTATTTTGGGGGGGGGGGGGGGACCCACAAGCGCACAACCAACTTCATGGGATATTAATAATAATAATAAAGGACGAAGGGCCCTCGCACTATATTCCAATCCGTTGCCCAGGCAAACCGTACAACTGAAAAAGGGAGGTCTTGGCATCAGTGCTTTTGAGGAACACTGTAAGCAAAATGTAATTTAATAGCTGCTTCCAGTACATGTTAGGTTAGTTATTAATGTATGGTTATTAATAATACTGATATTCAAAACTAATGACTCTGCACTACAGGCAGCAAACATCTCAAGAAACATGAGGTCAATAGCATCATCACCAGGCGGGACCCACTAACTGGGTCAAACACTTCTTTAGTTAACAAAGTATACATTTAATGCTTACTCTCGCTTTGTAGTCTGTGTGAAGCAGAACACTTTGCTCTTCATCTTTCTTGGCACTGTAGACCGAGGCTAAAGTCGAGGGGTCTTTAAGGGAGTTAACGAGTAAGCCAATAGTTAATCTTCTCCCGCGGTGCTAAAAAATGATAAAGCAAAAGTAATAAAGTTGGAAACCAAGCGCCAGAGCAGCAGCTTGTGCCAGTGCAAAGACAAGGAAAGGAAACAGGTTTTATGCCACAATGGACCCGGCAAAGTTTTCCAGGAAGCTGTGGTGCGCGCGCAGAGAGCTCATCCTGATCCTCGTCCCGCTACTGCTGCTCCCGCTGCTCTTCGTTGTGCCGCCAAAGGTAAAGAGTTGTTCAAATTAGTCACATTCTGTCGTGGCCTTTTGAACACAGAGGATTGTTAATTATACGTTACAGCAGCAGAATTATGTCAAACAGTTGATTAAAAGAATGTAAATATATGAAGATATATTGACCTATTCCAGAAAATATTTTTAGTGGGCTAGACTAATATAAGAGCACGAGCACCTGTTTCTTAAAGGGATAGTTTACCCCAAAATTACAACCCTCACGCTTATGTTGTTCCAAACCTGTTTGACTTTCACTCTCAGAAAACTGGAGCAGAGCCCTTGAAAGGACATCTTTGTACCTTTTTTTTTTTACCCCTTAAAGGGGTATTAGTACGTGCGTATTAGTACCTTAGCAATATGCCGGTACTACTATGAATCTTTAAAGGGTAAATAAGGCACAAAGATGTCCTTTTAAGGGTACTGACAAGCTGTTGTATCCCTAAAGGTACAATTTTTTACATATTTTTTGAGAGTGTTCTTTCTACTGTAGAACGCTAAAGATATTTTGTAGAATGTTAGTAATAAAACAGTTTAATTTGCCCTTTGACTTCGATTGCAAAAGAAAAACAATGAGATATTTCTCAAAATATCTTCTTTTGTGAAAGTCATGAATGCATTCTTTTTCTTCTTCTTTGGTTGCCTTTATATATACACAGACTGTGATATATTAGAGGCCCCCAATATTATTTGAACACATATTTATATAAAAATGCGTAACCGTCTTTGCCTTTGACAAAAGGTGGCATTTAGGAATGACAACACAAAGGCACTTTTGAAGCAGAAAATTTAAGAAAAAGAAGTTTGTTTTTAATGATGAAGCAATATATTGTCCAAAATTAAGGCAAACGTTTTCTGTTTGTAATACTTTTGTTTGAATATATTCAAAGCACTTCATGCTTTAAGAATAGTCCGAATAATAATGAACCAAGAATGAGTTGTTTAAAAGCAAAATGGCTCATAAAAGTGAAATTAGTTGTGAGAAAAGGTCTAGAATCATTTATATGCATATTTATATTTATATGCAAATGCCATATTTCATAATCCCTTCCAAATGTGTCAGAAAGTGTATATGATGTATATGTAATACAATGCAGATCTTGTAAAATGAGATACTTCCACTTTATTTATCATATTTAATATAATGCTTAAGGACTTGAACTCTCAGGCGGATGAACATTAACACATAACATCTGCTTGCATACAGAAAATTAATTTCCATTCAGTCACAGTAATCCTTATTACTGCATCTACACATCCATCCTTTTCTTTGTCAGGAGGGAAAATGTTTGTATGTGGTGCTTCTGATGGCGGTGTACTGGTGTACCGAAGCGCTCCCGCTGGCAGTGACTGCCATGCTTCCCGTGTGCCTCTTCCCCACCATGGGAATCCTGCCTTCTAAGAAGGTCTGTCCGCAGTATTTCCTGGAGACTAACTTTCTGTTCCTGAGTGGTTTAGTGATGGCATCTGCTATAGAGGAGTGGGGTCTCCATCGCCGTATAGCACTCAAAGTGCTGAAGATTGTAGGAGTGAAACCTGCCTGGTGAGAAAGATTCTGTCTTAAAGAGGACCTATTATGCTTTTTTACATTTCCAGCTTTCTTTTCTCAACATTATGATGCTGTTTAAGCATGAAGCACAAAGTCCACTTCAAATGGAGTTATTCTTTATATCAGTAAAACCGATTCTGAACTCCCTGAAATGCCTCGATTGAAGTCTTGAAAGAAAAATGTTAACTTTTATTTTTAATCTTAACTTTAAAGTATTATTTAAATTCGAAAACGTTTCGGTTGTTTAACTGCAGTGCTTTGTTTTAAATGTTATTTGTTACTGAATGAATTTCTGTGGATAAATGGTAGTATTTCACAGCGTGATATTCATTTGATAGGCTACATAATGTGTTGATACAGATTAATCATTTTATTCTTCATCATTTGACAAAGATTTAGCATTTCTTTGTACCCTGCTTCACAATGTACACAGTGTGTACTGTGTATATGGTCACATTTTATTGCACTAGTTATTGTAGGAATGGTTGCATAATAGTTTATTAGGTTTGGCAGCTGTGACTCTACTTGCCTTTCTTTCCTTTCCAGGCTGATTTTAGGCATGATGATCACTTCCTCTTTCCTGTCAATGTGGTTGAGTAATACAGCCACAACTGCAATGATGCTGCCCATTGCTAACGCCATACTGGAAAGCCTGTTTGGAAATCTGGAGACTCTAAAAGAGAACTGCAAGGACAAACGGGACCCAGAGGGTCAGTAGAGTGGGGAGAAATTCATATTCTGTGTGTTGCAAGCTAATTAGGAAATGAAAGTCCTACTTATTTTTAATGTTTTTATGCAATCATGACATCAGCATACTATTAATGATTTATTTGATCTGTTTTATTTTTTGTGAGTGGAATTAACCTGCACACATGACATAATATAGACCCTACAAACAGAATGGAAAACTTTGGAAAAAATTTTTTTTCCTTGTCAGTTAAGATTCCTTTAATGCAAAAAATATAATGAGAAGCCTTTCTTTATTTTCTACGGAAGAGGATTAGGGCCAAGCAATAATAAAAAAATAAAACCATCTCGAGATTAAAGTTGTTAAATTTCAAGAAAAATGTCGTTAAATTTCGAGAAAAAAGTCAAGATAAAATGTTGAGAATAAAGTCATTAAATTATGAGAAAAAAGTTGTTAATTTAACAACTTTATTCTCATAATTTAATGAGTTTATTCTCAACATTTTATCTCGACTTTTTTCTCGAAATTTAACGACATTTTTCTCATAATTTAACGACTTTTTCTTGTAATTTAATTACTTTATTCTCAACATTTTATCTCGACTTTTTTCTTGAAATTTAACGAGTTTTTTCTCATAATTTAACGAGTTTATTCTCAGCATTTTATCTCGACTTTTTTCTCGAAATTTAACGAGTTTTTTCTCGAAATTTAACAACTTTAATCTTGAGATTGTTTTATTTTTTTATTATTGCTTGGCCCTAATCCTCTTCCGTAATTTTCACAAATTCAAATAAAAGCTTTAAAAAAAACCCTGAAATTCATTTAAACTGCAGGCTATTCATATTAGAGAGGTATTTCTAATTAAAAAACAAAGATTTCATTGCAGGTGATTCTCAGTTGAAGATGCACGTGCTTCCTTTTGAAAAACAGATACTGACCACAGATGACAGGTGAGTGAGAAGAATTCATTTCTTTCTTTGAACAAGCAAACTTAAAGGGGTGGTTCAATGCGATTTCACTTTTTTAACTTTAGTTAGTAATGTTGCTGCTTGAGCTTAAACAATATCTGCAAAGTTACAGCACTGAAAGTTCAATGCAAACAGAGATATTGTCTTTTTAAGTTGTGGCAGTTTAATGCCTACAAAAACGACCGTTTGGACTACAACGTGCTTCTTCCCGGAGTTGGTGACATCATAAACCCTGCAAAACACACATCCTCGGTAACACGATACAAAGTGGGCGAGACCATGTCGCGCGGCATAATGGAAGCAGAAGAGTTGTGTACACCGGACGTGAGCGGCGCATAAAAAGATAATATAACCCATTATAATCCGTGATATTTTCTACACTGGATGCGGCGCGGAAGACAACTTCCAGAATCTACACGAGTTCAATGCTGGATTTGCACAAAGACTTTTACAGAAAGATGGAGCAGTTCCCACTTTGAAAGCAGAAGCTGCTGTTTATTGGCTTCAAACTGTAAGTACGTTTTATTGTTTGTACATGTCTTTTAAATGTATAGTTCTGTTGCTATTTTTGGTTGCATCAAGGACGTAAACAAAGAGCAACTCGTTTTTGCTTCGCTAGCCAGTTAGCTAAATTCTAGTGTATAACTGTTACTTCTCTAAAAAACATCTATGTTCATAGACAAACAGTTGTTCATGCTCTATATTAAACGCTACCTTTACAAAATGCTATTACTCAGTCATGTATTCAGCTACAGTAAAGCTTTAATCAGGATAAAACTGTATATTGAAGCTAACAAACAGCAGTGACAGCATATCTAAACACTTTGACACAAATGAAAAAAATGAAATACCATTCTTAAACGTCCTTTAAAAGCCGCAATTGCAGCTTGACCCTCTTTGTCTGGGTCTGATTCGGGCTCAATTTGATACAGAAATATAGACGCCATTATTTACATTTTCACTGAAGCAATGGATGGTAAGGGGTGTGGCATTTCCGGACGCTTCAGCGAATCACGATACACTGGGCCCGCTACCAACCTGCTAACCAATCTGAGCACATTGCGTATTTCGGAGGGAGCGGCTTCATAGCTGTGGGAAGTCAAACGAGCCGTTCATATGACAATGGAAACAAAGGTGTAGAATAAAGGTAAAATATATGAAAAATACAGCGTTTTCAAAAAAAAACTAAGCATTAAGACATGTTAAACTGTGCCCCAAAAACACAATCAAGCCTAGAAAAAAAACACTAAACCACTCCTTTAAACATCAAACACAAGAACTTGACGATTTGATATATCTAGTTCAGTCATGAAACTCTAGAGGGCGCAGGCTGATAGGTCCTTTATATGCAATCTGCAAGCAATCACATGCCACAAGATGATTGGCCTCTGCTGATCCTGCAGCCAATGAGATTGCTTGCTCAACATTTAAATAGTCTGGTTCAGTGTTTGCTGTGTTAATATGAGAGTTCCTCTGAAACCCTCCACCTCCCCCAGCTCCACCTGCTAGATCTGCTACAGGAATTATGTATTTATGCAGCAGCAGCATATCTTGTATTTCTGTGTGCCTATTAGCAATAGTAATGGTAGAAACGAAGCATTTCAAAACTTAATTGAACCTATTGCTTCCCAAAATGATTCACGCTCGAAACCGCACATGCGGGTGTCCCAAAACTGAGCCTAAACATCCATAAAAGCACCTTTTACAAACCAACTGCAAATGTTTTATTGTTAATCAGACCAGTAATAAACTTTTAACTACAACTCTTCCTTTTTATTGTACAAATGTGTCATTAAATGTCTACAAATGTATAAAACTGATACAAGATCAGGTAAAAATCATAGACACTAGCTCATGGGTTCACAGAGATCATTACCCCCTAGTGGTGAAAACTATTGAAATTTTAAAACATTTCGAAACAGTTATGACGTAACAAAGCCGCTCTCATTTACTGAAATCATTTGACTTTGGCAGTTTGATGCCACTGATCTTGAATCTCTCTGAATCACTGCTTCGAAACAAATGATTCGCAAAGGTTTCGAAGTTTCATAAAGCATTTTGAAAGCGCCCATTTTTAATTAGCAACAAGTCCATACTTGCTCTGCAGCAGCGTAGCAGATCTACTAAGCAAAGGCCAAATACATTAACATTGCCATATTCAATAACATGCTAAAACTATTACGAGAGTTGTCATGATTTAAATAAATTTGCCATTAAAATTAAACATCATCAGCATAATGTGATTTGCAGTTATTGCAGCAACAAAATTAGTGTAATGGTAATCTGGAGTCCATTGTTACAGTTAAAGTTTTTTGGCTTATAAATGTTCTCATATTCTCATGTTCTCATAGATCATGTTAGATCTTCCTTTCATACTCTTAAATATTAAAGTCTGAGTCATTACTAGGAGATTCTTTCCCCTCTGTAACCTCACAGACCTGACTGGACAGACAGATCAGAGCAAAAGAATCTGGAAGAGGTCAGAAGAGAGGCACAATACCAGATGAAAGTGTGGAAAGGATTTCTGATTTGTATTCCTTATGCTGCAAGCATCGGAGGAACTGCAACCCTCACTGGCACAGCCCCCAACCTGATCCTGGTGGGTCAGCTCAAGAGGTATAACATTTTTCCATGGTTGCCATGGTAAATTACCATAGTAATACTGTTTTGCATTCATTCTTTTATTCGTCTATACTCATTTGCCAGATGCTTATATCCATGGTGATTTGCATAAAAGGAATAAAACATAAGCAATTCATCTTAAAAGTGAAAAGAGCTCATGAAAAAGTGCTGAAATTCAAAGAGTACAGGCTAGACACAGAGTTCACAGTGAAAGTACAGTAAAAGATTAACAAGAAAAACTACTCTATGCTCATAGAAAAGTTGTGGTTATTTTGTGTAGTTATGGAAATATCTATAATTAATATGTTCAGCTCTAAAATATTTAATTGTCAGGAAATTAGTCTTTGGACAGCACGATGTCTATAATATGATTTGCTGAACGACACCATAATGCTGTTTCCCCCCCAGTTATTATCTGCATCTCCATTAACTGTCTCAATGAAACAATGTCAAAGATGAGAATCTTTATTCAGGCCAGACTTCAGTTTACAGAATTAAATCAGTTCTATCCAAATGAGTACATTAGCTTTAATTAAATAATAAGCATGAATAACATTTCATTTCTCAGTGCCACTAGATAGACATCATTTGTTTTGTGCTACTGAAATGTGTAGTACAAAGGTCTAATCTTGGCTCACTTTTACTCTAGTGTTTTACTCTAGTTTTGTAGTCTGCCTTCATATATGAGTATTACTGTGTGTACATACACATAGTATAATATATGACAAAAACACAAAAAACTGTTGTTCATCTGGCAGTGATTGTGCAATTTATGTACTGCACTGTTTCAACTAATGTACTAACAAGAATTTAGGGTGCCACATGCCTTTGAAAAAGCTGTTTATTCAAGCAATTAGGTCACCAACAACAAGCCATGGAACATAGTTTGGTTTCCACTCAGGATTACCACAGCGTTTGAGATGGCCGAAATCCCAGCTTCAGTTTTCCCAGGCAAGACAAATGATTTGAGTTTCCAGAATAATTGACCTTTGGTAGCAAGCAAAGACATTGCATAAGATGTGACACTATTAGCTTTGTAGATCAAATTGAAAACATTTTAATGGACATTTTTGTGGTCTTTTCACTAAATTAAATTAAAAAATAATAATTCTAGGATCAAATAATGTTCATAAAGGAACTTTTAAAAATAGATGTCTGGTGGGTTCAAGACCATAAGTGAAAGTGTTAGAAATGTTCTAATTTGATACAAAATGCTGCCACTATAAAAGTTTGTGAAAAACCGAATGACCCATCTTACCTATCATGATTTGAGAATGGTCAAAGAGCATCTTGTGTGCTTTGGTTTGACCTTTTCTACAAAGGAGTTCACATGACCAGTGTCACAGATTTACCTAAATAACCTAAGAAATAGTACAGAATCTTCTAGTTCTTCGTCATTTTCATTTTTTCAAAAGCATTCTATCTGTTCAAAGGTTTAAAGGAGAGAGGGAAAAAACAGATTTTGTCTACATAATCTACATAAAACTTAGCTAAAGTGTCTAAATGTGCTGCCATTAGGACATAAAGATTGAGCACATATGAATCTGAAAGTGTAGCACCTGCTGTGGGGAAAGACTGGAGAGCTAGTTTAGTGGATGTAGTTTATTGCAGCTCTTTAGCTAGTTTGATCATGACTTGCATGTAAATGATTCATTGTAAGGCAAAACTGAGTCTAGAATCAGATTATATGAAATAGACATTAACATTTCTTCCTTTAACCTCAGAATGAACTAATTGTCCCTAAGTTTGGCTTACATCATAAATGCCATAAAGTAAGAGATCAAAGGTACTGTTTTGTTGAAATAAAAACAATGCAGTGTTGTGGTTCGACCTTAAGCATTTTAAGAGGTAGATTCTCTGTAAAAAAGCCTTAAGGTGAGCTGTATATATCTCAAATGGAAACTTACTCACTGAGAGATTAATACAGTGTATATTTGTTTTACTTTCTTGCATACTTCAAATGTGATTAGATTATGTTTTGTGAATGTAATGTAGTAACTCATTTGGCTACAGCCTCCAATCATTTACCATATTTCATCACTGATGTTTAATCGGCTAAGAACATGTTGCCTCATAATGACTAGACAAAAAGAAGAGACAAAAGAAGAACTGAGGTTACACAAAACATGCTTTACAGCTAATATTATCAGCAGTACTTTTTTTACTTCTGCATTGGCCTTTAAATGAAAAATGTATTAGAATGAATTAGAATTAAAAATAGTAATTAATCTGGTTCTGTAAGAAAAGATAGATCAAGGCAGCACTTAATCGATACAAAACAGCTGACACTCAATTATTCCTCCTTATCTTAGGAATGACAGTGAATATCTAGCTAATTAAAACTGTTATCATGTTCTCTAGACAGCCTTATCTTAAAGTTGTGATAAAGACAAAAAGTGAAGCAAAAAAGATTTATATACTTTATACAACCCAATTTTTTTTTAAAAATTAGAATAAAATGAAAACTAAAAGACTTTCAAATCACATGAGCCAATATTTTATTCACAATAGAACATAGATAACATAAATTTTTAAAGGGAAAATTTTACACTTTCATCCACTAAATGAGCTCATTTCAAATTTGATGCCTGCTACAGGTCTCAAAAAATGTGCCACAGGGGCAACAAATGGATGAAAATGCATTCAATTTTGAAAAGATTCAGCTGGGAGAACATCTAGCAACTAATTAAGTTAATTGATATCAGGTCTGTAACATGATTAGCTATAAAAGGGAAGTCTTAGAGAGGCAGTCTCTCAGAAGTAAAAATTTCAAATTGCAAAGGCTTTGCAAATCTCATCATCTACAGT